>NW_025421293.1:1287500-1920000 GCF_011764305.1 Mustela putorius furo
CTTTCTGGTGACCAGCCCCTGTCCTGAAGCTCTTCTCAGGGTCCACCATCAGTCTCCTCGTTGGCATAGCCTTGGGTGTGATCCAGGGTCTCATGCATAGCAAAGAAATATCTATCACTTGGGAGATCCCAAGAGCTTTCAAAGCTCTGTGCAGAAAACCAAGGGCAAAGAGGAGACAGTTCCTTACTCTACAACACGTGTGTAAAAACTGAACAATGCAGAAAATGTTTATGTGGGAAACAGAAGTTACTCATAATCCCCCAACCTAGAAATAGTCACTGCTGACATTGAGGGAATGCTCTTCCAGAGTTGTCTTCTGTGCACATATCAGCATGTCAATAAATTGCGTTTATGCAAATGGCACTACAGTTAATGCACTGTTTTGCAATTTGCTCTTTTCAGTTATTTGGGGGGCCTATCTCCATATCATTACATATAAACCAAACTTGACCTCATTATTTTAAACTGTTGTACACAGTACATCATTGCTTACTTACTAAGAACAAACACACAAACACACAGAACCCTTTACTGGAAATTAGGGTCATTCCTAGGTTCTTCTTCCCTTTTTTTTGGAAATGACCACAATGTTTCTTTGTGCCCTTATTCAAATACACATGTAAGATGAATTCTTATAAAAGAAAAATATGGATGAAAAGATGTATGCATTTTAATTCTTACCATAGATCACAAAGAGCCCTTTAAATACATTTAACTCATGTACATTCTCACCAGTGAGTGTCTGCTATCCACTTTTTGTGTCTATTAAATATAGAACCTAGCCGGACACTTTTCTTCCTTTAAAAGGTGCATTTAGTGTGCATTTGTCCTCTGAAAGACAGTGTGTCCCACAATTGAAAAATCTTCTTTCTCGTTGGTGATTTAGAATGGTTATTATGCAGATATTTAGCTCCACGAATTTAATTTACATGCTTAAAAATACTTTTCAATTAAGCCACTTGAGCAGTTTCTATCTGGATCTTTCCTCTGGCAGACAAGGAAACGTCACTTTCTCAAACCTCTTCCACTTCTTTCTCCTCCTCCTCGGGCGGTCCTTCCTGAGACTGATGGCCTGGTAAGCTGGTAAGCTTTTGGTAAACTGCGATTTCATGGAAGTGTGATGTCATTTGTTCCAGTGCATGATATCACGGTAAACTTTTTACAAACATCAGCACGTACTGTTTAACCTCTGGATTTGGGTGAAATCATTTTATTTTAACATCCGTTCTATGTATTAATGGATTTTATGGAAGTGATATTCCAAAGACTTAGCATCCAGTCCTAGGGATCAGGGTTCTAGAAGCTTCCAGCAGGGCCTTGGTTCTTCAGTCCAGGGAATCCAGGGGCTCCAGTGAGGAGGGGGTGAGGCATAACAGTGGGATATAGAAAGACTTAATGGTTAATTCTGATTTACAGGTGAATAACCTATGGAGACTTTTTTAAATGATAAAACTAAGCTTTTTTTAAATACAAAAGATAAAAATACGGCGTTCCCCCCCCCCAAAGATATTATTTATTTATTTGAGAGAGAGCATGAGCAGGGTGAGAGGCAGAGAGCTGAGCAGGGAGCCCGATGAGGGGGCTTGTTCCTGGGACTCCAGGATCGTGACCCGAGTGGAAGGCAGGTGCTTAACAGATTGAGCCACCCAGGTGGCCACAAAATACTGCATTCTTATGGCAAATACCAATCAGGCAGAACTAAACTGACTGAGCATGTGACAGTATTTGCTTCTCTATCTAATCTGTCTCATTCTACCCCTCAGAGGGGGGTATGGCCAGTTTGGGTCTTACCAAACCCATTTTTTTCCTGTGCTTGTGGAAACCTGTGGTGTTTCTCAATTTTCTATTTAAAAATTGTCAAATCTAGAGAAAATTTGCAAAAATAGTGTTAAAAAACCTGTGTGCCTTCTTCCTTCTTTCTCTCTCTCCTCACGGAACCGCCTGAAAATGAGATGAGAATAAATTGAAGACATCCTGACAGACTTCAACCCTAAATATTCATTGTGTGTTTCCTAGGAACGATTTATGTTCTTTTACGTGACCGCAATGCAATGATCATACCCGGGAAATTTAACGTTGATATCCCGAAGGAAGTACAGACCTCCTCGAAAGATTTCCTTGGTTATTGTCATAATGGCTGTAATGTCCTTCACTGTTGGGGTAAACCCAGTCATAGCTATTACATTCATTGCCAGCTTTTAATTCAGAGTAGTTTTCCAATCTCTTTTATGTATTTTATGACATTGACATTTTTGCAAAGTCTACGTCCGGTGTCTCCTTGTGTTTGGAATCAGGTTACGCATTTTTGGCAAGAATGGCACATACGTGATGTCCCCTTCCCAGTGCGTCACGGAAGGAGGCACGCAAGGCCATGTGTCCCACTACTCATGCTGCAAATTTTAATCACGGGTCACAGTGAATCTGTCAGCTTTCTCCATATCCTCTTCTTCAGTTTTCTTTCACTGAAATGCAGAGGTAGGCAAGCTTTCTCTGTAAAGGGCCAGATAATACATATTTTAGGTTTTGCAGGCAGAAAAAGGTCTCTATCACATATTCTTTCTTTTCCCCCAACCGCGTAAAAATATAAAAACCATCCTTCTCTGGACAGCCTTCCGCAAACAGGTGGATTGCTCCTTCTTGCTTATATCAATCCATACTTTTTTGGTTGTAAAATGGCGATTCATGAATCTCCATTATTCCTTTTACACTTATTAGTTGGCATTCCTCTTGCAAAATAACATATGCAGTGTGGTCCTATGTATGTGAAGAGGTAGGACACATCTGTGCAGTATTTCTGGGAAGACACATCTGAAAGTGGTAATAGGGCTTGCTGGACGGGAGGAGTGCAGAGGATCTGGAAGACGGGGTGGGGGGATGTCTTACTGAATGTTGTGTTTTACTTTGGAATTTTGAACCATGAGGGTCTTTGAGATGGAGTAGAAATGGCGTACAGGAAGAGGAAGCTGCCAAAAATGACTGCGACGTGGTCTGGCTTCCAATACAGAAGGTTATGCCGATTACTGAACTAAGAGCTACGAATGGAAGTCGTCAGCTCTCGTGCGGAGTGGCTGGGACACAAGGAGGAACGTGATGGAAAGCACAGCAGAGGGACGGGCCGGAGGCAGGAAGAGACCAGGGCCCTTCCGTGGGGGAGGAAGGAAGACTGGATGCGGGGCACGAGCCGCGGAGGGGGTAGACACTGACATTGTCCTTGTGTGGATCTTTATTGGCTTTACTACCGATGACAAAAGGAGAGAAATCTGTAAGTGGCGCTTTTTTCTTTCTCCAGTTCACATTTTTTGAACAGCTGAGGTTGTGCTGAGGAGGATCAACGTGTTAATTTTGTTATACTGCACCCAGAATTAGATAATTTACCACCTGAGCAGTCACAGGAGGGGACGGGCACGTGCAGGCTTAAGGCCGAACAGCACAGGAGGGAGTGAGGAGACGGACCTGCCCGTCCTTAATTGTCTTCCAAAGTCACCCACTGGAGAACTGGGTGGGGAAGCGGAGACTTCGCGACACTAATTGATATGGTTCCATGTAGAAACATGAAATCCCAGAAAAGGTGCTTTTCTGCTGCTATCTTTTCCCTCGGTATGCCTATAAGCATGTTCACGTCTCTACACTTCTGCCAGTATTGGGAGTCGCAAATATTTTTAATTTTTACCTATGGATGGGGCTAAAACTGTCGTCTCATTCTGGAAATATTTTTTAACTACACTGGACTGGGTTTCACGTCTGTAAATTTGGATTCCGTCGCTTTGACGTGATGCTGATGGGTGCGTTTAAAGACATTCACAAATCTCAGGGTGCCTGGCTGGCTCGGTGGGTAGAATGAGTGACTCTTGATCCCGGGGTTGCGAGTTTGAGCCCCACATGGGGTGTAGAGAATACTTTAAAAAAATCTCTAAACAAACTCATAAATCTCATTCCTGATAATCGTGTTGTTCAGCTAATATTGAGAAAGCCCTGATATTGTATCGGGGTGTCAGCGAATGCTTTTCTCTATCTCTGTCATCAGCTTTGATCTTCATTTGCCCTCTTACTAATCTCACCCTCCCTCTCCCAGTCAAGAGCTGGGACGCATGGAAGTTGGCAGCGAGAGGTTACATGAGGTCTCTCCTCACACCACCCACACCTCCAGATCTCTGCTCCAGCTTGGGGGGTAGGGTGTATCCAGGAGGTTCCTTGGTCCCACAATGCTGTGCTGGTTCCCGAGCTCAGGAGATGTGGTCCACTCCCAGGATCCCATTTCCTTCCGGTTCTGGTTGCCTGGCCTGGCGACTCTTCTTCAGCCCTTGTAGGGAAAGGTTAAGGTGGTCCACGTTTCAGCTTGGTTTTCATGTTTAATTTTAGTTCCTTCCTTGATTTTTGTAGGTTTCAGGGAGGAGGCTCTAAAAATGTCTACTTACACAGCCAGATTTCCTGGAAGCACTTCCTTCCTTCCCTGAATTAAGAAGAAGGAAAAAAAAAAGTTAAGAAGTGTTTAGGTTGAATTTCTTGCTCTGGGCTTTCCCACCCACCCTAAGGCAACTAGGTAAACAGATCTGTCTCAACACGCACAGAGTAAATAATATGCTCAGACTTTTTCTTGATTTACAGATTTTAGATAGTATATCTTTGATTCTGTTTTCTTAAATTTTGATTTATGTTCCAATTTTAGATCTTTGATTATTTACTGTGTCAGTCAGATGGAGCTAGGCTATGTTTCTAGTTCTATCACTTTTGCTTTATGTATTTTGAGTAGATGTTATAAGGTGTATCCAGTTTTGGAAATGTTTTTATTTTCTTGGTAGATGGCACTTTTATCATAATGAAATGTCATTCCTTATCTTTAGTAAAATCTCTTTACCTTGAACTTAGCTTTGTTTGGTACTAGTATACATGGACCAGTTTTCATTCAGTTATTTTTTGTCCATCCTTTCATGTTCAAAAATCCTGTGTCTTCATATTTATTGTATGTTTATTGTAAATAAAATCTCCTTGGACATTTTTATATTTATATCTAAGAGTTTTTGTCTTGAGATTAGAATACACTTACCTTGGTAAAATGAATTATGAACTACTGATTTATTGGGATTTAATCTACAATATTACTATTTACTTTCTATTCATCTCACTCATTTTATGGTCCCCTTTAACTCTTTCTTTCCTTTTGATGGAATTTTTATTATTCCATTATTCCATTTCTATTACTTTATTTTCTGTCACTATAGATTTGTTTTACCTGTTGTAGAATTTCCTAAGCATGAGATAAGGCTGTGCATACTCTTCTGTGTGCGGCTGCTTTCACCCAGGATAACGTTTCTGTGATTCAGCCACACTATTGTCGTCTAGTTTGTTCCTCTAATTGCTCAGTAATATCACTGTGCGGATATTCAATAATTTGTTTATTAGTTATCTATTGATTAATGTTTGTATCGTTTCTAGTTTTTAGCTGTTTTGAAGAAAGAGGCTATGAACGTTCACATAAATGTCAGATTGTGGTCTTTATTTCTCTAAGAAAAAAACCTAGAACTGAAATTGCTGAACCATAGGGCCATTGTGTGCTTCACTTTATAAGAAACTGTTGAGCAATTTTTCAAAATTATTGAACTGTTTACATTCCCAGTAGTACTATGGGAGTTCTAGTTGCTGTATATTTTTGTCCACACTTTGTACTGTCAGGTGTTTTCATTTCAGCCATTCTACTGATTGTGTGGTACTATTCCACTGTGGTTTTAATTTGCATTTTCTGATAACTAATGAGGTAACTATTTTATTTATTTATTTGTCAGAGAGAGAGAGAGTGAGAGAGTGTGCAAGCACACAAGCAGGCAGAGTGGCAGGCAGAGGCGGAGAGAGAAGCAGGCTCCCTGCCAAGCAAGGAGCCCAACTCAGGACTCGATTTTAGGACCCTGGAATCATGACCTGAGCTGAAGGCAGCGACTTAGCCGACTGAGCCACCCAGGCGGCCCGAGGTTAAATATTTTTTCATGTGCTAGTGACCATTTGTGTATCTTGTTATTCTAATTTGCTCACTTAAAGAATTAAGTTGTACATTTTCATTTTATTGAGTTGCAAGATTTCTTGACATATTCTTTTTTTTATTTTTTAAAGATTTTATTTATTTATTTGACAGACAGAAAGCACAAGCAGGCAGAGAGGCAGGCAGAGAGAGAGAGGAGGAAGCAGGATCCCTGCTGAGCAGAGAGCCTGATGTGGGGCTCGATCCCAGGACCCTGAGATCATGACCTGAGCCAAAGGCAGAGGCTTAACCCACTGAGCCACCCAGGCGTCCCTCTTGACATATTCTTGATACAAATTCTTTGCCAGATATATATGGAGATATAAATACAAATATATTATATATAATATATATATATATATATATATATATATATAATTTTCCCTGTCTGTGGTTTGTCTTCATTTTTTTCAAAGGTGTCTTCTAATGAGTAAAAGATTTTAATTTTGATGAAGTAAAATTATTAATACTTTTCTTTTATTATTTGTGTTTTTATGCCCTATGTAAGAAATTTCTACTCACTCAAGGTTGCAAACATTTTTTCTTATGTTTCCTTATGGAAGTTTTGTGGTTTTAGCTTTTACATTTAGGCCCAGGATCTATCTTTAGTTGATTTCTGTGTGTGGGATAAAGTAAATACCAAAGTTCATTCATTTTCACATGAAAAACCAGTTGCCTAGCATGATCTGGTGAAAAGGCTGTCTTTTCTACTATTGGATTAACTTGGCACTTTTGTCAAAATTCAATTGATTACATATGTGTAGACTTATTCCTGATCTATTATGTTCCTTGGATCTGTATGTCTGTTCTTCTGCCAAAACCACACTCTCCTGATCAGGTTATAGTATGTCTTGAAATCAGGTAGTCCTCTTTCATTTTCTTCTTTTTAAAAATTGTTTTGGCTATTATCTGTCCTTTGCATTTTTATATACATTTTAGAACCAGCTTATCAAATTTTGCAGAAAAATATTTCTAGTGCTTTTATTTGGATTAATGTTATGTTAATTTGTGTTAATTTATAGATGTTATGTTAATTTATGTTAATTTGTAGATGTTATTTTATAGATGTTAATTTCTAGATGCATATATATTTATATTTATAATATATAATGTATATTATAGGTATATATACATTTATATAACATATAGATATAATCTATAAATTATATATACATCTATATATTATATATCTGTATTATATATAGATATTAGATCTATATTATATTATATATCTATATATTATATATAGATGTATATATAATTTATAGATGAATTCCAGCAGAATTAACATTTAAAAAATCAAACTCCAGTACAGGTTCTTATTATGGTGCCTCATTTATTGTTGATCTTTGATTTCTCTCATCAGTGTTTTATAAGTTTTTAATATACAGATTTTCCACTTATTTTGTTAAACCTATCCCTAATATTTCATGGTTTTGATACTATCATGAATGCTACTATTTTTCATATTTCATTTTCTGGTTGCTTCTTTGTGGTTTGATCTTGTATTCCGTGACCTCGCTCAAGTCACTCATTAGTTCTGATGGCTTTTCTTATAGATTCCTTAAGATTTTTTATGTATATGATCATGTTGACTTTGAATAAAAGGTTGTGCCCTTTCTTATCAATCCGTGTGTATTTTATTTCTTTTAATTAACTTATTTCACTGGCTGGAACCTCTAACGTATGTTCAACAGATGCCTCATTCCTGGTTCACAGGGACAGTGCTCAATCTTTGACCCTGGGTTGGGGGGATGGTAAATATACTTTTTTTTTTTTTATAGATGCCCTCTATCAAGTTAAGGAGGTTCCCTTCTGTTCCTATTTATGTGAGAGTTTTCACTATGAATCGGGTATTGAATTTTGTCGGGCACTTTTTATGTATGCATTAGGATGATCATGAATTTTTTCTTCTCTGAATATGATAAATTACGCCAATTAATTTTTAAAAATTTAAACCAACTTTGTGTGTCTGGGAGAAACTGTACTTTTTCAAGATGGATTATTGTTTTATTCACTGCTGAGTTCGGTCTGGTAATATACTACTACGCTTTTGCATTTATATCCGTTTTCTTTTCTTTTCTTTTTTTTTTTTTTAAGATTTTATTTATTTATTTGACAGGCAGAGATCACAAGTAGGCAGAGAGGCAGGCAGAGAAAGAGGGGGAAGCAGGTTCCCTGCTGAGCAGAGAGCCCGATGTGGAGCTTGATCCCAGGACCCTGGGATCATGACCTGAGCTGAAGGCGGAGGCTTTTACCCACTGAGCCACCCAGGCACCGCCTGTTTTATTTTCTTATAACATCTTTATCTGATTTTGTTAAGAGAGGAACTCTGGCCTCATAAAATGACTTGGGATGAATCACCCTTTATTTTATGGAAAGATTTTTATAAGACTGATGTTCACACTTCATTAAATGTTAAGATTCACAAAGAAGTCTACTGGGTATAAAGGAATTCGGTTTTGTTTTTGAAATTAGGTTATTAATTATGAATTAAATTTCTTCTTTTAAAAGATTTCATTTATTTATTTGACAGAGATCACAAGTAGACGGAGAGGCAGGCAGAGAGAAAGGGAGGAGGCAGGCTCCCCGCTGAGCAGAGAGCCCGATGCGGGACTCGATCCCAGGACCCTGAGATCATGACCTGAGCAGAAGGCAGAGGCTTAGCCCACTGAGCCACCCAGGCGCCCCAATTATGAATTAAATTTATTTTTTTAAATCATTCTTTTTTTTTTCTTTTCAGCGGAACAGTATTCATTGTTTTTGCACCACACCCAGTGCTCCATGCAATCCGTGCCCTCTCTAATACCCACCACCTGGTTCCCCCAACCTCCCACCCCCCGCCCCTTCAAAACCCTCAAGTTGTTTTTCAGAGTCCATAGTCTCTCATGGTTCACCTCCCCTTCCAATTCCCCCCAACTCCCTTCTCCTCTCCATCTCCCCTTGTCCTCCATGCTATTTGTTATGCTCCACAAATAAGTGAAACCATATGATAATTGACTCTCTCTGCTTGACTTATTTCACTCGGCATAATCTCCTCCAGTCCTGTCCATGTTGCTACAGAAGTTGGGTATTCGTCCTTTCTGATGGAGGCATCATACTCCATCGTGTATATGGACCACATCTTCCTCATCCATTCGTCCGTTGAAGGGCATCTCGGTTCTTTCCACAGTTTGGCGACCGTGGCCATTGCTGCTATAAACATTGGGGTACAGATGACCCTTCTTTTCACTACATCTGTATCTTTGGGGTAAATACCCAGTAGTGCAATGGCAGGGTCATAGGGAATCTCTATTTTTAATTTCTTGAGGAATCTCCACACTGTTCTCCAAAATGGCTGCACCAACTTTCATTCCCACCAACAGTGTAAGAGGGTTCCCCTTTCTTCACATCATCTCCAACACACGTTGTTTCCTGTTTTGTTAATTTTGACCATTCTCACTGGTGTAAGGTGGTATCTCAATGTGGTTTTGATTTGAATCTCCATGATGGCTAGTGATGATGAACATTTTTTCATGTGTCTGATAGCCATTTGTATGTCTTCATTGGAGAAGTGTCTGTTCATGTCTTCTGCCCATTTTTTTAATATGATTATCTGTTTCGTGTGTGTTGAGTTTGAGGAGTTCTTTATAGATCCTGGATATCAACCTTTTGTCTGTACTGTCATTTGCAAATATCTTCTCCCATTCCGTGGGTTGCCTCTTTGTTTTCTTAACTATTTCCTTTGCTGTACGGAAGCTTTTGATTTTGATGAAGTCCCAAAAGTTTATGTTCGCTTTTGTTTCCTTTGCCTTTGGAGACATATCTTGAAAGAAGTTGCTGTGGCTGATATCGAAGAGATTACTGCCTATGTTCTCCTCTAGGATTCTGATCGATTCCTGTCTCACATTGAGGTCTTTTATCCATTTTGAGTTTATCTTTGTGTACGGTGTAAGAGAATGGTCGAGTTTCATTCTTCTACATATAGCTGTCCAGTTTTCCCAGAACCATTTATTGAAGAGACTGTCTTTTTTCCACTGTATATTTTTTCCTGCTTTGTTGAAGATTATTTGCCCATAAAGTTGAGGGTCTATATCTGGGCTCTCTACTCTGTTCCACTGGTCTGTGTGTCTGTTTTTATGCCAGTACCATGCTGTCTTGGTGATCACAGCTTTGTAGTAAAGCTTGAAATCAGGTAACGGGATGCCGCCGGTTTTATTTTTGTTTTTCAACATTTCCTTAGCAATTCGGGGTCTCTTCTGATTCCATACAAATTTTTGGATTATTTGCTCTAGCTCGTTGAAAAATACCGGTGGAATTTTGATCGGAATGGCATTAAAAGTATAGATTGCTCTAGGCAGTATAGACATTTTAACAATGTTTTTTCTTCCGATCCAAGAGCATGGAATGGTCTTCCATCTTTTTGTGTCTTCTTCAATTTCTTTCATGAGCATTCTGTAGTTCCTCGAGTACAGTCCCTTTACCTCTTTGGTTAGGTTTATTTCCAGGTGTCTTATGGCTCTTGGTGCTATAGTAAATGGAATTGATTCTCTAATTTCCCTTTCTGTATTTTCATTGTTAGTGTATAAGAAAGCCACTGATTTCTGTACATTGACTTTGTATCCTGCCACGTTGCTGAATTGCTGTATGAGTTCTAGTAGTTTGGGGGTGGAGTCTTTTGGGTTTTCCATATAAAGTATCATATCATCGAAGAGAGAGAGTTTGACTTTTACATTGACAATTTGGATACCTTTTATTTCCCTTTGTTGTCTGATTGCTGTTGCTAGGACTTCTAATACTATGTTGAACAAGAGTGGTGAGAGTGGGCCTCCTTGTCGTGTTCCTGATCTCAATGGGAAGGCTGCAAACTTTTTCCCATTGAGGATGATATTTGCTGTAGGTCTTTCATAGATAGATTTGATGAAGTTCAGGAATGTTTCCTCTATCCCTATACTTTGAAGCATTTTAATCAGGAACAGATGCTGGATTTTTTCAAATGCTTTTTCTGCATCAATTGAGAGGACCATGTGGTTCTTCTCACTTCTCTTATTGATTTGTTCTATCACATTGATTGATTTGCGAATGTTGACCCATCCTTGTAACCCAGAGATGAATCCCACCTGATCATGGTGGATAATCTTTTTAAGGTGCTGTTGGATCCTGTTTGCTAGGATCTTGTTGAGAATCTTAGCATCCATATTCATCAGTGATATTGGTCTGAATTTCTCCTTTTTGGTAGGGTCTTTGCCTGGTTTGGGGATCAGGGTAATGCTGGCTTCATAAAAAGAGTCTGGAAGTTTTCCTTCTGCTTCAATTATTTGAAACAGCTTCAGGAGAATAGGTGTTATTTCTTCTTTGAAAGTTGGTAGAATTCCCCAGGGATTCCATTAGGTCCTGGGCTCTTGTTTTTTGGGAGGTTTTTGGTCACTGCTTCAATCTCGTTACTAGATATTGGTCTACTCAGGTTGTCAATTTCTTCCTGGTTCAATTTTGGGAGTTTATATTTTTCCAGGAATGCATCCATTTCATCTAGGTTGCTTAGCTTATTGGCATATAACTGTTGATAATAACTTCTGATGATTGTTCCTACTTCCTTGGTGTTCGTTGTGATCTCTCCCTTTTCATTAATAATTTTATTAATTTGGGCTTTCTCTCTTTTCTTTGGGATTATTGTGGTCAATGGTTTATTGATCTTATTGATTCTTTCAAAAAAAAAAACCAGCTTCTAGTTTCATTGATACATTCTACTGTATCTCTGGTTTCTACCTCATTGATCTCTGCTCCAATCTTGATTATTTCCCTTCTTATGTGTGGAGTTGGTTTAATTTGTTGTTGATTCTCCAGTTCTTTAAGGTGTAGAGAAAACTGGTGTATTCTGGATTTTTCCATTTTTTTGAGGGAAGCTTGGATGGCTATGTATTTCCCCCTTAGGACTGCCTTTGCTGTATCCCATAGGTTTTGGACCGAAGTGTCTTCATTCTCATTGGTTTCCATGAGTTGTTTAAGTTCTTTGATCTCCTGGTTGATCCAAGCATTCTTAAGCAAGGTGGTCTTTAGCTTTCAGGTGTTTGAGTTCCTTCTGAACATTTCCTTGTGATTGAAGGAAAAGCATTGTGATCTGAAAATATGCAGGGAATAATGTCAGTCTTTTGGTATTGGTTGAGTCCTGATTTGTGACCCAGTATTTGGTCTATCCTGGAGAAGGTTCCACGCGCACTTGAGAAGAATGAGTATTCTGTTGTTTTAGGGTGGAATGTTCTGTGTATATCTATGAGGTCCATCTGGTCCAATGTGTCATTCAATGCTCTTGTTTCTTTATTGATTTTCTGCTTTGATGATCTATTACTGAGAGAGGCATGTTAACATCTTTTACTGTTAATGTATTCATATCAGTATGACTCTTATCTTGACTAGTAGTTTTCTTATGTAATTGGCTGCTCCCATATTGGGGGCGTAGATATTTACAATTGTTAGATCATCTTGGTGGATAGTCCCTTTAAGAATTACGTAGTGTCCTGTATCTCTGACTACAGTCTTTAGTTTAAAATCTAATTTATCTGATATGAGAATCACTACCCCGGCCTTCTTTTGAGGTCCATTGGCATGTAAGATGCTTCTCCATCCCTTCACTTTCAGTCTGGGTGTATCTTTAGGTTCAAAATGGGTCTCTTGTAGACAACATATGGATGGGTCGTTTTTTCCAATCTGCAACCCTGTGTTGTTTTATGGGTACATTTAGGCCATTCACATTGAGAGTGATTATTGATAGATACGTTTTTATTAACATTGTGTTACCTTTGAAGTCTTTCTTTCTGTAGATTGTCTCTATATTTCTGTTGAATGATATTTTTAGGATTTTTTTCTCTTTTATAGAACCCCCCTTAATAATTCCTGCAGTGTCGGCTTGGTGGTTGTATAGTCTTTTAAGTCTTGCCAGTCTTGGAAACTCTTTATCTCCCCATCCATTTTGAATGTCAGTCTTGCTGGATAAAGTATTCTTGACTGCATGTTCTTCTCATTTAGTGCCCTGAATATACCTTGCCAGCCCTTTCTGGCTTGCCAGGTCTCTGTGGACAGGTCTGACATTATTCTGATGGGCTTTCCTCTGTACGTAAGGAGCTTCTTTGTCCTAGCTGCTTTCAAGAGGGTCTGCCTACAATTATAATTCTTCATTCTTACTATTAGGTGTCTCGAGGACTTTCGAGAATCTATAATCTTAGGGGGAAACCGTTTTGCCTCTAGTACATGAATGCTGGTTCCATTTGTGAGATTGGGAAAATTTTCATGGACAACTTGTCCCACTATATCTTCTAGACTTCTTTCTTTCTCCCCCGCCTTCAGGGATTCCAATAATTCTGATGTTGGAACATTTCATGGCATCATTTATTTCCCTGATTCTGTTTTTGTGGCTTCTAAGCTGTTTGTTCGAGGCTTCCTCCTGATCCTTTCTCTCTATCTGTTTGTCTTCCAGATCACTAATTCTATCTTCTGTCTCAGTTACTCTAGCTTTTAGAGAATTTAGATTAGATTGGAACTTACTGAGAGCATTTTGGACATCATCCCTGGTGGCTTTCAGTTCTGCCCTAATCAATTCCGTTTGGTCATCCATGGTTTTCTCCAACCTAGCTATTGCCTGGATAATTGTTAGCCTGAATTCTCTTTCCGACATATTGTCTATGTCGATAGCCATTAGCTCTGTTGTAGAAGGCCCATCCTCTGTATTTTTCTCCTGTTGGGCATTCCTCCACCTAGTCATTTTGGTGAGAGAAGACTGAACGGATGTAGCTGGATGTATTGACTGTGGTGCAGTCCAGGTGCACCCTGCACCCTGGAATGCTTCTGCCCGCTGGCGTCTTCTGCCCCCATAGAGATCCAGATGTGTATAATTCTGATCTCAGGCTGATTTTGTGTGTGATCGGAGTTCTTTGGTAGGTAATCCGTTCACTTTAGGGTACAGGTTGAAATGGCACCTCCTCCTACTTCCCTGCCATTAAATTAATTCTTAAATTACTACTTCCCTCAAATTAAATTTCTTTAAAAGATATAGGACTATTCAGATTTTCTATCTCTTCTTGGATCTGTGTTGTTAATTTGTGTTTTTCAAGGAGTTCTTCTATTTTATTTATTTGTTGACTTTTTTGGAATTAAGTTGTGTATAATATTCCTTTGTGATTTTTCATGTCTTTAGTATCTATGGCAGAGCCCCTGCCATCCTTCCATCATGTCTGATGGTAATTTGTGTTTTCTCTGTACTTCTAAATCAGCTCAGAGATTCATTGATTTATTGACATTTTCATTTATTTTTTCTCTAGTGTTTGTCCATTTTCCATTTCATTAATTTCTGCTCTCTCCTTTTGTATTTCCTTCCTTCTGTTTTATTTGGATTTAATTTTATGTCCTTTTTACAGCTTCTTAAAGTGGAACTTTAGAAAGTTGGTTTTTAAATCCTTTCTCTTTTTTTTAAAAAGGCATTTTGGGCTAAAATTTTCCCTCTAAGCACTTTTCTAGCTGCATTCCACAAATTTGAACACACTGTGTTTTTGTTAGATTTGCTTCAGAATATTTTAAACTTCCTTTGTGATTTATTCTTTGACTTATGCAATATATAAAACTGTATTTTATTCAGGGACACCTGGGTGGCTCAGTTGACTAAGCAGCTGCCTTCAGCTCAGATCATGATCCCAGTGTCCTGGGATTGAGTCCCACATCAGGCTCCTTGCTCGGCAGGGAGCCTGCTTCTCCCTCTGCCTCTGCCTGCCTCTTTGTCTGCCTGTGCTTGCTCTCTCTCTCTCTCTCTCTGACAAATAAATAAAATCTTTAAAAAACAAACTATATTTTATTTATAAAATATTTGAGGATATTCCAGGCTTCTTATCATTATTGATTTCTAATGTATTTCCACTGTAGACAGAGAACATTGTCTGTATGATCTTGGTACTTTTAAATTTATTGAGAACTGTTCTGTGGCCCAGCACATAGTCCATGTTTCGTGAATGTTCCATGCGTGCTTGGGAAGACTGTGCCTGCAGTGGTGCCTGCCGTGCTCTGCCAATCTAATCTGGGCATGTTACATGCTAATGTTTGACTGTTCTTCCGTGTCTTTACATGTTTCCTGCATTACTGAGGGAGGTTTGTTAAAATCCTACTATTTGTGGATTTGTGGTTTTCTTCATATGCTGTACATCATGTATTTTAAAGACTTAGTATAATTACATTTGGATTGTTGTATTTTCCTAATGAATTTATCCTTTACCATTATGAATTAACCCTGTTTATCTCTGGAAATATTTGTCTGACACCGATATAGCTGCTCTGGTTTTCTTTTGATCAATATTCTCATGATACATGTATTTCTATCCTTGAACGTTTAGCCTATCTGTGTATGTATTTGTATATTTAAAGAATGTATTTTGGTAAAGAGTGTATATTTGGGTCTTATTATATTTTATCCAGTCTAATGGTCTCTGTCTTTTAATTGTAGCTTTAGACTCTTTAGAATAAATCTAATTCACAGGATATTTTGGTTTAAATCTACCATCTTACTGTTTCTTTTCTATTTGTCCTGGTCTTTATTTACTTTTTCTCTTTCATACCTTCTTCAGTATTATTTTTCAAATAGGCCATTTTACGTCTTATAGTTGAGATAATTTGCTTCTTTGTGCTCTGGGATTTTTTTTTTTTTAATTTAAAGATTTCATTTATTTATTTGACAGAGATCACAAGCAGGCAGAGAGACAGGCGGCGGGGGGTGGGGGGGGAAGCAGGCTCCCCACCCAGCAGAGAGCCCAGTGCAGGGTTTGATCCCAGGACCCTGGGATCATGACCCGAGTGGAAGGCAGAGGCTTTAACCCGCTGAGCCACCCAGGCGCCCCTGTGCTCTAGGATTTATAATATGCACCTTCAACATCCAGCAATCGAAAGCCAAACAATATTATACTATTTCATGGATAATGTAAGCAGTTCATAACAGCATACTTTTACTTCTTTCCTTCCATCTTCTGTGCTTTTTTTTTCCATCGTGTATATTCTACTTTATACATACAAGTTCCATAATACATTGATATTATTATTTTCTTTAATCAAACAACTATCTTTTAAGGAAACTTTTAAAAAGGAGGAAAAAAACTGCTTGTATTCACTCCCATATTTGTCCGTTTCTAGTTCTATTCACTCCTCCGTTTTGATCTGTTATCAATTTACTTCAGCCTGACAGTTGTAAATTCTTTTATTTTATTTACCTAAAAAACTTTTTTATTTCACCTTCTTACTTGAAGAACATTTTGTTGTTGTTGTTTATAGCATATCCGAGATACTGTTCTGTTGTCCTCTGGCTTGCATTAGTTCTGAAAAGAAGTTAGTTGATTCTTATCTTTGTTCTCTTGATATGTTTTTCTCCTCTGGATACTTTAAGGTTCTTCTCTGTCTTACTGGTTTTCAGCAAGTTGACTATGACGTCAGCTTAAGGTACACTGAGCCACTTGGATCTGTGTATTTATAGTTTCGATCAAATTTGGAAAAATTTAGCCATGTTTATTCAAATAATTTTTTTCTACCTTACTAACTCTCCACACATACACACTCCAGGTATTAAAATTGAATGTACGTTAGATGGCTTGATTCTGTCATACAAGTCACTGAGCTCTATTTTTTCTTTCTGTGCTTTGGTTTCCGTGTTTTCAAGTTCATTTTTTAAAAAAGATTTTATTTATTTATTTGACAGTCAGAGATCACAAGTAGGCAGAGAGGCAGGCAGAGAGAGATGGAGAAACAGGCTCCCTGCTGAGCAGAGAGCCCAATGCGGGACTCGATCCCAGGACCCTGAGATCATGACCTGAGCTGAAGGCAGAGGCTTTAACCCACTGAGCCACCCAGGAACCCCTCAAGTTCATTTTTCTTTTTCCCAGAGCATCCAATCTTATGGTAAGCCCATCAAAGACTTTTTAACTTCATAATGACTTTTAAACATTACATTTTTTAGCTGTAGAATTTCATGAGGTTGTTAAGAAATAGTTTCTATTCTTTTCTTTCTTTTATTGTGTTCATATTTTTCTTTAAGTCCTTGAATACATTTATAATAGCTGTATGAAAGCTCCTGTCAGCTAATTCCATCCTTTCCAGTATTTTTGCTTCTGTGAGTGTTACATTGTAGAATTTCTGGATTTTGGGGTCCCTGGGTGGCTTAGTTTTTAAGCATCTGCCTTCGGCTCTGGTCGTGATCCCAGCATCTTGGGATCGAGGCCGGCATCAAGCTCCCTGCTCCGCGGGAAGCCTGCTTCTGCCTCTTCGCCCTGCTTGTGTTCCCTCTCTTGCTGTGTCTCTCTGTCAAATAAATAAACAAAATCTTAAAAAAATGAATTTCTGGATTTTGCAGTTGTTTTTTAAAATTTTGAAATATGTTTGCTGGGCAGGTAAGTTACTTGAGAATAAATAAATAAATAAATAAATAAATAAATAAATAAATAAATAAATTTGATGGTTTTTTAAAGCTTTGTTGGGGCAGTAGAATCGCCTCTGCCCTCCTGCCAGTTTAGTCCGGCCACTAAGGTTCGAGCCACCTGGAGTCTGTATGTAATCCCAGTCTCTTCCCCACTTGGGCTCATCAGAATTTGCATGCTTTCCGCCTCTTTACGACCTCTAGGAATTGTTCAGCTTGCAGCTCCCCACCTTTGCCTGACCACACCGCATTCTATCCTACAAATGCAAAGCTTAGTTATGAACCAGGAACTCAGCATAATCCCTATAAAGATTTTCTCGGCTCTTTATGTGCATAGTTTTCTGTCTTCAGTTCTCTGCTTGAGAAATTCCAGCTGCCTAAGCCTCCATGAATTCTGATCTCTGCCTACTCAAGTCAATGAGGCCACTGTGCTCTGCTTTGGCTTTTTTGTTTTTTTGGTTTTTATCCTTTACAATAGTACAGAAAAAAATGCCTCTGGGCAGAAAGCTGGACAACTGTAGGGCTCATCTCATTTGCTTCTCTCTCTGCCTCTCAAAGATTTATTTATTTGAGAAAGAGAGACAGAGAGAGTGCTCATACACCCAGAGGGTGAGGGAAGAAGGAGAAGCAGAATCCCCACTGAGCAGGGAGCCCAATGCAGGACTCGATCCCAGGACCATGACCTCGCCAAAGGCAGCTGCTAACCGGCTGAGCGGCCCAGGCACCCCCATTTCTTTTCTCATATGGATTGTATTCGTGCACTCGCTGTTTTTTCAGTTATTGGAAACAGTGAATTCCAAGACTTTGTCTAGTGTTCTAATTAACAGTTGCGGGGCAAGTCTGGTACTAGTTCAGAAGCAGAAAGTCCTCAGCTCTCTTTTTAAGGAGCATTTTCATTGCATTCAGAGTTTTAGTTGTAGTTATTTTCTTTTAGCACTCCGAAGATTGTATCAATGGTTGCGAGTTATAATATCTTGTATCATTTCTGGAGTGATGTCGTTGGCTGTTCTGAAAGTTGTACATGCATGTGTGTGTGTGCGTCAAGGAGGAAGGACCTGGGTTTTTTCCCCCCTGTAGAAATTTTTATAATTGAGGGATACCAGGGTGGCCCAGTTGGTTGGGCAACTGCCTTCGGCTCGGTCATGATCCTGGAAGCCTGGGATCGAGGCCCACCTCCGGCTCCCTGCTCAGCCGGGAGTCTGCTTCTCCTTTGACCCTCCCCTCCTCGTGCTCTTTCTCTCTCTCTTTCAAATAAATAAATAAATAATCTTTTAAAAAATGTTTGTAATTGAAATATAGTTGACATCCAATGTCACATTAGTTTCAGGTGTATAACACAGTGACTCAACAATTTTATGTATTATCCAATGCTCACCGTAAATGTAGTTTTGATCTGTCACCATACAACATTATTACAATATTATGGACCAAATTCCCTTTGCAGTACTGTCATGTGGTGATTTATTTTTTTTTTAATTGGAATATAATTGACACACAATGTTACATCAGTTTCAGGTGTGTAATACAGTGATTCAACAAGTTTATGCATAATGCTATGCCCGCTACAGTGTAGCTACCATCTGTCAGCACGCAGCACTACTGCAATATCATTGATTGTATTCCTTATGCTATGTCTTTTGTTCTCGTGACTTATTCGTCCCAAAACTGAAAGCCTGTGTCTCCCACACCCCTTCAACCATCTTCTCCATCGTCCTTCCCTTCCCCCCTCTGGCAACCATCAATTTGTTCTCTGTATGTATAGAGCTGATTCTTTTTTGTTTATTTATTTTTTTTTAAAAAGATTTGTCTATTTGTTTTAGAGAGAGAGAGAGTGTGGGGGTTGGGGTGGGGACAGAGGGACAGGGAGAAGGAGAGAAGCAGAGCAGACTCCCCACTGAGCATGGAGCATGACGCGGGGCTTGATCTCATAACCCTGAGATCATGACCTGAGCTGAAATCAAGAGTCAGACGCCGCACTGAGCACGTCACTCAGGTGCCCTGATTTTTTTTTTTGATTCTACATATGAGTAAAATCATAGGGTATTGGTCTTTCTCAGTCCATCTTATTTCATTTGGGTACAGCCACTGTGAAAAACAGTATAGAGGTTTCTCAAAAAATTAAAAATAGAAATATCGTATGATCCAATAATTCCACTACTGTGTATTTATCCAAACAAAATGAAAACACTAATTCCACAAGGTATGTGCACCCCTATGTTTATTGTAGCATTATTTATAAGAGGCAAGATATGGAAGCAACTCAAGCATCCATCATTAGATGAATGTGTAAGGAAGGTGTGACACACGTACATACATGTGTACATACATATGCCTCAATGGAATATTTGGAACATTATGCACCCATAAAAAGGATGAGATGCTGTTGTCTGTGACAACGTGGATAGACCCAGAGGGTATTTTGCTAAGTGAAGCAAGAGACTGGTTTCTTTTAATATCTTCTCTTTGGTTTTTGGAAGTCTAATTATGGTTGTCTACATGTGGCTTTCTTTCGACATATCCTGCTTGGAGTTTCTAAGATTCCCTAGATCGTAATATTTTTCTTAGTCAACATCTTTCTTAATTTTGGAAAATTATCAGTCAGGATCGCATTTACCCCCTCTTTGCTTTCCTTTTCTAACTTCAATGCTATGTTTGCTCTTTACCACGTTCTATGAGTCTCTTAAACTTTTTTCTCTACTTTTCATTCTTTCTTTTCTTCTGTCTGATATTTTCTGTTGACCTAAGTAATAGTTCATTAACTTCTTTGGTTTTGTTGAATCTGCTTTAACACTTCTATTTGGTTATTGTATTTTTGTTTGGTTCCAGGATTATTATTTAATTATGTTTTTAAAATACATTCTAGTTCTTCCCAGGTGAATTTCTTTGTCTTATCCTTTATTTTCTTGAAAAATAATCTCAGTCGTGTTCATGTTTGTTGTGTACATCTCCAGTCTCTGGATCGCCCGTGTTTTTCCTTGTCTGCTTTTCACTGCTTTTTTCTTACTTGGCCTTGTCACCCACCATGCTTGGCAATTTTTTTTAATTGTCAGATATTATACATGAAATACTACAGTGTCTTTATGTGTTGTTCTGTTCTCCCAGAGAGATTCAGATTTTCACTTGACAGGCGGTTAGAACACACCAGATCGCCTTTCGCGGACCAGTAGCTGAGATAACTTGAAGAGGGATTGGATTCTCTGAAGGCTCTGGTTTGCCGCTGCCATCACGCGTGTGGTCGTTTAAGAGCGGACCCTGAAACCCCGGTGTTTATCCGTGCCCTCCCTCCTCCGTAGGTTGTAAATGCCAATTTTTGTTTGGTTTTGTGAGACTCCTGCATACCCTCCTTCCGCTGTGAAGCCACTTAGCCGTGTCCGGTTCCTTCTCTCAAACTTTGACCTGTGCTGCTGCAAGGGAGGCCTGTTTCTTTAGGGGGAAGGTGCGGCTGCAGGATGCTTCCACTTTTCTCAGGTTCCCTTTCTGGCTCTTTTGGGTCCCTCAGGTCCTAGCTGTCTCGGTAGTGCTGAAACCTGATTATTTTCTCTCTATGCCTGTAATACTCTAAAAAATCTCCAAAAAACCTTGAGATATTATTTTCTTTTTGGCCTTTTGGGCCAATGCTACTCGGAAACCAGTTGATGTTTCAAAAAGAAAGGCAGCAGAGCCTCTCGGGTTCACAACGATGACTCTGCCTTCCTTCTGGGCTCTTGATTCCTCTCTTGCATCCTTGGCTTTGATTCCATTGTTTTAAATTTCTTTTTTTCAAAGTTTAATTTATTTATTTGAGATAGAGCACGTGTGTGCACACCTGAGCAGGGGGAGGGGCAGAGAGAGAGAGAGAGGGAGAAGCAGACTCCCGGCTGAGCATGGAGCCCAGTGCAGGGAGCCCGAGGTGGGACTCGATTCCAGGACCCTAGGATGAGGACCTGAGCCAAAGGTAGACGCTTAACCCACTGAGCCATCCAGATGCCCTTAAATTTCTTGATACAAGTCTTTGAGTATTTTTTTTTTCTCACCTGTTTCATTAGGAAAATATTTTTTGTCTTACTTTCAGACATGGTAACCTAAATGAGTGAACATTTTATTTCCTAAATTTGTTGGTTCATTTTTCTTCTGTGATCTACTGTTGCTCCTGAAGCCACTCTTGGGATTTTTTTCTTTGCTGATAATTTGTTTGTTCTTTGTTGATCATTTGAGTTGGTCTTTATCCTAGATATTAAAAGAATTATCAGCCTATGTGTCAATATAATCTCTTTTCAATAATAATCCTGTAATAGAGTAAACCTAGTGTTTTTTTGTTTTTTTTTTTTAAGGGCAGAGTGTTACTCTCTTTGTAGGTATATGCTACATGTTCATGACTTTGAAATAAAATAAATGCAGGACATGATTTTCTCATTTAAAAATAGTAAGCCAATGTTAAAAATGTTTGTTGTAGAGCATTCATACAGCACGTACTTAAGAAGTAGAAGGCCCTCCAATATTGATTCCTTAAATTGAGGCAACAGATGACATTACAGGTGTATTCTGTGCACATATATTGCGTCTATATGGACACAACACACGAAATGGTCTTTTTCAAACACTGTACCTATATCTTACTTGGCAATTTGCTTTTCCCACTTTGCAATGTAAGCTGGGTTCTTTTCAAGGCAGCAAATTCTTGTGGTTATCTGTTGCCATATAACAAATCACCCAAAGACCGAGTGGCTTAAAACACCAATTTATTACCAGCTCTTCTCGTCGGTGGGTCAGGGATTCGGAGAACAGTGGGGACCGCGTCTCCCTCCCTCAGTCTCTTGGGCCTCAGCCCGAAGACGTCCCAGCAGGGGCTGGAAGAGCTGCAGATGGTCCGGACACCCCCTGGCCCCCCAACTTCCCTTCCTCTGCCCATCTTGCCTCCCTCTGTCCTTTCCCAGAGCCTCTCCGCGCAGAGAGCTTGCGCGGCCTCACCACACGATACCTGGAATTCTTACAGAGTGGCTCTGGGCTCCAAGCGAGTGTTCCAAGGGACAGGAAATGGAAGCTTCCAGTTTCTTAAGTCCCAGACCTAGAAACCAGCACAAAATAACTTCCCTGTTCTCTTGCAGAGGCAGCAGATCCTGTTCAGGTCCCCGGGTAGGGAGACGCCAATAGCAGCTCTTGAAGACGAACGTCAAAGCTTTTGTGGCCTCATTGAATGCATCCAGAGTATAAAATTATTTGCATTCTTCTCTCTCTCTTTTTTTTTTTTTTAAGATTTTATTTGAGAGGGAGAGAGAGCACGAGTCGTGGGGGAGCGGCAGAGGGAGGAGAAGCAGGCTCCCCGCTCGATCCCAGGACCCTGAGATCAGGATCTGAGGCGAAGGCAGATGCTTCATCGACTGAGCCACCCAGGTGCCCTGTTTACATTCTTCCAACATGAAGAACACCCAGAAACCTCTAAAAGCTTCAGAAAGTTTCACCTCCTTGTGGCCTCAGGCTCAGGCTTAAGGTCCCGGGTTTGTTTATCTAGAATAGTTTCAGGTGCGGGTGAGGCTCCCTGGAGATCTGTGACCTCCTCCCCACGCTTGAAAACCCGACAGACAAGTGAGGCAGAGATAAACACGGGACATCACACCCAGCGCGGGAGGGCAGGGGAGCTATTTCCCGTCGCAGTCACCGGCCCATCGCAATACTGAAATCCAGGGGGGAATATGGCATCGATTCCTTAATGGGGGCCGGGTCCTACTTCTTGGGAGTGATTCTTGGCTCTCGCGTTCCCCTTTTGGACTCTTGGCTCCACTGCCCGAGTCGTAATGCGTCTTCCGTAAGAAAGAGCAGCCTGTTTCCACGTCTGCTGCTACCTTGAGAGGACTGGGGGACCCAGTGATGATCTGTGTCTCTGTCCCTTTTGATCCCACGCTAGAATATTTTCTTTAAATCATTGAGTGTTCCCTTGATTCAAATTACAACTTGTCCAGTAGACAAAAGCCAAACCTACTTATTTAGGAATAGGCCCTTCTCTATCCCTTACAAGCTCTTCCAGCCCCAAGTCAGGCTCTCCGCCCACCAGGGAGTCTGCGTCTCCCTCTCCTTCTGTGTGTACGTGCTTTCTCTCAGATAAAGTAAAAATACAAATGAAAAGAAGCTCTTCCAGATGTGCCCCTAAAGCAGTGTGAGGTCTTAACAAAGGCTCTTCCAGCCCCATCCTTCCCAGAGACCCCATTTTATTGCCCTGGATTTGTCAGCTTTTGCCTGGGCCTATTAGAATGAACCAGCATGTCCTGGTTCTTTCTATTTCCTCCAAATTCTACTAAAAAAGAGAGAATAGTTTCTCCTTTAAGTCATCTCTGCTTGCCTTTTATCAGTCGGCCCTTTCTATGTTCTACTTGGAGATCTCCCTTGTCGGACCCAGTGAGATCAGTAGGCATCTTCCTCTATCCCATGGTGATAGCAAACGGTTTTGCTCGCGGTCCTACAAGTGCGGGACTCGGGGGCTCTCCTGCACAGCCTGCGGAAGCAATTTCCTCAGGGTGTGTCAAGTCCTCTCCAAGAGTTTTCTTGAGGCCCGTGTGGCTTTGGCCCCCTGAGAAGTCTGCTCCCAGGAACCAAAGTTTATTTGATTTCTCTGTTTGGTGCCTAAAAACCACTCTAAGACCTCAAGCCACGAGGTAGAAAAGGTGTGTTGTAAAGAAGCCACTGTATTCTAAATCCTGTATTTCGATGAAAGACATGAAAAGCTTTACCCTCCAGCCTGTACGCACCCACACGATTTGTCTTTTTCTGCCTGTTTCTGTTCAGAATACAACAGACCCCTTCCTTACCCTCTACCCTGGGCGTCTTGAGCGCTGAACGTAAATGTGTTTATTGAAAGTTAAAGCAAAGGAAGGAAAGAGAGGTTAGGAGGGGGAAGGTTGAGGCAGGAATAACTGGCCGCGTCCGAAAAAGATGCTATTGTCCAGGTGTCGGATTTGTCCCAAAACTAGGGGCAGGTGGTCGGACAAAGTTAATGTCTCTCCCTGGCTGGCTCCTAGACGGCTGTGTTATTCTGGGTTGGAGAGAACTTGGCGCTAACTCCAGCTACAAACGCCGGGGAAAGGGAAGTCCACCCCCCCCCACCCATTTCTCCTACGCTGCTTTTAGCCTCCATTCCGATAATTGCTACAAAAATTTCTTTGGCACTTTAATAGGAAGGGGCAGACACATTTTTGACCCTTAATAAATATATATTGAACACATTTTGACCCTTAATAAATATATATAAAATTTGGAGCAAGGGCACCAGGGGCTTTGAACCTGCAAATCTCTTAATGTGGAAGCCTTAAGTAGTCATCGTTGGTGAGAGCCAGGAAATTGCATTCTGCACGCTCACCAAAGTCTGCCCCCCGGCTTCCTTAGTTTTTGAGGTCCGCTGAGATTAGTCTCTCCAGAAGAAAGATCCTTGATCTTTTCCCCAAGGTGATGTCTTTGTGTGTGTTAGCTACTCCCTGATAATGACAACAGCTAACATTTGCTGAGCTCCCCCTCTCCGTCGAGCACTGATTTGTGTAACTCCCCGCTAAGGGACTGCTTTTGCACAAAATCACCTTTCGTCTTTACAACCACCTTATCACAATGATACTGTAATCATCCGACTTCGCCGAGGAGGACAGTGACATTTAGAGACTGCACAACTGCCCTAGGCCACACGGGCGGTATGCGAGGGTGGAGAACTTGTGCCAAGTGTACCCTATTCCGGTTAAACGCGGACCCCCTGCATTCTAGCAGGAAACGCCACCATGTGCGTGTTGTTAAAATTCAATCAAGCAAATCTGAAGATTGAACTGACTTTATTAAGTGATTCACGAATCAGGCAGCACCCCATCTAGCAAGTAGAGATGCACTCGAGAGTCGGACACGATGGAAGGGTTCTCTGCAGTTGGGGGGAGGGGCAAGACAGTTATTAACAGAGGGACTGTGCCAGGTGAGGCCCGCTTTCCAGGAAGTGGGGGGGATTTTAGCATGCAGGTGATTTCCTCTTTCTTGGGGGGGTTGCTGGAGAGGCTTCAGGTGGTGGCCCTCAATAGCACAGATTGAGAAATCCCTGGTCAATCTGTTAAGGACACATTCCCTGCATTTCATCCTGAGGGGGGGGGGCGGTTGAAACTGCGCTTAGATTGGGGACGAAGACCTGGGTTTGGCAACCCATTATGCGCCTGCAGTTTTCTTCCTTTTTTTTTTTTTTTTAAACAATATATAGACTTGCCAAGGAACTTTGGTGACGCGTTGCCACGCAGAAAGTGACACAATTATTTACAGATGCAACAGATTGTTAGAAGAGGCAGTTTGCATCCTAACCGGGAGATCACAGGAAAAGATCACATGAGACCCCACCAGCTGTTAGTTCATGTGCCCACAGCCCCTTACGGAAACGTCTGCCGATGACCTTCAGGGCACATCCGATCTCACACAGAAGACTCAGCCACTGGCTCCAGAAGATAACCGGGAAGCAGGACTGGTTCAAGGGAAGGCGGTCGTAACACAGGTTAAAATGCTAAATGCCACAGGAATGGTGCCCACGGGGAATGTTAGGGGGGCTCAGAGGAACCAGGGCTCCGCTGCGAGGGACCCTGATGAACGTGTGTGTCTGCTGGCAGGATCTGGCCCACTTTCTCTTGGCAGCCACACGGGCCAGCAGAGAGAGGACTGCTGAGCTGTTTGGACCCGAGGCTTAGGGCAGCAGCGCCTGCTCTGCTCCTGATTGCTGTGAGAATTTTTATGTAGACCTTTTCTCTGATTCTGGGGATTGGAGGCGTCTCAACTGGGGAGCAGTCTGTGCCACCTAGAGGGGGCAAGACACTTGGGGTCCTGGACAGGAGGGTGCTGTGAGGAAAGGCTGCAGCCAGGTGGGTGGTTCCTCCTCCCCTGGCACACCCCTGGGAAGAGCGGGAAGGCCCTGGAAGGCCTCTGACTCTGCCGGACAGTCTGAGACCCATCTTGGCGTTTTGATTTTCGCTCTTACTTGACAGCACCAACCTTCCTTGCAACGTGGTTTCCATCAGCTGCTGGGCGCAGCGAGGGAGACTGCTGGGGACTGGGAAGTCGACTGGAGACCAGGCGGAAAAGGTTGCCCTTGAGGCATGGGGCAGACGGAAAGGGGGTCCCAGCACGGACCTGGCGGAGGTCAGCCCCGGGCGGCTGCCAGAGTCTGAGATTTCCGGCTCACACCTGCGTCCCAGCGCCCCGTCCCCCTCACCAAATCCATCCTATGACCTTGGAAAGAGAAGCGGGGGCCGACCCAGGGGCTCGCGGACCCCAGGGGAGCGGGGTCAGAGCGCGGCGCGCGGCGGCCGCAGACGCGCGTCCCTCGAGAGCGGCCGGGGTGGCCCCGCCGAGTCCCCCTCCGGCCCCGGGCGCCGCCGCAGGTGCGGTCGCGGCGCAGGGGTGGGGGCGCCGGGGACGCAGCGGTTAAGGCGGGGGGCGCCCGGGCGAGCTGTCCAATGCGGAGAAAGGCGGTTTGCCGGAGTTCACGTGGGCAGCCGCTCGCGGAGGGCCGGGAGGAGGACCGTGTGCCGAGCGCCGGCTCGCCCCCCGCGCGTGTGTGTGTGCGGGGCGCGCGTGTGTGCGCGAGTGTGAGCGCGCGCGCCGAGGCGTTCCTCAGGTTGCGCTGCCTGGAAACCGAGGGAGCCATTGGCGCGGCGCAGGCGCGGGGGCGGGGGCGCCCGGTCCCTCGGAGCAGCCGGGGCGCGGGCGTCCGAGGCGAGCCCCGAACCCCGGCTCCCGGCGCGGGCGAGGGCGGAGCGGGCGCGGCGCTGCGGGCGGCCTCTAGGCCCCGGGGCGCCCGCCGGGGAGGAGCCGGGGAGGAGGCCGGAGCCGCATGGAGTTTCTGGGGCGCGCAACTCCGGCGGGGCCTCGGCCACTGGGCTCCGGGGCGCAGCGAGGCGGCCGCGCACATGGGCTGAGCCCGCGCGCCGGGGCTCCGCACGGCCGGCGGCAGCGGGAGGGGTAGAGCCGCGCGCCGTGCCGGGGTGCGGGGCACGCGTCCCCAGACGGGAGCGGAGGACAAGGACGGGGAGGAGCGTGCCCGGATCGCGCTCCGAGCCGACGAGGGGCTCGCGCCGGCCCGGCGCGCGCTTGGGGAGCGGCCCGGGGCGCCGTGGGAGCCGGCGGCAGCGAGGATGCCGGCGCGGGGACGCGGCCGCCGGCTGGGGGTGTGAGCGCCGGGGGAGCCGCCGCGCCGCCCCCTCCCTGCGGGCCTCGGAGGAAGCCCCCCGCGCCGCGCCGAGGCGCCTCGGAACCCCGGCTTCGGGGCGGCGGGCCCGCGCGGCCGGCCCCGGCCCAGCCAGAGGTGAGTGCCGCCGCGCCCGCCCTCGCCCCCCGCGCCCCCCGCCCCCGCCCCCGCCCCCGCCTCTCCCCCGGGTCCTCGCGCCTCCCCCGCTGCCCCGAAACCCTGCCCCGAGCCCCTGCCGGGAGCGCGCGGCCGGCCGCCGCGGACAACGCCTCCCGTACCTGTTGGCGCGGGCAGAGGGTACCGGGGCGGGCCGGGGGCCCCCCGGAGCCACCTGGCCCTCCCCTGGGGTGGCCGCCGGAGGACCGCGCGCCCCGGGGGCGTGGGGCCGGGCAGGGCCGCGGCTGTCCCGCTCGGGGGTCCCGGACTGCGCGGGCTGCGGAGTCCGCGGCGCGGGGGGCTGCCAGGCTGCGCGCCCCCGGCCGCCGGGGAGGGAGGGAGGAGCGGGCGCCGCACCGCAGCCCAGGTGGGAGGGCAGGGCGGCTGGCAGGTCCCCGGGAAGCCGGAGTCATGGCGATCCGGGGAGGCGGGACGCAGGATCCCCTCCGCCTCCGGGCCCCGCGCGGGCTGCTCGCCCTCCTAGGCGCACGGCCGGGAAGGTCCGCGGGCCGCGGGGATCGCCGGGGAGGCCTCGGGAGCCCGGCCTGGCCCCTGGCCGCTGCTCGGCTGCCCCCCGGGCCCTCGGCCGCGCGCTGGCTCGGGCGCCCGGGCAGGGGCGGGCTCCGGCTGTCCCGGGCACCCGGGTGGACGCGGGGCCCCAGCCTCCCCGGACTGGCGCGACGGGGAGTGAACTTCCTCAGACTTGGCCTGAGGGCGCCCGGGCGGCAGCAGGTAGTTCTGGGGCGGGCCCCGGGGCGGGGGCGAGCGGGGGACGCCTGACCCCGGTGGGATGGTGGCGCCGGGCGGGGACCCGGGGCTGCGTCTTGCCTCCTGGGCGCCGGCCACGTGCGCCCTCTGCCCCCACCGCGGCAGCATTTCCCGCTGCTCTTTCTGCTTCGAGGAGGCGTGTGTGGAGAAGGCGCCTTCCCTGCCAGTGGTTCGGAGCCCTTAGCCCGGGTGGCGGTGCGCCGGCGGCTCGGTGGGTGCGGAGACAGACCGGGCGCCACCCCCAGGCCCCGAGCCTGTTTTCCCGCAGACCAGGAGACTTTCCCGGGCTCGGGGACCAGCGCGGGGTGCTGCGTGTGGCCCTGTGGGGTCGTGCCCGCGGAAGTGCTGATGGCATTCGCCGGAGAAGGGAGTGGAGGTGACCTTCTCCAGGAAGAATGGGTCGATTTCTGCCCCTTGGATGTCCTGACACACAGCATTTGTGCAAACGGGAAAACTCCTGGCTCTTAAGATTGCCTTGTCCTGCAGCTTTAACTGCTGGCCTCGGGTCAAAAAGATAAACTCTTTTTCAATTCAGGCATCCAAGCTTTGGAAAGGGTTTTAAAGCCTTTTGGTGTGAAACTGTCTTGAGGCTAGAGCAACACTTTTTTTTTTTTTAAATGGAAGCGAACTCCAGCTCCTCGCCGGCTGGTGGGTTTTAGTCCATCTTTGCGGGGCGGAAGGGTGTGTTGGCTCTACCCGCCGCTGGTTTATCTGAGGCTCTGACCTAAATCTAAGGTGGCAGTTCAGACCTTGGCGGTGACACCTGGGTTAGGATTCGTTCCTGGAGCTGCAGAACTTTGCTGGCCTCTTGGGCTGTTGGTGGCGGCTGCGAGTGCCCCGCAGATGCCCTGGGCTGTGTTCCCCCGAGGCCTGCCTGGTGGGGAGCCCGCCAGCGTGCCCCCCCTCTTTCTGAGTTCACTGCAGACCTGTGGGTTTTCGTGGCACTGACTGCTTGGGGAGCAGCTCTGTTTGCCGAGCAGCGGGTCTGCAGCACTGGGGTTGGTTGCTGGATGTATCCGAGTGGAGTAATGAAAACAAAACAGGCGGGTAACACAATCCCTAGGATCTTTTATTGGAGGAGCGCTAAATCTTCTTAGAATCGTTCATCAAGATCACCTTTCTCTGAACTCTGAACGCTCTTGCCAGTAATCAGGCCTTTAGCTAGGGCGCCGAATAAGGGCTTTTTAGAAAGAAAGTAATTTAATTCAGCTGGTTCTGTGGAGAAAATGATAGGCAAGGCTTGACGGAGACACACAACTCCTTCTTCTCTATACGAGGTGCAGGGAAGGGGAGGGCAGGGGAGGGAAGGGGGGAGGGTGCAGTTATGTGTGGCAGCTGCTTGGTGGAGTCGAACATTTATCAGCACAGCGGGAGGCCCCTGATCAGGGCTTAAACACTATGGGGCAGGTCTGGGCCCCAGTCTTGAGCTGTATTTTCCGTAGCAGGCGGCCTGGCGGGGACGGTGTGCCGGGAAGGTGTGCTCCCCAGCAGCCGGGGAGAGGTATGTGTGAGCTGGCCCCTGAGCCTCGCGTGGGGGGCTGCAGTTCCCGCTTTGCCGGCCCCCGCTCTGGCGGCCCCTGCGGTGCTTACTGGGTGGCAGAAGGGGGGCGCTGGTGCTCCCATTGCGAGGACTTCTCTGGCTCTGGTGGGACTTGGGACACGGGAGAGGGTCTTTGGAGAGACCCTCTTCCCCCAGCTTTCTGGGGCCCAGCCTGGTACCGGACACTTTTCCACCTTTGAGCTCATGTTATCCTTGGTTTTCCTTTTTGGAAACCGATGCCGAGGGATGTAAGTCACTTTCCTGAGGCTGATGCCACTGGTGGGGGAAAAGGCTGGGGTTCCTGATTCTAAGCCCAGGGATCTTTCCACACGACTGTGTAGGAGCCGAAGAGGGTGTTTCGGTGACTCTGACCTTCCGGACCTTGTTTGGCGTCAGCCCCAGAGTGGGCGCCCTGTGTTGGATGAGCGAATCGGGGTCAGCCTCTGGACCCTCACTCCAGGCGGGTGAGGAAGCTCAGGCAGGGGGGTCCGGGGAGGGGGAGGCCCTCTCTCCCCGTGTGCCCACGCTGGAGCTGCAGGCGAGGCTGATTTGATTATTGGCAGCTGCCGCTTTGTTTGCACATTCCCTGTCTGTGCTCACTGGTGTGGGGTAGGCGGCTTCCTTGCCCTTTCCTCGAGGCTTAAACTGATATCTTCGATGTCTGCAATGTCTTCTGCTGATGGGGAGCCATCAGGAAGTGTCCCTGGCAATAGCCTTGTCGCCTTTTCCAACAACGTGCATCCCCTCCAGCTGTGAAACCTTGCTGAAGATGGGCAGGGCATGGACTGGCTGATCTCCGCGGGCTCCATTTGAGGGTCGCTCTGAACACCGGTAGAAAGGCAGAAGCTGAAAACACATTGTTGCATCCCACCTGGGGTTTTCGAGTGAATTACAATTTTAATCACTTAACATCTTGTTAGTTTTTTTTTTTTTTTTTTTTTTTTGGTGTTGTTAAAATGCATTCCGTGCCTCTTCTGTGGTTACCGATATAGAGATGCATATGACACCGTGCCTGTCCTCCAAACATTCACCGTTGAGTGGGGAAGGCAGACCGTGGGTTGGGGCTGCACACTTGGGAGCAGGGCCGGGAGGCACCTAGCCCAGCGTGCAAGTGCTGTCTGAGCTGAGCTTAACGGTTGAGCACGAAGTGGCCAGCCTTGAACGGGGCTCCCCGTGCAGAGCAAGTCGGGTGAGCAGGGGCCGGGGGCTGAGACCGCAGCCTGGGCTTTGCAGTTCCTGGAGTGGAAAGGTAGAGGCAGGGAGTGGCAAGAGAAGAGGTTGGTCTGGACCAGGGGCTCAGCTTTTCTCCACCGGGGGCACGCCGTGTGGTCAGATTCGAGTGTTAGGTAGGTGTGGTTGGGGGCCTCGCGGAGAATGGATCCGCCAAGGAGGAGACCAGAGGCGTAGACCCCAGCGAGGCGACAGAAACAACTGTGACTAAACCCTGAAGCAAACAAAGCGCTTGTACTGGCGGTGGTGATGGGACTCAGCGGGCTGAAGAGCCAGAGACCGGACGGGTAGGCATTGGGGGGCTGCGGGGATCTCGGTGGCAGGAGGTATCTTCTGGTTCCTCTTAGGCGATACTATGGGAGTAAGTAATCTCCAGATCTACCCACCATATTTATCCTCATCATCTGCGTCAGCCCAGTATTCCGCTGACTTCCAGATGCTAAGAGAAAGTGTCCAATGAGCAGAGCTTTGGGTAGGTCATTGGGATGGGGCAAGCGAGTTTTCTGGAAGGAAGCTGGAACCGTGTGTGGCATGGATACCGGACATCTCTCTAGGAGGGAGAGTCGGCAGGACTTACTGATGAATTGATGTAGGCGTAGGAGCGGAAAGGGTCTAGTGTGGCCACTGGGTTTCTGGTGTAGGTGACGGTCTGGATAAGCAAAACGAAGATCGGGCCAAGACAAAATAACTCCCTTGTTCTCCCACCGGCAGTGCTGTGGGCAGCTGTCCACGACCAGGCTGCAGGAGAAGGTGGTGACCTATTTTAAAAAGTCTCATTAAGGGGCAGTTCTGCTGTGAATAAGGCCTGTTTAAGTAGGTTACTTTATCTCGTGCCCCACAAATCTGGAGACTTGGAAAACATTTTCATTCATTCAACCAAGATTTATGGAGCGTCTCTGGTTCAGGGACTGAGGAACATGGTACTCTCCTATTCTACCGGCGTAGCTCGCACTGAAAGGTAGACCTAGGCGGCAGAGGTTGATGATCTGGTCGAGACAGGTGGAGGGGCCGGTTCGTACTGGGTGGCCAACAGAGTCCTCACTGAAGAGCCGTATTTAAGCTGGGTCAGTTGGGAATGATCTGGAGAAGAACTTCTGGCGGTGGGAGTGCCGGTGCAAAGGTTCTGAGGTAGGAACAAGTCAGGTGCCTTAGAAGAGCAGGAAGGAGGCTAGTGTGGCAGGAGAGGAGTTCGGAGAATCAGGGGCTAGTTCGTGGGGAGCCTGGGAAGTTATTTTGTGGAGTGTGGTTTTATACTGAGTTGGATGGGAGCCGCCGGAGGGTTTTAAAATGGGAGAGTCGCATCATTTAATTTATGTTTTCAAAAGATCACCCTGGCAGCTGTGCCTTCTGTACGCACTATCTTGGTACAATAAAGCGAGTTTTTATCCATCAGAGTGTAAAACAAAAATGTCGTGTTTAGGAGTAACAGATGGAGAGAAAATGCCTTGGTGACCTTAATTTAGTGGTTTCTACTGTACCAGTTAATTGTGGGTTCAGCCAAAACCACATCTCTAGTATGATTTCAGTTTTGTTTAAAAACATGGTATAGAATAATGGGAGAAGTAGACACCGTGTGTGCACACGGCTGTCCAGAGGTGTTGGCATTGCAAATGAGGGTTGTGCTCTTGAAAATGAGCAGACGTTTCTCTTATAATCAGGAAAACATTCTTTTAAAACGTGGACACGGCAGGCCACATGTGCCTAGAATGGGGTGTTGTGAACCTCCACCAGCTCCCCACTTTTCCCTTCCATTTCGTTTCTGGAAACGTGAATGTCCAAGCCCACGGTCCTGGTTGGGACAGAAATTAGGATGTTTACTTTGCACCGGCTGTCCAAACGGAGGCTCTTTGTTTTATGCTTAAAAAAAATTTTTAGTGATGAAAGCACACCATTTTTTATTTAAATAAGAAATTAAAGCAACACAGAAATGTTACGTAAAAAAGTGAAAGCAGGGGCACCTGGGTGGCTCAGTGGGTTAGGCCTCTGCCTTCGGCTCAAGTCATGATCTCAGGGTCCTGGGATCGAGTCCCACATCGGGCTCTCTGCTCAGCAGGGAGCCTGCTTCCCCCTCTCTCTCTGCCTGCCTCTCTGCCTACTTGTGATTTCTCTCTGTCAAATAAATACATAAAATCTTAAAAAAAAAAAAAAAAAAGTGAAAGCACCTCCTTCCCCAGACCACTAACATTTCCATACATATACTGTTAGATTATTTTTTTTCTGTGTGTTTCAGAGAACCTCTATCTATATTTTGCTCTGAAGGATTTTGGAATATTGCTGCAACAAATAGCCCTTTGCAGATTACTCTCCAGAACTCCTTCCTGTAGAGCTGGAAACCTAGATGACATTTTTTCCCTTTGCAACAAAATCATTAGGGGAACTCCAATACATGACTCCGCTAAGAGAAACCGAGTCTTGCCTTTTTGGTATTCAGAGTGTACCCCGAAAGCATACTTTATACGTATAAAGAATAGAGCAATTAAATATTCATTAAAAGTTCATCTCCGAGCCTTGAAACATTATTGCTCCGGTACCGGCGCCCAAGACTTGGTATCATGATTGCAAACCACTTGTGCTTTTCTCATTAACAAAAGTTGGCCCTTGTGAAAACTTAGCAGTGCAAATGGTGGAGCCTCACTAATTATTTTGGTGACATATTTATTACAGCAGAGTATTATCCCCCGAACACAGGAGAAGAAAGAACAGCCCACGGCGTGTTCCTGAGGGCCGTCCGGGATGCATCCGGGGAGGGCCGTGCACCTGCGTGGTCTCACGGTGCGGCCTCGGTGTGGGGGCCGATGTGCCCTGAGTGAGCAGCCCCAGACTCCGTGTCGACGCCACCAAACAGTGGGATCGGAGCCTCCCGCGAGTCAACAGAATTACTGTCCTCCCCGTCCTTACCGTAATTAAACACGTCCTTTCTTGCTGAAGAGGAGGGGGAACTGGGTGCCCAGAGGAGAATGATTGTCACGGGATGGACCCCTGCGGTGGAAGAGGGGGCAGGGACCCTGGCTGTCTCCTCACAGCAGAACCAAGGCTCGGGAGTGCAAGTGCCGTGGGCTCCCTCGATTCCCCCAGCCCAGCCCCACCCAGGTCCCTGCGCTCTGCGGTGGCCCCGGGTTGTCAGAAAATGAATTTATTTTGGCAAACCCCCGAACTCGGAGAGCGCTCGGAACCTGAGGAACACTGGGAGGGCTCCTGAGCTGTTGATTCGTCCTGTGGAGTCCTCTGTCTGTGTGCTGATAACAGGCCTCATCACCGTGTGAACCTCTCCGTAGTCCGGTAAGAAAGCTCCCGACATCTGCACCGCACGTGGATGTAGCATTTCAGCCTCCGGCCTTCCTACTGCCTGTTCCTAAAACCCTGCTGCTCTGTGATTTAATCTGGTCTATGGTGATGGCTCACTTTGGGGCACAGACGCAGAAGCACCTTCCGGATGCAGCGGGACGTGACTGGGGCTGGTGGAGTGCTCCCTCAGCGCCGCCGGCGCGGACGGTTAGCGCTGCCCCCGTTTTACAGATGAGATGACGTCTTCAGGTTCGGCCGTGTGCCCCGGCTCCCGGGTTGGGGTGTTGTGGCAGGCAGTCCCCACCCCTGGAGGCCCGTGACCAAGCAGCTAAAATCTCCACCGTCCCTTGCCTGACACAGACAGACTCTGCGAGAAAGATCAGGGCCTGACTTTGTGTAGTCGCTTTAGGTAGATCACTTTTGGGGGGCAGACGCGTGGATGTGCGCGGCAGAGGGGTCCGTGAGGATTGTGTCTTCAGGTCTGTTTTCTGGGTTGCCCCGGACCCCCTACTTCATGAGACACTTGGTGGTAGCAGGTGCAGGCCGGGGGCTCTCTGACCCGGCCCCCGACTTAGGGACGTGGACACTGACCTTCCAGGCTCGGCTCGACCCAAGTTCAGCTGCTGCCTTCTGCCCCAGTGCCTGCGCCGCCCGCACGAGTGCCGGCGCTCCGCGCTTCCTGCGCCCGGAGAAATGCCGCTTTCGGAACCCGCAACAGAACCCGCGCAGCCTCCGGAGACAGCGGGCGACCCTGCTGAGGGGCCGCATCCGAGCTCTGTCGGCCTCAGGTCGGCACCAGCGCTGCAGACGACTCCGTCTGATGCTGGAGCCGGGGCTCTCCTGGGCCCCTCACTTTTAGTGTCTGGCCCTGCTAGGGGAGTAGGTCATGGGCTTGGAGGTCTCTGTATGGAACGTGTTGCTGAAAGAGAGAGTTCTGTCCTCTGATTTGGAGCCCTGCGGTCAGCATGAGAGAGCGCGCGCGCGAGCTGGTGCCGGCCGGTAGCCCTTTGTGGGACGGGGTCACGGCTCCGTCCGGCAGCTCCGGGCCGCGGGGCGGACGCGCACACGGGAGCGTAACTGCCAGGGGCAGGTCCTGGTGGGGAATCGTGACCACCAGGAGAATTCTGGCCCGCGGGTGACTCTGCTGTGGTCTTGGGAGAGGCGACACAGAGCTTCCAGAGCGAGGCTGGCCGGCCTGGGTTGGAGTTTTAGAGCCTCAAATGGAGGATTTCGTTCAGCGTCTCTCCGTCGTCCCTGCGCTGGAGTCCCCCGGGAGCCTCGGGAAAGTCAGCGCCCGCCTCTCCCTCCCTCTCTTCGTCCGTCCATCCGTCTTCTTCCTTCCTCTTTCCTTTTTACCGATTCAGGATTGATGTAGAGTAGATGAGTTTCAGGTGTGCGACATGGTGGTTCGGTATTTGTGGACACGATGATCGCCTCGTAGGTCTAGTGATCTCCCATACCAGGTCGGGACAAGATCCCTGTGTTGCACCTTACACCGCTCTGGCTGGTTTGGTGACGGGGCCTCTGCACCTCTCCATCCCCTCAGCTATTCGGCGTGTCCCACCGGCCGCTGCCCTGGAGCCGCTGGCGCTGTTTCCGCCTCTGGGCCCCCCGGCTGGGCCACACCCCGGGACAAGAGTCGAGTTCCTGACTCGCTTGGCTCACAGGGAGGGCTTCTGGAATATTGCTTTTCCACGATGTCACAGCGTCCTCGGTTCACTCAGGGCAGGGCTGGAGGAGGCCCGGACCCTGCACCCTGCTGCCGTCTTTACACATTCTTAGAAAGACTAGAGCGACTGAGCATTCATTCAAGGCCCATCTCTGAACGGGAACGCGTTGCCGCTCCAGTCCCGGAGATGAAAGTTGAAAGTTGGCGTCACGATTACAGATGACTTGTGCTGGCTTGTCCCTGGCCAGCGTTTCTAGAGTCCGAGTCAGAGCTGGGAGAGCTGGCGGGGACCTTAGGCATCTTCTAGTCTAACCCACTCGGTGGTTGGAGGGGGGGGGCCTCTGAGACCCACCGTGATCTGTCCTGAGTCCCAGATGGTCAGGCCAGGGCTGCTGTGGACTTGAGACCAGAAGGGCAGGGCGAGGCTTGGGGACCGCGACCCCCGCCCCTCCCCTCCCCACCACCCCCAATGCCGCTCACAGGGCAGGGGCATCACAGGACAGAGGCATCCAGGAAGACTGTAGATACAGTCATAGTAAAGGCACCGGAGAGTCGAGAGACGTGGGCCGAGCGCACCTGTGATTTTCCATCCTTCCCTCCCCCGCCCACGTCCGTGACGAAGGTCTCCGCGTCTGCGGCTTGAGCTGCCGCCGCGACAGATGCTCCAGTGCCTTTCCCCAGGTGGGACGCCGGTGCAGGCCGCCCTACTTCTTGGAAAATAGTTACGTTTACCGTTTTTACCCCAAATATTTCCCTCCCGTCGTTGGAACAAATAAAGAACATCCTGGACACACGGGTTTCTGGATGTCGTGGTGAATCTGTAAAACCCGTAAGGATGGTTCGTAATGGCTGTTCCTGGCACTCCTCACCCAGCCGTGACGGGTTCAGATGACTAATATATTTTGTTGGATCCTTTTTTCCCTGCTTTTTCTAATTGAGACACCTGCGTTAGCATGTCGGTGTTGACGGGGGCGGTTTCCTGCCCGTTGCTTGACGCGTCGTCCGTGGCCTTTGGGTGAAGACCGTGGCCGTGGAGCTCGGACTGAACTGGACTCGGCCCCCTCTGGCTTGTGCGTGTTTTGCCCTAGAAGATCCCGCCTTTCCACAGAGGAGGAGACGGAGGGGCGCGTGGAAATTAGCATAAAGGTTGAATCAGTATAATTATAGCTAATGGTTATGTAAGTCTTCCTCTCGGAGTACGTCACGTGTGAGCTCCCGTAGTCCTTTTCGCCATTGCTTGTTTGTGCGGCTAAAGACAGCAGACCCCGGAGAAGCCGAGCGCCTCGTGGACGGTCACGAACTCTCCAGGAGCCGCGTGGTTGAGCCGCGGGGCTCTCCGGCTTCTCTCCTTCTCTTTGTCCCGATGTGCCGGGGGCTGTGGGAAACTTCTCCAGAACATTCTCAGACGTATTCTGCTTCCGACCTTTGCCTCTTGGAACAGGCTCTGAGCCTCCCGTGGGTGCCCCCTCCCTTGCACCGCCGGGCTCGGCCCTGCTGGAGCTGGCGGTGGTCGTGGCGGTCTTGGCTGTCTGTAGATGTGTCCTCGGATGAGGCCACGTGCGGGCAAACCCTCGTTCACAAGCAAGAGAATCCACAGCCAGTTGGTGGGGTCGGAGTGTCCTCAGGCACCCGTGTGGACACTGAGTCTCAGGTCATCTGCGCTGGGCTTAGGGACTGTACCTCCGCCCGCGTTTGCCACAGCCTGGACTTCGTTTGGCTCTTCGGTGGCGCCCGTAGAGTCCGCGCTGCGGTCTCTGCCTCAAGCTCACCACCTTGTTCCTGGTGATGTACCTCCTGAGCCTGCAGGGTGGGCTTCTAGCGGGGGTTCTGCCCCTGGCGGACGGACGGAACCCCTGCCTTTTCCCTCACGTCAAGCCTACTCTTTGCACTAGACTTTCAGGGTCTCCACCTTGCTTTGAACTGTGCCCCGATGGCTCTGCTCCCCGTGGGCGGGGACAGCCTGGTGGTTCCGATCTCTCCCGGCCTTGCCCGTCGTGTGGGTTTTCAGCTTGGCTTGGCCTTGGCTCTCGCTCCCGCCCTGCTCGCCTGGCCTGGCCACCTGATTTTCACGCTACCGTCCGTTCCCTTCAGGGCCTGGCAGACTTTTCTGTAAAGGGGCAGGTAGCAGGTACTTGCGGCTTAGTTCTTCACCCCTGCGGTTGGAGCCGGAGGCAACCGCCGACGACGGGTCTGAGTGCGGCCGGGCTGTGATAAACAGAGGGCGGCCAGGTCTTGGCCAGCGGCTTAGGATAACTGTCCAACCGCCTCTTCCTGACGTGCGACCCGGGACGACGGTCTCTTGAGAGGTCTTCAGTCATGTCTCCACCGTGAACTCCCAGGAGCCCTCCCTCGCTCGCTGACCTTCCTGACCTCTTTGCGTCTTCACTTGGCAGCCCTGGACCTTGAATAAAACCAGACATTCGCTTCTTCAGTTCTCGGTTGGCTAACCTGAGGCCATTAAAAATGTATGTTGTTCAGCCACGGCTGAGCCCCGGGCTGATCTGGTGGATTTCTTCTCCTTCCCTTCGCCCACAAGCCCAGGTCCCCCCAAGGCTTGGCTTGACCCCACTGCCTCCCTGTTTCCCTCCCTGTCTGTACCGCAGAGCTTCGGACAAGGAGGACCTGCCCCTGCTGCCCCCGCTTTCCGCCTCGTTCTCACCCAGCCCCTTCACCCTTTGCTGCTGGCCGACCCCGTGTCACAGCGACCCCGTGTCTCCCGCCACCTGCTTGTACTCACCAGCCTTCGTCTGACGTTGTCCCCTGAGCGCTTTCTGGTTTCCGCTCAGCTCAGACAAAGGAAACCTGAAACCATCCATCCTCCCGGTGATGCCGTGATGAAATCCCAGCCGGCCCAGACCCCCCGGATCCCCCCCAACCTTTTTTTAAAAAGATTTTATTTATTTATTTGACAGAGATCACAAGTAAGCAGAGAGGCGGCCTGGGGGAGGGAAGCAGGACCCCGGTTAAGCAGCCTGACGCGCTGTGGGGCTCCATCCCAGGATGCTGGGATCATGACCTGAGCCGAAGGCAGAGGCTTTAACCCACTGAGCCACCCAGGCGCCCCTGAACTTGGCTTTTAAAGGTCACTCATAGCCTCATTTTAAGACCTAACCACGTGGACTCATTCTTGTGCTGGGAAACATTTGACCCCGTCAACCTCCCCTTTCCTCCTGGAGCGTCCCCCAGAAGGAGCTCTCCTGACTTCATTTCTGGACTCTCCCCTTCCTGTGTGTGTGTTGTGCTGGGGCTTCCATAACAAAGCACCTCAGACCTGGTGGGTTAAGCCAGAGGAGTTTATTTTTTCACAGTCGGGGAGGCTGGAAGCCCACGACCTCGCTGTGAGAGGGTTGGTTCCCTCCGAGGGCTGTGACGGGGGCTCTGTGCCAGGCCTCCTCCCTTGGCTTGGGGGCGGCTGTCTTCTGTCTCCGCCTGACCGTCCTTTGTGGGTGCCTGTGTCCCCGCTTCCTGTTCTTGTAAAGACTCTGTCCCATGGGATTAGGGCCCACCTGAAGGACCTTCTTTTAACCCAATGACCTCTTTAAAGCCTGTCACCAAGTAGGGTCCCATTCTGAGGCATCAGCCTCTGAATTTGGGGACAGACACGTTTGAGCCCATAACACTTTTCTGTCTCCATGTTTCCCTGTACCCTCAAGTGGCGGGGTTCCTGAAGTTTGTGCCTTGGCCTCTTTGTTTTCATGCTGTAGCTTCTCTCGGAGCAACCTTCTTCCCTCCGTGCTTGCGCTATCTCTTGTGATATCCGGATGGGAGATGTACCTGGTCCCACAAGGCTGGCCGACGCAACTTGTCCCCAACAGAGCGCACCATTCGCTCCCAAACACACAGTGTTCTCCACCAGGAGCCCCTGGCCCCACAGACACTCAGAGGAGGAAGCCTCACGTCGTCTCCGGCCCCCCAGTCCCCCTGGGATTTATTGCGGGGTCAGTCCGATCTTTGGACCCCACTCCTGCTGTCTTGTTCTGACCAGGACTTGCGCGAGCTCCCAGCGGCCCATCCGCAGGAAAGACCGGTCAGTGACGCCCCTGGGGTCCGGCTGCGTCTCCCTGACGTGGAGGTTTTGGCTCCGGAGTGACTTTGCCGTCCTTGGGCATCGACCCCTGTGGTCAAGCTTGGCCAGATGGCGGACCTCTGCGTCTCGGCCCCTGCTGCTTCTGCCACCCGCGGGCCCCGCACAGTGGGACGTCCCCAGCTTCCGTGGTGTTGGCGTTCACACACACCCGCGCACGGCCTCTTCTGCTCACCCCCTTGGGCTGGGGACCGCGTTTGGAACTGGAGTCCTGGGAGGGTGAACGAAAGGGAGGCGCCCTCCCAGCGAGGGACCAGACCTGCCGTGCGCCGACTTCCAGTTCCTTCTTCCCTGTCTGCGTTTAAGCCCTTTTAAGGGGCTTGGTGGTGTGTGCACACGTGTGCGTACATGTGTGTGGTTTCTCCACGTCTCTTGGCACCGCGCTTTGCCTCTCACCTGTTTAGAGGTGCCTCTTCGGTGTGATGGGAGGACAGGACTGGGAGCACCTAGCTGCATTCCGGCCTCTGATCTCCGCCCCGGGCGTGGGTGCAGGCAGCCCGGCCCGGCTGGTCTGCAGGTGGTTCTCCCGGCGACAAGGGCCGTCCTCCCTGGCTGTGCGGTTATTGGCTCTAACATCAGATTCGAGGATCGCTCACACGCTTCTGGGGAGGTGGCCGGTGGGGGCGGGGTGGGAGTTAAATGAGCGAGGTCTTGAATTCTTTGGAGAAGCAGGAGAGTCAACTAAGTAAACGTGCTGGGAAGGCGGTCCTTAAAGGGACTGTTTGGGAACATTGGACCAGACGAATAAAGGAGTCATTAATTGCATTAAAAATCTAATGATTTGATTTTAATCAAAGGTCCTCTTCAATGGGGCGCCCCTTCTGCATTGGACGGAAGCTTCCAGCTCATTAGGTAATTGGCAGACGGAGGTGAGAGCTGAGAAAACCTGGCTGGACGGCACAGCCACAGGAAAGCTCCGTCGGAAATCCCTGCCAGCGGGTCAGGCATTATAATGCAAATCACCCCGAAGCAGAGTTTGAGCCCCTGAGCCCTGCAGAGCATTTTTCTGCAAGGGTGTGGCAGGTTACCATTATTATTATTATTTTTAAAAAAGATTTTATTGATTGATTTGACCGAGAGAAGCAGAGAGAGAGGGAACATAAGCAGGGGGAGGGGGAGAGGGAGAAGCAGGCTTCCTGCCGAGCAGGGAGCCCCACGCGGGGCTCGATCCTAGGACCCTGGGCTCACGACGTGACCCGAAAGCCCATGACAGAGCCCCCCCGGGTGCCCTGCAGGTGACCCTTCTTTTTCTGTCTTCCTAACACAGGCACCCATGGTCCATTTCACTCGGAGGAAGCCCTTTGGGCTCCGGCATTTGCCAGGACTGGTAAACTGGGGGTGCCTCTGGGAGGGAGGGGACCTGAAGCCTTTCCCGGAGGCCTGGAAGGTTTGCCTCCCGCTCGGCCCAGCCTCCTGTCCCTCAGAGCTGCTTTCGAACCGGTGGGGGGCTCCCTGGCTCGGCCCGGCCGCCCAAGGGCCCGCCCTGTGGCATCAGCTCTCCCCGGAGTTTGCCACCTGGCTGTCCCATCCTGCCGGGGGCTGGCCGTCCGCAGTCCCCGCACGAGCCGACCAGGCAGAGCAAGTGGTGGTGAAAAACAGCCGTGGCGTCCGTCTCGGTCCAGCCCGCCTGCCTTCAGAGACGCGCGGAAATCTACTGCCCCGTGGGGCGGTGGGGACAGAGACTCTGCCACCCCACAGGGCTTTCCAGAGGAGAGAACCTCTGCCGTCCGGCCACCGCTTTGTCCTATGCACAGGTTAAGTACCAAAGCAAAAGATCTGTAGCCAAACACTAAAAAGTAAGCAAATAGAACAGAAAATGGACTCTTTGTCCCACAAAAGCTGAGAGAACCGTGGATCCCAGCTTGGGGCAGAAGCTCCCAGTTTGTATCGTGTGTGCTTTCCTGGGGGTGTCGTGGGTGCTTAAGGCATCCCCCGGCTTATTAGAAGGGGTTGTTTGTCGACACCGTCGCATGAGCCATTTCTTAGCTCAATAAGCTGCGCTGTCCCTCCAGACAGTCACATCGGCTCCTGCCCCGTCATTTTTCAGGAGTTCATGCTATTCCACAAGTGGACACAAATTGGCATTTCTGACTTTGACTTTACTATTGAAAAATACTGCACATTTGGTAGCATTTTTCTTTTGAGAGAGAGAGAGCAGGTCCGGGGAGAGGGGGAGAGAGAGAGAGAGAGAGAGAGAGAATCCTAAGCAGCCTCCAAGGCCAGCACGGAGTCTGCCACAGGCTCAGTCTCACGACCATGAGATCGTGACGTGAGCAGAAACCAAGAGTCGGATACTTAACTGAGTCACCCAGGCGCCCCCAGAAGTATCTTGAAGGGTAAGTTCTTAAAAGCGGAATGACCACGTCGAGAACTCGAGTCCCCTTCCTCAAGCTGGTTCCATCCCCTTTCTGGCTGGGACCTGTGAAAAGGCTCATTGTGACACATTCTCACCTGTCGGCATTGGTTGGTTTCTGAAATGTGGTAGCCCGATCGCGTCCCATTGTCCCATCCCGGATTCCTGGGATCGTAAGCAAACATGCACATTTCCCCTATACTTAGTAGCCGTTTGATTTTCTTGTTTGCTTTTGCACATTGCGTATTGATGTTTTATGTCCGTTTTTCTACCGAGGTGATCTTTTTTTTTTTTAATGACTCGTAGGCACACTGATAGAAAGAATACTACGTTTTGTTTATTACATGTTGCAACATTTTCCATGTTTGCTGTTTTGTATTACTTTTTAACTTCTTGCTTTGAAGTATATGTAATTACATGTTTTACTCTCCCTCTTTTTCTGAAGATTGATTTATTTGATAGAGAGCGTGCATGCGTGTGCAAGTGAGGGAGAGGCAGAGAAAGAGAGAGAGAGAGAGAGAGAGAAACTCAGGCAGACTCCAGGCTAAGCGGGGAGCCCGACGTGGGCTTGATCCCAGGATCCTGAGATCATGGCCTGAGCCCAAACCAAGAGTCCAACCCTTAACCGACTGTGTCACTCAGGTCCCCCTTCCCTTTAAATATTTAAGTTTGGGGTCAAGCTTCAAAAACTTTTCCTCATCCTCAAGACTACATATTTACTTCTAAATTTTAAATTTATCTTGTAAATTTAAAAACCCACTTTTTATTACTGTCGTGTGTTGTGCATAGCTTAAGTCGAATAGCGTTCAGTGGCTTCTCACAGAGTCCCTTGCCGTCCTGGGGAGGTGTGCCGTGGAGCAGAGGTCCTGGAAGCCTGCCATGGGGTCGGGGTGGGGGGGCAGTTCTGTGCCTAGATGGGCCCCCACGTCTGCCCCTCAGGGTCTGGTATGGCTTCCTACTCATTTCTTTTTTTAAAATTTTTATTAACATAGAATGTATTATTAGCCCCAGGGGTGCAGCAGGTCTGTGAATCATCAGTCTTACACAGTTCACAGCACTCACCATATCACATACCCTCCCCCGTGTCCATGACCCACCACCCTCTCCACACCCCCCTACCCCCAACAACCCTCAGTTTGTTTTGTGAGATTAAGAGTCTCTTATGGTTTGTCTCCCTCCCGGTCTGTCTCCCTCCCGATCCCATCTTGTTTCATTGATTCTTCTCCCTCTCACGCATTTCCGCCGAGGTTGACCAGCTGGCTCTCTGTCTGCCCGGCCCCGGGCCCCCGGAGGCACCAGCCACGGCCAGCATGTGCCTCTCAGTGCTCCGGCCCCGACCGGCTGCCCCCTTCCTTGTGTGCAGACCCAGGCTGAGCTCCGAATTTGTCCTAACCTTCATCTGCTGAGGCAGGAGCTTCCCCCTCTGCTGTGTGACTTCTGCCTCTCCCTCGCCGCTCCTCCTCTTTGTCCTTGTGGCTTTCAGAGGACCCACGTCCTGCCTGCCCTCAGTCTGTCTTATCTCAGCAGCGTCTTGGAAAGGGGAGACCCTACACCAGCGAGACGGATTTGCCAGTCTTACCAGAAGTCTAATAAAATATGTATTTTTGTCATTAAATGTTTAAGTCTGTCTACTATTAATGTTATTGTTACATTTTGCAAATGAATTTCAGGTTTTCCCATACGACTTCTGGAACAATCCACCCACGGGTTTAGAGACGCGATTTCGTTACCCACCGAGTCGCCGCACTCCCTCGGGCCCAACTTCTCGTCTGTTAATTCGGCTTCTCTACTGCATTTCTTCTGTTTCCAGTGCTGCCCTGGCTTCATTATTAATAACTTGGAAAAAATCCACAAAAGGGAAAATTTTCCCTTTTTCTTTCTTATATTTTTAAGGTACCAATTTTTGTTTTTTGTTTTAATGGGAAGAGAATTACGACCTTCCTGGTCCTGCCTGTCCAGACGTCCCAGGGCTTCCAACTTGTCAAAACCATTTCTTCTTAATGATGCTGTGTCATTTTTTTTTTTCCCTTTGACGTTCTCGTCCTTCTGGAATTTTCTAAGCCGGAGGCATCTTTTCCAAAGTTATATTTCAGAAAGGATATATTGCCAAGAAGAAAAAAAAAATCAGGAATGGGGCGGTCTTGGCTCACTCGTAACCCTGTTTTCTGTCCCCACATCTTCCGCGTGGCTCCGTGCCATGTGTCCCCGGGAACCCTTGGTGGGTCCAAGCCGGGTCAGAAAGCGAAAAACAAAACAACACGGGCCTGACTCATCGGGACCAGAGTCTCCCTGCCTGCGAACGGACCTCATGGGGCTAGCACGGCTGCCTTGTGGCGGGATGCGTTGTCATCCTTGGTTTCGCTTCTTCCCTGTTCACTCACGGCTGTCCTGGGCACGTCTCTGGGATCTTTCCTATGTCCATGGGTCATCCCCATGCTTCTTGATAGTCTGGGCCTTGCTACGGCGTCCAGATCTTTACAGGTCACCCCACCCTCTTAAAAACATACGTAGCCCATGTTTGTTCTTTCACAAGCATCTCCAGGCTTCCTCTCGGCCGCTTCTGAAACTTCACAGCTTGCTGTTGTGCGTCTGTGCCGAAGTCACCAGATGCACGAGAGGGCCCCGTCGCCAGCCCAGTTGGCGACTACCCAAGGGACCGTGTGAGGTGACGCAGGGTGAAGTCGCCGAGAGCGCCTGAGGTCACACTCTGTGCCCTGCCCTCCCCTCCCCGCCCGGACCCTCCTTCCCCACGGATGCTGCCGTACCGGGGCCACGGCCGTGGGTCCTCAACTCCTGACCGCCAGGAGCTGGGTGCTTTGCTTTCCACGGGCTGGGCTTTGTGCAAGGATTTCCCGGGTAATCCTAGTGAAGGCTCATGACTGCTCCGTGAGGCAAATCCTCCTGACGCCCATTTTATTGGTGGGAAAACTGAGACTAGGAAGGTTGCGTTGTCTAGGGTTTCGACCCCTGCCGGCCCAGGCTCAGGGGTCTGTTCAGCAGGATCACCCATCTGCTCGGCTGCCGTTCTGCTTCGGGTCTAGAGGCTGGGGAGAGACCACCTCCCTGAGCGAGGAGAGCTGGACGCGGAGGAAGGACCACGCTTAGCATCAGGGAATGATGACATGAGGGGGGTGTGTGGGGCACAACGGGAGATGCCCACAGGCCGGGGAGGGCACGGAGGGCCGGCAGGTGCGCTCCCGGAAGCGCCAGCCCCTCGATGGGCATCTGCTGCTTTCCTCGGGCTCCGGTCTGAACCCCCCGCCCCGCAGCCTCCAAGCAGAAGCACAGGCGAAGCTGCAGCACCGGCGAAGCTGCTCATTCCGGCTCAGAGCAGCTCCCCGGACCCGGTGAGTGAGGTCATTTCAGGGGACAGTGGAGGGAAGATGACGAGATTAGGTTGGCTTTCGTACCTCTCTGGCTTCAGATGCAGTGCGGGACGCGGTCCAGGGCTGCTCTCCCGGGCTGGCTGGGGACAGAAGAGGTGAGCGCACAGTGGGGAGCCTCGCACTCGTGTTTGTTTTGCCTTTCGGTGTCCTTCCCTGCCCGCCCCTTGCGATCTGTCCGCTTCCCTCCGATGCCCTCAGCCAAGGGCTCCTGACGGTGGCTTCGCTGCCCTCATCCCGGCGCCCGCGCCGGTGCTCCTGGACCTCCCCGCGAACGCTCCCCACCTCCCCTGTTTTCTCTCGTCCCTTTTATGCTCCCACGTTACCTTGCCTGGACCTTTTGCTTTGTCAGAGGAGAAGCCTCCATGCCTCTGTGTCTTGGACCCTTTCGAGCCTCACTGTGGCCTCCAGACCGTTTACTTACATGCGGACTCGCGTGAGTGTTTGGTGGAGCTGAGGTCCTGCCTCGTGCTGCGGCTCCAGAAAGATGAACCCAGCAGCCCGGGTCCGTATTTCTGGGATGACGAGTGCTTTGGGTGGTTGCTGTCCGCCTGTCCCGGGGACAGCCTCTGGAGAGGTGTCTCTGGAGCCTGACCACTTAGGTTTGACCCCTACTCTACCATTTACTACTGTGCAGCTTGGGGCACGTACTGAATTCCTCGTCTGTAAACGGGGGTAAAAGTAATCGGACCTCCCCGGCTACCGCTGAGGTATTACACAACGTTGTTTGTAGAATTCCCTGCTCCTCGAAACAGGGGCACTGTTTCCATGCACGACCTATTCTGAGCCATCTTCCTTTGGTAGTTTCATGCCAGATGGACGTGGTCTCCAGAGAAACTTCTAGCATCATTGTGGCTCCATGAGCGGTCTTGCTCCTAAATTTGACTCTTCTGCTCTCACTGGCCCTGGAGGTGTGTTGTGTTCCAGGTTTACTGTGGGAAGGCGGGAGCCCCCGGGGAGCTCGTGTCTGCTCTGTCGTGGTGGTTTGCAGGAAGACAAGCTCTTTCGTATCATTCATTCATGCACACATAAGTTCCATACACATTTTTGAGCCCTCATATGCGGACAAAGGGCCTGATGCTGGAGAGCGCGGTGTCCAAGGAGCTCATAGTCTGCTTGTAGTCTGTTTTTAATGTCTCTGGAGCATAGAAAAGCTTCTCATTCTTCTAGCAGTTTCCTCTCCATCATGGCGTCTTTTGAAGGTTAGAGACTGACCAAGAGGCCTCCAGGATGTCTTCCTGGTAAACTCACCATTTTAGCTTGTGCTTATTTTTGGGCTCTGCCTTTTGCTTCTGTCCGCAGGGACCCTTCTCTTGGCAGCAGATGTCCCCGTGGTGACCGCCGTCTCGCGTTCTGTCTTCTGTCTAGCTGTTGGGGTGACCTTGTGTCCTGTTTGTGACTTTCCCGGTGCTGTGCCCTGTCTGGGGTGTGGCATTCTGCAGAGCACTGGTGTCTGGCCTGCAGGTGAGAAGTCTGCCCAGGGTCACCGTCCCCACGTCACCTGGACCAAGCTCCACGAGGCGGCTTGCTTGTGGAAGTCACTCTGTCTGTCCGGGTTGTGCATAGTTCTCAGGCGCATGGGCCGGATTTTACTTAATCTGTGAGACTCTTATCCTGATAGTTTGTGCCTCTTTTGAGGACATACTGGTGACTTCTGCTCTAATACCATCTGGATCCCAGCATAGAGATGCCCTAAGTCCCAACCACGCAAACAACTGAACGGCCGAACTGACCTCCCCCGTGGCTAGATGAGCTTCAGCTTTCCCCCGGGTGCCCTTAGATTTATGCAGAAACGAGAAGACATCTCAGGGGAAAAATGAAGTCCTTGTCCTCAGCGCTGTGTCTTATTTCCAAATATTCTCATGCTGTCAACTCTGAAATAATAGGTGAATTTCAGACTAGTTTCCGTCTGAATGATGGATTGAATGAATCACATTTGCATGCTTTTCATTTTATGTAAATTGGTGCAAACGAGGCTGACTCTCCAGGGGTGCAGTACCTTTCTCTATGAATCTCTTACCGTCGGCTCTTCCGGCGAATATAGGGCCAGTTCAAGCCTCAGCAAAGACCAAAAAGCAAGAGACTTTCAGACTCTGCTTGGTTTTGTCCCTCCTCATCCGTATCTGCCCACAGCTGAACTGTGTCCCTTCCAGAATTCGCCTGTTGAACCCGCACCCCCACCGCGTTGGGATCTGGAGGTGGGGCCTTAGGAAGAGGATCCGGTTTAGTGGAGATCCTGGGGTAGAGGCTTTGTCACGGGGTTAATGCCCTCCCTGATCAGAAGACACACTGGAGAGCTCGCTGCCTCCTCTCCTTTCTCACTGTGTGAGGCTGCGCAAAGAGCCTCTGCCGCTGGGGAGAGAGCGCCCACCGGAAACCGGCCACACCGGCACTCTGGTCTTGGACTTTGAGTTTCTGTAACTGAGAAAAGAAGTCTCTCGGCTGTTGATTCAGCTGCCCCGTCTAGGAGCAGCCTAGGACAGCCAGCGAGGGATTCAAAGTGTCATCCCGGAGAACCCGGCACGGTCAAGGTTGGGTACCGTGTGCCGTGACTTCCCACAGACCCACTGTCTTTGGGAGACCACGAGAGCCCCTCCTTTGCAGGAGGGAGTCTGGATGTGTGAGCAGCCAGCAGACGAGATGCGTCTGGAAGGGTTAGCAAGAAACCCTTCGGGTGGATCTCAAAGGCAGAGCCATAAAAATTTATTAAAATTAAATCCTCTCGTATTCAACTTATTAGTTAAAAAAGCCTGAAGGAGGAACCTGGAAAAAGCAGCTGAACTTTTTGTCTAATTGCTTTCAGAAAGGACAACTCAAAATCCTCTGCCAAAATCATCTCTGTTGGCAGGTAGAGCCTGAGCGTTCCGAGGACGCCGGCATGGACTTCCTTCCAGCAGGCAGGTTCATCTAATGACCCGTGTGTCCTCTGTCCTTGGAGAATCTCAGGGAGGCATTTCCACTCAGCATCCAAGTTGGTGGAAGCAACGTCCATCTGTGTGGTCAGCACGGCTGGGTACCACGGGACCCTCGTGTCTGCCGGCCAGGGCGCATCTTCCGAGGCCTGTGGTTGCAGACACAGCTGTGCTCCTGCACGATGGCTGCAGCCACCTGACCCCTGGCCTCGAAGCAGCCTTTGTCTGCCTTTAGCTCCGGTGGTCCTACCTCTCTGCCCCCAACGTGGAGGAAACGCAGGCTCTTCTGTTTGTAAAATCGTGTTAGTTTCTTCCTAGCTGTAAAAATGAGGTAGATCTGTGGTACTGAGTGTGGAAGGTTCAAACAAACAATACAGTTACAGTGACTCGTCGCTCAGCAATAACGAGCATTTACATCTCGCTTGATGTCCTGCCAATCACTTTTTTTAAAAAAAAGCTTTTATTTATTTGACTGAGAGAAAGAGATCACAATCAGGTGGAGAGGCAGAGAGAGAGGAGGAAGCAGGCTCCCCGCTGAGCAGAGAGCCCAATGCGGGGCTTGATCCCAGGACCCCAGGATCATGACCTGAGCCGAAGGCAGAGGCCTAACCCACTGAGCCACCAGGCTCCCCCCAGTCACTTCTCTGTGACTGTACATAGGAACATGCATGGGTCACGATCCGTATGAATGTGTATGAACATCCTATGAATGTGGATGTGACCAGTAATTATATTTATATCGTCGTGATTATGCTCTCCATATAATTTAATGGCCTGGTGTTATAAAAGTAGTGCAGGAATAGGATAATAAAACACAGTGTAAGTGGGCACAAGTAAACGGTTAGTGTCCCCATCAGCCAAACCTGCCACGTCCGAGGCCTCTACTTGGAGCCATCTGTAGTTCGAGCCCTCGGTGGGAAGTCGCTCCCAATGAAACGCTTCTGCATGTTTCAGTTCCCCGCGTGGACTGGAACCTTCCCATCTCCCGTGAAGGACCCGGAGACCCCACTGCCCTACAGCCCTCCCTGGCCTGATCCTGCAGTGTCTGCTGGCCCCGTTTTTATGTTTAAATCTGCGAATTGAACAGCTTCATCGCTTGAACCCATACACTTAACTCTTTATCTCATTATTAACTTTAACGAGGACCTTTGGCCCTCCTCCTGGGAGAGACGAGAGCCTCCGCACCCCACACTCCTTATTCCCCGTCCCCTGCCCCTTGTGTCATTAGACGATCACGGTCTCGAACACGAATGCTCGGTTCTCTTTCTGGAGTTGGAATGTCTGTGATTCGGCTTTGACTGCAGACTGGAAAAGAGCAGAATTTGTATTTAGGATATGATGATACTAATCCACGCAGAAACTACTCTTGGGTCGCTTCTTAAAAAAACCCTCACCATCGAAGGGAGAGAGGAGTGAGGGGGCGCCCACCGGACAGAGCCGTGGGGGAAAGCCCCTGCCCTGGGCGTTCTGGATCCGGTTTGCCCCCACAGCGGCCTTCCTGTGGGATGTCACCTACGGGCCGGGACCCGTACTCTCCCCCTCAGACTGCTTGGAAGTTTTGCCGACATCGTTCGTTAAGAGATCCTGTTAGGAGTGTCTGTGAATCGCACACTTTCTATGTGCTTTTCTTGACTGGATGTTGCCTGCGTAAAAATTCATTTTTCCCACGAGACTCGAGCTCCTGGCTCCGTCGTCACCTGGTTTCCGTTGTCACCTGGTTTCCGGTGACGCTGAACTGTGTCTCGTGCCTGTATCGTCGTTATTCGTCAGGAAGTCGCCTGTTCTTTGCTCAAGCTTTCTCCGTCTCTCCTTGTGTTCCGAAACTTTATGAGGTTTTGGGCTCTTTGGGAGGTTTGAGCTACCCGGCCGGTCTTTTCAGTCTGAAGGTTTGTATCATCAGAAATGTCTTTCTCATTTCCTTTCCTTCGGGCTTTCTGGTCTCTCATCTTGAGCGGCTTAGTGGGTGGGTGTGGCCGTTCTGCGTTCATCCTTACTGTTCACTAATGACATTTTCTGGTTTTCGATATTCTGTGTGGTGTCCGTAATTTTCTCCTCCAGTTCTATTGACTTTTTTTTTTCCTCCCTAATCAGATTATCACTTCCCCAGGCTCCTAATTTCAGATTGTTCATTTTTTGGAAGCAGCTTCTCGGGTCTTTCTCAGATGTGATGCTAAAATTCTTCCAAGGTGCCTTCTCTTTCTGGAGTGATCCTTCCTATTTCTGGGGTCACCTTTGCTGCCCTGCTCCTGGGGATGTCGATCGTCTTCAAGGGCCGGGCAGCCCTTGTTTGGCATGGCTGACGTTTCTGAATGGAAGTGCCCGTTGGAGTCAGGCTTCCTCTCAATGACACAGGCAGGCAGACTTCAGGGACCCCGAGGGGGCCCAGCCGGGAGGGTCGTTGGCTTTGCACAGGATAGCGATCAAACACAAGCCAGGAAGTGAGGGCAGAGTTTACTGACCGGCGCGAATGAAAGAGCACAGCACACGGAGTCTCCCTGTCACTTGGGGTTGGGGGTTTATTTCGGAAAGGGCTCCAAACTACGTGCTCCTTTGGAACCCAGGGTCTGATCCAAGGTGAGGGTCAGGTGAGTAAGAGTTGTCATTCCAAGCTTTGTTCGAAGCTGATGCCCCAGAGCTCAGGGTCTGGTTCTTCTTAGACGTTTCTGGGTGTGTGGGTGCCCAGAAAGAAACTCACAGAATGATTCCATTTCTTGCTTCCCCCTTGGGGCAGGAACATGGCTTCTTTGGTTTACTCAAAAGCAAGTTGAAATGTAGAACACGAGTAGATGGGGCTTAGCAGAGAAATGGCAGAGAGAGACTATGTCTTTCTAAAATGGAGTCCCTTGGGGTTCCCTACTCGCCATTACAGCTGCAGCCCTTTCCAGGGTGGGGTGTGGATTCAGCGTAACAGTCACAGCGGGAAAGCTTGCACAGGCTGTCCCCATGCAAATATCAGAGGAAGAGGGCCTTACCCTGGGGAACCCGCCCAGCCCCCAGGAAGTTCACTGTTACAAGAGAACGTTTTCCTTGGACTGGGAGACTCACTCAGCTCTTCCAAGTAAAGGGTCTTAATCAGTCACCTTGGTTCCACCCTGTGTCCATCTAGCTCTTAGTACCTGCCACCTTGACATGCTCTTGGTTTTTGACCAAGCCCCTCTCTGCCTCTGCCTTCCTCTTATCATGTTTTCAGCTCAGATTTGCTCCGCTCTACCTTGTCCATCAAGTTGGGCAAAATCATTCAGCCAGTTTTTTGGGACTAAGGATGATGGTCCCTTTCCTCTATGTTCTGGGCTTTGCTGACTATATTCCATTTGGTTCTTTTCTACCAGGGTTTTAATAGGATTTTAGGAGAGAGAAGTATGTCCCTTTATTACTTGAAATGCTATTTATTTATTTATTTGAAATTATTTTTAGAGTTAAAACACCATATTGTAACGATTTCTAATGTCATTGAAATTTTAGTAGGCATCATTGATATGCAGTATACTCTGATAGGAATCTGTGTTGCTTATCGGTTTCTATACTTTTAGATTTTTCTTATTTTTCTTTCTTTCTTTGTCCATTTAAAATATGATGTAACGTGCGCCTGGGTGGCCCAGTCGTTAAGCATCTGCCTTCAGCTCAGGTCATGATCCTGGGGTCCTGGGATCGAGCCCCACATGGGGCTCCCTGCTCAGCAGGGAAGCCTGCTTCTCCCTCTCCCACTTCCCCTGCTCTCTCGCTGTCTCTCTCTGTCAAGTAATAAATAAGAATCTTTGAAAACGAAAGAAAACTACAAAAATAACAAAAAATATAATGCAATACAATTTTTTGGTGCTCAAATCTTTGACCGTATCTCAGGATCGGTTTCAGACAATAGCGTGGTTAGAACGAAGGCTGAGAACTAGCCTTTGGACTCTTGATACATAATTGCCAAATTGTTTCCTGCAAGCTGGTGTCTCAGTGGCTACAAAGTACCCAGCTTATTATATTCTCACCAATACATTAAAAGAAAATAGGGACGCTGTGGTTGCTCTTTGGTTTAGGTGTTCAGCTCCTGATTCTGGCTCAGGTTATCATCTCAGGGTCCTGGGATCAAGCCCTGTGTCAGTCTCCACACTCAGTGCTGGGTCTGCTTGAGATTCTCTCTCTCCCTCTGCCCCTCATCCTGTTTGCACACAGTCTCCAAATAAACAAATAAACAGATACTTTAAAAACAAAACCCTCCTAAAGTGAAAAAACAGATAGCATAAAAATTGTGTTTCTTTGGTTACTTAGGAGATCTGCTATGGTTTCCGTATATTTTATTAGTTCTTTGTCTTTCCAGTTTCGTGACTTACCTATTCGTGTCCTCTTTGTGCTCCCCGTTTGCCTCTTAGTTTTGTTTATGCTGTTTATGATGCTCAGATGTTTATATTGTTATAGGGGCAAGGCTTTCAGTCTTTTCCTTTGTGATTTCTGTAGTTATACTTCCAACTTTGAATGCCCTTTGACCATGAAAGATGGATTACAAATTTGTATGTATTTCATTTCAGGTTTTGATCACTTAATTTTTCTTCTTGGTCTTCTCTCTTAGTTTGCTCATGTCTTACTGCATTAAGTAGACGCTCTAGGATAGTGTTACTTAATAGAGCTGAGGGCACTTTGTCTTTTTCCTCATTTTAATGGCACTGTCTCTGCAGTGGTTTTCAAAGTAGGGTGTGTATGGTATTCCTTTGGATATAGGAAGAAAAGAGAAGGAAGAAATTATACCTCACTGCAGTCCCCTGTAGAGAAAGAGCCTGACACCCTCAACTGGTCAACGGCCTGCTGGTCTGATGTGACGAGGGCTATGCGTTCAGGGCAGGTGGATGTCCTGCACATGGGGGCAGTGACCAGGGCAGGTGGATGTCCTGCACATGGGGACAGTGACCAGGGCAGGTGGATGTCCTGCACATGGGGGCAGTGACCAGGGCAGGTGGATGTCCTGCACATGGGGGCAGTGACCAGGGCAGGTGGATGTCCTGCACATGGGGGCAGTGACCAGGGCAGGTGGATGTCCTGCACATGGGGGCAGTGACCAGGGCAGGTGGATGTCCTGCACATGGGGGAAGTCACCTTGTTCCCACTGATTTCCTCATGCCCTTGTTTCCAGTGATTTGTGAAGTAAGTACCTGGTTAGGGGAATTTATAAATTATATTAATTAATTTTAATTGGACTAACACCCCAGAAGGGCAAGATGTGTGCCAAAGCTCCAGCTTTTGGATCGTGCTGATCATGCAGGCCCGAGTGGACCACAAGACAATGGCTGAGATGGCATTTTCTGAGGTCCCCAAAGGAGACCTTCATCAGCACTTTATGAATTAAAACACCGACCAGTCCATCAGATCTGACAAAAGTTGGCTGAAGTTACTGAAAAAATGTGAACAAGACTATTTGAAAGGTTGAACTTTAGTCAGTCTCATGAATAATAAAACCTGACCTAACTCATTGAAACGAAATGGAAAATGGCTACAGATGGCTTTTGTACCACAGGAATGCCTGGGGCTTCTTTCAGGGGCAAAGGTCTTAAAAGAGTTGTCAGACACACACAGTCACCCCCTCTCCGTCATAAACAGGCAAATGATCCACGTTTGCTGATCTTTTCTGAGATGGCAAGATGTTGTCTGCTACACACACTGGAAGATGACACTTTAACAAAGGTTTGAGGAAATGACTTCTTTTCAAAGGAAACTCATGCTATGGAAAGAGCATTTTGAAAATCATGGTTTTGGAAATGTTTCAACCATGATGTGATTTTGTTGCCAAAAAAAAAAAAAAAAGATGAGCGTGTTCTATCTATAAACTCAAATCGGCAAAGTTGAAAAATCTGGAAACGGAATTTTGTTCAGCACTTAAAGATCTTCCAAATGCAGAGATCAAGTGTTTTTTAGACCCATTTGTTAAAAATATAAAAATGGGACTGCTTGCAGTTTGCAAAAATCATCCATTGACATTAGGGAAGATGAAACGTTACTAGCCAAAATATCGGCAAAAATCTTGGTTCGCTTGTAGGATGTGAATATTGTGATTGAGTAAATACTGCCAATGACATTTTTCTGCAGTTTGGATCTGTGTCTCTTTCTGAGGCATATTTTTGGTTACGGCAGATGTTAAAATCAAGTATAGAAATACACCCAACCTAAAACCAGATATTTAAATCACTGCCTAACAAAGTGTTATGTTGAGATTTTCAATAAGCATGAATGATATTAAATCACATTGCTTTCAATAAAGAAAATCTAATTTCTGGGTTTTGAGAGAAAAATCATTTATTTAGGCCGTGTTTTAAATTTATTAGTCTAGAGTTGGCTGCACGTAGAAGTCTCATATTTCTGGATGTTTCCTGTTTGTGCTTTCTTTTATTTGTTTTAATAAACCTGTCGGAGTTTGTCTAGTTCATTGCTCGTGTTTCAATAACCAGCTCTCGTGTCTGTTTTCTAATTCATCTCTTTCATTATTATTGTTTTCTTCATTTATTTTGTTGTCGGGGGTTTTCTAAGAAGTTGGCATGGAAGAGTCATTTCATGTTTGTTCTTTCTCTTTGGAATAATGAAAGCCTCACAAATGCCTTACTTTTGATCTGAATATTTCTTTGCTGGATACCTCCTATACTTTTTTTGTACAAGTTATTTCCATTTTTGTTTTTTGAAGGTAGACCTGTAATTTTAACTTAAAAACATTGATCTGGGAAGTATTTCAGGGAGTCTATTAACGCATTCAGTTTTAATATGTTCTAGGGATTCAATGTATAGTGCGGTGACTGTGGTGAGTAATAGTGCATTTGGGGGTTCGGGTGGCGTAGTCGGTTGAATGTCCCGCTCTTGATCTCGGCTAAGGTCATGTGAGTTTGACCCCGCTTTGGGCTCCCTGCTCAGCGTGGAGTCTTATTGGGATTCTCTTTCTCCCCCACCCCTCCCCCTGCTTTCTCTCTCAAATAAATAAATAAATCTTTAGAAAATATTGCAGTTGTGTACTTGAGATTTGCTGAGAGAGTAGATCTTAACTGTTCTCACTACAAAAAGGAAATGGTAATTATGTGGCACAGCCGAGGTGTGAGCTAGCACTGGGGTGATAATGGTTTTGTGGATATGTAAGTGCCTCAGATCGACACATTGTACACCTTAAACTCACACGGCGTTGTGTGTCGAGCATCTCTCAAGAAAGCTGGACCAGGTGTCACCTTTAGCTATTAAAATATTGACTTTTATTCTTGTTTCTATTTATAATTCAGCTGTGCCGGATCTGCTTCTGAGTACCTCTGCGGAAGTTTGCTTTGCGGTCTTCTATTTGATAAATTTTGGTAAATGTTCATGGGAATCTGGGAAGTGATCTCAGGGGGATGGACATGCGCGTGCACACACACACGCGTGTGCACACACAGGAAGTCAGCCTTCACAGGAAAATGTCTACGTTACTCACATCCTCTATTTTTTTGTCCAGGTAATTTGTCAAAGGTTTAGAGGGTGTACTTAAAGTCTTCACCAAATTTTTTAATGAGTTTTTCTTTATATTTAAATTATTTTTACTTTCTAATATATGATGCATAGAGGTTTGTGACTGACATTACTTTGAATTTTACCCATTTTAAATATGAAGTGACTTTTTATACTTTCAACGCTTTTTTGTTTTGAATTGTTTTGAAGTCGGAACTTTCTGTTCTTTTACATTTGCCTTCAAATCATTTCCCATCATTTTCAAAAAAGACTTCATTTATTTATTTGAGAGAGTGAACGGGAGAGAGCATGAGCAGGCAGAGGGAGAGGGAGAAGCAGGCTCCCCGCTGAGCAGGGAGCCCGATGCGGGGCTCGATCCCGGGACCCTGGGATCATAAGCAGAGTTGAAGGCAGATGCTTAACCGACGGAGCCACCCAGGCGTCCTTACTTATTTTACTTTAAATGGTCTTTCAGAGGCAGCAGGTGACAAAAACTGTGTCATTATTGTGGCTGCTGCTTGTTCTCAAGGAGGCTGAGTCTCATTCTGTCATTTTGTGAGTCGCCGTAGTTTCTACCTGGGTGCTCAGAGCTCTTTTCCTCTTCTTTGAGGTTCAGAATGTCACCAGGATACCTAGTTTTGTAAGCGTTGTCAGGAAGCTGATGGGGATTGTTCTCCTGTTGTAACACAGAAGCCAGATAAAACAGAACAAAAATATAAATATGCACCCTGCCAGGCGTCCGCTTGCTTGCTATGTCTGTCCCCCTGACCCTTCCCCTGCTCTGCCCGTGTTGTAGGACTGTTCCCTGCAAACTACTTGTCTAGAGTTCCGGGCCAAAGGGAGGCACCAGCGGGAGATGAGAAGGTGGCTTAAGACAGAGGCTCGGGCATTTCTCCGCACCTTGAACCCCCTTTGGCAGATGTCTCCAGCGGAGCTCTTTCCCTTTCTGTACTGGTTCCTGCCCTGGACCTTGACAGAGCAGAGCCCGCCCTTCCACGGCCCCCGTTCCTGCCGGGCAGCCTCTCCCAGGGTTCTTGCCCCTTCGAGAGCTACCCCCCAACACTGGTAACATAACTTTTGTTTTCTCTTATTTTATTTTAATTCAGTTAATTGTTACACAGTGTATTATTAGTTTCAGAGGTAGAGGCCAGTAATTCATCAGTTGCATAGAACACCCAGTGCTCCCTGCGACATGTCGCTTCCTTAATCCTCACCACTGGGCTCACCCAGCCCCTGCCCCCTCCCCTCTGTAACCCTCAGTTTGTTTCCATGGTCTCTCATGGCTCGTCTCCCCTTCTGATCTACCCCTCTTTCCTTCTCCTAAGGTCCTCCAGGCCATTCCTTATGTTCTACAAGGAAGTGAAACCATATGATAATTGTCTTTTTCTGCTTGACTTATGTCACTCAGCATAATCCCCTCCAGTCCCGTCCATGTCAGTGCAGATGGCAGGTGTTCATCCTTTCTGATGGCCGAGGAATAATCCGTTGTATATATGGGCCACGTCATCCTTATCCATTCGTCAGTTGAAGGGCATCTCAACTCCTTCCGTCGTTTGGCTCTTGTGGACATTGCTGCTATGAATGTTGGGGTACGAATGAAGCTACAACTAAAAAAGGAATGGGGGAATTTAATTTCAAGCTTTTGAGATTTAATTTGAGGAAATTGTTTATAAGATACTCAGAGATAAAAATATGAAAATTAAAAAAAAAGAATTTAAGAAATGCAGAAGATACTATAATGTAACTGTTAGGATTTAGTTTGAAGACCAGTAACTGCTCCAGGTTATGTTAAAAAGGAAGGGACTGAATGCACGGGATTTGCTGTTTTCAACTTTCCAAGGGCTGACGGACTGGATTTTAGGTGGGTGTCCAGAGTGACTCCCAGGATAACTCAGAATCGACCTTCTGGGAGAGTTACTGCCACTAAGACTGCATTTGGAATAGCTTTCCTGTTCCTAAAACTTCCTCTTGCCCTCCCCGAAAGCTGGAGAGTGGACCCCTGAAGCTGTGATCCAAGGACGTAGGAGCCATTGCGACTCCTGCCACCATCTCCACGACCTCTTCGTCACAGACAGGAAGCTGGAGAGTGGACAGTGGAATATTGCTGCAAGACACGTCATGTTTCTGTTGCCTTTTCTTTCCTGTAGAAACAACCAGAAGTGGTCAGGAAGAAGGTTTTCATCCGGTGTCCTGCTGGCGCCAACCCATATGAGCTTGTGAAAGGCATTTGTTAAATTTTCAGGCATTTCATGAGCCTGTTATTACACGCAGCCATTCTAAAGTGAATGATAAATGAAACGTGCATTCCTCAATGAAGGATCCACTGACAGTTAATTATATTTAAAAAAACAAAGGTAATAAATACCCCAAACCCATCACTTCCTAGTTATGTGACTCCGTTATCTGTGGTTTGTGGTTAACTTGGTGACATCTGTGGGAACGGTGTCTGTGGAAATACGTGGAAATCCTGGGAGAGCTGTGCTGGTGTACCATGGCACATCTCTTCCCAAGCCCACGTTCAGTGACCTCATGTTGACTGCTTGGAGCTGGCCATTTGTTGTAGGAGTATATACACCATGGAAATGGGAAAATACTGTAAATCAAGACTTCCGAATTTTTATTTTAATTCCAGTCTGCTCAACAGACTCCATGAGTGTGGGCTGCACTTGGCTCCTTGCTTCTAGAGAACTGAATATGGTGAAAGTGATGGCATGTGATTTCCAAGACCAAGTCGTCAGATCTCCCTCCTGCCTCTTGGATCACTCGTCCCGGGGGAAGCCAGCTACCCTGTCCTAAGCACACCTGAGCAGCCCTATGGCAGGTACCACAAGGACGTGAGAACTTCCGTGAAGAGCTGTTGGGGCCACCTTGGAAGTGGATTCTCCAGACCGCGTGATGCCTTCTGATGGTGGTAGCACCCGTCAGTGTCTTGACGGCAAACTCACGGGATCTGAGCCGGCACCACCCAGCCACACGACTCTTGATTCCTGACCCACGGAACGAGTGAGATAGTGACTACGTCCTGTTCCAAGCCACTGACTTCAAGGGTAATTTGTTTTGTATCCGTGGAAAATGAATTCCGCCGCTTTGGAGAGCAGTTTGGCGAAACCATGTAATGTTTTATTGAGGTATGCAGGCTGGAGACTTGCCTACGAATATACACAAAGAGACACGCATGACGATATTCCTTGTAGCACACTTTTTGAAAAAGATTTATTTAGGGGACACCTGGTTGGCTCAGTCGGTGAAGCGTCTGCCTTCAGCTCAGGTCATGATCCCAGGATCCAGGGATTGAGTCCCCCATGGCGCTCCCTGCTCAGTGGGGAGCCTGCTTCTCCCTCTCCCTATGCTGCTCCCTCTGCTTGTGCTCTCTTGTTCTCTCTCAGAGAAATAAATAAACTCGTTTTAAAAAATTTAAAAAAATGATTTATTTATTTTTTTTAGAGGGGGAGAAGGGGAGAGAATCTCAAGCAGATTCCAAGCCTCACCTGGGGCTTGATCTCAGCATCTTGAGGTCAGGACCTGAGCTGAGACCAAGACGTGCCACCCTTAACCAATGGTGCCACCCCGGGGGCCCAACATGCTTTTTTTTTTTTTTTTTTGAAGCATTATTTATTTAAATCTCTAAACAGAATATGGGGCTTGAACTTGACCCCGAGATCAAGTGTCCCAGCTCTTCTGACTGAGCCTACCGGGCACACCTGTTACAGCCTACTTTTATGTCCCCTAGATAATGAATAAATAAATTGAATATATTTATACAGTGGAAAACTATGGAACTCCTAAAAATATTCAGGTGTATGCATATGGATTTGAATAAATCCCTAAAATTTCATATAGAGTGAAGTGTGCAAGTTGTAACAGCGTATGTGATGTGATATCATTTATGTACATTTAAAGATACACACAGCAATATTCTAATACATTCGATACCGTTACCCCCCGAGGGAGGAACATTTAAAACAAGAACGGGGAAGGGGCATTTCATATTGGAGGAATATCAATGTCCTGTACTATTTCAGTTAAAGAAAAATTTGCACCAAATAAGGTAAACTATTAGCGTGTATTCGATCCGAGTGGGGGGTCCGTGCATACGTTCTGGTATTCGCCGAGTTTTCTGTTCGCCGGAAGCAGGCCCCCTGCCATGAGTGCAGGTTTCCCTTCTGGTATTTTGGGGGTTCCTTCTTCGCTTTGCAAGGGCTCAGCATCCGGCCGTGTCGTCTTGACGTGGTGCCTCCTCGCCTTCCCGTGGTGGTTCCTCCTGGATCTCCGTCCTGGCGTCACGCACACCCTGTCTTGTGTACAAGGACACAAGCAGGAACCAACAGCGTCTTCCTGCCCGAATCGTCGCTGCTGTCGACGGCCTGTTCTTTGCTCTTGCAAGTGCTTCCTCCTCGAATGTCGTGGAACTTTCTGCAGACCCCCACGCGGGTGTGTTCTGCTTACTCACTCCTGCTGGTTTGAGCTGCTGCCCGCTGGCCTCCCCTGCAGGAGCTTCGCAGGGGAGCACCGTGGTCGTTCAAGAGCTTGGGCAAACGCCCGGCGGGTGTCTGGCGAGCGTTCCGCGCGGCATCTTTGCTGGGGGAGGATGGGCCCTTCTCGTCTCCCCTTAACTTCAGTCTTGGACTACGAGGAGGAGGCGCACATTTCTGGAAGGTTTGAGACACTCTGTAGTTCTTCCTTCCTGGAAAGTAAGACCTGAAAAACCAGAGTGCACGGAGGTCTTTGCTTCTGGGGTCCTTCTCACCCGTACGGTGCCTCCGGGGATTTCCCGTCCGGTGACCCCTGAGTGCCTGGAGGACGGGGTACTCAGGACAGTGCGGATTTGAACCTGCTGCTTTTCAAAAGCGCTTCCCACAGAGTCTGACGGGGATAGCCGGAGGTCGTGGTTGGCCATTCAGATAGGAAAGAAAAGGGGGTAGATAAAAATCCTTCCCCGTTTACCATCTGCCTTTGTTCTTTGGTCTCTCGATTCAAGACGTGGGTGGCCGCTGGTTTTCATTCTGATCCTAAGTGGGCTGACTTTCCGGAAGCTTAGGCCACACCCTGGCCTTGGTGCTATGGGGAGTATCGTTGCTTTCGTGTGCCTTCACAGGTATTTTTAGGGGAATTTGGCAAAGGCCCTGTTGGGGCTAGCTCGGCTCTCTTCGACGCGAGTTGGACGTTGCTCCTCTTTCTCACGGCTGGTGGTTAGAGGACGGGAACCTCCGTGAAGTCTGCAGTAGATTCCAGGCGCGCTCTGGGTTCCCGCAGAGCAGAAGAACGTCCATCAAGGTCTTGTGCCTCCTTTCCAAAGTCCATCAAAAACTTTAAAAAAAACGCAAGTTATTTGAAAAAGTTTCAGACACACATTAAAATGCATTTCTCTAGATTTTATTACCCGCTCTCAGCGGTCGATGACCAGAAACGTACACAGCCTAAATGAAGGACTTTGGAGCAGGGCGTCTCAGACTGTTTGTGGGGAAGGATTAGTTGAAGCCTGAAGTCAGCTGGTCCCACGCTTGGGCGTTGGGGCAACACTATAACCTGCCACACAACTTTCTGTGCTTTCTTTCCAATCCTGTCGTTAACTCACTGCAGACCAGCCGGAAGCAGCTTCCCTGGCCACGGTCCACGGACCACACTTGGAGGAGCACTGTTTAGAGGCTCAGCAGAAGGACATTTTGGGTCGGTGTCTTCCAGAATAGTAGCGTCAGCCTGCAGCAGTGTGCCCGAGTCCTAGCTCTGGTAGACAAAAGAAAAAGGAAGGTGTATTAGTCTGAGTTCTCCAGAGACACATAACCACTAGGACATGAAGACAGAGACTTATTGTCAGGGATCGGCTCCCACCGTGAGAGGTCCCAGGACCTGCCGCTGGAAGCCGCGGACCCGCGAGAGCCCAGGGCGCGAGCTCCAGGCCGAGTCTGAGTCCGAAGGCGTGAGAAGACAGTGTCCCAGCCTAGCGGCCAATCCAGAGGAGGGATTCTCCCTCGGCTTCTTTGTTCTCTTCCGGCCTCCCCCGGCCCCGAGGGGACCCACCCACCGTGGGGGGGCATTGGCTTTCCTCCGGACTCTGATTCAGAGGTTACATGTTGAAGCAAACCGGGGGGCGCCGGGTGGCCCAGGGGAGCACACGGGAAATGAAGCGTCAGGAGGGTCATCGTCGCGGCAACGGTGAGCGGCTTCTTCTGTTTGTGACTCTGCCGGGGACCGTTCCCTGACCCTAAGAATGAGAGCCGCCCCTTCCGTTATTTATCTGCATATTATCTTGAATGTAACTTGTGGTAGAGGCAGCCTGTGGTGTTTTTTGGTTTCCGGTGTCCGATATTCAACTGTCCACGGCCCTCGGTGCGCACCACGATGAGGTGCTCTGGGGCGTCCGGTGGCTCAGCGGGTTCCGTTTCGGCTCAGCCGTGATCTCAGGATTGAGCGCCACGTTGGGCTCAGCGTGGAAGCTGCTTTAAGATTCTCTCCTCTCCCTCTGCCCCTTCCAGGCCCCCACTGGACCCACGCTCTCTCTCTCTCTCAAAAAAAAATTAGATTAAAATAAAAGTGTGCGTCCTCTCTCTCCCCTTCACCTGTTTCACACGCCCCCCCCGCCCCCCCGCCACACCCTTTTGTTTCAGACTCTTGATACGTGGTCCTCGAGGTGACCGTGAAGCTGGCCTCCCTGGTGTCCAGAAACAGACTCCTCTTCAGTTCTGGTGCTTTCCGTGCAAAGAGCTCCTTCCTCCGGAGGGAGCGAGCTGCCTGCGGACAGCGTGTGGCCCTGGGACCCCCGGGCTCCGCTGCTCAGCTCCCTCGGCACCATGGTGCCTGGTGCCCTCTGCCAGGTCCTTACTGACCTCTTAGTGACCCAGTGTGTTCTGGGACACCTGGGGGCTCAGTCGATCCTATAACTGACTTTGGCTCAGGTCGTAATCCGGGAGTCCTGGGATCGAGCCCCAGGCCAGGCTCTGCATCCGAGGGGGGTCTGCTTGTCCCTCTCCCTCTGTCCTCCGCCCCTGTATGTCCGCTCATGCTCTCTGTCGAATAAATAAATAAAATTCTTTTTTTTAACTTTTTTTTTTTTACAAAAAAAGATTTTATTTATTTGAGAGAGAGAAAAAGCAAGAGATCACAGAGCGAGAGGGAGAAGCAGGTTCCCCGCTGAGCAGAGAGCCCGATGCGGGGCTCGATCCCAGGACCCTGGGATCATGACCTGAGCCGAAGGCAGTGGCTTCACCCATGGAGCCCCCAGGCGCCCTGTGCTCCCCTTTCTTGGACGAGACTTTGTTTGCCCACACGTGTGTCTCTCTTGCACACTTCCTTTCCCACGAGACAGGGGCGTTTTGGTGCAGACTGAATGCGCTGATTTGGTCCGCGGCCTTTTCCAGAAGCAGATTATGCGGCCGTGTCTGGGGAGACTCCGTGGTGGCCGGTTTTCTCTGCAGAGTCCTGGACAGTTACTGGGCGGCTGACCTGGGCCGTGGCTTGGATATGTTCCATCGAGTATAACCTTGTTACCGTGGCCGTAAAAATTCGTGGGGCGCCTTGGGAGCGTCAGACCCCCAGGCGAGAGGTCGGCAACGGAAGGCAGTTGTGAAACGGGAGGAGAAAGCGGCGTGAAGAGCGGCGACCAGGCCGGGGACGCCCTCTGCCCGTGCGCTGACCTCCCGGGGCCACCGTGGGGCGGCTTCTCCCTGGTGGTGAACGGAGTGTCTTCCCGGCTTACACGACTGGGTCCGTGTTGAAAAGAACAGCCGATGCGGCCGACACGGTCCTGTGGCCGGTGCCGGGAGGGAAGCCCAAGCCGCACAGGAAGCCTCGCCCGTGTTCTGAGCAAACGCAGCGCAGGCCCCCAGATCAGGACCGGCCCCGGGGAGCGGAGGCCGCCCTGACTCATACACCCGCGTCTCACTTGGAAACACGTTTGTCCTGAAGTGAGTCGGCGAAAAGACGAGGTGGTGATTGAACGGTTTGTCCAGAGACCGACCGATTCTCGTGTTGTATTTGACGTGTAAAGATCGATGCAGCCGGGAGGGGTGAGTCGGACGTACTTAGCCCGTGACACTCCTTGCGTCACGGATCGGCGCCGTCCTCGTGCTGCGTAACGGACACCCCGGGTTTGTGACGGGCCCGTCCATGTCCGTCTCGTTTGCCGCGGAGGGGCGAGCGCGGTTTGGAGCCCGACGGCTGGCTCCTGCCTCGGCCACGCGTCTGGTTTACTTTTGGGGTCCAGAACCTTCGTGGAGACCTTTGACAGAGACGTCAGGAAGTGTGGCCCGTGTTTTAGGAAGGTAATTAATTCGCTTTAGACATCTCGAGATTGGAACGAGAGCGTGACGGCCGGTGCAAACGTCGGGGCGTGGCCGGGGCTCCTCGGTCGGACGAGCGCCCGGGAGGCTGGTGCTCCGGGACCGGGTCCTCCACGACGGGTTCGTGTTCCGGATCAGGCCCTGCGCGTTGAGGAGCCTCGCGGGTCGCTGTGTACGTCAGCGGCTCCCGGCCCACGTAGGGACATGCCGGCGTGTGCCTGGGTCGGAGGGAGAGAGGCCCGGCGGGTCCTGCAGGGCTGTCACGCGGGGCTGTCCCGGGGAAAAGAAGGCAGAGCTTCCCCGCCGGCCCACCCCCTCGGTGCCCGTCGACTCCACCACCCCAGGATTAGGACAGTTGCTGTCATGAGGGTGGTTGGAGGGACAGGGAGGGTGCGTGTCCTGACGGTCATCCTCGGGCCGGCTGTCTTCCCGGGATTTACACCTTGTCACTGGGCCGTGCCCCGAGGGGGCCTTCAGCGCCCCGACTCTCCTACAGATGCAGACTGGAGTAAAACAGAGCTCTGCAGTGGCTTCTGCGGGGGAAGGAGGAGCAATGGGGGGGGGGAGCGCTCAGGGGTCATTGTCTCCCACAGAACCCTGGCAGGGAGGCCTCACTCTGCTTGAATGCCCTGGGTGACGGGGGGATTACTCCTTCCAGTGCTGCCCAGTTCTTCTTCTTGGAGCTCTGTTAGGTTTGCTTTACCCCCAGCCTATAAGTGACGTCCCATACCTCCTGCCTATTCCCTCAATCCACGCAAAGCTTGGTCCGTCCGCTTAGCCCTCTTGGCAGACAGGGAAGCGGAACACATTGGCAGACGTGCCCAGCAGCTCACGCACTGCCAGGAGAGTCCTGGGCTCTCTGCTCAGAAGCAGCCCCGTTCTCTAACTGCCCGGTCTTGGGTCTTCTGCACTCGCTCTTCCCACGTCCTGACCAACTATCTTTCCTCCCTCTCACCTTAGCCTGCCTGGCCCCGTGGGAACCCCTTAAGCTCTAGGGCCGGGGCTGGGCAGGGACGCTGTGTCTGGAGGGTTTGCTGGTCTGGCCTCAGGGGTGCTTTGATTCTCTGGGAGGCTGCTGGGAGCTGCTTTGCTGTGGGACCCTGGAGGTGCTGCCCGCCTTTACAGCTGGCGGTGAGCGTCTCGGGGCGGGGTGCTTCGGAGCCGCGTCGGCAGCAGGTGTCTGCGCCCCGGCCAGGCCTGGGGACTGCTTCCCCGAGGTGCAGAAGGCCGTCCGTGCATTTACGTAGGGCCTGCCACTTCCTGCCTGGTTCGAGGGCTGTGTGCGTGGATCGTCCGCGTTCCCTGGGAAGAGTGGACCGGCTGCATCGCCGCACGGTCACAACTGCGACTCCCGGTCCCTGGGGAGCCCGACCTTCCTGGGATGTGCGTGCCCGATCGGTACCGACAAGAGAGTTTGTCGGGCTGGGGAAAGGGGCACAGAGGATCCCTTTTCGCCTGGAAAGGCCTGGGGGGTGACGTGGGGTCCCACAGTCTGCGAGATTTGGGATGAAATCGGCAAAAAGGCAGCGAGGTGTCAAGCAAAGAAAGCGCTAGAACCTGAGATCGTCTGGGGGACGGTTCAGACCTCGAGGACCCTGGCATTCTCTCCTTCCCTCTAGAAGCGGGATTGTTCTGTTAAAGAGGACGCGGGCCCTCTGGAACCCAGGGTGGCCCTCTGAGGAAGGACGGAAGGAATGACGGTCTCTTTCTCTCCCCACTCCCGCTTCTCTGTGGACAGGGACAAGATGCCTTTCCACCACGTGACCGCCGGCTTGCTGTACAAGGGGAATTACCTCAACCGCTCCCTCTCCGCCGGCAGCGACAGCGAGCAGCTCGCCAACATCTCCGTGGAGGAGCTGGACGGTAAGGGGCCCGCCCTGTCGGGGAGGACAGCCGCCCCGGGAGGCACGGGAGGCTGCAGCCGCTCGGAAATGAAAGCGCCAGGCGCGGGCCACCCGTCGCGGCCACGTCTAAGTCTGGTGTGATGGGGAGGAGCTCAGGGACCGACTCCGCCCCAGTGACGACTCCCTGTGGGACGTTGCCACCAGCCTGAACTCCCTCTGGTGGCTACTCTGGTTTCTTTGTAAACTGACCTTGGGGATGGCCCTCGACTCCCAAAATGTGTTTTCTAGTTGATGGAGTCTTGATCACCCGCGGCGTGTCCTGTTTCCACGCTGTCGTTTCTGTGGGGTCCAGCTGTCGGGGAGCTTGACGTGGGGCCACGGTGCTCCGAATCAGAAGCATCTGGAAGCCGCGTCTAGTTGGGAATGGACAGCAAGGGTTTTAATTGCCTCTGTTCCTTTGTCCCACAGCGCGGCCCTGGCGTGAGGGGCAGCGGTAGAGACGAGAACAAAGCGGAGCGCACCGCGGCTGTGTTCCTCCTGGGACACCGCCCTGCTGTAGCCTCACTGGTCAGCCAAGCCCCTGATTAAACAATCACATTAGAACGAGCAAGAAGGAATTTATTTCTTCTGGGATAGAGAATTAGGTTGACTCAGCCAGATGTTTGCCCGGTGCCCCCTCTGCTGAGCTCCAGCCAGAAGCCGTTTTCCCTCGTGCCCTGGAACGCTGGGCTCCGTGCGACACCCTGTGAAAGCCTGAGGCCGAAACTGGCTTTTCTAGAACCGAGAAGTCGGAGTTACCCCAGACGGCCTACCTCCTGGCTTTCCAGGAGAATGGTCTGACCAGCGTGCGGCCTCTGTGCCCGGGTGGGAGCCGCAGGGCCGTTACGCCCAAGACGGAGGTGGGAAAGTCAGCTCTGGGCCGGCAAAGCCACGCTTGCCGCCGAGTTGGCAGGAATTGAAGAAAGTGGGGGACGGGGTCATCTGGTAGCTTTCCTGGTCCTGTCGGGTTTGCTTGCTTGTCTAGAAGACTGGCTTGTTCACAGGCGCCCGCGGGAGAGCCCCAGGGGCTGGAGGACGGGGTCCCCAGGGGAGGCCTGGGGTGGGGGAAGCAGGAGCCAAGCGGCAGAGCCTGGCCCTTGGGGTCTGCAACAGCTCACTGCAGTCTGGACGGTTGTGCTGGGTGAGCCCGGAGGCCCTGCCCCACGGGGCCACTCATCTGCCCTCAGGACGCGTGGTGTGGGACGGGGGTTCCTGGGTCGGACGCTGACGGACACCCGTTAGCTGGGCACCGTCCTTCGTCACCACCCCCGCTCCCCGCCCCGCTGTGGCTGGCTGCGGCCCCCCGTGCGGCCGGTCCCGCCCCTGCCCCAGCTAGTGTTAATCTGCAGGGCGAATGCCCCTCTCCTCCTGTGGAGGGGCCACGCTTGCCCAGTGCACCAGCCGCTGCCCTCCCAGAGCAGGCGTGGAAGAGCCACTCACCGCACAGGCTGCCTCCGGCTGGCACCGCCCCGGGAAGTCTGTGTGTCTTCTCTTCAAACTCAGCCCGGGAGGAAATGACGCGGAGCGGCATCGTGTTGGCCAGATTAGCGTCAGGAAGCTCCCGACGAGCTCAGCAGGGGTGGATTGGTGGAGACACTCACGCATCCATTTATTCCTATTTATTCATTTGTCCGTTCCTGGGCATCACTCCTTCCAGGAGCATTTACCCGGACGCTTTCCGGGTGGAGGAGGAAATAAAGAAGTCGCAGTCCCTGTCCGTTCCCCAGGGCATCTGCCGTCTGCCCCGAGCGTTTCTTCATCTGCAACCGTTGCTAGCAGGATCTTATACTACTAAGGGTGCATCACGCGGAGTCTTACTGGACGTGCGAATTATAATTGTGCAAAGGCTGTTTTCTCCGTGCTCGCGGTTGAGTCACCCCGTGATGTTCTCGTAGTCGTTAGATCGGCCCCGTCTCCGGTTCGCCCGTTTCACTCCTACACGGCGTGAACGTCCACAGTCTGCATCAGTCCCATGAAGGACGCACGTTTGGGTCTCCAGTCTGGGCTGTTAGGATGTAATCTAGTCATCCCCCCTCTGTTATGTCTACGATGTCGGGGTCCGGCGTCCTCGGGGTCCCTCTGGGAAATGTCTGCGTGTGGGCGTGTCCTGCTGTCCCTGCACTTCGGTCTGTTTTCCGCATCACGTGTCTCTACTCCCTCGTCCATTCTCGAGTTCGCCTCCGACATCGGTGATTTACTGGGGCTACGGTCATTTTAACATTTTTTTTATGACTGCCTTTAGAGCATATTTTCTTTATGGATGAACGTTTCAGTTTCTTGGAAGCCTGGTTTTCTTTCGGTCGTCTTCCTTCCTTCTTAAAACACTTTTTGGTCAGAATAGCATATGGAAAAGTATTAATGCGCAGTTAGTAACATTCTTGACTGTGAACACTCACGAAGCCACCATCCAGGTTAAGGACGGTCGTGTTACCAGCCCCCGGCAGCACCTTCCCGAGACCCTTCCCAGGGCCTCTGCCTCAGAGACGACCCCCCACCCCGCCGGCTCACTCTCACTGTTTCATGGTGTTTGTGTTTCCCTTCGGCTCGGGGTGGGGGGTAAGAGTGGGGGGCGGGGTTGGGGTCATGCCATATCTATTCCTCGGTTCTCAGCCTTTTTTCCTTAACTTGTTTGCGAGACTCAGCCATGCCGTTGAGGGTAGCCGAAGTAGACTCATTTCCATTAATGGACAGGATCCCATCCTGGGTAAATATGCCACCATTTATTTATCTGTGCTATTTCTCAGTGGGTGTTTGGGTTGCTTTCAGTTTGTAGTTATTAGGATATAATCTCACCGTGCCCCTCTCTGTTGGGCTAAGTCTTAGGATGTGTCTTCCTCACATTTCTCTCTTCCTGCTTTACTGGCGCCATATTGTTTTTATTCTCTCCCAACTCTTTGCTCTACTGAGGCCATCTTGGACACAATTTATGAACATCTCTTCGGTTTCTTGTCATAATGTATGTAGATACACATATAGAAAGCCTTTCCCCCAAGTCTTCTAGCTGATGCTACTATTATTTTGCATTAGAAGGTGTTTTTCCAAGGTCCATTTTGCCTTTTTCTGCTCTGGTTTGTGACTCAATAAAGTTCTTTGCGGGCCCAGAATCTGTGGGCACACAGGGTTTGTAAAGAATCTTTAGCTTCTGTGTTCTATCTTTGTTTTATCTTGGATCTGCGATAATTTTTCCCTTTGTCAGCCCCAGCTGCAGGGTCCCGTTTCTAGAAGATGCTCATCTAGTCCATGGCTGCTGAGTGGAGGTGAGATCTTGATGGCCCTGCTGTTGGGTTTGCTCCTTGTGCTGCAGAATTCTGTCAGTCCTTTGTTTTCCCTTCTCTTGCTCTTGTCCTGTTCCCAGACTAGGCGTATGCAGCATTCAGAGACCCAGGTACCCCCTAGTTCTCATCTTGCTGGGGAGTAATCTGGGATGGACACAGCACCCCACAGCTCTGGCTGCTCCCAGAGAGCAGGTTCCCTAAAGGAGCTTAGAAAAGGGGTGCTGCTGGGCTAGGTTTGGATTGGCTTGGAGAACTTGCTAGGAGATAGGGAGTGACAGCTTGATTTGCTGGTCACTTAGCTTCTGGGTCCCTGGCGGGGCAAACAATGGTGGTGGGTCAATATCTTCCTGCCATAAGTACCACCGCAGTTCCCAGGACAGGTGGAAACTATGTTTCTCCAATTTCATTGGTGTTGCCAGTCGTGAAAATTCTCCTCAAACTTGGACATGTATATGCATCTCAAAATTGCTGTTTCTGGTGAGCTGCTCATAGGTACATTTCTGGGGCATTTGAATTTGAGCTTTGGGATAGATGTATGAGTTAACCACCCTTCTCTCGCAAAGCCCCGTTGCAGTAGTTGGTTGACTTGCTTTAGATTATTCTAGAATCAGTGCATCAGCACAGCGCGGTTTCCTCAATGACCCCTTGCTTACATAATCCAGTGGACTCTGGTGTTTGGAGAAATCAGTGTTTGTCCTGGACTTTCTGCAGCACCTGGCAGCGTGCTCACGCGCTTGGTTTTGGAGTTTGTCCCAGCTCTGGCGTCCATGTCACTAGCTGCTGCTCCTTCCTTTTTTCTACCAGTGTTCCCTTGTGTGTCCCTCCTGTTCCGCCCACCGCTCACACACTGTTGTGTCCTGGGGTGGTTTTTTGTTGTCTCCATGGACATCCCCATGCTGATTGCCTCAAGATACCTATCTTCAATCCCCGTCTCCCTCCTGAATTTTAGATCTGCCTCTAGTCCTGTGTAGATCTCTCCCAAGTTCTTTAAGCTCCAAAGACCCAAAGCTGAATGGATTTTCTTTTTTCTCTGAAACTGCTTCTCCTCTGGAATTTTCCTTAGGAAGTTACATCACATGATGTACTCGGTCGGGCACAACGGTAATTTGGGAGTCCTCTTTTTCTGCTCACCCCCCACATATAATTGGCAAAGTCTTACAGATCTCGACTTCTCTCAACTTATCTTGAAACTGTTCCATCCTCTCTGACCACACTGCCGTTGTCTTGGGCCAGGTCCCTGTGCCCTGGCTGCCGTCCCCCGGAATTGGTATCTTTGTGCCTCATCTATGATTTCACTCATAGATTGGTCCCATTCCATTTCACTGGAGGGATGCTTCTCAGATACACACTGGATGAGCTTAGCCCACTGCTTAAAACGATTTTCTTCTTGGCCTACTAATACGTGATTATATATTTTCAACATTTCTTTCATCTTTAAAAAATTTTCAAACCCACAGAGGTTGGGAAAGCACAGTGAAACACCATGTACCTTCCTCTAATTGTTAATACTAAAATATTTGCTTTCTTTCTGTTTCCCTTTTTTCCCAACACACACACACACACACACACACACACAGAGGCATGCATCTAATTTCTTTAGTTCAAGAATTTTAATTAGGTTCTTTTTTATAGTTTCCGTTCTTCTGTTGAAATACTCATCCGCTTAGTCATTGAAACAATACTTTTCTTTAATTATTTGGACATATTTTCCTATATTTATAATAGCTCTTTATAGTCTTTATGTACTTAAATCCAGCATCTAGGCTCTAGGCCATCTTGGGGTTGGTTTCTACTGCCCCCCCCCTTGATTATATTAAAACTTTCCTGTTCCTTTGTGTGCTGTTAATACGTGACTGTCCGCTGCGCTCTGGAGACTCTGTGTTCTGTTATCTTTCTCTGAAGAGTGCGAGTTTTGCTCCAGAGACCTGTTCAATGACTGGCTGACTGCTTCCGGTTGTGTAGGTTTGGTTTTCATGCTTTGTTATGACAGAGCTGTGGCAGTCCTGAGGTGTTCCCCAAGCCACTCTAACTGGGCAGGGACTCTCCAAACTGTCTTCCTTGTGGGTCTTCTCAGGGCTTGGTTTTAGGTTTTGATCATGTGGATCTCAAGGGGACCTTCAGAGTAGTTTTCTTACTGTCACGATGAGGTCCTTCTCGTGTCTCGGCGTCCACCTGCGGTATTAATGAGGTCTTTCAGACACATAGGGCGGCTTCAATTCTAGGATCTGTTTTCTCGTCTCAGCCTTGGAGCAGCTGCTTCCTGGTGAGTCTAGTTTAATCTCAGTTTCCCTGGGGGTAGTCCAGCCTCTGGCCAGATGTTCCCAGGAAACCCACATGCAGGCTTCTGGAACCTTCACTCTGCAGTTTCCTTCTTTCTGCCGCCTTACCCCACATGGCTCTAGTTCCTTCAGCGACCCGGATTCATGAGCTGGTGGGGAATGGTCCCCAGGCAGAGAGCTAGGGCCAAGGCCAGGCTCACCGGGTCAGTTTCCCTTGTCCCTGCCCTTGAAGTCCCTGCGCTGCCCATTGTCTACAGCCTGAAAATAGTTGCTTTTGATACTTTGTTGCGTTCAGTTGTACTCGAAGGGGAGGGTTGTTCTTACACCAGTTACTTTGTTGCACAGCAGAAGTCCCTTATTAATAAAATAATTTTATTTTACTTTTTCTACACGAACGAGTTAAAAGTAATTTTCAACCAGCATAGCCCTTGACCCTTTGATAGTTCATTTTTGTTTATAATTCTTAAGTGGCTTTCCATAGCCTACAGCTGGGTGAGCCCGAGGGACATGCTGGGACAAAGCAGAGGAAGTCCCGTGTGGCCTGGACCCTTCCTTTTTGTCTGCTTTCACTCCCTGCTTTATTTCCAGATCGTTCGCTACCGCCTCAAGATCTCTCCTGCTTCTCTGCCTTTGTTCTAGCTGCTTCTGTCTACTGAGACCCATCTTTTAAGTTTCAGCGTTGTCGTTGTCACCATCAGCACAGTCGTCACAGCCCAAGTTTCTTGATTGCTTCCTCTGTGTTCAGAATGCTGCAGATGAACCAACACCTTTAATCCTTGCAATAATCCTGGAACGAAGGTATTATTATTATTAACTCCGTTTTTGCAAAGGCGGGAGATGGCGGTAGAGAGGAATCTTGTCCCAGGTTGCTAGCGGGCGTGTGTTAGGACTCGGACGCGACGGTCAGCAGGCCTCGGGGCCCGGGCTCGTTAACTTGGATGCTGCGCGTCCTCTCTGCTAGATGAGACCCTTTGTGCCTTCCTCGCACCCTCATGTCACCATCCTGTATATCACTGCCACCGCTGTGACACATGGGTGAGAACTTGCCTGATTAATCAAACGTTCAGTGGGTGGAGAGATATTTTTAAAGCTCCGTGTGAGCCCAGTGTGCTGCTCACCGAGAGCAGAGGTGCCGTGCAGCCCAGAAGAGGCTGGCGAGGGGCGTGATTTCCTGCTCGAAGCGGGCTGGCTCCTGGGCGGTGGGCTCCGCTCCGAAGGACCCCTCCCCGCCTCCACCCATCCGGGCCATCCTTCGTTTTCTTGTCCAGGAGGCTCCCGTCTTCCCTTCTTCTTGTTTTCCTCTCTTCCTCGAGTTCCGCTGGTTGATTTCAAAATCCAAGAGGCACACCCTGATTTGCCTTTTTGGAGACACTTGCCTCTACAGGCTTTCCAAGAGGGGTTTTCAGGAGGCAGAGACATGACTGTCAGGAGAAGAGAAACTCGCAACTCTTATCTGAGAAGGCTGATGGCTCCGAGTTCTCTTCTCCAGGGAGGTGATAAAGCCTACACAGAGAACCACATCATCCAAGGAGAGTGGGCGTGCCAGATACACAGCTCTGCTCCGAGCTGGGAATTAGCTTTACAACCGGGGTCTTTTTTATCTATCTCCGGGCCTTCCTCCTGGAGGCTTGACCTGCCTTTGAGCCTGGAGAGGGAAAGAGCCACGAAGCTCTGTCAGCAGAGCCAAGGACGGATTTCTCTGATGACAGCCGCTTCCAAGGGCCCTCTCCTTAAAGGGACGTTGGCTTAAGCCTTCTTAGAGTTTCCTGCCTCTTGTTCCAAAAATGCATTTTGATAGTCGTGTCCAAGGCAGAAACCCAAGTCCCGACCCTGCCACTTTCACTTTATTCGTTTGTGATTTATATGCTGCCTGCTTCCAAATGTGATCGAGACATCATATGATAAATGAAGAAACAAACTGCAAAGGCTGTCAGAACAGAAATAGAAAATAAAAATCCACATACAAAGAGGAAGAAAAAAACCATGACAGCCCCTTAAACTGATGCAGTTACTGTGAATGAGCGTGAAATTCAGCTCCAAGCTTTCAGCGGGCTGGGGCGGGGAGGTAACCCTGTACCTTGTTCCCATGACAGCCTGGAAGGGCCCAGTTGGAAGAAGAGACCTCTCATCTCATTGTATTTTATTTTTTTTTAAGATTTTATTTATTTATTTGACAGAGAGATCACAAGTAGGCAGAGAGGCAGGCAGAGAGAGAGAGGAGGAAGCAGGCTCCCTGCTGAGCAGAGAGCCCGATGCGGGGCTCGATCCCAGGACTCTGAGATCATGACCTGAGCGGAAGGCAGAGGCTTTAACCCACTGAGCCACCCAGGCACCCCTCATCTCATTTTAAATAGGAGCCCTTTGGCCCATAAGAAAAATATCCAATATACAAGTATTTTGTATTATTTTAGAGATTTTTTTTCACCCTTGAATTTCTGAGGATCGACCGATTGATCATCAGTCAATCGATTTTTACCTATTTCCTTTAGTAATAGTGGCTTAGGATGGTGGTGATCCTCCGTGAAGGACGAGGAGCTCATTTTAGACTCTCCAGATGCAGAGACACAAGGACAGATTGTGGTATACAAAGTCTTCCCCCAAGCTGATTCTGTGAACTCCCTCCAGAGCGTGTTTCTCTGGTTCCTAGTCCTAAGAGTCCTGCTTGCGATGGCAGGCAGAGGTGATGTCTAGATCTGAAAGTTCAGGAGCCGGCTTCATCAACCTTGACCTTGACGTGAGCTATTTGAGGAACAGGGTTTAGCAGCCGTCCGTGTCTATCATAAAATAACCTGGATGGTGTTTCTGTGGGGTCTTCCGTGCTCAACAGAAATGTGTCCCAATGCATCGACTAAGGTGACTGAGCCCCACAGCACTTTCCCAGAGAACTAAGTAAGTTGACCTGTCCAGTAGAATTACTCAGCATTATCCATCCAGATGCTGGAGAGAGTTTTCCAGAACTCATCATTTTGAGGCTGGCTTCGTGGATACCGAGCTCTTTCTCTTGGAGGTAGTTGGATAGCAGCAGGTTCAGCTGCTTCCTGGGACTGCTCAGGGACGTGGTATCAGCCATGGGTTCTCCCAGGGACGGCTCCCTGGTTGTCCCTCTTCACAGTGGTATCCAGACCATCTCATCTAAGCACAGCTCCAGATCATTTAAAATCAGGTGCAGATTTTAAATCACAGCTATTTAAAATACACATTTTCACTACCAAGATGGTCATTTCTACTTTCTCGAATTTTCAAGCCAAAAGAACACTAAATTTACATTGAGACCTGAATTATTCTCTTGCTGTGTAACACATTACTCCAAAAACTGATTTAAAACAAAAACCATTTTTTATTACCAAGTCTCTGTGGATCAGAAATCCAGGCATGGTCTGGCCTGACGGCTTTCAAACGGTTGCAGTGAGGACTGTTGTGATCTGAAGGCTTGACTGGGGTTGGAGAATCCAATCTCAAGCTCATTCACATGGCTCTTGGCTGGACACCTGCCTCCATTCCTTCCATGATGTCTTCTTGGTAGGACGCCTTGAGTGACTTCAAAATATGGGATTTGGCCTTTGCTAGAACAAGGGATCATGTTATGACCTTGTCTCGATGTCACGTATTGTCACTCTGTCACATATATTCATTAGAAGTGAGTCACTGAGGACAGTCTACACTTAGGGTAAGTGGAGTTAACCTCCATCTTTCGAAGGAAGGAGTATCAAAAAATTAGCAGGTGTATTTTAAAATCGCCAGAGACCATATAAATTAGCTGGGAGTTGGTTTCTAGCTGTTGAACTGAAAGCTAATGAAATGTTATAGAAAGTTCTAAAATTACACTCAACAGTTTCCTTGGCACTGAAGACGAGAGGACCCAATGGTCATTGCTATAAAAAGAGGAATTAAGCCCACCTGTTCTTGATGGAGTAGGGTCTGTGAAGTCCCTCAGATCTGGGGTTCTTACACAACACAGATGGTTAGCTCCTCTCCAATGTAATTTCTTCCCTAGTAACAGAATTTTTAGCAGGACACATGGATGCTAGATTAAAGACTACATCCCTTAGTCTTCTTCGAGAGGCTAGATGTGGCCATATTGGTAAATTCTGGCCAAAGGGATGTTAGAAGTGACATTGGGCAACTCTGACGCACGATGCCTCTTCTTTACCCTTTGTTCTTCTTCTTACCGGAGTGAAAGCGTCATCCTCCGGTCCCAGGAAGACAGAGTTCCGCCGCTGGGTGACGGAATGCTGAGCCGGAAGGAGCCTGGCTGCCTGGAGTAGAGACAAATCAACTCTGTCTCGCTCTTCTGTCACTCAGAGCTGAACCTAAACCCCCAGAATGAGCAGCCGGGTCACCACAGATGAGTAATGCAGTCTCGAAACCTGTTTTCCAGTTTTTAAATCAGTGCTTTACGTATAATCCTACTTTTAGGAATCTCCCGCTTACTGGTTTGGAGGAGGAAGTATTGTTGGTAAGGATTGGGTTTGAGGAGTACGGTTTAGAGCACCGGAGATTTGTCCCTTTCATAATACATATATATGTATATGTCTATAGAGGCTGTATTTCCAGTTCATGTGCTGAAATTCTAAACGAAGAAGGGAGAAAGGGATCGAGCTAGCAGGGCAGGCTGGGTGGCAGGGACCCCAGAGCCCTCTGGGAGGACACTGACTTCGGGTGGGGTTGTCAGTGTTGAGGGCAGTGGACATGGGCATCCCGGTCATCCGTACGAGCGCACCGTGGAAGTCTGGGCACACAGTGATCGCTCAGAGATGCTTGTTGAATGAATGGACTCCAGATCTTCTCACAATAGCAGCTTGTTCCTAAGGGAACTGCTGGTTCCTGATTATTCGTTCTCTAATAGGAGCGGATTTGGGATGAAATATATGGCAGTGAACGTGGTTGGTGATGCATGACATTTAGAGTCCGATGACTCACTTCAGTGCTCCCCAAGTTTTGGTTTTATCACTTGTACTGCGTGGCTGATAGCATGTACCTTCTTATGATAATATAGGGTAGTAGAGAGTGAGTTCCTGATGTACGTGAGTTACTGTTGTATGTATGTGACATGGGGTAAGTGCCCACTAAAGAGAAAGGGTGGTAGGACTTGTTGCTGTTGTTGTGATGACGCGGATGACGGTGGTGACGGTGATGGTGGCAGAGGTAATGACACTGACAAGACACACCCAAGGATGATCACTCCCATGTCGGGGCAAGTTGGCTCCTGAGAGCGAAAACGCAAACCACTAGCCTGAATCCTGTGCAGTTCAGGGTGGGAACGTGGGCGTATCTGGCCATCCCATCATGATTTTCTGTGTCTTAGCTCGAAGCCCCCAGGGACACGTTGCCTGTTCCTTCCGCCCCATCCTCAGCTCTTCATCCTTCAAAGACCCTTTCCTCCCTGGTACAGAGGTAAGGGTCTACATTGTCAAAGGAAGGAGAGGAAAAGGTACCTAATGACAATAGCTTCAAAACCTTGGGTGGTCCTGACAGATGGAACCAGATCCTATAAGGTCTGGGCTTTGATGTGAGAAACGTCTGTGGATGGCTGAAAGTTCAGGCTTTTCAAGTCCTCACTGTGATGCCTTCAAGGATCAGGAGCGAACATGACATAAATTTCCTTTTAAATATAAACGGATGTGTCCCACAATACTTACTCAGAGGGTTGGAGGGGAGGTGGTGATGAGAGATGGGGAGCATGAAATCATGGCCCCGGGACCAGATCTCACTCCCCTGGGGGAGAGGGTGTTGTCCGCAATTTGAGTTCACCATATCGCAAAGCAGATTTTCATTCCTTCCTCTCTGAAGTGGTTTCTGGAGATGGAAGACCCCAGCCGCCCGCCTCTCCGGGTGTCGCTTCCGTGCACATTAGCATCGCTGTTGGTGCCGTGTTCCCTTTGCACAAACAAAATGCAGGGCTCCTTCTCACTCCCGCAGGGCTCCCGTACCCTTGTCTGGTTCCAACTCCAGACCATGCTTGTTCTAATCTTTCTTCCAAACTTGGAACCTCAACTGCAGTATTAATGGTTGGTTTGTGACACTTGAGTTTCGTGGGGATAGAAAAGAAGAATTATTTTTCCCCGTAAAGCAGCTGAAATAAATGGCCCCAGGAGCCCACAGTAACGCTGGTTGAGGGAGGGGACCACCGTTTCCAGGCTCAGGTGTGGGAATAGTCCCCAGGCTGGAGCCAGCCGGCTGGGCTGTGCTGGTTTTTACTCTTCGGACACCTGGGTGACGACGTAGCATTTCTGCACAGACACATCGCAGCGAGGACGGGTCCTAAAGTTCTTGGTCGGGTGCCCCTATGCAATTTGTAGGTGACTTGAGAGAGCTCAGTCTCTCCGCCGTCTGGCACTCAGGTGGGGAGCGGAGGGGGCGGGGTCATGGGGACAAACCTGAGAGCTCTGTATTTCTCGCACCTCCCAGAGGCCTCTCCGCAGACGGCCGCGTGCGAGTCCTTCACCAGCACCTACGGAGGCTGAAGCCACTTCGGAGAGTTTCAAGTGTGTGGTTGAGCATGATTTTATGCTCCCCTCTTTGCAAATCTCCAGAGGTGCCATCCGTTTCTGGGAACAGTGCCTCGAGCTGAATGCTGGGTTCTCTCGCCAGATTTTGGAGACCCTGAATGTGCAAATTAAGAAATGTGTCGTTTTCAAATTCTGACTCCTCGGGGACCGAGGGGAGCCTAGAGGGGACAGACTGATGAAGAGCTGCGGAGTTGCTAACAGCCAGGCCGAGGAGTGGTTTTAGTCTCGGCTTTGATCCTGGGGTCTGTGCGTCTTCTAGGGCTTCTGAGCCTTTTGTGTGTTTGTGAGTCGTGGTTTCTTTCCTGGGGAGAAGATCCACAACGTACGTCGTGTTCTTAAAGGGAGTCAGCAAAATGGTTGGAGCAACTGCTAATCTCCACCTTCGGAACTGGACCTCTCGTCGTCTTCCTCCTCCTCCTTCCTCTTCTTTTTAAAGATTTTACTTATTTGACAGAGAGAGTGAGAGAGATCACAAGCAGGGGGAGGAGGAAGCAGCTCCCGCTGAGCAGGGAGCCCGATGCGGGGCTCGATCCCGGGACCCTGAGATCATGACCTGAGCCGAAGGCAGAGGCTCAACCCACGGAGCCACCCAGGAGCCCCTTGCCCTGCATCTTTCTTACCCATCACTGCTTCAAGGTTTCTGTCCTTTTGCGTCCGGTGGGAAGACTGGACTTGGTGCATCAATGAGGGCTGGGGAGACGCTGCTCGTCAGCGCCAAGGTGGCGTCGGTTGTGATGCCGAGAATGGGCTTGGCCAGGAGCGGGTCTAGAGGCTGGGGTAGCCCAGGAGCCCATTCGCAGTCAGGGGAGACCCAGCGGGCGTGTGAACTCAGCAAGAGCAGTAGGTGGGAGGGAGCTGAACAGTGTAGACACTTGGCCGCGTGTGTGGCCGTGTTCACGCGCGCTGTGACCCTCCGGGAGGCACTCTTGTCGCTGTTACGCGCGTGAGGGAGATTAGTGTGAGGGATCCGTGGTTTGCTCAAGGTCACACAGCTCATGGTCGGTGGACTGAGGTTCACGCTCTGCTTTCTCTGGCCCCAAAGCCCATACCCTCCGTAAACTAGCACGGTCCACGGTCTTCACCGTACGAGGTCTGGGTGTGTGGAGGCCGGCTGGGCGGGAAGGAAGAGTTAGGTGCCCAGCTACCCGCCTGCATCATTAGTCAGGTGCCGGTGCTGCTGGCCGCCGAGGCCAAGGACAGAGGAGTCGGAACGGGGTGGAGGGAGATCACAAGAAACTCATCCCACCGGAGATGGCCACTGGGTCCTTGAATAATGAATTCTGGGGTTTAGGATATTTAGCCAGGAGATAGAGATTTTGGAACCTTTTTATATTGAGGTTACGGATAAAAGGAAGCAGGCCCAGGGTGGTCATGGAGGCCCAGCCACTAGGCATTGCTTCGAGTCAGGTGGTCGCTGGTGGCCAAGGGCATTGGGAGGCCCCACTTTTCCCAAAGCATCATCTGTGCTTTGCCTGCCTCGTTCAGGCCCCTAGTTGTCCTTCATACTCTCGAAAGCCAACAACCTCTATGAGAAGGAAGTTTGAAAACATGTCCCCTGTTTGTGCTCAGTTCATCTGCTTTATTGGTTGACGGCGCCCTCTCTTCCCTAACTTCGTTTGAGTCAGAAACTTGCCTAAACCTCTGTCTTAGAGTTTCCAAGAAGTTCAGTCTGGCTCTTGGCCACACCAGTTCTTTTTTTCAGGGTATCCTAAAATCCACTGTGGTTTTCTCAGCCACCTACACGGACAGAGACTGTGTTACGTCCAAGGTCCCCTGCCTCTAACGAGGATGGCCCCAGGCAACCGCCAGGCCAAGGATAGAGAACTTGGAGGAGCAAATCCCAGAGACTCGGGAGGGAGACTGAAATCGGTTCAAAGCCTGGGTATGTCGTTTAGCATCTCTGTGCCCTTGGGTGAGTTTTAAACGCTTACAGGTCTCAGTGTCCTCATCCATAAAATGGGGTGATATCAGTGCCCCTGTCCCGGGAAGAGCCCTTGGCGGGATCATGATGCCGGCGCTTGGCACAGGGCTCTGGGAGGGCTGATGGCGGTCTCGCGGCCTGGCCCTCTGGAGGGAGGAGTGAGAGCAGATGGAAAGACAGAATTCCTTTTCGCGTTCTCTTGTCCGGCCAAGTATAAAGGAGTTGATGGATATTTTAAAGAGAAAGAACAAAACTAGATCCGTGAATCTGGCATCTGGTCATCTTTCTGTCTTTTTCAGTGTGTGTGTGTGTGTGTGTGTGTGTTCTTGTGTCTGTGTCTGTTTATATGACTGTGTTTGTATGTTTGTGTGATTGTGTGTGTGTATAGCTGTATCTGTATGTTTATATGACGTGTGTTTGCTTGTGTGTGTGATGGTATGTGTCTGTGTTCACGTGTGTGTGTGTGAGTGAGCGACTGTGTCTCTGGGGGGTGGGCAGGGTGCTGAGAGCTTGTCCTGGTTCAGGGTTTGTCCCAGAACCTTCTCCGTAGAGCCTTCTCAGCCATCAGGGTTGTCGTGAACTTAGTCAACAACATCTTGCTGATGTTCCTGGGCTGGACATGCCAGAACCTCTGGGGAGAGGCACGAACGTGCACCGAGTGTGGGTTCGGTGTCGGGCACACCCGGCGGGACGCGTTAGCAGCTTTCATCGTCGTCCTCGTCACCGCCCAGAGTCGCTGTCCCCGGATTCCACGCTTCTCGCCTTCCTTTCTCTGAACCGCAGAAGCGCGGGGACCTGCCCCAGGAGAGAGGTTCCACGGGCGGGGGGCACTGGAAATGACGGTGATGTCCGCCTTCCTGGGCCGTAGGTGTATTTTCTCTGGTGTGGCCAGGGCCAGGTTTGCCAGTGATGAAGACTTCCTCAAGACGGGACGTCTTGTTGGATATCCAGAGGCGATAAAGCCCGCCTTCGACTGCGACACTGAGTGTCCCCGCAAGTTGTTAAATCCTGAAGTTTACCCATCTGTTCAGTGTATGTCTCTCTTTGAAGAATATTTAAGTGAGACGAAGCGTCTTGGGTAGGTGCAAATGCCTTTAGGTTTTCTTGGGGGCACCTGTTACCGCTGTGAGGTCAGAAGCAGACTCTGTCCCTTCTTCTTCAAAAACAAAACACAACAAAAAAACCAACAAAAAACCCAAACCTATGAAAGGGAAGTGTTTCCCTTTGAGCCTCAGAGGATGGTTTTTGATCATAATGTGTTTTTCGCTTCTAAAGCACTGCCCACTCATGGCAGAACACATTTGTCTTTATAGAGAAAGTCACTCCGTGTGTGTGCGCTCGAGATCGCTACGAGTCACTTGGGAGGCTGATGAGTGGGGACAGCAGACAGCAGACCAGGTCAGGGGACTCATACATCACGCTGTACCTTCGTGGCCTTAATAAATTCCCAGGCAGAGACAAATCAGGTCCACTCTCACAGTCGCGCTCCATGCCTTCTTCCCAAATCTGACCCATCCTGAGCAAACTCTGAGCAAAAAACCAAAACAAAACAACCCCCCAAACCAAACATGCACGTGCACACACACACACACACACACACACACAACTCAGGGCATTTGTGGAAAAGGCAGCTAGAGGTCTGTCCAGCGGCGGGCTAAGGAAACCCAGGAAGAAAAACTTCCTCACGAGGTTCTGCAGGGCACAGTGTGCTGGGAGGAAGGGACATGGCACAGAAGCTCCCTGGGTGCCGGGAGGACTGGTCGTTCCAGCCTGTCCTCAGGCAGGGAGGCTCCGTGGGCAGAGCCTCGCAGGGGAGTGAAACCTCAGTTGGTCCCCCTGTGAAGTGGGGGCCATTGTTTCGGAGTCACGCCCTGCCTCGCCGAAGAAAGCACCCGTTTTGTGGGGCCGATACGCACGTGTGACATGCAGTGACCGAGGTTGTTCATTACACGTTAACACAGAGACGAAAGGTTGCGCTCGTTCTGCTGGGGTTTGTGGCGTCTCTGCGGCACCCAGACGCTATCTCCAGACGCTGAACGTCAAAGCCATCTGTCAGACTCGGACCCTGCCCCGCAGGGCCCGCCCAAGGGACTAAAGCCAGGCAGAGCAGGGCGGGAGGGAAGGCGGCTCAGAATCGGGGACCTCTGGCCTTCATGCTTGCCGGAGCTCATGACCTTCTCTGAGCTTCAGTGTTCCCCCTTGTAAGAATGAGACAGAAATGTTGACCTCCGAGTTTTCTCTTCATACCAAAGGCACAGCATCATTCATTCACTCAACGAATATTTATCGAGTGCCTCCTGACGTCTCAGGCACTGTTCTAAGGTCCTTGCTGCTGCGGCGAGCCGGACAGAAGGTTCCTCACCCTCACGGAGCTTCCGCTCTCAGTGCAGGAGACGTTGAGTCTGGGATGATGATGAATCATAGAATATGAAAGAAGCAGGAAGAGGGGTAGGAAGCGTCAGAGGTGGGATGGAGACGGTTGTGTCAATCTAGACGAGAGACAGTGGCGGCCGGGGACCAGGGTGGTTGCCATGGAGTCGGGGGAGGAGGTCGGATTCTGATCTATTTTGACGGTGGGTTTACCAAGGTTTGCTGACGGCTGGGTATGGAGTATAAAGGCTGGGCCACCTGGGTGGCTCCGTCGCTTCAGCCTCTAACTCTTGATCTCAGCTCAGGTCTTGATCTCAGGGTGGTGAGTTCAAGCCCCCATGTTGGGCTTCACGTTGGGTGTGGAGCCTGCTGAGTAGTAGAGAGAGAGAGAGAGAGAGAGAGGAGTCCAGGATGACCTCAAGATTTTTGACCGGATCCACCGGAGGAATAGAGACTCATCTAGAGAGGGAAATCCCAGGGACTCAGCGCTGAACGTAATTCTGAGACGCTTATTTGATGCCACGTGGAGATTTTGAATAGGCCATTGGGTAATCAGGTCTGGAGTTCAGGGAGGGAATGAGGTTTTCAAGGTAAAATATTCTAGGTGGGTGTGGCACAAGTGGGTGTTAAATACGTTTTTAAGTCTTGGTAATTTTCTTCTTGTGAGATGGTTTCCGAGGCGACTGTGGTGAGTAGAATGGCCTTTACCCAGTCTTGGCCAACGGTAACGTCTTGCAAACTGACCCTGTGATATCACAACCAGGACGTTGATGCTGATGGTCCATGGACAGAAAATCTCCACTGTGGTGAATGCGTGTGAATTTAATCCACTCAGTGCCCCCAAACACTACGTAAAATAAGCTACAGGACTTCAGAGGAAGGCACACCCACGTCCTGGGGTGGGGAGGGTATGACGGGCCAGAGAAGGCTCCCTGCAGACGAAGGCACTTGAGTTGGGCCTTTGGGACGGGAGGGACTGGGGTCTGCGACAGAAAGGTCGGTCCTGGGATGCAGAAGTGTGGTGTGTGCTGGGCCTTTGAGGCTGTCTGGCTTGCTGGGTGTGGAGAGTGCCATGGGGGTGTCAGGAAGCAGGGCTGAAAGGCTGGGGCGTCGGTGAGCCGGTGAATGGAGGAGCTTGGAGGAGGGGCCGCCTGGCCTCCAGGGAGACAGGTCCAGTCCCTGAGTCTGAGCGGACTGGAGCGGAAGGAACCTTCTGGGAGGCCAGAGAGGAGAGCTTCCTGATGACCAGGATGAAAGGGAAGCGGGGCCCTTGTGGTCAAAGGGAAGGAAAGGGACATCCCGGGGACGACTCTGTTGGGTGCTTACGGGTGCAGGCTCGGGGCCCCACTGTGTGCCCTGCCTCCGTCTCATTCAGCTCCCACCACTGCTTGGCCAGGCCTTTGCTGTTTTCATCCTCAATTCCAGATGAGGACACTGAGGCACAGAGAGGTTAAGTCACTACCTCAAGGTTGCAGAGCTAGCGAGAAGCCAGGTTGAACGCGAGGCTGCCTGACGCCCAAGACCTCAGAACTAACCTCGAGTGGTTTAGGCTCTCGCGACCATCTTACTCAGACGAGAGGCTCGTTTTTAAGGGGAAGAGCTCTGGTGCATAGAGAAGCAGAAAACGGAGTGTGTTCAGATGGGATCAGTGACTTTCTGGTGTGGGGGCGCCTGGAGGCTCAGTGGGTTAAAGTCTCTGCCTTTGGCTCAGGCCATGATCTCAGGGTCCTGGGATCGAGTCCTGCATCGGGCTCTCTGCTCAGAGGGGAGCCTGCTTCCTCCTCTCTCTCTCTCTGCCTGCCTCTCTGCCTGCTTGTGATCTCTCTCTGTCAAATAAATAAAATCTTAAAAAAAATTTTTTTAAATTTAAATTCAACTTAGTTAACCTACAATGTGTTATGAGTTTCAGGGGTGGAATTTAGTGATTTATCAGTTGCACATAACCCAGGGCTCATTCCATCCCGTGCCCTCCTGAATGCCCGTCCCCCAGTTACCCCGTCCGCTCACCCACCTCCCCTCCAGCAACCCTCAGTTTGTTCCCTGTAGTTGAGAGTCTCTTGTGGTTGGCCTCCCTCTCTGTTTTCATCTTATGTTATTTTTCCTTCCCTTCCCCTGTGCTCATGTGTTGTGTTTCTTACAGTCTACGTATGAGTGAAATCATCCGATAGTTGTCTTTCTCTGACTGACTTATTTCGCTCAGCATAGTATATTCTAGTTCCATCCCTGTTGTTGCAAATGGCAAGATTTCATTCTTTTTGATGGCTGCATAGTATTCCTCATGTGTGTCTTTACTATGTGTATATACACACTATATGTATGTATAGTTCATCTGCCAGTGGACATCTGGGCTTTTTCCATACAGATTTTTTTTTTAAAGATTTTATTTATTTATTTGACAGAGATCACAAGTAGGCAGAGAGGCAGGCAGAGAGAGAGAGAGGAGGAAGCGGGCTCTCTGCTGAGCAGAGAGCCCGATGCGGGACTCGATCCCAGGACCCTGAGATCATGACCTGAGCTGAAGGCAGCAGCTTAACCCACTGAGCCACCCAGGCGCCCTCCATACAGATTTTTTTAGTTAAATTTGAGCAACGAGTGTGCGAGAGTGGGGTAGAGTATGAGAAGGACTGGAGGGACTCGGCGCGGACGCTGTAGGAGATTGTGGAGCGGAGTCTATGGAAGTTAAAGGAAGGATCTTAGCAGGACCAGCAAGGTTTGTTGAAGGTCTTATTGTTGAAAATCCTGTGGATGGCTCTGACGGCCATGGGGCAGGATGGGTTCCCTTTGGGCGGGTTCTGCCCCTTCCAGTGATGAAGCATGTGCCTTTGGCCAAGGCTTCTGACTTCTTGGCCTGACGAAGGAGGTAGCAGTGCTTGGGCAGCCTCTCAGCAGCGTGAGGAGGATGCTTGCGTGGGACGGGCGTGGGCCAATGTCTGGTGCTTTGCTCAGGAAGATGGCGCCTCTAGCTCGCAGCTGGCGTCCTGGGGCTGGGGAGGCCATTGGATTTCCGGCAGCCGTGACACTGAGCCTTGCGGTGGTGGCCTGAGCCTGTCCCCGCTCAGGGGGAGGCGTGGGGCAAGATGATGAATCTGAGTGTCCATGTCGTAGGCTCTTCAGCCACTTTTTAGCACCAGCCTCGTGGTTTTCCAATATTTCCTCAATGAAGGAATCTGTGATCTACCCCTGCTTGTGTGATTTTTTTTTTCATTATTGGGCCCAGCTTCCCTTTTATGTTCTTGATTAAAAACGTTTTATTTTTACCTTTCTCTTCTATTTTAAAACACCCTAAAACTTAAAACATCCTCTTGAAAAGGCTTCCCACAGCCACAAAACTATAATCGAGTACAGATTAGCCTGATTTTCAGACTGTGACCGAGATGATGTTTTTGAAGAAAAAAACCCAAAAAACAAAAAACTGAGATTAGAATTTAACAGGTGTGGTGGTCGCTGAATAACGTGTCCCTCCCCCCACCCCCCCAATAGGTCCAGGCCCTCCTTCCTGGCACCTAGGAACACGTCACTTTACAGGACAAAAGTTGCAATGCTGACGGGACTGTTTTGAGTCATTGGAGATGAGATTATTCGGGTTATCCTGGTGGCGACCCTGTAATCCTTATTCAAGGGACGCAAGAGGGGGAGGGTCAGAAAGCCCTGAAAACGGAGATTGGACCGGAAGGTGCTGCGGCTTGGAAGGCGGGGGAGGGGCCACATACTAAAGGACGGGGCAGCCCCTGGAAGCTGGAAAAGCAGAGAGGTAGATCCCCCGCAGGGCCTCCAGGAGGAAGGCAGCCTGACCGAAGGACTTGCGGCGTCTGGAACAATCCGGGAACACATTTGTGTTAGTGGTCGTTTGTTATCGCCGCTGTCGGAAGCCGACCCAGAGTTCTGCCGGAGGACGGACTCGCCACATCGGTAGAAAGGGCACAAAAGCCATAATTTCTCTTTCATGAGGAGATGTCCTGTTGCAACCCGAGCCGGCTCCGGGACTCATAATCCACACCGCGTGTTCATCAGACACCTTCTAGCCTTGGCCCGGCCGTCTGCGCGGGGGCGGGGACAGGGAGAGGACAGCCCCTCGGCACGCCCTGGGCACTGTCTGTCACTATCTAGAATTTCCAGGACGGGGAATGGGGACACTTGGCCTGACGATGAGGGGGAGGAATCAGACGGTCCCGGACAGACCAGTAAGGTGACCAAAGGGCCACAGTCTTACTTCATGTCTTTTTTCCTTCTGGTCATTTTCAGGCATCTAACATCCTTTTGTTGTTACTTTCTTATCCAAACATGCTCAGAAGAACCGGGTCACGGTCTCGGACATCCTGCACGAATTCATGACTTCGTGGCCATGGGCTTGCCGAGTCCCTGAATGTTGGCCTGGGGAGTGACCCGGAGGGAACTGGAGGCCGTCGCTCCTCCGTGTGCTGGACGGTCCCCGAGCTCACACAGGGACATGGCCTGCACACTTGGGTCTGTCCAGAGAGGTTCCCCGTGACCTCTCCTCGCTCCCCGGTGTCAGCAATTTCAGGCCGTTCCCGGGTTTGAAACGGGAGCTTTTGTCCTCCAGTGCAGATGGGAGCCTCGGGGCACCCGAGGAGGGAGCGCGGCGTTGGGAGGCCGGGCTGTCACGGTCCAGAGGTCCTGCTGCCTCCGGACCCAGCAGGAGCGGACCCAGGAGGACCTCACCGCACCGAGAAGGTAGAGAAGGTAATCCGGTCGGTTAGCAGGAAACTGAGATCGGGGAAGGCGGCGCGGCCCTGTGGGGAGGAGACACAGAAGGGGAGTCTAGAAACATCTTATGCCTGAGTTGTGTTTTGTAGTGACATTTTCTCAATTAAAAACTGTGGAGGAGGCATAATGATGTAAGCTTTCCTCCGAGGACGGGGAGACTGTGGGCAGCCGCACTCCTTGGCCGTTCGCTGCTGGTGGGACAGAACGAGATGTCGCGGCGGGGGCTCCGGGAGCTCGGGGCGCGCTCCCCGCCCAGAGCAGGACGGAGCTTTGGCGTGTGGCGAGGAGCCTGTGGGTCAGTCCTGGGCCTGGAGTCGGGAACTCGACCGGCTGGCGAGGATCCCAGCTTTGCCCTGGCGACTTCTGCTCTGATTCCCATTTCTCAAACCGTGCGGCCGTCGTGTCCTGGGCACCGTGTAGGGTGTGGGCGACGCGCCCAGTGACGGGGGCCGCGGGGAGTGTCCCTTCCATGGTGTGGTGGGGCTACCCGACACGGGGCACGCACAGACCACAGGGAGTGGAGGAAACAGTCCCCCCACGTGGCATCTCCCGAGGGTGTCGGGCTGCCGGCCTCGCTCCCCTGCGGCTCCTTCCTCCGGGAGAGCACGTCGCAGACGGTGTTCTGGGGTGAGGGAGGTGAGAGTGGTGGCAGCCCGTGTCCCGGCTCCCTCATGCGGAGGCAGGACGCCGGCTGACGTCCCCTCTCGGGCCCCCATCCCGTGAGCAGGGTACAGGCGTGGGTTGCAGGAGCCGGAGGGCCAGGTGAGAGCCAGAGGGTCTGGCAGACTTCCGTGAGTTTGGGTTTTCTCTCTCCTGAAAGCAAGTCCTCGGTCTCGTACGTCCCGGCCGCATAGGGGGTCGAGAAAAGCAGTGATCAGTCTCCGTCACTCCCTCATGTAGAGAAGCCGCCTTTCCCCACCTCCAAGCCGCTTACGAACATGTTTTCTCTGCCTGGGCTGCCCTTTCTGCTCATTCTTTGTCTGCGGGATGCCCCCGTCGCTCCTGTCCCCCAGGGGCACCTCCTCCGTGGAACCGCTAACCCCGCCAGCCCAGCTACGCAGAATTCATTCCTCGCACCCCGACCCCGTTTATACCGTAATAACACGCGGTAGATTCCTTTCCTCCGCTTGGGTAGGTCCCAGCTCCTCCGCTCAGATGTACCCTGGGGGCCAGGCACACGTGTATTTTTGAATCCCTGGTAGTGTTTACAGCGAGCCTCGCGCATTGCAGACCGCTAACAGATATTTGTGGACGCGTTGAATCGAAATAATGGAAAGCAGTCCCGGAATTCTGAAGTAATCAGACTTCAGGGATCTCTACCCTCTCATTTTACTGGACTCCACTAGCCACTTACGGAGTGTCTACTCCCTGCTAGGCACCAGGAAGACGCTGATGAAAAAGCCAAGGGCTCGTGATTAAGATGACAAGATTCTTTCAGAAAAGTAGCTTTGGGTTCTCGTCTGGCGTTCCATCTGGGTTCGGATCTTCCCAAGGTCGGTGCGTGGCACACAGAGGTAGAAGAGCCGCCACTCGCGGGACGCTTCGGCTCGCCGGTGAAGGCTGGGGGAGGAAACAGAGTGTGTTGTTTAATCTAGAAATATGTCCACTCATGCTTATTCAGTAGAAAGCATCTCTGGGCCTTAGTACAGAGTTCTCTTACACGGAGTGAGTGCTTTTCCTTGTACCACAGCGCCGTGGCCCCCGTGTTGTCCGCATACAGATCTGCTCAGTTCATCCGGGAGTCCTGCCGGCTGAGCGGGAGCAGGGACCTTGCCCAAGGACACGCATTGTAGCCAGGAGAAGCAGAGCGCCGGTGGGGAGCCGGAGGGGGCGGGGTCCTGCCTTCCCGTGACGTTGGCTGGCCCCCTGCGTCCGTCTGTCCTGCATCGTCCTGCACCTCCCGGGCACAGGTGAGGTCGGCTCCGTCCGTGCTGAGTGCTGAAGGTGCAGTGATTTAAAAACAAGTGCACACTAGTCAGTTGGGGATAGGAAAAAAAAATCAAGTTTTACTTCCCTTTCTCTGATTTACTGGTAAGGTTCAGACCGTTGCGGAAAATTGGGTTTGGGGGGTATCTGTGGATTTCTAATGTCTTTACTAAACCTTTGTATCATCTTTCTTTTCTTTCTTTTTTTTTTTAAGATTTTAGTTCTTTATTTGACAGACAGAGATCACAAGCAGGCAGAGAGGCAGGCAGAGAGAGAGGGAAGCAGGCTCCCTGCTGAGCAGAGAGCCCGATGCGGGACTCGATCCCAGGACCCTGAGATCATGACCTGAGCCAATGGTAGAGGCTTAACCCACGGAGCCGCCCAGGCGCCCCTATCATTTTTCTGATAATAATCAAGAGCCAGTTGGTTTTTAGATTTCAAATGCGTTTATCCAGACCTTCTAGAAGTCTCTGAATGTATGATAGTTTAATTTCTTTGAATTGTTTACAAATAGATGAAACCTGACACTTCCGCTGGGGTGGATTTTATTTCCTCAACAGTGTGTAAAAAATCAAGAATTTTCCCTCTTATTCTCCAAGGTTAAACATACATTTAAGACCTTAAACTCACACGTAGCATTACCGCGTGAGGCAGCCTGTCTTTCCGGGTGTGCAGCAGCAGGGCTGCAACAGAGACTCATATGGGTCTGCGCACAGCCTGTTCCTGGCACAGTGACTCACCGTAGCCGGAATGCGGAAATGACCCAGGGGTCCATCCAAAGAACATGTGATGGAATATTATTTGGCCTTAAAAAGGAAGGAAATTCTAGCGCACGCTACAGTGTGGACAGGCCTTGAAGACATGAGCCCAGATGGGGTAAGGCGGTCACAGAAGCACAAGTATAGTGTGAGCCCCCTGGATGAGGACATCTCGGGTTGTCAGAGTCGCAGAGACTGAAGTAGAATCGTTGCCTGGGGTCGAGGGGAGGGGGACGGGGTGGTTTTGTTTCACGAGTGAAGAATTGTGGTTTGATCACAAAAGCGTTCTCGAGATAGATGGCAGTGAAGGTTGCGCGATGCTGGGGACGTGTCAGTCACCGGACTGTACAGCAGCTAAAACGGCATCTGAGAAACGCAGATCAAAACCACAGTGAGCAGCCCCCGGCCCCTGGCCGGAGGCTAAAAGCAACAGACGCGAGTTCGAGTCGGTAACACGCGCCCTTGTGCTTACCGCGTCGCTGCTCACGACGGCCGAGTTAGGGAAGCGGCCGGTGTCCGTCAGGTGCTGAGCGGATGAAGGCGATGCGGTGCACACACACCGCAGAATGGGACACTCGGCCATGAACCAGGATGAAATCTTGCCACTTGCGACGATGCGGGTAGACGTAGAGGGAGGAATGCTAAGTGCGGTCAGTCAGTCCGAGGAAGACGACCCCGCGGGATCTCGCTCATATGTGGAACTTAAGAAACAAAACAGATGAACCAAGGAAAAAGAGACGGATAAGAAAACAGACTCTTCAGTGGACAAAGGGATGGTTGCGCGGGGGAGGTTGGGGAAGGTGTGGGGGACACAGGTGAAGGAGATTAAAATACGTTCATCATGATGAGCGCCGGTGTCACGCAGGGGATTGTCCGTCTCCATCCCGTTCCGTCCCTGTATCGTACACCTGAAGCTGGTGTGTGTCTGTTTATCGTTAGAGAGAGAGGGAGAGGGAACAGGGGAGGGACAGAGGGTCAGGGAGGGACACCCAGACCTGCACTGAGTGTGCGGCGGACACGGGGCCCGATCTCACAGCCCCGAGACCATGCGTGACGTAGGCCGCGACCAAGAGTCAGAGGCTTACCTGACTGAGCCGTCCCGGCGCCCTGCACCTGAGATGACATCATACTGGATGGTAACGGTGCTGGAATTAAAAAATGGTTAAAATGGCCTAAAAAAAAGGGGAAGAAAAAAGAAAGAAAAGTTTTTTTTTTTTTTTAAGATTTTATTTATTTACTTGAGAGAGAGACAGTGATAGAAAGCATGAGCGAGGAGAAGGTCAGAGGCAGAAGCAGACTCCCCGTGGAGCTGGGAGCCCGATGCGGGACTCGATCCTGGGACTCCGGGATCATGACCTGAGCCGAAGGCAGTCGTCCAACCAACTGAGCCTCCCAGGCGTCCCGAAAGAATAGGTTTAATTCCATAAGCTGCCATCACAGGGGTCTGTGCTTTTCAGACAGCAGGTGCCACCTTTGTAGACAGGGGTATGTCTGTGTCACCAGGGACACGAGAGTGTGGTGTGTCACGTGTACTGGAACACTTGTGCCCGTGGGTGAGGGAGGAACAGAATGGTGCCGGACGGTTGAGTGCGTGCCAGGTCGATGCACTGAAACGGGGTTAAACTCTCTCTTCACCCTTCAGCTCAGACCTGGCACGCACTCTACCGTCCGGCACCTGGTAGATTCTCAGGTAAGACTTGCCGAACCAGAACGTTTCGGTTCAAGCAGGGCCGTGACTCACACTCCTTCACGACCACCCTTGTACACTGTGGGGCACTGGCCCACGCCACAGGTGAGGACCGGCACCAGATCGCGCGTGACACAAGCCCACGAGAAAGGGGTAGCAATGATTTTCCCCCTCCTAGCCTAGACGGTAGACGGTGTGGATCGGGGTGTCCCTGCAGCAGGAGCGGGCAGGCGTGAGGCTAGGAAGGGGGTTCGATCTTCCTGAGGAGGCTGCTGGGAGCACCGTCTCCAGGAAGGATCCGTTGACTGGGCTGGCATTTAGAGGACCGACACTCGTCCGGTGTAAGCAGATAGGAGTGCGTCGTCCCAGGCTGAGGGAGCAGCAGGGCCAGGACTCCCGGGCACGATGCCGCTGATGGCACGGGTCACCCTGTGGGACTGAGCGACCCTGCGCTTGGTCGTTCTTTCTCTAGGAAAGCTGCGTTTGCTCCAGGAGGGACCAGCTCTCTTTCTCGGATGCCGTCTTGAGGTCCTGATGACTTCCTCAGGAGTATCATCCCTGGCGACAAACCTCTTGCTCTGGAGAGCGGGTTGCAGCGTCTGCTGATGGCTGTTCTAGGTCCGATCGGGTCGACCAGCTGGCTGACCAAATTAGCCCTCCCCTTCGCCTCGTGATGCGGCGACCGGGTTGATGTGTGTTCCTTGACCTGCAGGAGAAGGTTCTCCCAAGTGTTTGGAGCAGTGGCAGCACTCGTAGGTCTGGGAGGACCCCCGCGCTCGCTGGAGAGTCTGCAGAAAACATCAGCGTTGTGTCATTACAGGTAGAGCTTTCGGGGAGGGTCCTCTCCGACACGGGTTGGTTACTTATGCAGCAAAATGAGCTCATGGCAAGCGGGTCACTCGTATTAAAACCTGCAACTTGATTTCAGTGCTGGAGTGACCCTCGGCAGGGCTTAGATTTTCAGTAGACGCCGAGTCCCGGCTCCTTTGTTCCGAATTTACATTTTCTCTACCTGTCCTGATCCACTGTTTCCAAGGCTAGCCTGCGGTTGGTAGGAGACGCATTTTGAGGTTGGTTCTGCCAGTTTTAGTAAAGGGGTTGGTGGTGTTCCAGGCAGCACATGCCGTCTGCTGCAAACCCCACTGATGCTGAGGGCCCCGTTAGTGTTAGCTGGTGGGCGACGGGTGCGCTGAATCATCCCGCAAACCCCGCTTGTGGTTCCCCGCTGAGCCAAATGACCCACAAGCCTGCTTAGCTCGGGGATTTAGAAAATTAACACCTTCGCAAAGTGATACTTTGGAGAGTTTAGAATGATTTTTCTGTCTTCATGTAAAATATGGTAGTACGTTAAAATTTTATTTCATGTGGATTTTACGACTGGGCAGGATTACTACTCGCAGGGAACGACAGAAATCAGAGACTATCATTCCGGCGCTCGGGGTGTGCCCAGGAGCTGAGACAGCAGAGCCCCGTAGAGCACCCGAGCAGGACGCACCGGGAGCTGCGGCAGAAATCACGGTGTGTCCGTCTTACTCAAAAGACAGGGAAGGCACCGGTTGACGTGAACTTGCACATGAATATCAATTGTCCGTGTAGGTCCGGGGTCTGGGGCCTCTCAGTGTTGCTTGTCTAGTTTATAGGGATAGCTGTGATGGGTTCTGTCTCATTAAAGTCTTTTTTCCTATTTCACCCCCGATCCCATGACTTCCTGTGGAACGGGTGCCGGCAGCTTAAGTGTCTCGCTACTCATTCTTGAAGAAGCGTGTTTCCCTGCATGCAGCGGGCTCTAGTTAATGTTAATGAGGCAAAGAAGAGGAGTTGAAATATTGGAGCTCAATTTCGATGTGTCTTCATACCCAACATACTTATTCCTGAGCGACAACTGTTGTGTTTCCCAAAGCCGACACACACAGACCCCAAACAGCCAGCCCTCACCCGGAGCCCTGGTGAGCCCACCTGTCTTCCACAGGGCACCCTTCTCCGGTGGGTCCTTCCCCTCACAGGCTCCTGGGAGGTGCCTCTGCTCTTGGAGTGCTTCGCGGTGCTACAGTAGCTCATGCGTTTCCCTGGCAGACGTCTTCTCTCTCTTGTGTTTACTGCCAGCCGTGCCAGGCAGAGAGGGCCATGACTTTGCAAGCTCTCCCATTTGTCCTGTTGGCATTTCTTGGGGACCGCTTGGTGCATGGTTTCCGTCCCCGGGGGGCTGCAATCTCTCCTTTCGTACAGATCGCCATGAGTGGCCAGGGGACCTCCCGTTTGCAGGTGGGTGCCCAAGGAAGGGTCCCTCCTTTTCTTGCCTTGGCATTGGGCATTTCAGGGAGCTTCTAGGAGATGGGGGTTCCAGCCAAGGGCCTGATGGCTCTTGAGTGAGGCCAAGCCACCCTTGACCCAGCTCCAAGCACCCATCATGGCCTCACATGCTCGGCTGCCCCCAGAGGCTTCTCCAGCCCTTCTCCCCGTGGGGATCCGGGCCCTGTCCTGGTGGTTCTTCTCTCTGCTATGCCTGCTGGTCTCCCGGTGACCGCAGTTCCTGCCTCGGCCGCCGGGTCTGCTGCTCTCTCTGGTCCTGTTCTCAGCGGCAGGTGCAGACTGCCTCTCGGGCCCTGGGCTGTCCCTGGTCTCCCTTACCCGGGATAAGGGTCGCCGACCGCAGCTCCGGGCTGGCAGATGTTTGCCGGAGGTTGTGTCAGGGTGCTTCTCGATGTCCCGACCCCAGTCAGTCTCCTCTTACCGGCGTGGTAAGAATCCCCAGCGGGTCGAGCTTCATCTGTCTGCGCGGCAGCTAAATTGCGTAGAGCCCCGGGTGCGGCGGGCGTCGTAGGGCGTGAACCTGCTCCTTCAGGGTAGAGCGTGAACCCTGCCTGTGGGATGCTGCGAGTCACTACCGGTCATGGGGCCTTTCCCGTGTGGCTGCTCGCTGGTACCTAGCTGAAAACCGGTGACCCCCCACTCTCCCCGCTTCTCTTCCCCTCTCTCCTCCGGAGCACAGTTGGCTCTGGGACCTGTGGTTCTGCTCGTGGGGCTAATCAGATCTAGGCGGGGGGCTGGCGTGACCCACTGTTATGCAGGAGGAAAACAAAGTGGACCCCGAACTCCCAGGGAGTTAAACAAGACTTAGTTTCTTGCATCTTTGCCCCTATTTCGATGGGCTGGTTTCCTTACTGCTTTCCTGGTTTATTCAGAATATTGGAATCTCTGGGGAGGGGGCAGATGGGGGCCGGGCGTTGAGGGTGTTTGACGGAAGGAGCACTGGGTGTTCTGTGTGACTGACGAACCACTAAATTCTACCCCTGAAACTAATAATACTCTGCATGTTAACCAAATAGAATGTAAATTTAAAAATTAAAATATGGGAACCGCTGTATGGCGTGTCCCTGCAGAACTTCCCTGGGGAGAGACCACCCCATTTCGTTGGTTTCTTCTCTCGTCGATTCGGATGGCGGATGAGCTCGATGGGTAAGTCTGACGCTGGGTATTTTGACTCTGGGCGTTTTGTCTGTCCCCTTCAGGCCCTATAAGCCAATCCGCTGTTCATTAAGCACTTAATAGTAACACTGAAACTTAACGAGCCCTTAGGTTTTGGGATAAGTGTCGCGTGCATAACAAGCCTTCCGAGTTGGTCCGACTCCTCTCTTTTTAAAGATTAGGTGATTTTTCTGCGATGTCATGGCTGCTTAGAGCTGGGGCCAGGACGCAGAAGCAGGTCTTTCGCACTCCAGGGCTGTCTTCCTCGGAACGCTGTCCTGCCTCGGAGCTGCTTATTCTGCTGCAGGTGCCACGGGAGCAGGTGTGTGAGTGGGGGGAGGGCGTCAGCCGGGCTCGGAGGCAGAGCTGGTGCTCATGGGCTCTTCTGGGACTGTACAAGTCGGGCAGACGAGGCACGGCCTTGATGGGCAGGTTTTGCGACACTGTGAGACAAGATGAGGAAGATCCTGGGGAAGTCCAAGGTCCTGGAGAACTGGAGAATTTCCCGCACATTTAGAAACGTGCCACGTCTCCTGGGTGGGCCCTGAGCACTTTTTTTTTTCCCCTTTAAAGAGTTTATGTATTTATTTGAGAGAGAGAGAGGGAGCGCGTGCGTGAGTGGGGGAAGCAGGCTCCCCGCTGAGCAGGGAGCCCGACACGTGGCTCGATCCCAGGACCCCGGGATCATGCCCTGAGCCGCAGGCAGATGCTTGACTGACCGAGCCCCCCAGGTGCCCCAGGCCCTTTGATCGTCTAGTTCATCCTTCCCTACTCTACAGCACGGGTGGTGGGACTCCTTCTGGAGGGCCCGGGAAGGGTTTTGTTTGCAAGCCTGTCTGTACGGGTGTTAAATAATTTTTACACCCTGGAAATAGTTCTTCAGGAGTTGCCCTCACAGTGGATTTCCTGGGAGCACATTATTTTTAAAATGCACTAAAGGAGCTCGGTATTGAAAGAGGTTCTATAAAGCACGGTCACGCTCCCGGCTGGTCTGTTCTCTAAGTTTTTATGTATCGTGTTTCTTTTAAAGCAAGTCTTCACCCTCATGTTGGGAGATGCTGAAGTAGAGCTTCTCTGTTCCTCTTCTTCGTGGGGTTCTCGCTGAGATCCGGGAGCTGGGGTGCGTGCAGGCTTCAGTTAGAGGTGGTCCCCTCCCTGAGAGCTTGGGAGGACCAGACAAGCAGACTTTAACGAGGGGAACCACAGTCCAGGATTCGTGACAAGGTCACCCTGGCAGATCGGCCTCAGGTCCTCAGGTGTGTTGGGATGTGGGGGGTGCATGGCTGGCTGGAGACACCCAGGAAGGGGCTCATCTGGGCTGGGCTCTCGGGGAAGTTACTTTTCTTCCCTCCTCGCTCCCAAAGCAGAGCGCTCTCAGGTTTTCCCTACTCTCCGCGAGGCTCTGCCGGCCTCTCTCTGTTTGTGGGAAGAGCTTGAGGCTACCCAAGGTGAGCTCTTGTCAACCTTGCCTTTTGCCTGTGAATATCCCCTGTCCCTTTCTATCAACTTGCTCTCACTCTGCACTTCCAACTCTTGAAAGGAAATGACTTTGTTAAAAGATGCCCTCCTCTCCCCTCAAACCCTGGATTCTCCAGCCCTTCCCCCCAATCTTAATCAACCATTTACCCCCGGCACTCCCCCACTCACTCAAGTGCTTTCAGGAGCCCTTGACTCTAAGAAATGCTCTTTTCCCACCCCCTCTGCTCTCGGTTGAAGCTACCGTTGCTGCCCTCTCCTTAAGCTCTCCATGTTGGTTCTAGGATGGCTCTGTTCCTTCTGTTCTTCTCCTGTTCACCGTTTGCAGTCTGATTCTGCTGTTGCCGTGGTGTGGAGTCAGACCCCAGAGGGCCACAGCTGGCTTCTTTAAGACCCCCTTCTCCTTCAGCTGGTCCTCTGTCTTCTGACTTGCTTCTTGTCCTTCTTCCCACCCCTAATTGTGTCTGTTACTCAAGCTGTCTCCTGCACACTCTTCCCTCCTGTGCTGGTGCTTTGGGCTTTCGCCGTGGCACTCAGGTGTCCCCACGTGGGATCCTTATTGCCAGTTGCACTCCTAGACTTTGGACTCAAGCTTTCCATGCCTCGCTTGATGCTTTCACTGAGCTTCTGTGTCCCCACCTTTGCTTGGCACCCCTGCCCCTCCTGGTGCAGCCAGCTCTCATAACCCTCCTGGATGGCATCCCTGGGCACCTGTGTGCCAGTCTCACTGTCCTGCTTGGGTCTTCTCCATTGGTCCCAACCTTCAGGCGATTGCTAAATTCCGTAGGATTTATCCACCCATTATCCCAGCACACAGCAGCCCCTTCACATGCCCCCCCAAGCCTGCCTTCTCTTGCATTCACTGCCCTGTTCCACAAGAATAGGGCCTTTCTTTGGGAAAATATCTCTTGCATTTCTTTTCCCATTTTTAATCAGTTTTTTTTTTTTTTGGTGTTGAGTTATATACCTTCTTTATATATGTTGGATATTAACCTCTTATCGGTGAGAGGAAGGATGAAATAGATAAAGGGGGTTAGGAGTGCACTTACCTCGACGAGCACTGAGAAATGTATAGAATTGTTGGATCATGGTATTGTGCACCTGTAACTAATGTAACACTATGTTATGTAAAACAAAAACAGCAACAAAACAATAGCATCCTGCCAGGCCCCCTGCTGCCTCCCTGTTGCTACTCCTGCACACCTTACACACGCCAAGTGTCAGCATCCGAAAAACGTAGCTCCGATTTATCACTCTTCCCCTTAGATCTACTCTGACCCTGGTGGCCAAGGCTCTTGGCAGTAGCGGTGCCTGTGTCCCTTCCTTACCACTGCTTACCGCTGCAACCCATTACTACAGACGTAATGGCCTAGAATCATATCACGATATTATCTTGCAATCCTAGAAGTCAGAAATCTGCAATGGATTTTACTAGGCTGACGTGGTTGTTACCAGGCTAAAGTTAAGGTGTCAAGAGGCCCGTGTTTTTTCTGGAGATGCTGGGAGAGAACAGTTTCCTTGCCTTTCCCTGCTTCCAGGGGCTGTGTGCTCTCCTGGGCTCATGGCCCCTTCCTTTATCCTCAAAGCCAGCAGCGTAGAACCTTCCACACTTTCTCTCCCTCCAACTCTCCTCCCTCCCTCTTCTTTTAAGAACCTGTGATCACATTTGCCCACTGGGATGATGCAGGATAATGTCCCCCACCTTGAGCTGCTGATGAAATCACACCTGGACCATCCTTGTGCTCTGTGAGCCGACCTTCTCAGAGGTTCTGGGGCTCGGGATGGGAGCTTTCTTGGGGAGATACTTTTCCACCATCCGCAGCCCCCAGGCTCTCTTCCACGTTATTTTTTCTTTTTCCGCAATTGTATCTTTCATGCTGGACAAATGATAAGACCATAAAAAACCATAAATAAGACCAAAAAATTAGACCATAAATTCCCGCCCTTGTGGAATCCACACACTGTGCCAAGGAACAGAGCCTCATCTAAACCGCATGGCGCCCGGGGCCCCTGGATGGCTCGGTCGGTGGTGCGCAGGACTCTTGATCTCGGGGTTACAAGTTTGAGCGCCATGTTGGGTGTAGAGATCGCTTATAAAAAAATCTTTAAAAAACCATGCAACTGTTGTCTAATACAGTAGTTACTTTCTCAGTTTATAGAGGAGGAAACTGAGTTTCAGAGTCATTTGCTCAAGGCCACCCACTCATGGAGAGTGGAGTTTCTAAGAAAGAGTCGGATGGAGATAAAATTTACATACTATAAAATTCACCTGTTTTAGATATACAGCCCAGTGGTTTTTCATAAATATATAGAGGTCTGCATGCATTCCCACAATCCGGTTTTGGATAATACCTGTCACCCCAAAATGATGTCTAGAGGAGCTCACGTTCAGTGGGGAAGTCGGACATTTAAACGAATTGTTGCGTCACAGAATGGATGGGGAGGGGAAGCGTCCTAGTTCCTAGAAGCACTACTTTGCCGCAGTCTAATCAGATGAGATAAATACCCAGTGGGACCACAGACATTCAGGGACATGGGCCCGGCCCCGCAGACAGGGCTGTGTTGACCAAAGGTCTTGTGACAAGGGAGGGCCGAGCTGCACAGGGAGGCACTCGCTACACGGATTGTTGCCAACAATCCCTGGTTCTGGTTTGCCATGAACCTGAACTCTGACGTTGGAGGGTTCAGCAGAAATGTCACCAGGGGTCACAGACAGAAAAGCCCCCCTAGACAGGTCATGAGTGGGTCCCGGATCAGAGTCCCGGCCCTGCCCGCCAAAGACCTTCAGCCCGGGACCCACAGCGTTTCTGGTGCCTCTGCGTCTCGTGTTCGCAACGGTGCAGAGATGTCCTGGCCTCGCTGTTTCCTCCGTGGAACGCACAGTTGGCCGTGACCGCGCTCGTCCTGTCCCTGTGAACCTTGCAGGCTCTTGGATGGTAGAGTTTAACCTGCGGTGACGTGTCTGAGGGGGAATCCCAGTCATTGGGAGGATCTTCTAGTGTAGCTGTCTCTCTTCTGGACCTTTCGTTGCAGTTTTATAGGTGAGGAAACAGCCCCAAAGGGGAAGCGAAAGCAGCAGCTAACAGCTCATGTACCAGACGGCGTCCCGGGCGCGTCCGTGCCTCACGCCACTCTGTCTCCCCTGGGAGACCGGCGGAGAGAACGGGCGCTCGGAGAAGAGCCCCGGCTTCATGAACAGTTTCCACTGCTATTTCTTTCCCGTACCCTTTCGCCTTGCAGAAAATATGCACAGTTTAAATCGCGTGCCTTCGGCAGGGTGGGTGCTTGCTGAGAGTTCAGAGCAGCTGAGCTTGATTTTCTTGCAAAGAGCACATGGAAGTAGGGAGCGCACAAGATGGTGTGACATTTTAATGCCCTTTCAGTGTAAATTCTACAAAATCATCAAGGTAGCACCGAGGGCTTGGCTTTAAAATAGAATACACACGGAATTTTGTGCCCTCGGAGACGGAGGGCCGTGTGACCTTCCTGCCAAGCGGCTGGTCTGTGGCGCACAAAACCGAGAAGGACCCCTTTCTTGTCTCTCTGCCCCTTTTGAGGGTGGACGGACAGGCTCAGTTCCTCTGCTCACTTCTTCGCAGTGGCCACCCCCATCCCGGTGGGAGGGAGCCGGGACAGCCAGAGGACGGCGTCTGCCCCAGGTTAGCCCTGCTGGCCCAGGAGCAGCCCCCGTGCTTGGGAAGGAACCTCCTTCAGCAGGGACCCGGGAGCCACGGCGGGGCATCTAGGAAGGCCAACTTCGGATGCTGGGAGTCGCCCGCCCGTGGTGAGCATCAGAACGGGGTCCGCCGTCTGTTCGCTGGGCTGGATCTCCCAGCACGCGGCACCGCAGGGGGAGAAACCAGTTGTTCCCACTTCCCCTCCCCTCACGTTGATCAAAACGCGCGTCCCCTTCTGTCCTCCTTGAGAGCCGAAGGAGGAGCTTCTGCGTGCGGGGCCGGGCCCGTTTTCGGTGTAGGGCTGACGTTTCCCCTGCAGTTTCTCTCCTCTGGCGCCCTGGGGGGGACTTCTGTGGTTTTAGTTCTTCTGCTGGTTTTGGGGTGTGTCAGCGTCACTCCGAGGTCACCTCTGCTGTCCCCTGAGAAGGGGATCTTCTCTCCTTCCCTCTGCCTGTTGACAGCCCAGCAGGTACATGGCGGCAGATACGTGTCATTCTTGTTCTGTTCGGCCGCCGCTGGTCCACTGCCCATCGCTTTACTGGGACCATAGCTTCCCCGGGAACCCGTAGCTCCCCCGGGCGGCAGACCTTTATGACCCGGGAAAAGAAGGTCCTGAGGCACGAGTGAGAAATCAGCCGTGGCTCCCTCCAAGCCAGGTGCCCGCACGGTAGAGCTGAGGATCTTACGGGAGGGCACCCAGCATCCTCAGGGCCTGGGGTGCAGATCCTGACTTGTGGGCCAGGCCGCAGACAGGAGGCCACCAAACAAAAGTCCCTCCATGACCCTTGCAGTGCGTGCCTCGGTGGCGAGGTGTCACCATCCAGAGAGGGACCTGGTGGCTTTTGGGGGGGGCGGGCACTGATGCTTCCCTCCCGCGGCGGGCCGGGCGCGGCTGGGCAGGAGCAGGAGAGACGCTTCAGTGGGTTACCTTGGTCGGGGCTGCCGGCGTCGTGGTCGCCATCAGCGCGCGGTGAGCTGCATTTCCAGCGAACGTCCTTCCGACTGGAAGGTCACAGAAATGCCCCTTCTTCAGAACTCGGGTCTGTACTTGCTTCTCCCCGGGCGTCCAGGGGGAGTCACGGAGACGCTGTCCCACAGGTGGCAGCCACAGGCCATTTTCACCTGAAACCAAGTTCCCTGGATGGAGGCCAGGGCGGGCGGCGCCCCTGCCTCTCCTGTGCCTCTGGGAGGAAGGCAGGGTTTCCCGCTGAGAAGGCACAGCCAGGGGAGGAGGACGAGGACCCATCGTGCTCCTGGGGCCCCAACCGTCTAGCGAGGCGGAGACACAGGCCGGCCAAGAAGAGGCAAAGGCCTCAGTGCTCGGGCCCCAGGAGGCCAGACGAGCTCCCTGTGCTGCCCTCCTGCCTCGCGGAGGTGAAACCATACGCGGAGGAAGCATGAAAATTGCGGTTTTATTTCAGTACTTGATAATAATGAATCTCTCCAACGGGACTATTCTTCCCTTTTTTTAAAAAAAACAAATCACACAATAAGAACTCTATTACCCTAAGTGTTTCCTGTTCACTGGAGCGGTCGGGAACCGCAGTGCTAAATCCAGTCCCGGCTGTGATCGTTCAGCGGCTCCCTGGGGTCCGGTGACAGCGCCCTGCCCCCTTTCCTCCCCTGTCCCCACTCCCATTTTTATTTTTAATTGTTCTCCCCCTCTTCATTACGGGTTTAGTTTTACGGAGATGTTAAGTCTTTGGGAAGAAGGTACGGGTGGAAATCCTAAATAAACAGCGTTTTTGGTCAGTTCAGCACCCTCTGCCCTCAGGTTCATTTTCCCCCTCGGTACTCTGCCCCGCGTTACCTACTGATCTCCCATTCAGAAGATGCTCTCCTGTCTTGCTTAGCCTCTGCAGTGCCGAGCAGGGGCCCGGAGCTGTTGCGGGTCAGTTCTGCCTGGTGCCGGCACAGGTGAGGTTCGTGGCGGGTCTGAACGCCCAGTGTTGCCCCAGGAAACACAGTTCCTGGGGAAATGCCTGTCCTTTACTTAGTCGGGGCCCCCCTCTTGTCAGCCACCATAAGGAATGTTCTGATGAGCCACTCTAGGAGAAATCTCTCCTTGCATTGGTGATGGTTTTTTAAAATTCCAGACGTGTACCAGCGAAAACCCTGGGTCAGTGCATATAAATGTTGAGGGCTCTTAGGACATTTTGGATTAAGACTGTAGTAAGATTGTTTCCCTCCATGTTGCCAATGACTACTGCACCCAACCGTGTATGAGAATTCCCATTTTACTGCAGGGTCACCAACATGGTGTTGACAGTTTTAAAGTTGTTGCCAATCTGGTAGTTTCAGATAATACGGCAGTTTTGCTTGACTTTGATTACTCGTGAGACTGAATTTTTTTTTTCTATGCAGGTAATTTCCTGCACTCTTGGATCTGTATGTTTTGGCGAGAAGGTAGCTCTTGCCAGGATTTTGTTCCTCACACTGACCCTGTTGACCACCCAGCTGTGGCGATTTCTCCCACTCACGCAAGACATTCTCTTGTGCACGTGAGGTTTCTTGTTCTGTTGCCTGTGTGTGTGTGTGTGTGTGCGCGCAGGCATGTGTGTGGGGGCATGTGTGCCTGCGTGTGTGTGCGCACACATGTCTACAGGGCGAGGCACACGTATGCACACATGTCCGTGTACACACACACAGACGTATGTGTCTCTACGTATGTTCGCATACATGTGTGTCTTCAGGAGTTTTAATAGAATGCAGGTCGGGGTACCGCATGCCTCAGCTCTGCACTCCACGTTGACTCAGAAGCTCGGCTGACTCTTGAGGGAAGGGCCCTAGACTCCGTCGTGGGTGGCCGTGTGGCTACCGCGAGAGGGCAGTTCCTCGTGTCCTGGGCTGATGGTCAGGTCTCAGTGACGGAAGGTAGTGAAGCAGTAGAATGTCCGAGGGCTCCTTTAATCTGCGCATCGTCGATAAAGGACGTGTCGTTGGGCTCAGAGTCTGGGTGGGGAAGTCCAGGTGGGGAATTTTCCAGTCTTTGTGTGTGCTGCTGCCGGTGTCTGCGTCTGTCCGTCCGCATCTCTGCCCCCCAGGACTTTTCGCCTGCAGGTTAGAACAGACTCGGCGGGGCGCCTGTGGCTCAGAGGGTTAATGTCCGCCTTTGACTCAGGTCATGGTCCTGGGGTCCTGGGGTCGAGTCCTGCATGGGGCTCCCTGCTCAGTGGGAAGCTGCTTCTCCCTCTGCCTCTCTCTCTGTCTCTCATGAACAAATAAATAAAATCTTTAAAAAAAACCAGATTTGGGGAATTTAGCCAATACCGCCAAAAGGATAATGAGGCATCTCCCCCTGCAGAGCAAAATCGCCTGGTGGACACGATGGCTGTTATGGACTGAATGTTTCTGTTCCCCTCAAATCCCACAAATTCATACGTCGAAGCCCCAGCCCACCGTGCGGTAATCTTAGGAGGAGGGACTCTTGGGCCGTGATTAGATCTAGAGGAGGTCCTGAAGGCAGGCTCCCCGCGATAGGATGGGTGCCTTTAAAAGAAGAGAGTGTTTCCACGCAGGAGCACACAGGAGAAGGCGGCCGTCCACCAGCCCGGCGTGCGTCCTCACCAGGAACCGAATCTTCTGGGCCCTTGGTCTCAGACTTCCAGCCTTCAGAGCTGTGAGAAGGAACTGTCTGTTGTTTGGTTCCCCTGTCCGTGGTGTTTTGTTAGAGCCGTCTGGGCAGGTGAAGACGGTGCGTCGGAGCTCTGGTGTTGTGGGGTCAAACCCACCATGTCCCTGAGGAGGACCGAGTTACCACGCTGCCTCTGCTCTTCCTGGTGCCTCCCGCTGGTCTGAGGGACAATACTGTTTGTCTGGACCTTGTGTCCTAAAGCACAATGACGTTTGCTCGGGGAAGCTTCTTCCTCGAATGTGCTGTTTTCTCCCTGACCGGGGTATAGAGTCCCACCCACTCCTGGGAACAGAAACCAATAAATCATGGGGCACCTGGGTGGCTCAGTGGGTTAAGCCGCTGCCTTCAGCTCAGGTCATGATCTCGGGATCCTGGGATCGAGTTCCGCATCGGGCTCTCTGCTCAGCGGGAAGCCTGCTTCTCCCTCTGCCCACCGCTCCCCCTGCTTGTGCTCTGTCTCTGTCTCAAATAAAAATAGAATCTTAAGAAAAAAAAAAAAAAAGAAACCAACAAGTTTCATGGAGGGGAAATCACTGGTTCCCAACAGACTGGTTTGGACCCAAAGACACCTGTTCCGTCTCTCCTTCTTCCCCTAGACAACTCCTTGACTATGGTCTGTGGGTTTTTTTTATGACTTTCCGACTAATTCACTTATTGGGCAGAACTCAGCACCTTCAGTTTTGATTTCAGTTTCCCGTATTTTGCTCTTGGGCGAGCACTGGTTGCCGTGGAAGCAGTGATGTCAAGGCCAGGGGGAGAGCTTATTGGCCCGGACAAGGGCCTTAGGGAGTTGTTTTCTGTAGTAACGCTGGGGCTGGTGCTAGTCATACTACGAGCAGCAGCGTGCCGGGTCCTGGACTTGCGGCCACCCCGAGGCTCCTAAGTTCTGTCCCTCCCTGAGAAGGCGGCTGGCTCTGTCTTCGGACCCCCGCCCCATCCGGCCATGTGCTGTAGTGGAGTGGACTCAGCCTTAGGGGGAGCCTGGAGGTGGGACAGGCCACAGCTTCGTCCGCGCCCCCAGAAGTCATCACTCCCTCCTCTGTGAGTCCTTTCTGGTGTCCTCACGGTTTTCTCTGACCTCCTGTCCCATTCATGCAGGGCTCAGACCGTGTGCAGAAGGTGCCTCTTTCAGAGGAAGAACTTGGGAGCAAATGCTCAGTTATGCTGTCGCTGGCTTGACTCTGGGATCAGAGGCACGTCTGGCCCCGTTGGGTGCCCAGTGCCCCCCAGAAGGAGGTCATCCCCAGGACCAGTTCTTGTCAGAGCGCAAGAGCAAGAAGACAGGCGAGGGAAAGAAAGCGACGTGGACGTTAGAGCTTCTCACCCCGTGTTGTGACGGGTGTCCCCACGGATCCTTTCCCATCTTGAGGGTCAAGGCCCCGTCACTTGGGATGTGCTCTGTGGCAGGAGAACATGCCCAGGTCCTACCACCAGAACCTGGGACTGGATGAGGAATAGTCTGCGTCATAAGGGGGCACTAGGATTGCGGATGGGGTGAAGTTTGCTCGTCGGCTGACCTCCGGCTAAGAACTTCTCCTGGGCCATCCGGGTGGGCCCGACCTAAAGCGTCCGTAGGAGGGAAGGAGGGAGGGTCCACGGGATGCAGGAGAAACACCGGACCAGCTTAGCTGTCGCGGGTGTTGAAGGTAGATCGGTTCCTTGGAGGCAGGAGTGCGTGCGGGCCGCCTCCGGCAGCGGGGCGGGCGAGGGAAACAGACTCCCCCAGAGTCCCCAGAAGGGTCTCGGCTCTGACCACAGCGAGCCCCATTGCAGATTTGTGGACTCTGGACCCGTGAGATAGTATATATAAATATTTTTTTTTTTCTGTTGTTTCAAGGCCCCAAGCTTGTAGCAGTTCTTTTCAGCAGCCGGAGGACGTGGAGCCTCCCCTGGGCCTTCTCTGAACGTTTTCCTTCCACTAACAGACCCCAGCCCCTTACCCCGTGTGTCCCCCATGGAGTGTATCTCCCTGGGGTTCATGGACTCCAGGACAGGACCCCTTGCCTCGAAGTGAGAGTCCGACTGACCACAGGGACGCGTTGTGCGGTGTGCCCGGCCCGGGGGCCGCCTCCCTGGAAGCAGAGGCCGGGGCAGAGTGTGCAAGGCTCCTCAGGGAGAGGCGAGGGCGGCGGGGCTGTGAATCCCAAGGGACCCGAAACAGGACAGCACAGGGGAGTCTCCGTCCCGGATGAGGACCTCATAGTCTTGGCCAGAGCAGCGGGCGTTCTGGAGTAGGGCTGCGGTGAAGGGGGCCCGTGTGGGGTAGAAGCGGCCTGGCCCGGGCACCGCCGGCTGGGGCTGCCCAGAGAGGGCGGCCTGCGGCCCCTGGAGCCCAGCTGCACCCGCAGTTCCGTCCTGGAGGGAGATCCCGGCGCTGTGGTCCCGGCTGTCCCGGTCGGGCAGTGGCCCCGGGGGGAGGGGGTGTTGTGTCTTGGTTTCAGCTCTTGACGTGCTGCGGGACTCCGGGGGTTCATACTGGGGTTCGCTGCCCGCTGCCTCCCTGCCTCGCACTCCTGGGAGAGGAGCTGCCCTCCGCCACCGCCGTGTGGGCCGGTCGCACGGAAACGCGACGTCCCCTGGCAGAGGCATTGCGGCGCGGGCGAGCTCCGGCTTGGGCGCCTTGCAGACCCGCGCCCTCCGGCCTTGCTGTCCGAGGCTCCCTGGTGGGGCGCAGGCCTCTCCTGGGTCATGGGCTCCCCACGCTGCTCCCAGGCCAAGTGCATGTCCCGAGAGGGCTTTACCCCGCTCTCCGGTCCCTCGCCTCAGTTTCTGTCACCCTGAGAGCAAGGAGCTGCTGAGCCCTCTCTGGGCTCCTGGGCAACCCAGGGGTGCGGGGCGGGGGGTGCGCAGCTGGCGGGTGTGCTCCTCCCCCTCCCCGCCCGGGACACAGGGTTTGGGGGCAGGGAGAGCACCTTCGAGAAGGCGTCAGGAGAGGACGTGTGCAGGTGCAGGTTCCGTCCCACTAGGTTCCCCTTTCTTGTCATTCTTGCGTTTCCAGGATTCTGTCCCCCAGTAAAGTGTTAGTTCTTAAGCTGTATTTTTTTTTTTAAACATCTTCGCCGAAGTATAATTTATATTCTGGAAAGTTGACAGCACTGTGCAGCCATCACCCAAATCCAGTTTTAGAATGTTTCCATCGCCCCAAACCCCCCTCGGGCCGTCGGCAGTCATGCCCCCTTCCGCTTCGAGCTCCGGCAATGGCCCGTCGGCTTCGTGCTTCTCTAGATTTGCCTTTCCCGGCCCCATAAGCTTTGGCCTCTGGCTTTGTTGTTTAGGGGACCCAGGTGAAGACACAAATGATCCAGAAAATACCCTGGTCTTACCGGACGGCCACTGGACCTGGTCTGACTCAGAGGCCCGAGTGACTGTCCTGGGCAACTGGCTCCAAGTGGAGGGGTCACAGATTGTATTTATTTTTAACGAGGACATGAGCTGCATTCACAATTGTCATCGTGAGGCATGATAGAACACGTCTTTGTGCTAGAAAGATTTCTGCCCAAATTGCCCCATTGTCTCAACTGCCTTCGGAGTGGGAAGTTCTCATCGGATCAAAGGCTCTGAGACATGAGGGTCCGGCAGCCAGGAGGGCCCCGGGGGTGGGGCTTTCTCCAGGGGACCCTGGCCATCCTGTTTGCACTTTGTGTCTCCCCGGGGAGAAGTTCCCTCCGGGATTCTCTCGGAGCCGGGGGGAATCCCCGCATGGGTTGGCGGGAGGGTGTTTTGTGCTGGAGCTGACTGTGTGCCCGTTAACCTGCCACCGTCAGCATGTCTGGATGTTCATCGGAGCTTCAGTTTTCAACCTCTTCACCCGAAGTGTGAGAGAAGCGGGCGCTGTCTTGGCCCCTGCGGCGGGGGCGGGGCGCTCCTTAGCCAGTGCCCCTGAGGCTTTCCCTCCTCACTTCCCAGCTGGGTACCTTCAGCCCCTCCGTGGTATTTAAGACAGAACAAACGGTCACGTGCCCGGTACCCGTACAGAAGGGTGTCTGCCAAGCATCTACCTGAGTCAGGTCTTCGAGGATCTATAAAGCGGTTTATTGCATCTTTCTTGCGGCCTGGAAGGTGTGCCCGATGCTTGCTGGCGTTGTCTTCTGTGTCTTTGTAGCGGCACCCCTGTCTCTCCGTGTCAGAGGTGTGGAAACTGGCCCAGCTCCTGGGCTCAGTTCGGACCCAGGCCGGACGCCCTTCGCGGGCTGTCTCGTCCCCAGCCAGCAGTGCAGCTGAAGAAGACGGCGTGCGGGGGCTCACGTTTTTGGAGCGGGGACAGAGATAGGAACGGGCACCCCCTATTAAGTCGAATAATAACAGCTACCGTGTGTTGAACATCTGTGATGTCCCAGGCAATGATTTCCGTGGCTTAGGTGTGTTCTGTCACCCAATACCTGAGGGAATCTGTTGAGTCATTTCTATACATCTAATCTTTTTTTTTTTTAATATTGATTTATTTTTTGAAAGAGAGAGAGCGAGCATGAGAGGGAGGGGCCCAGGGAGAGGGAGAGAGAGGGGACCCCAGCAGACGCCACGCTGAGCACGGGGCCGGATGTGGGGCTCGATCTCCTGACCCTGAGATCGTGGCCTGAGCCGAGACCAACAGTCGGATGATTGAGCGACTGAGCTCCCTGGGTGACCCTCTCCAGCTCATCATTTGACGGAGGGGCACGCTGAGGCTCAGGGGATGAAGGCAGTGTGCCCCCAGCCGGGAGACGGGACACCTGCTCTGTTGGAGAGACGGGGCTCTGCAGGGCACAGGGGAGAAGCTTCCAGAGACAGGAGGAAGAAGCATTTCAGTGGACCCGTAAGACGAGTAGATGTTTGTTCACGAGGCAAACCGGGAAGGGGAGGGCAGGGAAGGGCATTTAATGCAGGAGGAAGAGCTTCGCCAAAGGGAAGGTGTGCAGAACCCTGCCCTGATCTGGGGACCGTACGAGGCCGTCCCTGTCTGCAGCACAGAAGCGAGGTTGGAGCTTCCCGGGACGGGCTCACGGACAGGGCAGGAAAAGCGGGGCGAAGTCTTGATGCCCGGGCGGGTAGGGAAGGACAGGTCAGAGACAGCCTTGAGGGTTAGGCGACAGGGAGCCCGAGTTAATTTTGTTGGCAATGGAGAGCCTTGGGGAAGATTTAATTAGAGGTGTAACAATTAAATTTTCATTTTGGAATGATTACTCTGACAGCTCAAAATATCTTAACACAAAGTAATTTATTCTTCACATGTGACGAGACTCCCGGGAGATAGAAAACATCCAAGAGGCGCCTTATCGGGGTGGGAATGGGGGACCAGGAAACACGGGTCTGCCGCTAACACCGAGACGCTTCTAAGAGAACCCGATCCGCACGCCAGGACGTCTGGGGAAGGGGAAGAGGGACGGGCTGGGGTAGTATGAGCCAGCTTCTTTACCTCTGATGCTCCTTTTTGGTGGGATAAAGGGGGACAGCCCAGTGAGCCGGCTGCGAAGGGTCCCGGGAGCCTGGGGGAGGGAACGCGTCTTCAGCAACGGCCGCCTCGGACATTGCTGGAACCCTGCTTTGGACTGTGTCTTTGAATTTTGTTGTTTGTAATTTTTTTTCCTGTTGAGTATCTCATGCACAGAAAGAGCATAAAGGGTAACGCACAGCTCAGATAACTTTTGCAAAGTGAGGAGACCGGCGTTTTCTTAGTTCAAGAAGAAGACATGAGCTTTGAACGCAGAATGCTGAAGCCGAGAGTAAATGATTCTGTTTATGCGTAATGTTCGGAGTAGAGAAACCCACAAAGACGGGAGTTTGCTTAGGGCCGGGGATGGAGGATGACAGCCGAGGGTACGGGGTTTCTTCTGAGAGGATAGAAATGTTCTAAAGTTGACTGTTGCGGTGACCAGGTACGCACAGATCTGAGGATATTCGGAAAACCACTGACGGGAGAAAGGAAGGGGGGGAGGGGAACAGGAGCCATTTCAGAGCTCTGGGTGGTCATGTCTCCCACCCCCCAGCCATTGGCCTCTCCTCTACCCTGTGTGTTTCCTTCTCCTCTTTCTGCACTTTGTGTAAAAGGAACCAAAGTGTCCACGTTGCATCCAGCTTCTTTAGCTCAATATTCCATTTGTGGGATTCGTTCATGTTGACTTTTTTTAAAGAATAGGTTTTTTTTCCTGTTACGAGTTAATATACATACATTAAAAAAAAAATCCCTAGAAAACGCAGAAAAGTAAAAAGAGGGCTAAAGGTCTCCAAGTCTTCTGCTGCTGAGATCGAGCCACGTCGCTGTGACTGTACTGATGCGTTTTGGGGTGTTTTTTTTTTTTTTTTCCAACTCCTTTTGCTCTGGATGTTGATTTTTACAGAATTGCCAGTAGGAGGGAGGTATATCCCTGCGGTTTTGACAACATCTTCCACGGATGTGCTGCAGTGGTTAAGGGTTTTATTCATACGTAGTATTTGAAATACATTCCGGTCGATTTAGAGCTGTAGTGAAAATAACGCACAGTCAGACGCATTAGAAACCACATCTGTCAGGAACTCCAAGTGTGAGAATGTGTGCGGCGTGGTCGATGTGTGACTGTGCAAAAGTTGAGAATAGTTTTTCTCGTCTAATCCCTGTTTAAGAATATCCTAAGAACAGGTAAGGCACTAAAAGCGGTTACTGTTCGCAAGTACGTGTCTGCGTGAATCCGGGTTCTTGTCGGTACCGGACAGTAAAGGTGAAAAAAGTGAAGGTCGCCGGAAGCAGTCATGGAACAGAGCCTTCCGCCTGCATCCCGCCACTTCAAGTTTAAGTTTCATTAAAGAGCCGCATATTAGTTGATGTTTTATAAGAAGCAGGTGCTATGACCTAGGCCTTAAAATACATCGATAATGACCAAATACAGCATTTATATCCTTCCTACGTTGAAAGAATCTGCAAACATTTTGTAAGAGGATTTGTTGCTAAAACTTTGGAAACCAACTTTATGTATAGAACAGCCTAGACAGCTGGGTTTTAGAATATACTTGTTAAACTAGCCCAGTAATATATAGTCCTTATGAGAGATCAAAATTAAAGATAAGAGAAAAATAAAAATCACCGGGAATCCTGCCGATCCTATATAACCATTATTCACTCAACAAACATGTCTCGTGTGTCTGCTATTTTTGCAAACCTCTTCTAGATTCTGGACTTATGAGGGAAAGACAAAGTGCCTGCTCTTACAGTTTATATTTTTGACGGGGAGACGTACGATAAACAAATACGATGATTTTAGCTACTGGCAAATGCTATCGAGAAAAAGAAAAAGGCTGTGACCTAAGAATGACATAGGAGGGACAATGATGGTGGTTGGGGGGGCATTTGGAGGAAGACCTGAAAAATGAGCCGTTGTCTGCTGTGGGGATACCCAAGGGCAGAGCAGTCCTCTGAGCTCCGAACTCGCTGGTGGGAATACATTTGCGCTTGACTGAGAGACTGAAGGCCAAGTTAGCAAAGGCAGTAAGAGTGAAGGAGAAAACATCACAGAGCGACCAGGTCCTCATCTCACCGTGGTACTGAGATCAGGTCTCACCGACCTTTTGAGTGGGTCCTCAGAGTCTTTTCCCTTGTGTCATATTTTTAAAATATTTTTAATAAAAATATTTTAATATTTTAATATTTTATATTTTTCATATTATATATTTTTAATATTCGGTAATTTATCACATATATAGATGTCGGACTGAGGTGATAGAGGAACACTTTCAACGACACTTCAATTGACAATAAACAGGGACTTAATGATCGATGATGTCTGCTTTTGGGTCTATTGGTAGTCTTTATTTCTTATACAAACACAGAAACGTCAGTCATTGGCCGTGCTTCCTGGCTTCTGAGTGGCCAGATTTGAGAAAAATATCATCAGGGGATAAGTGTCTTCCCCACAAAGACCGGGTCAGCAGGTATAAGACAATCAATGTGGGACATCGAGAGAAATCTGCAGCATGAATCCTGCAGCAGAGACATCCTGCAGGAAGTAAAGAAAGGGCCTCTTTACAAACAGAATTTTGTTCAAAAACAAATTTTAGTCAGCATCTGTTTTAGTCATAAGGAAACTTAAGACACCAGAGACCCTAAAACAAGAGACAAAATATAAGAAAGATAAGCTTATATGATCAGGCAAGGACCAAGATGAAAATGAATCTGGCGACATCTGGAAGAGAAAATCAGGAAGCGAGCATTCGGAGCCACGCTGGTCTGTCGTCCTCGAAGGAGGAGGAGCAGAACGGGTATTACAGGAACCCGTTTGCTGATAAGGACGACGGGTTTGCAGAAAGCCCTAGAACACAGAGCACAAGGGCCCGAAGCTGACTCGTGAGGCTGTGAATACGGAGGGCGGACAGCGAACACCCGGTACGTGATAACATACTGTTGAAGGAGAGCTCAAAGCGGGAAGTGTCACTGCTGCCGCGTTTCCGCAGCAGCAATGGAAAGTCCCACCCGACTTTTGGGGGAATGTGGCAGAATTACTCTAAAGTTCATTGGAAGAATGTTCCTAGAAGAGCCAATAAGTCAGAAAAAAAAAAAAAAAAAACAGAAATGAAATGGAGAGTGGGTGCTTGCTCATCAATATATTAGAATTCACTTTAGTTTTTTTACTTTATTATTTCCTTTTATTATTACTTTTAAAAATCTTTTTATAAACCCTGGTGTCGATGGCTTGACTTTCCGTAGAATTCACTTTAAAACTATATTCACTAAGTATGACTGAGAGAATGGGTTCGTGTTTTGGAAGAAAAGTGTTGGTTTCTTTACTTACGCTGACGCATAAAACAAGTTGGATTAAAGAGTTAAATATAAAATAGGAGATCTTGAAGAGCGGTCAGGGATGGCAAGGCAGGTGAAGCTTGTAGAAGCTTCGGTTTGAGGATACTGCTCCGATTATAACCTCAAAGTCATAAATGACATAGGAAAAATGGGGTAGGTTTGAGTTATAAATGTAAAGTATTTAAAAAATCAAAACTGATGAACAAATCTTTTAAAAAACATTTTTCTTGTTTAGTTTTCTTCTTTCCAAGGTTTTATTTAACATACAGTGTCATATTAGTTTCAGGTATAGAATTTAGTGATTCAGCAATTCCATGCAACACCCAGGGCCGGTTTCACCCGTCTTAACCCCCATCACCGGTTCACCCGTCCCTCACCCACCTCCCCTCTGGTAACCATCAGTTTGGTCTCTCCAGTTAAGAGTCTGTTTCTTGGTTTTCCTCCCTTTTTTACACCCTTTGTTCGTTGGTTTTGTTTCTTAAATTCCACATGTGAGTGAAATCACAGGGTATTTGTCTTTCTCTGACTTATTTCACTCAGCATGATGCCCTCTAGCTCCATCCATGTTGTTGCAAATGGCAAGATTTCAATCTTTTTGGTGGGTGCATAGTATTCCATTGTGTATGTATACCACATCTTCTTGATCCGTTCATCTGTTGATGGACATTTGGGCTCCTTCCATAGTTTGGCTGCTGTTGATGATGCTGCTCTAGCCTGTGTCCCTGCGGATAAGTAGTTTTGTATCCTTTGGATAAATACCCAGTAGTACAATTGCTGGATCGTAAGGTGGTTCATTTTGAATTTTTTGAGGAACCTCCATGCTGTTTTCCACAGTGGCTGCCCCAGCTTGCGTTCCTACTGGCAGTGCACGAGGGCTCGCCTTTCTCCTCGTCCTCGCCAACACGGTCGTTTCCGGTGTGGTTGATTTTAGCCGTTCTGACTGGTGTGAGGCGGTGTCTCATTATAGTTCTGATTGGTATGTCCGTGATGATAGGTGACATTGAGCATCTTTCATGGGAAAAATTAGGAGCAAGTCTGTTCGTAGTAACTAATAATGACAAACTGCAGTAATAACATGTTTCCAACATATAGTAGAAATGTTTCTTCTAATACACGAAGTCTTCTGGCGATCCGTAGAAGAGTACCCCTAATAAGAACTGAGCAGAGAACGTGAACAGGTTTTGCAGACAAGGAAAAAAAATCAGAATCACCAGGAAGCCTTCAGAAAAAATGGACAGCTTTATTGGTAATAGAAATGCAAAATAAGACAACAAAATCTCATTTTCATCCATTATCTTAGCAAAGCTGTGGGGAAAAAAGTGTAGATATCCAGGGTTGGCAAGGCTGTGTGAAAATAGGCATTTTCATTCTGTTTTTATTCTTTGTTGGTGGGATAAAAATTGCACAACTTTTTGGTCTGAAATTAGACAATATGTACACAAGTTTAAAGATGTGAATTGCTTCTGGACCCAGCAATTTCGTTTCTAAGAATTTTATCTTAAAAAATAATTGTTTAAGTTTAAAAAATATACATAGACGCTCATTCCACACTGTAGCAAAGAATTAAACAAGAACAGCCAAAACATAGTGTTCACTCTGCTTCCAGCGGGTTCTAAAGCCTTTACTTATGTTAATTCATTTAATCGATACACTGTTGCAATCCCCACTTTGCTTAGCAGGAAACAGGCGCAGACCATTTAATGACTTTGCCAAATCACATGGCCAAGAAATGATGGAATAGGAATTTGATCTCAGAAAAATTCTCTTTGAACCCATGCTTTTAGTTATTTCACAGCGTAATATCATATAGGATATAGAGTATAATTCCTGTGATGTCCAAAATAGAAGACCCATGGTCAGGGACGAAGTCGACCATAAATCAGTTCTTCACAGGATAGAATGCTGTCCGGCCATTCTAAATAGTACTTTTTGATATGGGAATTTTAAAAAAATCATATGCTATTTTGTGAATAAAGGAAATTGGAAACTACAAGTTGTGTGCGGTTAAATACTGTTAATAAGAAAACCAGCCCTTTTATAAAAAGGATATGCATGGAAATGTTGCATGGACAATAAGAAATTTGCCGGCGTTTCTTTTTGCATATTGGGATTATGGGCGCTTATTTCCTGCTTGGTACTTCTCTGTGTTTTCGGCATTGCCGATGTACTGCAGCATTTACAAAAAAAGTTATTACCTAATAAGGGAGAAAAAAAACCCCTCAGGTTTCTCATTTCACATGCAGACACGTTTTAAATTGCTTAATAGCCCTCTTTTAGGGGAGGAGAAATAAAGCTCTTTGTGTTAATTCTTATACAGTGTGGAGCAGTGTAAATAATTTAGTGTTTGCAGATTGCGATGGAACAGAGAAGCACCTGCTGTTATTCAAAGTGGTCATAAGACTCGGCATGAGCTGTAGGATTCAGGATGTCGTCCTGGTCCTGGAAAGTAAGCAGAGAAAGGCGAGTCACTTAGGAAGTATCACAGGATACCTGGCCCAGGGCCCCCCAGAAACATTCCAGCAATCCATAACCTACCTGGATGCTGGAGTTTGTGGACAAAATTAAGGGAAACGTACAATTCCATTTACCACGACCGACTCCGTTTTTGCCATAAATTTAAAATGACTTTTTTAGAGGATGGTAATTGGTGGTATGTGTGCTCCAAGCAGGAGTAGCCAAAGCTGTTATTCTCGCAGATGTCAGACTCAAAGGTGTGTTTTCAAAATCTTGGGTCACGCCTTCGGACTCCAATCCTTTCTCTCAACTACGTGCGTGGTGTTCTGGTCTTTTCTAGAACATTTTACTGCCGAGAAGCCAGGGTCGGTTGGATTCTTGTTCCTAAGTATTTTTTTCTTCTGATCTTCGAATGGTTTTAATTTTTCCGATATTTTAATATTTTGCCAACATATGTCCATGTGAAGATCTCTGTTCATAGATTCTGATTTTTCTAAAGGTCAAGAAAAAGATGTTTTCTGTTCCTTTTCTCATTAGTTTGTTGGTTTTTGTTCTGTTCTACTCTTCCAAAAAAAATCAATTATCTTCGTATTGGGGTTTTTAAATTGATTTTTGATCTCGATCAGCCTCATTTTTATTTCTTTATCCTTCTACATTCTCGGAGAACCTCTCAAGTGCATTCTTAACATTCCTGATTTTATTTTATTATTATTATTATTGATTTTGCAATGTCTGTCTTGACTCACCTCCATGTGGGTTTTTAAATGCATTTTGATTCTTTTCGAAATTCTTAAAAAGATTTCATTTATCTGAGAGCGAGAGAGCGAGAGAGAGCATGTGCAAGAGTGGAGAGAGGCAGGCAGAGGGAGAGGAGGAAGCAGGCTCCTCACTGAGCAGGGAGCCGGACTGGGGCACCAGCCCAGGACCCTGGGATCATGACCTGAGCCAAAGGCAGACGCTTCACCCACGGAGCCACCCAACATCCCTGCATTTTGATCTCTACAGATTCTTGTGTGACTCCTTCCCCGCATCATCCCCTCCTGTGTTCTGTTTCACGCAGGCCGCTCTCTTGCTGTAGAATTCTCCTGCTCCGTGAAACCCACGTGTCCACGTGACGTGTGCTCTTCCCCTGGGACTCTGGGACACGGTTCTGGAACAGTGTGGTGGACCTCGCTGTAGGTTTTTGCTCTTCTTTCAAAGCAGGGTCTGCCGGATGCCGTTCTCGCCAACACTTAGGACGTAGGGATGCTCGAGGCTGCACTTTGTGTCCTCTCGGGCGGCGGGAGGTCGGCTGTCCTTCTAAGGCTGTAAGTAGGTAATCATGGTGTGCGATGCTCCAGACTAGACCCGAGTTCTAGTCGCCTTTCACCTCATATTGCTACTGCTGGGACACGGGGACATCTTGTTGCGTCCCCTATTTTAAACCCACAGAGCGCTCGAAAACCAGCCATCAGCACCATGGCTTGCTCTCCAGGGTGGCGGTCTCCTTGTCCCCATGTGTTGTCCGTTACCCATGGAGACACACCTCTCCAGGAGGTAGCGCGGTGTTGATTAAGAGCCGCACTTTTGATGCTGGATCTCAGTTCAAGTCCCAGGTCCGCCCGACCGGCTCCATCAGCCGGAGCTAGTTCCACAGCTTCCGTGAGCCTCCGTGTGTTCATCTGTACCATGGGACTCAAAGCATTTTCGGGATGATTAAATGAGATAATATGAGATGCACTTTGTAAGGTAGCTTGTCCCCTGAGTGCTCACCAGGCACTTCACGCATTTCTGAAGAAGAGGCGGGCGCCGCAGTACTTACCGTTCACAGACGGGAGCGAGCCCCTGAGAGGCTGGCGTCTGTCTGTCGCTGCCCAGCCGGGTAGGGGGTAATGCCGGCATGCTCCCCAAGTGGCCCGGCTCCAGAACCGGGGGTCTTAAGCGTCTGTCCCTGTGGATGCTGCCTCGAAAAGGGGTCACCGTGTCCCTGCCACTCCCTCTCGCTCCCCACATTTCATAGGCATTTGACTCTTTTGAGTTGATTTAGGTGAACATTGGAATCCGGGAAGAGAGACAATGAGATAGGACGGCCAAGGACATTGGGGTGCACTGAAGTTCATTTCTCGGCAGCCCTGTGTTCTGTTTTGTGACGACTAAGGGTGGTTGCTAGAGGTTGGCTGAAGCCGGCTGTCCGTGTTTGTTTGTTTGTTTATTGGGTTTGTGTGTGTGTGTGTGTGTGTGTGTGTGTGTGTGAGTTTGTTTAGGGTAGACTCCACATCCAGTGTAGAGCCCAGTGCGGGTCTTGAACTCATGACCCTGAGATCAAGACCTGAGCTGAGATCGAGAGTGGGGCGCTCAGCCCATCAAGCCACCCAAGCGCCCCACTACCCTCACGAGCAGAGCCTGGGGTACCACGAAGCCAGACCGGGGTAGACTTTGTCAATGCAGCCTCATCGTTGGGGAGCGGGTTGGGGGAGGGAGGTCACCTCCCGACCCGGGCTGTCGTTTGACCGTTGGCTTAGTCTTCAAGGGGGAGCTGAGCGTCCGCCGTTTTGGCTTGTGGAGGTCCGTGGGAGTCGGGGGGCGCACGCCATCCGACGCTCCCATTCAAGCCTCTGCTCCTTATTTTTCGGCTGGTTCTGGACAGCTTTGTCCTTCCGCTCTTCTCTGGCACAACTTTGATGATTTTTTTTTTTTTTTATTTCCTTGTTCTTTTTTAGGCTGGTGCCAGGTTACAAATGTAGCCGTCGGTGGAAGGAGGAATTGGTGGGAGTGGGTTATTTTAAGGGGAGGGGTGTGTGGCAGGCAGGGAAGAGAGAGGAGGGGTCGAGGGGAGGGAGGTGAATGCTTTCTGTGTATAAAGTCCTTGGAGATCCTGTCCTGTAGACTTCGATGTCAGGACAAGTGATCCCTGCTTGAAAAATTGCACCTTATTTCAGGAAAAAGCCTGGTATGGTTTGATAAGAGTGATGTTTTTATCTAATCTCGGGCCATGAATAAAGCAAGGTACCTGCGATCCTTTGCCAAAATTCAAATGTCAAATTGATTATGTAAAAGCAGAGAAAGCCAAGTCTGCTACAAGAAGGGTTCTATCTTTTTATGGCCATTCATCGGGCTAAAGGAAAAAGCCTTGGAAATATTGAAATACCTGATTACTAATGGCCGGCTGCTTCTTGGTCCCTTGAATTACTCAGACGTGTTCTCTCTCCTTTAACTTCTACGTGTGTTGCTTGCATTAAGAACGGATTACCAAGAAGGCCAGCACTGTTTTTCTTAAAGCAATTTAAGAAGAAATTGGAATTTTCTTTTTCAAAAGTCTTCAAACAATAAAATATATTTCCCGTAACCAGGGAGTATTAGACTGTAAAGAGGGAAGGAATCCGCCTTTCCAGAGTCTCTGGGGGCTCTTACGAAACTTGATGCTGTATAGATCACAGAGAAAACGCCTTACATCCCTTGGCGTGGAAACTGTGCAGGCCGCATTCCCTGGGAATAACGTAACAGGAGCCTAAAGAAGCAAGCCTGCCCTCCGAGAGCGAAAAGCCAGCAAAAGGAAATCACATCGAGAAACAACAGATTATTTAGACAAGAAATGAGGTCAGTTACACAGGACCTATGGCCGGAGTTCACTGCAGACTTCCACAGGAATCCGTAGCTCTAAGTGGTCTCATTACTGAAGAAAACAATTCATTCAACGGAGGAGTTTTAAAAGATCATCCTCCCTCGCAAAAAAACGAGAGGGAAGAACTCCCGCATGCCCTCGAGTCTGTTAACGAGGCAGCTGGTCGGGGTATGGATTTTGAGTTCACAACCTTGCTTTCATCCCCTACCAGCTGCGAGCCACCGGGCAAGGGACTGGGGTGTCTTTGCCCCAGGTTCCCCGTCGGCAAATAGGAATGAGAACATCGAACTCATGGGACTTACAGAGAACACGCAGCGGAGGTGCGTAGTGTCGTGAATGTCGCGCAGTTAACACGTTCCGCGTTAACGCCTCTCGCGTCCCCGTTCCTCGCCGCCTGCCTGATGAGTGTCCCGGTGCTTCTGATCCTTTCTTTCCTTCTCATTCGCGAAGTGCTTTTGGTTGTGAATATGACCTCTTTTCTGTTGGTAGCAGTTTTGCTGAGATACAATTCAGGGACTGAATTACTCACCCTTCGGAAGTGTGAAAGGCTGGGGCTTTTGCACTATTCCCACACTTGCACACCCGTCGGCACGATCAGTCTCAGAACATCTTTATTACCCCATAAAGAAACCCTGTGCCCCTAGCCTTGACCGCCTCACACACTCCTCACGGCCCCCTGCCCTGATGACCGGTCTGCTTTCTGTCTCGGTGGCGCCGATCGCTTTGGACACTTGCTGCGAGCGGGACCGCTCACGCGGTGGCCTCTGTGGCGGCGTCTTTCACGCAGCCTGATGGTCTCGAGGTTCCGGCTGTGGTCGCGTCCCGTTCCTTCCCCTAAGCTAAGTGGTTTCTCACTGTGTGGCCGGACCCGACTCTGGTTATCCGGTCGTCAGCTGGCGGACGACGGGGACCTCCTAGAACTCAGAGGACTTCACTGTATGGTCTTTCCTCCTTGGCTTGCTTCTCCTTCAGCAAACACGTCGCTTTAGAGGCTGTGAAAGGTTAGAGCCGCCGAGGGTGAGATGCTGAGTAGGATGTTACTCCGGGGTCGGGAAGCTCGTTCTCCGGCGGCGGGGGTGACGCTCTAAGTCTGTGTCCGTGTCTAAGTCTGTGTCCGTGTCTAAGTCGCAGGCGCCCGGGCCTGGCTCCCTGGTGCGGCAGGTGTTTCTTACTCTGCCTCGAAGGGTCGTGAAGGCACGCAAGGAGGAGCAAAGCCCCAAAAGTTGAGGACGTGGCCTTTGTCGTCGCTGTTGGGACAGGGGACGGTCCAGGCGGGGCCGGCGGTGGGAACTGTCGCACGAGTTCCGACAGTGCGACCGTGCGCCACGAGGCGTGACGGGAGCTCTTACGTGGTCTGTCCTGCTGGGGGCGAGGCTGGGGGTGGCGTGAGGGGCCGGAGAGACAGTGGAGGCGCGGGCGGGGGCCCGACCGGGCGGTACCCGGTGTGCTCGGCTGCGGAGCTGATTTTAGCTTAAACGGTGCGGGACCCCCAGAGAGTCGGGGAGAACTGTGAGGAGCAGAGGACGGTTCGGAGAAGCTCTTTCCCCAGACCAGACCCACGTGCGAGGTGTCCATCTCGCCGTCCTGGTCCCACCGGCCCGCGAGCCTTTCCGGTTCTGCTTGTTTCAGGGACTGGACGCTGCGCTCTGCCCCGCGGTTCCTGCTTTGCCTTAGTCTCTTCTTTTGTATTTTATTTTGTATCTATTTATTTTGGATTTATTTATTTGAGACTTTATTTATTTCTCCGGCAGAGAATTGCAGGGGGGCAGGGACACAAGCAGGGGGAGGGGCAGGCAAAGGAAGAAGCCCGACGCGGGGCTCGACCCCAGGACCCCGGGACCCCGGGATCATGACCTGAGCCAAAGGCAGCGGCTTCACCGACGCAGCCACCCAGGCGCCCCATGGTTTTATTTTTTACACTTTATTTATTTATTTACTTAAAGTATAGTTGAGATACAGTGTTGCATTAGAACATAGTGTTTTTTCAAAGACTTTATTTATTAGAGAGAGAGCAGGCGAGATGGGGGAGAGACAGAGGGAGAAGCAGACACCCCCCTGAGCAGGGAGACCGATGCGGGGCTCAATCCTGCGACTCTGGGATCATGACCTGAGCTGAAGGCCTTGGCTTCACCAACGCAGCCACCCAGGTGCCCCTCAGCAGAGCGATCTGACACGTCTGTGCTCACCGTCAGTGAGCTCCGGCCTGTCACCATATCATGCTGTGACCGAACCACTGTTCCCCGTGCTGGGCCTCTGATCCCCATGATACACTCACTCCGTCGTCCGAAGCCTGCGTCTCCCACCCGCCTTCCCACACCTGCCTCCCCTCCGCGTCGCCTTCTTCCTGGAGCGTGGCGGGTCCTCACACCAGCAGTCTGTCCCCCGCCCCCAACCGGCTCTCCCACTGTTGCCAGGGGGCTCGATCGTATCCGATCATGTGACTTTCCTGCTTCAAAATCCCCTCGGCCCCTTCCTGCCTGCAGCAGGAGCCCCGGCCTGGGGGCAGGCCTCAGGAGGGCCCCACAGATCTCCGTTATCCTCATCCCTTGTGAACTTGTGACCTGCAGTGTGATCCCAGGGCTTCTTTTAAGAGGGACCCAGGAGGGGCACAGTGCGGGTGGGGGGTGAGGCCAGTTGCAAACGCAGAGGGTCAGAGAAGAAAGGAGATGCTGGGCTGGATTTAAAGATGGAGGAAGGGACCACAGGCCGAGGAGCACAGTGGTGTCTCGAAGCTGGAGAAGGTAAGAAACACGGTGCCCTAGAGTGTCTGGAGGGACCACTGCCCCACGGGCACCGATGTCAGCCCAGCGAACCCCCTTTTGGTCTTTTGACATCCAGAGCTGTCAGGCAATACATCTGTGTTATTTTAAGCCACAAAGTTTGGGTTAATTGTCCCGGCTCACAGCTGGGGCTCGCGATTTCACCGTCTGCCTCATCGCCTGCCGCCCTGTGCCCCGTGTTCCGCAGACTCCCCCGCTTTCTCTCTCTGTTCACAGGCCATGGCTCCCTCTTGTCTTGGGTGTTTTGTAGCCTCCACGGAAATTGCTATGGGGTTCTTGATTGCTTTTTGCTCTTTTTTCCAAAGTCTGGGATGATGGTACCCATTCCTCTAGGCTGTTGGTCAGGTCATGGTCTCCGCTGCCTGTTTTGTGAGCCTTTACTGCCTGCCTTGTTATGAGGGATTGAAATTGTTTGTTTATGCTTCTGCCTTTCACACTAGACCATGAGTTTCCCCAAAGCAAAAACAGCCATTTTTTTTTTTTTTTAATGCCTGGTTCCTGCTTTGCAATAGTCATTTCAGGTTCTTTGTTCGGCGAAGGAAGGAAAAAGACAGAAGAAAATTAGAAATGTGGATGTGTACATGACAATAGCCGTGAAGCGTATTTCAACACGAGAACATGCAAGGAATGCTAATCAGGTTTTGATCTTTAAGTAGAGGAACACTTTTTTTCTTTTTCAACAAACAAACAAAAATTGAATTTATAGAAGTAGGATCCTTGACGAGGGCAGGGTAACTCAGGGCCGTGGAAGAGTTTATACACTTTCTCAAAATGCTCCCTTTCCATGACACGGCTGATAGCATCACAGTGAATTCTTTTAAATTTTTAAGGTGGAGATGACTCCTGTGTTTAAAAAACCCTTCTGAAATGTGGACACATTCACCGAGTTTATTCTATAGAGTAATGATGGTCCAGGATCCAGGCTTCAGTACAAGTTATTTCAGAGACAAACAGACAAAATAAACAATCTGGCTCTTTAATTACCCAGCGTTTTGAAAGCTGGTGATCTGCAGAACACCATTCTGGGAAGCGTAAACAGAGGTGCTGGAAGAAGGTTCCATCCCCCAAGAAGGTTTGGGAAATGCAGCGCGCTCTCTGCCTGTCCCTGAGACTCACGGTGTGTGCCAGCCTCTGCCTGCCGCCACGTGTGCTAACATCGTCTTAGTCCACCATTTCTCAATAATCCCTTTAAAAAAAAAAAAACAAAAACCAAACCAGGGCACATTTCATAACCTCTTGCCGAACGGTTTAGAAAATGCCGATAGAGGCACAAGAGTCCATAAGAATTGATCAGTGGACAGAACGTGCCTGTCTGCATTCAAAACATCGTATCCCCGGATGGGAGAGGCTCGCTCTAGGAATGCACGAGTAACTCAGAGTGAAGGAACTCACTGACAAAGCACCTCATCCTAATCGTTTTAGAAACAGAAGGAAAGGAATCTCTGTACCTCATGAGACGACTTACTAGAATCCGAGCCTCACCCCCCGCCGAGGGTGAAGGTGTTCTATAATCCCGTTTGAAACCAGGACCCCAGTATTCAGCTGACCGAGAACACAAAACCACCGTCCATAGAGTGGGAGTGTAGCAAGGTTGGCCGTGGTCCCCGGCGCGTTATGGATGTGTGGGACGTTGGCCACGACGCAGAGATAACAACTCTTGTGGCTTCAACTGCACATCCCAAAGGTTGTCCCAAAGGCTGGGACACGAATCTGCCAGTTTCCTAATAATCCGTGATGATTCTCCTCCACGGCGAGGCTCACACCTAAATCTGAAGCAGATCAGGTTTTTAGCCTGAACCTTGGGGGGGTTAAAATTTTCTTCCTTTTGTCCCGATCATTTATAACAGCATCTAAGAACCTCGTATTTGTTCTTCCCAATTTCTTTCTTGGTCCTTCTCTCTGTCTCTCTCTCTCTCTCTCTCTCTCTCTTTAAAGTATTTTTCCTCAGCTCAGGACCTGGCGTCCTGGAGGTAAGGACGGTCTTGTTGGAAAGAATGCTTGTTTGCCTCTCCTAGCCCAGGCTGGGGGCCATGGTCTGCGTGTGGCGGCGGCGCAGAGAGGAAGCATCCTCTGGACTGACGCTGCCCGCTGCCGGCGCTTACTTCTCACCCCCCCATGACTCCTCGCCTGCCCCTGAGTCCGGTACCAGCCTCCGATCACGTACAGTCCGGAGGCAGCAGTTACGCGGCTGTACAGAGTCCTCTGCCCAGGGAGAGCCCAGTGACGGCCTCGATCTAGCACAGTGCTGGCCCTTGTGGCTCCTGGTTCTGTGGTGTCACGAGGTCAGCTCCTAGGAAGGAAGAGTGGATCCGGCCCCGGGCAGGGGTCCCGTCCCCCAGCGGCTGCTCCTGTGCGTCTCTGTGGACGAACATCTCTTGCATTATGATGGGTTTTCTGCAATTTACGGATTGTATGGTATCTCCAAGTTGACGAAAGATGGAAAACCTGGAGAAGCGTGTTAGACAAGACACCTGGGAATCCTTTTCATCCGTTTCCAAGCCTTAGTAGCCTTCAACGAAATCAGAACCGTAATCACCATCGTCGTCATGATACCCTCTTGCAGGTCCTAATCGGCTGAAACAACCACTTCCCTCTGCGAAGTTCCGTCGGGCTCCCCTGGTTCCATGCCCGTCTTCTGAGCACCCTGCCGCCCCTGCGCTTTTCCGCGGACACTCTCCGGTTTCTTTGGTTTGCAGCTTCTGCTGGGGCTGCCCCATTGCATATTCGCACTTCGGGGAGTGGGTGTGGACTTTGCCATGAACCCCCCCCACCCGCGTCCTTTCTTGTTGCTGCTGTGACAATGATCACAAACAGGGAAGTTTAAAACTGCACAGTTTTGTTACCTTGTAGTTCCAGATGTCAGAAGTCCTTCTGGAAGCGCTAGCAGAGTATCCGTTCCTTGGCTTTTGCGGCTTTCAGAAGCCACCGGGTCCTTGGCAAGAGCCCGGCATCCCCCTGACTCGGCTTCTGCGTCACACATGCCCCTCAGACGCCCTTGCCTTGCTCTTGGTGGGACCCTGTGATGCGTTGGACCCACCCAGAGAGCCTGGGAGAACCCAGGATCCTCAGGAACGCCAGAGTCCTTCTTGCCATGTAAGGGGACATGTCGTAGGACACGGACATCCTCGGAGGGCCACCTTCCATCCCAGAATGGGGCTTATGGGTCTCGAGAGCGTCCTGCGGCACCCGTCCTCCCCCGCTCGTCTTGGGGGTCTTTCGGGGAAAGCTTCCTGAGCGATCTGCAATGTCTCCGGCATCTCTGCGCCTGCTCCCTTGTCCCGGCTTAGCTCCCTCCTTTTCCTTAATTCTTGGGCGTCGTTGGCATTTCCAGCAAGTGCTCCTTCCTTTCGTGCGTTGCTGGACCTTCTGCCAGGGAGGGGGCTCTGTGCCCGGACCAAGCTTGCAGACCCGGGCTCGCTGCCCGCAGCCGCTCGCAGACGCCTGGGTCGTTCGTCCTGCGGGCTTGTCGTCCTGCACAGCGCGGGACGCTCAGACTGTCCCCCGTTGTTTGGGCGCTGAAGGAGTATTTGACCACAGCGAGGGACAGAGGGGTAGGACGCAGTGGGGAGAGGACCAGAAGGTCATCCAGGATTTGGACAATAAATGCTCTGCGTTTCCCTCTGCAGACGCTGTGGAGGACACGTGTGATAAAGCGGTATCAGTCGTAACCAAGGGTAACCACTGTGAGCCAGAACTCTGTCGAGCGTTTTAGTTTTTTTTTTTTTAATTTTTAAAAGATTTTATTTATTTATTTGACAGAGAGAGATCACAAGTAGGCAGAGAGGCAGGCAGAGAGAGAGAGGAAGGGAAGCAGGCTCCCTGCTGAGCAAAGAGCCCGATGCGGGACTCGATCCCAGGACCCTGAGATCATGACCTGAGCCGAAGGCAGAGGCTTTAACCCACTGAGCCCCCCAGGCGTCCTTTGTCAAGCATTTTAAACGTATTAACTTACTTACGTGTTCTCGGCACTATGCGGCGAGCTGCTCTTACTTTCCTCATGTCACAGATGAGGAAACCGAGGCACAGGACTTGCTCAAGGCGGTGCAGACGGTCAGGGCGAGAGCCGGTGTCGTCGGCGAGTACGTGATGAACAGGGTTAGATCAGCCTGTCCGGGGGGACAGTAGACGGCGGACTGCTTTTCCTCTGGGCTCACGCCGTGGAGAAGAGACGGTGGCCCCCGTGGGCCGGGACTGGTCAGGGATGGGAAACGGGCACCGACCCTCGAGGGTTTTAGAAAGTTTCCTTAGAAAAGGCGGGATGCCCCCTGCTGGTTGAGCAAATTCAGTTTCTTTCACTGAACTCAAGTCATAAGGTCAGTTTTTAATGATCATTTCCCTCTGCTCCTGATTTAGATCTGTAAGACACTTTACTGGGGGGGAAAAATGTCAGGTTTTCTCGGCGCAAGGGGACTCTGGTTGCTAAGCAACCTGTACGTCAAATTTGGGAATATTCTTCCACTCCAGGGACGGCCTCCTGGCAGACTGGACATTCATAATTTACTACGGGTGGAACATTAAAATTTAAACGTGGAGAGGCTGTCGGCGTTGGTTGCCCTGCACACGTCTTCCGGGGAGAGGGCCCGGCGAGTGTGTTTCCCAGGGACGTTTGTTGCAACTTGCCTCTTTGCAAATTTGCTCAGTATTAATTCTTAATCCATTTGCACTCGGAATCGGCGAGTTCGTAAACGGTTCTGCAAGTCAGCCGCTGCGTGTTCACGCCCCGAGTCCCCCTGGGTCCCCTTCCTGACTCCTCGCCTTGCCTGTTTTCTTTGCATTTGAAATGCTTCAGGACTTCATTTCTGCCTCCTTTGCTCTAACTGGCGAACTCAGGGGCACCTATGGGGCTTCTGATTTTTCATGTGGATGATGTTAAGCTCCAAGCTCATCTTTTTTCTTTCTCTCCTTTTTTGTTCATCTTCCCCTTCCTGCTTCTCCGAGTTGTCGTCTTAAAACACAGTTCTAGGGTTCGCCTGGGTGGCTCCATGGGTTAAGCCTCTGTCTCCAGCTCGGGTCATGATCCTGGGGTCCTGGGATCGAGCCCCACATTGGGTTCTCTGCTCAGCGGGGAGCCTGCTTCCCCCCTTTCTCTGCCTGCTTGTGGTCTCTCTTTCTCTGGCAAATAAAATCTTTAAAAACCCACAGTTCTAACCGTATTACTCTGGCTTAGCAACCTTGACGCTTCCCTAGAGCCTAATGATAACGTCTAACACTCCCGGTCCCCGACTTCAGCGCCTTCCCTGTCTCGCCTCACCCAAACCTGCTCTGCTACTTTGCCAATATATTTTCTCTTCTGGCCACAAAAAAGCTGGGTCTCTTACCCATATGGTCGTCCTATTGTTACGCCTTTGGCGGAAACCGATCTCCGCGTCTAGAAAGAAGCATTTTCCTTCTTTCCGTCAACACTGGTTTCCGGCCATTGTTCCAAACCCTTCTTGCCGAGTCCGGTTTGGTGCCACACTCACCTCTGCTCCTCCAGCCTTGTTGGAGACGCCGCATCGAGTCTGTTTATCCGGGGATACGGTCCTCGCACGAGACCCGCGTGTGCTTCAGACCGCGACACACTTCACAGTGATGCGTGTGTCCGGGGCGCACCCAGCCCCGACCGATCGCGGGTGCTCTGCGTTCCGGGGTGCGTGGAGAGGGCAGCTGTGCGGGGCCCACGTGGGACCTGTTCTCTTTCTTGTTTCAAAAGCAAGTCATCTGCAGACTTACCAGTGGCAAGCGATAAATGGCTTACGACGACCTTCGCAGCTGTCTTCTACCATGTCTGTCACCACAGCAGCTCTAACCCGTGGGCTCCTGAGAGCAGGGTCAGCATTTTACGTGTCTGTAACCCGGCCCCCCGACGCCGTGCCTGCTCCAGAGGAGGGACCGGGAAAATTCTCATCATGTAAACGTACTGAGCAAGCTGAGCTTTCGTGTTCTTGCTGATCATTTTTCTGTGGGAATGAGTTCAGTTTTCATATAACCGTAAATAAAAGTTACAGGAGCCCTTACTCTGAGCTGGGTGGTATGCCAACCTCAAGGACTGGCGGGTCATCCTGAGGAGGAGGCCGCACGAAGGGGCTCCTGCTGCCCAGAATGGGGTAACGTAAGCATCAGAAGGAGCAACAGATGCGAAGTCTCCTCGGGTGTCCAGGAAAAGCTCACGCTCTCCCTTACCCAGCGATCGCACCCGTAACTTGGGTTTATTTCGACCTGGACCCATTCCCCCACACCAGCCGGGGGTCCTCGGGGCGGTTCCCTCATGACTCTGTCTTTCTGGGGTTAGTGTGAGACGCCAGTGAAGGGCTCCGTCCCACAAGACTGCACTCCCTCCGGGTGCCACCAGCGAGTCCCAGGTTGTCCCCTGTGGGCCGACCGGCCGTAACTACTTGGGATCAGGAATTCGCTAGAGCCGCTCATAGAGCTCGGGAAACACGGACCTTCGCCGGTCGACGAGGTAACGAAATTCACCATGAGAGCACGGATGGGCTGCCAGGTGAAACCGTACACCATGTGAAGTCCGGAACGTTCTGGAACACAGAAGCTTCTGTCTCTGTGGAGCTGGGGTGTGGCACCCTCGGGCTGCTGGTGGCCACGTTCACTTTGTGGAGGCCTCGTGAGCCCCGCAGTCTGGGAGTCTTGGTGACGTCTTCATCACACGGGCATGGCCAGTTTGCAGCTCCCCATTCTGCGGGGAGAGGCTGTATGTTCCCAGCATCTCGCCTCGGCTTGGTCTTTCTGGTCTCCTGCCCCCACACAGGGGCCCACCTAGAACCGCCTCATTAGAACAAAAGATCTCCTATCACTCAGAAAATTCCACGGGATTTGGGAGCTCTGTCAGGAAGAGGGTTAAAGGCCAATCTTAGCAGGAACTGGGTTCAGAGACCAATATATATGTGTTATATTATATATATAAAATCTATCTTAATATAATAATTTAAATTTTAAATAAGTATTTAATATTATTGTAAATATTTTATATTACATATATAATATATGATACATATATATATTTCTTATTATTTTGCAGTGGACTATCTGTAGGACGGGGACCTCGTTTCTGTCACACATTGAAACACCTTGAAAGGAGTGGGGAATAGGGAAGAGGGTGGTCGGTTCTGGGTGAAGGTGGGTCATGGGTGTCGCTCCTACCCCAGTGTGGTCCTATAATGTGTCTGACGCTGTGAGACAGTCAGGGACATGGAATTATGGACGGGAATTAGGTGATCCTGAGGAATTACTGTTTATTTTGTTAGTGTGGAATGGTGTGCGGTTACGTAAGACTAAGTTTTTCATAGACGCGCAGTGAAGTATGTAGGGGTGACATGACCTAGTACGTGATGTGTGCCTTACCGTGTTCTGCAAAAAAGGGGTTCAGAGGTCCAGAGGACAGGTCGAGTCCACATACATGCGTACACGTGTATAGATACTTATCTTCCACTTGCGTTTTAATTTCCACGGCGGTAAATTCAATGATCCCCGAGTGTCTGATGAGACAGGGTTCTCTGTTAGAAAACCTGCCGGTTCCGGTTGGTGGGCCCTGGGGTCTGCCTGCTTTCATGGCTCTTATCTTGACCTGTTTGGTTTTCTGGGGCACCTGTGTTCGGCGGGGCCAGCATCCCTCTGAGGCAGAGCAGGGATGTACGCGCTTCGAAAAAGAACTTGTAATCTCAGGCATAGTAGTCTTCATGCGAATGCTATTAATTACCCATGAAATTTATTTAGTCCTTGGAGCCGCTCTGGTTAGATGCATAAATAGCAGAGTGCATAGAATATTTTTCGTATCTACTTCCTTTTGTTATTGAATGTCCTTGAAAGTCATATTGAGGGATTTATTTGAAAGGATCTCCAATCCAGGTCGGCTTTCTGCCTGAGTAGTCCCACGGAAGCCTGAGTTCAACTAAGATCTTACTTACGCTTGAGAAAATATCTAAATCTTAATGTGTTCATTTTCATCTAAAAAAATGACCAATTTTCACTTAGCATATTGTTTGTTGCAAAGAAAGTTATATTTTGTGATGAAGTCAGCCTTTTAAAATAAGGCATAATGCCTACAGGCAAAATAATTAAAACATGAGAAAGCTCGGAGTTTAAATTTCTTCAACAAATTTGACATAAAATACAAGATAAAAGCATTTTGGAGCTCCCTGTTTATTTTTTAACGAACTCTAGATTTGACAAATCGAGTTTTGCAACCCCTGATTGAAACCATCTACGACATGCTTCAAAAGTACCGACCACGTGAAAAATTAGCATGAGGATATGTCAGAGAACCCATTTTCAAATTAGTCACTGCTGTGATTCTATGTCGGGCGTTACTGTTGGCTCTCCTACAGAGACCTTACTGTGCTCTCACTTCCCACTGCCTCTTCTTTATCCGGATTTCCCTGTAATAGAGAGTGAACTCATCCCCGGTGCTCCCTATCCGGGTTTGCTGGAGAGGACTCTTTCTTCCCGTGCCCGACCCTGCCTTTGTCTTCGAGTCTCTGCTTATTCTCCAAGGATTGACAGAGTCCCTCACAGGGACACACTGGCCCCTGTTCTCCCTCTGACTAGCCCACGGGTTTTTCCATTGTACCGTCAGGGTGTTACTTGGAGGAGCTAAGTGCAGACACACCTCCCCATCATGCTTTCAGATCGGTCCCAGTGAGATCGATGAAATTAAAAATTCGCAGAGCAGGCTGCGGACCAAACGGGCGGTGCCTTCCCTCTCTGAGCGAGGGCTGTTGGCTGGAGAACAGGTGGCTGGGTTGGGGTGAGTTACTTTTTTGTCCTTGCTTTGCACCTGCCCGAGCTGCTAGTGATCGCTGACCTGTCCACGAAGGGGAGAGCTACAGCACGAAAAGGAAACAGCCCGGGCCTTGGCAGCTGGAGTCCTGGGGAATGACTCTCCCTCCTACCATAGGGTCAAACCTCCAGAAAATGTCCTGTTTTAGTATAGAGTTTCGCTTACAGGATTTGATTTCTGAACGTGTTGAGCATGTAAGAAATTACCCCCAGAAGCCCTGAGCTATCCGTCAGTCTGCCCCCGAGCCCCTGGCCAGGCCACTCTCCAGTCACTGCATTGCTCTCCAATGACAGTCTTCCTGGGCCCAAAGCGAGAAGGGGGGTCAGAAAACCAAATAGAGAGGATAGAAAGTTCCCCCTCAATTCCCTCCTGACATTTTAATTTTCTTGGGGGAAGATGACGAGGGATAAAGCAAGGGGGTACAACCTTGGGCTTTTCTGTACCAACATCAGAACCAAGGAACTTCTAGTCTTGCAGAATTCTAGAATTTTCAACTGGAAGAGGTCTTAAGCGTTACCTCTACCTTTCCAAAGATGTTTCTACAATGTCCTGTCGGCACTGCCTCCCCATGAGGACCTCCAGGACCAAGAAACCCCCTCTTCAATGTGGGGCGGCCAGTTTCTGTCTTTGTGTGACGAGGTTGTGTTTCGTTGCCTGACCTGCTGGGTTCAGATCCCACCAGTTTGTCCTGGTCCTTGAGACGAGACCGTCGCAGAATCGGACTCTGGTTTTCGATGGTCCCCCAGAGCGTGGCGGCAGCTGTCAGAGTTTCTCAGGTGGAATGATTTCTGGCCCCTCACCCTATTCTGAATTTGCTCTGGTTTATTCTTTTTTTTAATGTGTTGAGATATAGTTTCCATACAATAAATTACGCATATAAAGTGATTTAAAGCAGTTTGTTGAGGCTTGATAAATTATACCCTTAGGAGAGTACCGCAGTATTGAAGACATCAGAGATTTCCACCACCCCCGAATTCCCATAGACCCCTCGCAAGCGGCTCCTGCCAGCGTGCTCCCGGCCCCTGTGCCCGGCTGGCCTGTGTCTGTTGCTACAGACGAGTGTGCATCGTGTGGAACTTTGTATTAAGGGTACCGTACAGCGTATGTATTCTCACGTCATTCTGAAATTCATCCACGTTGTTAGGTATCACGATTCATTTCCTTTTGTTGTGGAGTAACATTCTCTGTGTGGATATGCCACAACTCACTGATACATTCCCTTGTTGATGGAATCTTTTTTTTTTTTTTTTTTTTTAGCATCATAAGAATGTGAAATACAGCATTCTTGCACAAGTCTTTTTTTTAAATTTTTTTTTAATAAACATATAATGTATTATTAGCCCCAGGGGTACAGGTCTGTGAATCGCCAGGTTTACACACTTCACAGCACTCACCAAAGCACATACCCTCCCCAATGTCCATAATCCCACCCCTCTCTCCTGGCCCCCCTCCCCCCAGCAACCCTCAGTTTGTTTTGTGAGATTAAGAGTCACTTATGGTTTGTCTCCCTCCCAATCCCATCTTGTTTCATTTATTCTTCTCCTACCCCCCAAGCCCCCCCATGTTGCATCTCCACTTCCTCATATCAGGGAGATCATAGGATAGTTGTCTTTCTCCGACTGACTTATTTCGCTAAGCGTGATACGCTCTAGTTCCATCCATGTCATTGCAAATGGCAAGATTTCATTTCTTTTGATGGCTGCATAGTATTCCATTGTGTATATATACCACATCTTCTTGATCCATTCATCTGTTGACGGACATCTAGGTTCTTTCCATAGTTTGGCTATTGTAGACATTGCTGCTGTAAACATTCGGGTGCATGTGCCCCTTGCACATGTCTTTTTATAGACATCTGTTTTCATGTATCTTGAGTAAACACCTAAAAATACAGGTGGTCCCATAGACGATGTTGGTGTCCCTTTGGAATTTACATGTTGAGACCTAATCCCCAACGTGGAGGTATTTGGAGATGAGGCCTGTGGGAGGCGATGGTGTGGGGGGGCAGAGGCCTTGTGCACAGCAGTGACGCCCTTGCAGAAGAGCAGCGGGAGGGTCCTGGCCTCTGCTGCATGGGAAGACCCAGCCCGAAGACGGGCGTCAGCGATCAGGAAGCGGGGTCTCACCCGACACTGAATCCATCAGCACCTCAGTGTTGAACCTGAAGCCACCGAGTTGTGAGAAATAACGTTTCTGCTGTTGAAGTCACCCGGGCTGTGATACTGTTGCTGCAGTGGTCCAGACGGACGGTGGCAGGTGCTTGTATGGCTTTTAAGAAATTACCAGGGAGCCCGATGGCTCAGTCGGCAGAGTGTGTGACTCTTGGTCTTGGAGTCGTGAGTTTGAGCCCCAGGCTGGGTGTAGAGATTACTTAAAAAACAAATAAAATAGAATAAAATAAAAATGGCCGAACTGTGTTCCAAAGTGGTTGTGGCATTTATACTCCCATGATCAGCGTATGAGATTTCCAGTTATTCTATATCTTTGTCAACACTGATATTATCAGTCTGTTCAATTTTAGCCATTGTACTGGGGGTGCAGTGGTATGTAATTGTGGTTTCTATTTTCATTTCCCTAATGAGTAACGACAGGCATCTTTTCATGTGTCTGTTGGCTAATTGTATTTTTTCATTTGTGGAGCTCTTTTCAAATTTTTACTAGGCTTATTTTCTTATTATTTGTCTGTAAGAGCTCTTTATATATTCTAGATTTATATCCTTTATCCGATGTAGTTGTTGCAAATATTTTCTTCCGGTCTCTGGTTTGTTCTCTCATTTTCTTAACAATGGCCTTTCAAGTGCAAATACTTTTATTTTTATCAAGGAAGTGTATCATTATTTTCTGGTTTGATTTATGCTTTTTGGGTCTGATAACTCTTTGTCCCAAGGTCATAAAGATTTCTTCTAATTTATTCCAGTATTTTATAGTTTTTAGCTTTTATATTCAGGTCTGTGGTCCGTTCTGAGCTCATTTTTAGTTACGATATGCAGTAATGGTCAGTGTTTATCTTTCCCGCCGGGGGACACCCAGGTGTTAGAGCACCTTTTAATTTAATTGTATTTTATTTTATTTTTTCACCTTTGCCAAAGTCCTTTTTTGGCAAAGTCCTTTATGTTTATTTCTTTTTCAAGTTTTTATGTGAATTCCGGGTTGTTAACCTCAGTGGAATATTGGTTTCAGGTGTGGAGTTGGTGACTCAGCACCCCGTGCTCAGCACAAGTGCTGTCCCTCATCCCCATCCCCCACCCAGCCCATCCCCCACCCGCCGCTCCCGGCATCCCCCACTGTGTTCTCGATCTATAGTTAAGTAGTGTTGGTTACAGTTAAGTAGTTATATAGTTACAGTTTCCTGCTTTGCCCCCCTCTTTTCTCCCCTCTATGTTCATCTGGTTTGTTTGCTAAATTCCACAGATGAGCGAAATCACATGGAGTTTGTCTTTTCTGACTGACTTGTTTCGCTCAGCATCATTCTCTCTGGCTCCATCCGCGTCCTCGGAAATGGGAAGGCTTCGTCTTCTGTGCGGCCGAGTTTCACCCCGCGGTGTCTGTGTGTCTGTGTGTCTGTGTGTCTCACTTCTTCATCCTTTCATCCATGAGCGGACGTTTGGGGTCTTCGCGTAGTTTGGCTGTTGTCCATCATACTGCTGTGAACGTTGGGGCACGTGGATCCCTTTGAATTAGAATTTTTGTCTCTTTTGAGTAAATACCTAGTGGTGCAACATTGTAGCACCGTTTATTCATTAAGCAAACCAACAAAAGCAACCTTTTGTCACTGAATCACCACCTTTGTGACATACCGAGTGACGGGATACATGGATGCTTCTATTTCTTCGCTTTTTATTCTCCTCCAGTGACCTCTAATTCTATCGTATATAGTTTTTCAGGTCCTCTGCCCATTTTTTATTTAATTAATTTGTTTTTTTTTTCAAAGATGCGTTTATTTATTGGCGAGAGAGCAGGAGCACAGGAGTGCGAGGGAGGCGCAGAGGGAGAGAATCCTCAAGCGGGCTCCCCGCTGAGCGCAGAGCCTGACTCGGGGCTCGATCTCACGACCCCGAGACCGTGATCTGGGTGGAAATCAAGAGTCACACACTCCCCCAACTGAGCCACCCAGGCGCCCTGTGTTAAAGATGACTGCAGTTTTGTTCACTGGTGCAGTGACTTTTCCCCTCCCCTTCCTCTCTCTCTCTCTGTTTCTTTCTTTCTCTTCCTTCCTTCCTTCCTTTCTTTTCTTTCAACTGTAGTTTGCTTTTCCTGTGATTCTCTAGTTCGCTTTCGCTCCCGTTCTTGCTTGGACACAGCGCACCAGGGCTCTGCGTGTCTGGCTGCTGGGCACCTGCCCCCAAGGGTTCTAGGAAGAAGTGACAAACGGTCTGAACGTGGCCGAGAAGATACGGGAGCACTTTCCTGGTAGACCTGTCACATAGCCTCATGGCGTCCTTTGTGGGCCAGGATGACCCTACTTTTAAAACTCAGGGGAGTCTCAGAAAGCAAGTGATAAGCGGCAAGGCTGTGGTCCGTGGCTCTCGGATTGAGTCTTTCTCCAGGCGTCCTGCCCTCTGCCTGGTCACGGTCAGGCCGGGCTCGTGGGTCTCCCCCGTAGGTAGCCGTTTCACTGACGCGTCTGTGACTGTCCAGGAGAGCAGTGACAAGAAGCAAGGGCCGGGAGCTGGGGACGCCGCCGGGCTGTCTCCTGCTCTCATTCTGTTTCAGAGCTGTGTGACCTGTGACAAATGTCTTGGTTTCTTTGTCCTTCAAATAGAATAATGATACCTTCCTGGCCAGATTGTGTGTGTGTGTGTGAAGCTCAATGGCTGAATAACTTTTATTACTACTTTAAACTCTCTGAACTTGAGTTTATGCCTATATAAATAAAATATTGTGTAAACAGGAGAACAACCTCGGTGCTATTTTGGAACCAAGATAAAGTGATGTAGTACTTGGTATTTGGTAAATTCTCAAAAATTCTTTCCCTTCTGTTCCTGCTTGACTTTTGAGGCCTTGTTGTTGGCAGTTTTTCCCCCTGCAGGTCAATAAATTTGTGCTCACGTATCAGACTCAATAACGCAGGTTTTCATGTGATTTTTTTATTCCGTAATTTGTCCATTCACTCACCCAGCCATTTATTACGGATCTTCTCTCTGCCAGCTGCTAGGCATTTTAGGAATGTATCTTATGACATTTTGAAAAATTTTTATTTTATTATTTATGTTAGCCACCATACAGCACCTCACTGGCTGTTGATGTAGCCACGGCTCATTGCTTGCGTAGAACACCCAGTGCTTCCTGCAGCGCGCACTCCTTAATCCCCGTCACAGGCTCCCCCACCCCCACCCCATCCCCTCCAAAACTCTCAGTTTCTTTCCTGGAGTCCACAGTCTCTCATGGTTTGTCTTCCCCGCTGATTCCCCCCTTTCATTTTTCCTTTCCTTCTCCTAATGTCCTCCATGCTGTTCCTTATGCTCCACACATAAGTGAAACCATATGATCATTGACTCTCTCTGCTTGACTTATTTCACTCAGCATCATCTCCTCCAGTCCCGCCATGTTGCTACAAGAGTTGGGTATTCGTCCTTTCTGATGGAGACATCATACTCCATAGTGTATATGGACCACATCTTCCTTATCCATTCGTCCATTGAAGGGCATCTTGGTTCTTTCCACCGTTTGGTGACTTTGGCCATTGCTGCTTTGAACCTTGGGGTACAGAGGTCCCTTCTTTTCACGACATCTGTATCTTTGGGGTAAATACCCAGCAGTGCAATTGCAGGGTCATAGGGAAGCTCTATTTTTAATTTCTTAAGGAATCTCCACACTGTTCTCCAAAGTGGCTGCACCAACTTGCATTCCCACCAACAGTGTAAGAGGGTTCCCCTTTCTCCGCATCCTCTCCAACACACGTTGTTTACTGTCTTGTTGATTTTGGCCTTTCTAACTGGTGTAAGTTGGTATCTCAATGTGGGTTTGATTTGAATCTCCTGATGGCTAGTGATGATCAACATTTTTTCTTGTGTTTTTCAGCCATTAGTATGTCTCCTTTGGAGAAGTCTCTGTTCATGTCTTCTGCCCATTTTTTGACTGGATTATTTGTTTTTTGGGTGTTGAGTTTGAGAAGTTCTTTATAGATCTTGGATACCAGCCCTTTATCTGTAGTGTCATTGACAAATATCTTCTCCCATTCTCTTTGCTTTGTTGACTGTCTCCTTTGCTGTGCAGAAGCTTTTTATCTTGACGAAGTCCCAGAAGGTTATTTTCACTTTTGTTTCCATTGCCTTTGGAGACGTGTCCTGAAAGTTGTTGTGGCTGACATGGAAAACATTAATACCTATGTTTTCCTCTAGAATTTTAATAGATTCCTGCCTCACACTGAAGTCTTCCATCCATTTCGAGTTTATCTTTGTGTATGGTGTGAGAGAATGGTGGAGTTTCATTCTTCTGCATACACCTGTCCAATTTTCCCCAATTATTTGGAGGTTTGCAACTTTAATGGCTCTGAAGCTCTTCTGGGAGTTGGGGTGACAAGTTTAAATCAGCCACTACCTTATCTAGACTCGGTAAAGCCCTATTCAGTGCTGGTCCTTCTACCTAAAATTTCGCACAGGTGCAAGTGACCAGTATTTATTCTTAGCTCAGTTACTCAGTTTATCTCAAACCTGGGATAAAATTTAATAAATAGCTCTTCGTTTTTCCTCTGAGTAGATCAAAGAATCTGGGTATATCTAGATGTCTCCGTTGTTCTGAACCTTTGGTAAAGGCATGGCTGTCAGGAAAGACTAAACTGCAGCTCCAAATCACCCATGGGCCCCTCCTGGAGCTGAAGTTCTGGGGCTCTTCCTCATGCCTGATATTTTCTGATCTCTGGGAGAGAGACACGGACGATGCCACCAGGCCCCATATCCAGCCTGGCATTCCTGAGACTTGGGGTGACTTAACCATGGCCATGAATTTTTAAAATCCTTTTAAAGATTGTTTTGCAGGCGGTTGTGGCTGTTGATCGTCTAGCTGGCTTAGAGTGGACGTTGTGATCAGAGTCGGGGCGGTGGTTGCTAGAAGACCGTGAGACGCTTTCTTAACTAGGTTCAGAGTCATTAATGACATAAAGGGACCAGACAGTGGAACTCAATGGCAGCCAAAGAGAACTTAGAGGGAGAGAGAGGGTATAAACAGTGGACCAGTGGGAGCTGTAGAGCGTGAATGGCACACTTCACTTTTTTGGGAGCACGTTTCTTCTTCAGGTCTTTCTTCTGAGAAGGAGGAGCAGTGCAGTTGAGTTTTGGTCCTTTGTTCCGCAATTATGTATTTCTCTCCCACCTCATCGAGTCTGTGGATATGTAGAGGAGGGATGATAAAGACGTAGATGTCGCCATCTGTGTCCTTGAAGAATCCACCACAAACGGGGCCCAAAATACATCTCTATGAAACTGGCAAGTGAAGGGAACTCTGGTAATTGTATCGGCCAGTTCATAACAAAGACAGATACGATAATAGGGTTGCATTAGCCTGGCACCGAGTCAGAACACCATTCCTTGCCTTTGCTAGTTAAAATCCATAAATCTGGTTTTGAAAATATATTGGAAGAGACAGATGGGCACAATGTCTCGTTTCATGCAAACATTATAAATAAAACATTTCTTGTAATCCTTGGAATTTTGTTTGGTGCATTTTAAAAGGTCTATATTTTAAAGCCCTGAGCTGCAGATTCACTAGAAAATGTAATTTTACTACTGATGCTAACCATAAATACATATCCATGTAATTTTCTACAGCCTGAATAACTTGTTTTTTCCAATGTATTCACAGTCTGCTTCACAAGTAATCAACTTTCGGTTCCCCGCCCTGACGATTATTGAGTTCATGGATTGTCAATGTGGAGATTTCATCCCAGGACCTCTTCCCAAATTCATGATCCAAGTCCCTCTTTGTATTTTTTCTTTTCTTTTCTTTTCTTTTTTTTTAAAGGGTGTGTTGAGAAAATGTCAACTAATTTTAGGGTTAAGTTCAGGGGAGAAATAATTTTGCTGTCCAAAAAGCTGCCATGATATCCCCAAACCATATAAAAATGGTTTCTGGCCGTGATCCTGGGTTATAAAGATGTGAGAACAGACCCCCTCTTGCCGGGACGGGAATTCTTCTCTGAAGTTCGTGTCTCCTTGCTTAGCATATCGAGGGCACTTAGGAACTCGTTATTCTTACTGGCACAATCCTGTCTTCTTTATCCTGCCCTGACCATTTGTGCCAAGTGTCTTGGAGCTTGGGGTAATCAGTTGCTACAGCTCCCTTGACAGGACTATGCTTCATAAATATTTCATGAGCTCTTAAAAATGTTGCCAAATGACTCTGGTCAGACTAAATACTTTGGAAATTAGAATATTAGACCTCAAGTGGACCCTGTGGATTATTTTCTCCAACATTTGCCTTGAAGGGAAGGAAAAACCATCTCAGAGATACTAAGTGGTTCTCCACATCCACAGCGCCCATGAGTAGTGGTGTCGAAACTAGAAGGTTTGTCTCCTGAGTTCTCAGTCCGATATTCTTTTCTCTATTAAATAATTTTAGGGGCGCCTGGGTGGCTCAGTGGGTTGAGCCGCTGCCTTCGGCTCAGGTCATGATCTCAGGGTCCTGGGATCGAGTCCCACATGGGGCTCTCTGCTCAGCAGGAAGCCTGTTTCCCTTCCTCTCTGTCTGCCTGCCTCTCTGCCTGCTTGTGATCTCTGTCTGTCAAATAAATAAATAAAATCTTTTAAAAAAATAATTTCAGTAGGATCCCTAGATTCTTGGTTAGCACTAAGCTAACCAAGCTACCCAAGTGTACCTGACTTACAACATGGTATTACCTTCAGGCGTTCAGCATAGCGAGTCCATATTACACGTGTTACGAAGTGATCCCGGTAAGACTAGTTGCCGTGTCACCATGCACGCTTGTTACAGTGTCATTGACGATGTTCCCAGTGTGGTCCATGCTGTCCTGGTGACTGACTTATTTTACCACTGCCGGCTGTACCTGCTAATCTCCCTCACCCACCATCCCCCCCAGCCACCACCGGGTTATTTTCTGTAATTTAAGAGGCTGTTTCTGATTTGTTTTGTTTTCTCTGTTTTTTCTTTTTGAGGTTCCACATAGAAGGAGAATCATATGGTATTTGTCCTTCTCTGTCTGGCTTATTTCCCTTAGCTTTATACGTTTAGGTCTATCCATAGATATGTATTTTTTCTTTGGTGGACACTTGGGCTGCGTCCATACCTTGGCTGTTGTGCATAAGGCCGCAGCGAGAGGGTGTTGTTCTGACATCGTTACGCTACAACAGTTCCCATCGAGTTGGTCATGCGATGTCTATAAATGGCTTAGCGCCTAGTAAGCCGTCAGTAAATGTTAACAAGTCTCAGTTTTCTTCTCTTCCTCCTCCTCCTATTATGAACGTCTTTACTTTCCTTTTGACATTTTTGTACCGGTGGTTGCCAGCAAGTGGACGTGAATCTACTCGTAGCGTCGGGAGGACACTTGGCGTATTTGCGACTCGCTCGCCCCTCCCCCGTGACCCGTCTTTCTCTCGTTGGCTGGAAGTCTCAGTGAGAAGGGGTAAAATCGTTCGTTTTTATCGGTTAGGGCTGCATCTCACGCCAAGTGACAGGAATGTTGATGGCCAGTGGCTTGAATCACCAAGATAATGATTTTTCACTTCGTAAGAAATCTGAAAGGAACAGATGCAGGAAGACGCTGACCCCCTTGAGTCTTCAGGCTTTTTCCAGTTTCCTGGCCCATCTCCAATAGCCGTTGGGTTTCGCCCTCTTGTTGGGTGCCTCATGGCCTCAAGATGGCTGCCTGCGGGTCGCATCACGCACACATCTGGAAAGACCCGAGGGAAAGATGAGGCACAACACCTCCACCTTCCAAGACTCTCTCAGAGTCTGTCTTTGTCCTCCGGCATTTTCGAGCTAGACCTGCAAGACGGGGACCGCCCTGGCTGCACGGGCAGCTGGAAACGTGAATCATTAGCTTTTCGCTCAGTCGAGAATGGTAAGGGGAGGAGGGCCGGTCGGCGCGGCGGCCGGGTCGGCCAGCGAGAAAGCTGTGTCTGGACGGCAGGGCGTGTGCCCGTCTCGCTGCGCTTTCTCTGGTCTGAATCCAACCCTTTGTGGTGCGACGGCTTCCTTGCTGGAGTCCCACTTGCTTCCAGACGATTTTCGGTGCAAGTCCTGCCGCAGAAGGTCTCGTCGACACGTCACGTCAACGCTCCGGCGAGTCTTAGCCGTTTCTGTGGCTTTCCGGGTCCTGCCGTCCGTAGACCCAAGTCATGGGCCGTCGCCTTGAAGAAGCTGGAGCAGCAGGTTCTAGGCCGAGGTCAGCGGTGCTCGTCAGACCTATGCTAGGTCTTTTTTTGCTGTCAGACTCCTCAATCTCCTATCTTTGTAAGGCTTCTGCTTACTTGCTTTTACTTTTTTAAAGCTTCCCCCCCCCCCCCCCCCGTTAACCACCAATTTGGAAACCGTGAAATGCATGGATCTTCAGTGCCCAGTTTGCTGAGTTTTAGTAAGTAGGTATGCCCCTGGGGTCTCATTAATGCATGTTCCCCCGTGACCATGTGTATTCGTAACAAAGTAGCACACCCTGGGGGATTTAAGCACCAGAGACCTATCGTCTCACATTTCCAGAGGTCGGAAGTCTGCGATCAACGCGCCCACCGGCCGTGCTCCCTCTGAAGCCTGGAAGGGAGACTCCTTCCTTGCCTCCTTTTGGCTTCTCCTGGTTTCGAGGATCTCTGGAAATCTTTGGCCCCGGAGCTGCGTACATCCAGCCTCTGCTTTCCTCATCGCGTGGCCCTGTGAGATCCGCCTGCTCGCGGCCGTCTACCTACAAGGACACTCAGGGCCTCCTCGTAACTAACGACATCCGTGCGGCCGTATTTCCGAGTGAGGTCCCCGTCTGAGATGCTGGCGGTGAGGACTCCGATGCGTCTCTTGGGGGCCCGGAATTCACCCCGAACTCCATGTGAACCTACCCATGCTCTTACCCCATGTAATGCGTTACACAGGGGAGAGGGTCAGCAAGCTTTTCTGCATAAAGGACCTGGTAGTAATGATTTAGCACTTGTGGGCCAGATTCTCTAGTCCAACGACTCAGCTCCGTCGTGGTGCAGATGGGGGTGAGCGTGCGAGCGTGGTCGTGTCACAGTCACATCACATTTGCACAAACGGGAGGCCGGCAGCTTTGGGTCCAGGGGCTGTTGTTTGCTGACTCTTACGTTAAAACTCGTCCATCACCCCAGAGAGCTCCATCAGGCCTCCTTCCTGGTCCGTCCTCACTCGCAGAGGCAAACACCGTGCGGGGTTCCGTCACGGCAGACGAGCATCCTGCCCGTCGCGGGACTTGGTACGAACAGAACCGCACGCCGTGGTTCTTGCGTGTCTGTCTTTGTCATGTCTGCGAGATCCAGCTATGTTGGTTCGCGTCTCGGGATCATCTTCTGTTGGTTCCTTTTCCGGCTTTATGCAGGTGTAACTGGCAAGATGTCCGTGTGTTTTGAGCGTACAGCACGAGGGTCTGCGGACGTGGACTCTGGGAAGGGACGGCAGAGTGATTAATGTCACCTCACAGTTACATTGTGTGTGTGTGTGTGCGCGCGCGTGTGTGTGTATACATGTGCACTCGAACTCACAAGATCTGCTCTCGGGGCACATTTCAGATCTCACACATGTAACACAGGATTGTGGGCTCTAGGCACAGGGGATCCTCAGAACTTACTCATAACTGCGCGTCTGTATTCTTGGACCGACGTGGTGCCCTGCCCCCAGCCTGCAGCCCCCCAACCCACTTTTCTCCTCTGTCCCTTGGCTTTTGCCTTTTGTTTTGGACCCCGCATGCAAGGGGTCGCCTACAGCGTCAGGGTTTCTCTGACTGCTTTGTTTCCCTCAGCACAGGGCCCTAAACACCCCCGCACACCGTCCCACGTGTCCGGATGTCCTTCCTTGTGGTCGAAAGATACTTCACCGTCTCTGTACAGCCACACACGTTTGTCGCATCTTCTTTGTCCGTTTACGCACTGACGGGTACTTAGCTTGTCCCCGCGTTTTGGCTGCCGGGAATAATGCTACGAAGAACATGGGAATGCGGACAGCTCATCGGGACGGCGATTCCATTTCCTTCAGATACACACTCACCACTGGGATTGGGGCATTATATGGTAGATCTGTTTTCAGGTTTTGGGGGAATCTTTACACTGTTTCCATACCGGCTGCACCAGTTCTCACGTGCCAGCGCTTGTGATGGTAGACGTCCTAGCAAGGGGGAAGTGACACCTTGTTGTGGTTTAATTTACATCTTCCTGATGAGTCGTGTAGAACATCTTCTCATATAACGTTTGGCCTTTTGTGTATCTTGCTTAGAAAAATGTCTGTTTAAGTCTACCGCCCATTTTTTAATGGTTTATTTGCTATTTATTTATATGCTGTTGAGTTGTAAGAGTTCCTTATATATACTGGATACTAACTTTTTTTTTTTAAACATATAATGTAGTATCTGTTTCAGGGATACAGGTCTGTGATTCATCAGTCTCACACAGTTCACAGTGCTCACCGTAGCACATGCCCTCCCCGGTGTCCACCACCCGGCCACCCCATCCCTCCCCCGTGCCTCCACTCCAGCAGCCCTCAGTCTGTTTCCTGAGACCAAGAGTCTGTTATGGTTTGTCTCCCTCTCTGGTTTCATTCCCCACCCCTTCCCCTATGATCCTCTGTCTTGTTTCTCAAATTCCTCATATCAGAGAGATCATATGATAATTGTCTTTCTCTGATTGACTTATTTCGCTCAGCATAATACCCTCTAGTTCCATCCACGTGGTTGCAAATGGCAAGATTTCAGTTTTATGATGGCTGCATAGTATTCCATTGTGTGTGTGTGTGTGTATTACATATCACATCTTCTTTACCAAATACTGAGTTCTTAACAGATACATGGTTTGCAAATGTTTTCCCCCATTTGTTAGGTTTTCTTTAAACTTTGTCTATGGTTTTCTGTGCAGACACTTTTTATTTAGTTTAATGTAGTTCTTCTTACTGATTTTTGCTGTGCCATTGCCTGTTTTGGGCATCAAATCCAAAAATATCATTGCTAAGATCAACATCAAGGAGTTGTTTTGTTTTGTTTTGTTTTGCCTGTTTTCCTCTAGGAGTCCTATGATACCAGGTCTTATGTTTAAGTCTTTAATGAAATTTGAGTTGATTTTTATGAATGAGAGAAGAGCCCAATCTCAGTCTTACGCATGTGGGTACCTTCTGTTCCCGGCACCGTGGAAGAGAGTATCCTTTCCTCACTGTGTATTTTTGGTGCTTTTGTAAAAAAAAAAAAAATCAGCAGAGTCTATATATGTGGGTTTATTTCCAGGCTCTCTCTTCTGTTTGGTTGACCTGTGGTGAGGGGCGGGGGAGGTTGTGCCAGTGCCATACGGTTTTGATCCCTGAAGCTTTGTCATATGGTCTGAAATCAGGAAGGTTTATGCTTCTTACTCAAGATTGCTTTTCTTTTGCTTTTCTTACTCAAGATTGCCTTGGTTATTTGAGGTCTTTTGTGGTTTCATAGGAACTTTAGGAGTGTTTTTCTGTTTCTCTGAAGAATGCCATTGGATTTTAAAAAATTGGTGTATATATTGGGTGTGATACACAACTAATGAATCATTGAGCACCGCATCAAAAATTAATGACGTACTGTACGCTGGCTAACTAAATGTAATAAAAAAATTCGTGTGTACTATTAGTCTCAGGTTACAACATAGTGGTTCAGTGGTTCAATATTTGTATATATTGAGAAATGATCGCTCGGATAAGCCTCGCTGACATCTGTCACCATACATGGCTACAGAATTCTCTCCCTTTTCTCTCTCTCTCTTTTTAAAGATTTAATTTATTTATTCATGAGGCATAGAGAGAAAGAGAGGCAGAGGCAGAGGGAGCCCAACATGGGGCTCAGTCCCAGACCCTGGGATCATGACCTGTGTCAAAGGCAGACACTTAACCAACTGAGCCACCCAGGCACCCCGAGAATTGTTTTTCTTATGATGACAACTTTTAAGATCTAGTTCCTTAGGTTTGGTTTTTTTTTTTTTTTTTTTTTTTTGTCTGTTCGTTTTTAAGATTTTCTTTACTTATTTGTCAGGATGGGTGGGCGGAGAGAGAGAGAAAGAGTGAGAACACACAAGCAGGGGGGAGCAGAAGACCGAGGGGGAAGCAGGCTCCCCACTGAGCAAGGAGCCCGATGCAGGACTCGATCCCAGGACCCTGAGATCATGACCTGAACCGAAGGCACAGGCTCAACCCACTGAGCCACCCCGGAGCCCCTTGTTCTAAGTGCATAGATTTTTCACCTTCTTGGTTAAGTTTATTCCTATTAAGTGTTTCATTCTTTTTGAAGCTAATGTGAATGGCTTTTAATTTCTTTTAATCCCTTTTCTGACTAGTTCATTGTTCTCGCAGAGGGACACAACTGATTTTTCTGTCGATTCTGCAGCCTGCAACTTTGGTGAGTTCATTTGTTTGCTTTAGAAGGGTTTTGGTGGCATCTTGAGATTGCGCATATATAAGATCACGTCATCTGGAGAGACAGTTTCATCTCTTCTTTTCTGGTAACTGTTAATGTGGCGTATCACGTGCATTGATTTCTATACATCGAACTGGCTCTGCGTCCGGAGATAAATCCCACTTGGTCATGGTGTGTGATCCGTTTACTGTGCTGTTGGATGAGGTCTACTGATGTTTGCTTGAAAAAATTTGCATCTATGTTCATCAGGGTGTGTAATTTTCCATTTTTACATAGTACACAGATCTGGCTTCCGTGTCAGGGTAGTGCGAACCTTGTAAAATGAGTTTAGAAGTGTTTTTCCCTTCCAACTTTTTGGGAGACTTTAAGAAGCATTGATTTTAATTAATATTAATTTTTCTTTAAATGTTTGGTAGAATTACCCATACAGTCATGTGTTCCTCGACTTTTCTTTACTGGGAAGTTTTCAGTTTCCACACACATTATTGCTCTATTCATAAATTGTATTTCTTCATGACTCAGTCTTAGTAGGTTGTGTGTTTCTGGGGATTTACCCATTTCTTCCAGATCTGCGGCTGTAACATTGTTCCTGGTAGTGTCTTATGATCCCTTGTATTTCTGTGGTATTGGTGCTAATGTATCTTCTTTGATTTTTTATTTTATTTATTTGAGTCTTCTCTTTCTTATTTAGTGTATCTCAAACCTTGTCAATATTGTTTATCTTTTCAGAAAAACTAACTCCTGGTTTCATTGATTTTTTTTCTATTGTCTTTCTGATTTCTGCTTTGTTTATTTCTGCTCTGATCTTTGCTATTCTTTTACGTCTTTTTTTGATTTCTTGATGTACAAAGTTAGGTTGTATATTTGAGATTCTTCTACTTTTTAAACATAGGTATTTATTGCCATGAACTTCCTTTTAGTATTGCTTTTGTTGCATTGTGTAGGTTTGGGTATATCATATTTCTGTTTTTGTTTGTCTCAAGATTTTTTTTGTTTCCATCTTGCTGTCTCCTTTGACCACTGGTTGTTCAGGAACGTGTTGTTTAATCTGTATGTGTTTGTGACATTGTAGTCAGAAAGATGCTTGAGATGACTTCAGTCTTCTTAAATTCCTTAAAACTGGTTCCGTTGGCCCAACCTGGGATCTGTTCTAGAGACTGTCCCATGTGTGCTTGAGAAGAACGTGTGTTCTGTTGCTGGAATGTTCTGTGTGTCTCTTGGTTTCCGTGTAGTTCACGTCCAGCGTTTCCTCGCGGATGTTCCGTCTGGGTGACCTGTGCATGGTTGAGAGCGGGTGCTGGAGTCACCTGCTGTTCTCACGCTGTTGTCCGTCTGTCCCTTCTGATCACTTCGTGCTTCCTGTATTGAGGGGCTTTGATTTTTGGGTGCATCTTTGTGTTTTTGCTTGATGAGACGTATTCTACTGTAGGACCCCTTCGATTCCGTTATGCACTCTTCTGTTAATTGGACAGGTTGCTCTCTGTTTGGGGCTACTCGGAAGAGGTAAGCTTTAAACACTTTTGTACTATTTGTGTGTGTGTGCGTGTGTGTGTGCGTGTGTGCGTGTGTGTTCTGGTTTATCCAGGGTAAGGGGTAGGTCTTCCGCTCTGGGGTAGAGTCGCTGGGCAGGTATATGGTGGCCTTCATAAGCCACTGTCACACGGTTCTGCGAAGGTGTTACTGTATTTTCCAAGCCCACCAGCGGCTGCTAGAGCTCTGGCTGCTAGCTCTGCTAGAGCTGCTAGAGCTTCAGGTCCTCATCAGCATCTGTCTGGTGTTGCCGGTCTTTCGTTCGAGCCAGTCTGGTTCTGTAGTGTTTGGTGAATCCGTGCACACCGATACCCCGTGTGATTCCAGCTTACGCTACCTTGGTGGCTCATGACCTTGGGTGGATTCTCTCTCTCACCCTCTCTCTCTCTCTGTTCTCTCCCCTCGAGACCCTCCGCCCCTACCTTCCCCTCCCCCGTTCCTCTCTTCCTTCCCGAAGCCTCTATCGGTTCCTGAAAGAGGAATGTTACAGTCTCCCACGGGGATTGCGGATTTTTCTTCTCCTTGCTTTAATTCTCCTCATTTTGTCTTCGTGTAATTCTAAACTGTTTTTATGTGCAGATGCATTCATCTTAGGAATGTTGTGACTTCTTGATGCATTGATTCTCTTGGCATTATGAAGTGTCTCTGTCTCTGTGCGTGCATTTTGCTTTAAAGCGACTTTCCCTGCTACTGATATAGCCACACCAGCCTTCTCCTCTCTGTGGCTTTCGTTGAAAGTGCATAGCTTGTCTACGGCATATGGCTGAGTCTTGACATTTTATCTTGTCAGGAAGCTATTTTTTAATTGGAATGTTTAGTTGACTTACATAAAATGTAATTATTATATAATTGGGTTTCTTTCTACCTTTTTGTTATTTCTCCTCTATTTGATCCATATGTGCTCTTTTCCCTCCATGTCTCCTTTCCTGCCTTCTAGGTTAATGGAATATAAGTTTTGGTTTAATTTTAATCCCTCCATTACATGCTTAGCTCATACTGCTTTGAGTGTGTGTGTGTGTGTGTGTGTGTGTGTGATCTAGGGATTACAATACACATCCTTGACCCCAGTTTACTGAGGTTTAACAGGGTTCCACTTCATGTAGAATCTTAGGAGCCTGTAATACTGTAATTACATAGATAAACAGTGTATTACATGTATCCAGTATGTGACATATATGTGTCCATACGTGTAACATTATATCCGCTCTGTCCACGTGCCAGTGTTGTCATGTACTTGGCATCAACATGTTATGAATTCCTCGATATCGAGCTTTACAAAACTTTCACTAACTAGCCAGCATTTTTTTAGTTGAAGGAAGAAGAAAGTAAACTTTTTAATTTACCCGATTATTTCTCATTTCGAGTGCTCCTCATTCATTCCTGGAGATGGGGTTTCCATCAGGTGTCAGTTCCATTTAGGGCTGTGGGAGACAAATTCTTCTAGCTTTCCTGTGTCTGAAAATGTCTTCGTTTTGCCTTTATTTTTGAAAGATGGTTTCAGGGGAGACAATTCTGGGTTGAAATTTCATTCCTCCATTTTTTCCCAGTAGTGTGTATACATTACAGTACCGTGTAACACTGCCGTGATACTTGTCTGTACCATATAATCTATGTTACCTATGACAGATCATACACATAACAGACATGGGTGCACACACACACACACACACACATTGATGTGCACACACACACACACGATCTTGGAGCTGAATCTGCATCGTCTTGATACCTTGTCAAAACAATTTCGACATCTAGATTTATCTCCAGCGTGTTGCAAGAATCACCACTTTTTTAACCCAGAACAGTTGCTCTCCTCTGCCAAGCAGCCTGCCTCTTCACTCCTCCAATTCCACGTTTTCGGGTCTGTTACCTGCTGCCGCATTTCAAGTCTCAAATTCTAGATATTTGAAGCCACCTTCAGCAGTAAGCCACCAAACACCGGTTCCTTAAACAAATAGGTGCATTTTTTTCTCCCACGGGAAAGCTGGAAACAGAAGTCTCTCCACTTGGCTTCCAGGAATCCACGACACCATCAGGCCTCCCCATCCTTCTCCACCGTCCCCTCTCGTCATCTTTTCTTTAATTTACTCCCTTCTTTCTTTCTTTTCTTTCTTTCTCTTGCTGGTGTCTTCATGGTCACAGTACAAGCTGTCGAAGCTCCAGGCATTGCGGCCTGACTCTGTCGAGAGCAGGGAGGAGGGAGATCCTGAGGGACCGCTCGTCTGTCCTTCTGGTCAGCAGACCCAGAGCCAGCCCGCCCAGCCCTTGTCCGTTTCCGCTCCCGTTTCACTGGCCGTGACTGGGCGGTGTGGTTCCCCCCACCTGTCGAGGGGGCGGGGAGCGAGGACACCCGCTTCTCCTGGCTCTGCGGCGCGTGGTTCACAGGGGTGCGTCTGTCCCAGCAGCGACGCAGCTTCCTCTCTCTGCATTATGCCCGTCTCGGCCCTCCGCGTCGCGGGCTGTAGGGGGGGGACACATCCCCTCGCTAGAACCTTGCTTTGCATTTGCAGGTTTATTCATTTCCTTCTTCTCAGGGTTGGAGTGGCTCAAAGACGTCCCTATCGAGCCACAAACTCTAACCTTGCATAAAAACAAAATATTCTTTAACGTGGATGATTCTGACCGATGCCGCCTCTTCCCTGTGTCCGTCGTTAGAACTCCGAGGGGAACCGGTGATTTTCGGGTGGCCTCCGCGGAGGCACTGTGTCCTTGGAGGTCGGCTGTCATGGTGTCCTTTCAAGCGCAGCCCGGCAGGATGCAGGGGTGTTATTTGGATGTGCTCGGGTCGGTGCCTTTCTGTTCATTCTTGTCCGTCCTTCCCTCCGGCCCCTCCAAGGAACCTCCCGGTTATCCACGTCTGTGCTTCCCGCGGGGCTCCCCGGCACAGGGAGGGACAGTCCGCCTGTCCAGCTGCGGAAGCCACGGACGTCAGAACCTGTTTCTCTCCCGCCCCGACGACTCATCACCAAGCCGTGTGGCTCTCGCTCCCGAGTGCCTCGTGCGCTGCCTCCCTCAGCGCCCCTGGCCAGCGGCCTGGCCCTGCGCATCTGGTCCCCAAGCCCGGCGGTGGGTGCGGGGCACAGAGCAGCCACCACGAGCCGCTTAACCCGCGCCAGGCTCTTTGCTCGTGTAAAACCGCACGTTGGGAGAAGAGCGCGGGGACAGTCCAGGCCGCCTGAGTGACGCAGGCACGTCAGTGAGTCCCCAACGCTGCTCCCCCCGGGATGGCAAGACGGCTGTGACACTTCTTGGCGTCCCCTCGCGCGGACACAGCCGTGTCAAGCAGAGGAGCGCGTGTCGTGCTCGCGTCACTTCGTGAACGAGGAGGATCGTCCCACGAGGTTCCCCTGCAGCTCCGCTCGGGCCGGTCCCGGCTGGTCACGGTCCGTGTCCGGGCTGGAGGCCGGAAGGGCGACTTTCTGGCATGTTCCGCTGCACGATGGGGGCCGTGTCCGCAGGTCAGGAGGACGATGGGGATGGGGGTGCAGAGGGAGGGCGTGTGGTTTTGGGGGCCTTCCTCCGGACCTGCTGCACACGCCCCCACCCCCCTCGCTCCCCCCCCAAGCCCTTCTCCCCGCGCCCCTGCGGCCAGAGAGGGCTCCCCGGGCGGCCACCGTCTGGCTGGCCCATCTGCTCACTCGCTTCTGTCGCTTCCGCTCGTCATTACGTAAACTGCGCAAGGGAGGAGACCCTGCCTGTTCCGTCCACAGCTTTGTCCCCGGAGTGTGGCCTCGCACAGCGGAGGTGCCGACGTGATATTCGGGTGTCGGCCGGCTGCGTGAGCCGACGCGCATCGGTTCCGTCCTGTCCTTCCGTCCGTCCTGTCCTCGGGCCTCCCGTGCTTTCCCTTGGCCGCGCAGCGGACGTCGCCTCGTCTGGAACCGTAATGGCTCGCACAGCGAGGTCTGGGCCTGCCTCTCCGTCTCTCCCACGTTCCCCGACCCTGCCACTCTGTCTCAGCTTTCCGGAACTTTCTTCAGTTTCTCAGATACGCCATGTGTTTTCTTCCGTCTACATGCTCCCCTCCGACTGCCTACAACGGTTTTGGCTTCTCACTCGGCTTGACTACGTCCTTCTCTAGAAGCGAATTTCAGTTTAAATGTCGTTTCTTCTGGGAAATCTTCCAGAAGGTTCTTTCACTAAGCATTGTCAGAAGCCCCTGCATACGTCCCAGAGCACGCGGGAATTCTCCACCCTAGACATTGTTCTGTGTTATTCTAACTGCTTAATTGCGTTTCTCCACCACCGTGATTTTTTTTTTTTTTTAAGATTTTATTTATTTGGCAGAGAGAGACACAGCGAGAGAGGGAACACAAGCAGGGGGAGTGGGAGAGGGAGAAGCAGGCTCCCTGCCGAGCAGGGAGCCTGATGCGGGGCTCGATCCCAGCACCCTGACATCATGACCTGAGCCAAAGGCAGAGGCTCAACCCACTGAGCCACCCCGGTGCCCCACAACCACCATGATTTAGAACAAAACAAAACAAAACACAGCTTCATTGAGATAAAATTCCTATGCCATTGACCTATTGAAAGTCTAGGATTCAATTGTCTCCCATATGCGCACAGAGTCCTGCAGCTAGAGCAGCCAGAGTCACTTCCCCTCCTCCCCAACCTGCCCATTAGCCGCCGCTCCTCGTCCTAATCCCACTGGCCGCGGGCGACCACCGCTCTGCTTTCCGTCGCCGTGAATGGGCTGACTCTGGACCTTTCACAGGCTCAGAATTGACCTTCCGCGCTCAGAATTGTCCTGGTTCCTTCCCACTGGATTCCCAGGGCTGAGAGAGCCTGGCATGTGGTTGGGCCTCAGGAGATTTTTGCTGAATGACTCGTTGACTGAATAATCGAAAATTTAGACTCGCAAAGCCGGTCCCGCCTTCCCTGTCGTTGGCAGCGTGCGTCCACGGGTTTCTGCTGTTTTTATTCCCCCGCATCGGGCGTTTTTTATGTACTTGTTCATCTTCCTAGATCAGGGGTTGCTTAAGGACAAGAGCCACGCCTGATTCATCTCTGTGTGTCTCGGCTGAGTCCTTGGTGCGCGAGGTGCTCGACAAATATTTGCAGAATGGGTAAATGAACGAATGAATCAGCCGAGATGCTCCTTCCCGTGTCATCCGTCAGGCCCTCCCCCAGGGACAGGTGGGCTCAGCTCCTCTGTTTGCTCGAGCCGCCGGTGTTTACTAACAGACGAGGCCGCGATTGCATACTTCCCGCCGGCGTTCCGGAAATATCCTCACAGCCACGGTCGTCACCCCTGTCTGCGGCTGAGGCTGCGACTGGGAGATCCCGGTGACCCCTCGGGCCCTGCCCTCCGCTGTGTGCGCACTCAGGGTTGCATCCAGCGCCGTAGCGTTCAGGCCTGTGGCTTGGAGTCTCTGAGGGTTAGGGTGTCAGGGAGAGGGCCAGGAGGCCAGATGGGCTTGTGATGTCAGGTTCTGTGGTCGGGGGGCATTTTAGTACGAGTCGGGGGTTTTTGGTCTCTGTCACCCAGAGGACTCTGGCCACTCGCGACACAGAACATTCTGCTCGAGTGGGGCTCCTGGTGTGGTGGTGGCGTGTCTCGATGTGTCGGGACGCCCGGCCTGAGCTGCGCCAGACCCTTTTCCAGAAGGTTGTCACTGTGGTATAAAGGGAAACAGCTGGGCCTGTTCCTATGACCGGTTTCCAGAAGTGCCTCCAAGGATGTCCGTGTGGGACGTTAGCCAGGCCTCATAGCCTGGGTCCTGGTGCTGGGAGTCCGGACGCCCACGATGTGCTGAAGGGTGCGTCCTGCCATGTGGCCCGAGGGTGCGGGGCTCTTCCATCCCGAGTCCGGCGCTCAGGGGTCCTCTCTGAGCAGCCGGCCCTGTTCTCCCCACACTAGTTCGCCTACAGAGCCCCTGCGTCTGCTTCCCCTGGGCAGCGATCGACCATCGCCGGGTAAACCCAGAGGCCCATTGCTGGGCTCTGATGGCTTCACAGACCTCGGCTTTCCCCGGGATTTGGGCCTCTTTTGAAGAATCCTAGAAAGCGATTCCAGACCCGCTGTTGCCTGTGGTAGGCTGGAAGCCCTGCGTGGCCTGTCCCGCCAGAACGTTCACGTTCTGGTCCTGGAAACCGTGAATATGTTATATTGTCCTTCGCAGACGTGATTAAGAGATTCTTCTGGATGACCTGGTTGGCCCAGTGTAGTCACAACGGCCCTTGCAAGGGGGGCGCATGTAGAGAGCAGAGAAGATGCCACACAGACGGCTTTGAAGGTGGAGAAAGGCGTCCTGAGAAGCCTCTGGAAGCTGGAAAAGTCAAGGATTCTCCTCTGGGGCAGCCCGAAGGAACCACCCCTGCCAACACCATGCTTCTAGCCCCAGAGCACCTGTTTCCAACTCCTGCCCTCCTGGACACTGGAAGAAAATAAATCTGTGTTGCTTTAAGTCACGGGGTTTATAATAATTTGTGACAACGGAGGTAGGATGACAGGTACTTTGCTGCCACCTTGGTCGCAGCTGCCCCGGAGCACGCAAGCTTTCTGCTGGCCCGGGGGGAGCGTTCACTTTGAGCTCCGAGGGAGGCGGTGTTTGTCTCCCTGGGCTGCCGGTGACTGCGGGCCACAGCCCGGGAGGGGTACACAACGGAGGCCTCGTTTCTCCCAGTTCACCAGCAGGTAAATGTGCGGGGGGAGCTCTCTTCCCGGCTGGCAGACGCGGCCTCACCGTGTTCTCACGCGGCCTTTCCTCTGTGTGTGTACGGGAGAGAGAGCGAGCGCGCCCTGGTGTCTCTGCCTCTCGTAAGGACACCAGTCCCATTAGATCAGGGCCCCCTGTTCTGACCTCCTTTAAGCCTGATGACCTCCTTAAAGACCGTCTCCAAACCTAGTCACGCTGGAGGTCAGGGTTTCCCCATGAACTTGGCGGGGAGAGGCCAGGGGGTGCAGTCCGGTCTGTAACATGGGGTCTCCGTGGTTGTATTTGTAGGGAAGGGGCCAGGGTTCCTCAGGCCATTTTCATCCCAGGAGCTCAGTGTTCTTTGCAGAGGAGCTTAGCGTGGGTCCCGGGTGCTGGTGTGACGGCGGCCTTCAGCGGAGCCCCGTGGGAGCGAACCTTGGGCTTCTGTGGTTCAGCACTCCACCGACTAAATTGGGGTGTTTGAGGATTTTTCACCAAGCTGGTTCGGTTGGTCCTTCCCTGATGGCAGGTGGAACCCCTCTGGGCCGGTCATCGGAAGTGTGTGCCGAGAACATCGGCCATCTCAGGGGGAAGGCCCACTTGGCGCTGAGACGTGCCTCGTGACGCTGACCTGGTCGCATGTCTCTCTCCCTTCCTTCCTCCGTCTCTCTCTCTCTCTCTCTCTCTCTTTTCTTTCCTCTTCCTCACTGCCCTTCGTAGTAAAGGAGACAGTCTGTCTGGTTCCTGGTCATGACTGAGCCTTTTGGGAGCTCACATCATTTTACATGCTCCTAAGCACAGTCTTTTCGGGTCCAGCCTGATGCTGTCCTGCCCCGAGGATGCGTCTGTCACCGTCCCAGGCACACTTCCTCACGGGACCCCAGCCTCCGGCCCCACACTCGTGCCCCGTTCATGAGAAAGTGGCTTCTGGCCCCAGTTCAGCCTCCTGGGCTGGGCTGGGAACTGTTAGTGGTTCATGGCTCAGGCTGCCTAGGAGGCACGAAAGCCTCGTCTCAGGAGGGCCGACCGAGCACTGTGACTGTGGTTTCTGGACACCAACCTGGTGAGCACAGACGGGCCCCCAGACAGACACTGGGCAGCGTGCGCGACAGCCGCAGGTCACCTGAGCTGATGTCCCGTGACGGAAGCCACAGGCTCGGGGAACGGCAAAGGCCTCTCTCCTCTGAGACAGCCTCTTCTCTAACAACTTTCCGGAGCTCGGCGCTGACAGCAGGCAGACGGCTCCTGACCGAGATCCCGCCACCCAGAAGCTTCCAAGGACAGAGCGCACAGGAGCGAGCCCTCTCCGGTCAGAGCAGGACCCGGAGCCCCTCCCGGTGCAGGCGCCCATCCTGGGAGTGGCCGACCCAGCCCTGGAAGCCACACCGGCAGGTGGGACCACCGCGGCCTGCGCCGTGAGGAGCAGCTGCTTGGACGGCCCTCTTGGCACACAGCTGAGATCTGCCGGCGATGTGTCAGCCTGAACATTCGCCATTTTAGGCTGATTTATGAGGAAAGGGGCTCAATTCTGCTAGCCCGGGAGCCGACGCAGGCGCCGGGTTTTTGTCCTACTCTGACGGGGGGCAAGAGGGGTCCTCGATGTGTCCTCCGCTCGGAAGGGATGCGGCTTTAGGCGCCGCAAACACAGCTGTGCCCTCGCGTTTACTTGTCCCAGGGCCCGGGACCGTTTGGGGACAAACAGCGCCTTATTTGGAGTTGTTGATTCTTTCCCCACGTCTCTTGCGGGGGTGACCTCAGATAACCTGGGGGGTGACCTCAGATAACCTGGTGCAGCTCAGAAGACCTGAAGAGCCCAGGAGAGCTTGTCTGTGGCCTGAGGAGACGTTCCATCCCCTTCGTCCCCTACTAGAAACTGGCAAAGACGCCAAGCGGGTGGGGTCCGTCTCCGTTGGCTGGTGGCAGGCCCTTGGGTCCTAAGGACCAGGATTCTCCCGAGGACCTCGTGCTTGCCCTGGGATCGTCCCAGATTTCTGCCTCCCGGACTACACGCACAGCGTTCTTGGAGTTACCCCCACGGCGGGGCTCCTGGACGTCTGCGTCCTGTGGTGCCTGAGTGTTTCCTAGAAGGGAGACGGGTTGTGCCAAACCCTCTCGTTAGCACAAGAGGTGGGTGGGTTCGGGGGCGCCTGGGTGGCTCAGTGGGTTAAAGAAGTGGGTGGGTCCTTGGTTGGACTGCGGTCCCCTTAGAAGGCTCCTACCGGCGACCCTTGGGCCACAAGAGGTCCAGGTTCGTGAAGACAGTGTCTCCTCGGGGCTCCCCTAGGAAATCTGTGTCTCCACAGGGCTCCCCTAGAAAATCAGTGTCTGCATGGGGCTCCCCTAGGAAATAAGACACCTACAGACATGGGCGGCAAATGTGAGGGCGTCCCCCTCGAACTCACAGTCCTCCTGACATAAGCTGGTCTTCCGGTCACACTCAGAATGTCCTCGGCTGGTCTCTGGACGTGGGGACAGTGTTGGTCAGGGGACCTGTGAGCGTGAGGGCACGCTGATGGCAGAGTCCCAGGGGTGAGCGGTGGCTCTGTTATGGGTCAGACCGTGTCCCCCCGAAAGTGATGTCGGTGTCCTCGCCCCCTGCTGAGTACCACAGAACGCAACCGTATTTGAGGATAGGATCTTCACAGAGGTAATCACGTTAAAATGAGGTGGTCGTGTGGTCTGTAACCCAGCATGACTGGCGTCCTTTTGAAAAGCAGAGATTTGGACGGACGCACACAGAAGGACACCGTGAGACGGTGAAGGCTACGGACCATACAGCAGCAGGGATCACCAACCAGACTCCGTTAACTCCAGAGGTTAGAGGAGAAGCGGGAACAGAGGCTCCCTCGCTGCCCTCAGACAAACCACCCTGGGGGCTCCTGGGGGGCTCTGTCGGTGACGTGTCGACTCTTGACTTCGGCTCAGGTCATGATCTTAGGGTTGTGAGATCGAGCCCCGCAGTGGGGTCCACGCTGGGTGTGGAGCCTACTTGAGATTCTCTCTCTCCCTCTGCCCCTCCCTGCCCTCTCTCTCTAGACAAAACAAAACAAAAGAACCAGCTTTGCCAACCCCTCGATCTTAGACTTCCAGCCTCTGGAGCTGAGAGAAAGTAAAATTCTGTTGTCTGAACCGCATGGTCTGCGCTGCTGCGTTCCAGCGGCTCCAGAAAAAGGAACCAGGGTCTTGCAGGGAGGGGGAGCCCATGAGAGGCCAACTAGGACGCTGTCGAGGACCGGAAGGCCGCGTGCTCGAGGGGGACAGTGGTGTCCGCTCGGTGGGGGGTGCGTCTGTGTTTCTGTCTCGCACACACTATGTGTCTTTTTTCTTTTTCAAGTCATCTGTGAGCCCTGCGTGGGGCTCGGACTCACGGCCCTGAGATCAAGGGTCCCCCGCCGGGTAACCGGCCAAGCCAGCCAGGCCCCCCGCGCTGTACCCGTCCTGTAGCCTTCAGCTTTCACAGCCTACGGGGTCCATGTGGGTATCATCCCCATTTACAAGTGGGGAAACTGAGGCACAGAAGGACGGTCCTTGCCCAAGCGCGTGTGGCTGGTAGATGGGAGCCTGACTGCGGCTGCCCCCGGCCCTGTCTTGGGGCTCCGGGGCTTGCACAGTCTTTCCCTTCCTGCAAGGCCGAGCCGCCCTGGGGGGGTCCTTGTGTGGGCTGCTCCCCGCCGAGGCTGCTTCTCGCAGATTCCCGCCCGGCCGACTCCTGTTCTCTGGGTCTCAGCCCCAGGGCTCATCTGCAGGTTGAACCCCCGTCCCCCGCGTCCTCTCCGCCCACTGCGTGTTTTTTCGTTATTTTGTTCAACAGCCCTTGCCCCGTCGGGGACCTCCCTCCTGCTCACACACGGGTCCTCGTCTGAGCCCACCGGCACGTTTCAGGAGAACCGGGACCTTCGCTGGCTTCTCCCGGCCTCTAGCCCAGAAACGCGATTGGTTCCTGCGGCGGAGAAATTGTTCACGAACTCCTGCCTTTTGTGGTTCAAACACTGGGGGCCTTTCCTGCCGCACTGGAGCCCGGGCTCCGTCTGGCACAGGCAGTGGATTTGTGAAGGTCTTTGCTACGTGGGAGGCCGCTTCTGTCTCCCCTTCTGATCCCTCGCAGTGCCTGGGAGCTGGGGGAGCTCGAACGCGGGGTCTCCCCCGCCCCCTCCACTGTCCCTCCCCCGCCAAGGGCCTGTAAGGGGAAAGTGGAGGCCAGAAGTTGGCTTTGTCATTGGACGGTTGTTGCCACCCTGCCCAGGAGGCGGAGAGTCTGGGGTCAGTGACCGTGGCCTTGGGTCAGTCGACTAACACAGCGCCAGGTCAGACGCGTCCTCGGGGCTGCTGTGGCCCCAGCCCCCTGGGAGTGACCAGGGAGGTGGGAATCCTCTACCTTGTAGGGGGCTTCGGAAGGCGCTCCCTGCCCCTCAGTGGGAGACCAGCTGCCGCAGGCTGCAGGGCAGGACCCTGGCATGAGGGACGGGCAGCCGTGCGCAGTCCTGCAGCGCCGGGCCGTTTGTGGAGAGGCAGAGCACGTTCTAGCCTGTCCCGTGGGCCGCCGAGCTCCCACCAGCTGCCTCCTGCTGCCCTGTGTGCGGTTTCCAGGCCTGGGCTGAGGCCACCCCAGTGCTCGTGTGCAGGGTCAGCTCACACGTCTCGAGATGGTGCCAGCGCTGCCTCCGTCCATTCTTTTAGGCTGCCGTTGAGCAAGCATGTATTGAGCGCCACTGTATGCGGGGGACAGCTGGTGGGCCGGTAGCTACGGGAGCAATCGTTCTGTTAGAGTCTTTCCCTGGGACGTGTCGGGGGGGGACATCGGGCAGGTGGACAGCGTTCGGTGCCCTCGGCTCGGACTGACCACATCCTGTCCGCAGGCTGGGGCGGAACCCCCCGGGGCCTCCCTCCGTTGTCCGCCCCCTGACAAATGGGAACAGAGTGTGGGGTCTTCCTCCGAGGGGCCTTCCAGGGTTGGTGCATGAGCCGAAAGCACCGGGGCGGTTCGGGCAGGAGGCGCAGAGGGCAGGTGGGGCTCTGGCCCGGGCACGGGTGAGCCCACTTCCCGGGCTGCTGCTCCAGGGTCCCAGAGGACAGAGCGAGCCCCTTCCCTTCCTTCCCAAGGAGAGCTTCGTAAGCAACCTGACTTTGGCTGAACATCTTAAAAAAATAAATGGGCATTTGTCATTTGCAGAACGTAAAGGGACAGAGAAGGTCTGCTCTTGATTCAGCAACAAGCTGGTGTCTGGCATGAACCTTGGAGTGGGGGCGGGGTTGCTGAGAGTTGTGAAGACGGAGAGGGCGGCCCGGTTTGGGAAGAGGCTCACACACCGAGGGGGGTGGGGTCTGACCTGGCCCATCCCAGTGGGCTCTGCCCGGGCCTTAAAGAGCCCTCATGCTGGCTGTAGTAAGCCGCGGGAGCTGGTGGGGACACTGAGGCCGACAGGAACCGTGCTTAGACGTGCTGTTCTGAAGCCACAGCTCTGGAGGGTGGAGGTCCTACCACCAAGCCGGGAAGGGGTCGAGGTGAGTTTTGGGGTTGAGCTACATAGGACCACACTGACCCTCTAGACGGTGTTCAGGTAGGAAGAGCAGAATGACGCAGAGCTTTACAGGTGTGGTGTGGTTTGGTGTTAGAGAGATGGGGGTGGGGCGTAGAGAGAGAATCGCAAGCAGGCTTCGTGCCCAGGCTTCTAGTCTGATCTCCTGACTCTTGATCAGAATCAGATGCTTAACCCACGGGGCCACCCAGGCGCCCCTGTTTTTATTTTTGTTTTATTTTCATAGAATGTGTGAACAATCCTCTTTCACTGCTCCAGAGTTTAAAAAAAAAAAAGAAAAGAAAGAAAGAAAGCAAGCAAGCGTCCCAACTCACGCTTCCATTGAGAGGACCTCATTTTCTGTGCGGGGGCCGCGACAGAGGGGGGCGATGAGAGGGAGCAGGCGTCGCGGGGAGACGGGGCGGCTCTGCTGTGTGCGGTTTTTATCAGACTTCTTGTCGTGAGCCAATTTTCATGTTGAAATGGCTTTTCTCCCCCCAAACAAATGGCTTTTTATGTGGTTGAATGGGGTGGCTTGCGCCTTCTCTGAAGATTAGCCGACTCTGTTCTCCGCCTGCGCTAAGACATGTACCTTCCGAGGTACCTTCCGTACCCCTTCTGAGGGCAGAGACTGACTGATGTGCTCCCCACAGAGGAACTGGTTAATAAGACTTGGGAAAAGACAGTTTCTAGAAGAATCGGGAATGAGAACCGATGGCTTGAGTCTTCTGAAAGTGGATTTCCGTCCACTCAGAGACCTCGGGGGGCCTTGGGCTAATGGACCCCAGAAGGGATGGGGCATTTTGAGGGAAGTTTTCAGTTCATTCATTGCCCCCTCCCTTTTTTAAAGATTTTATTTATTTGAGAGAGAGAGAGAGGGAGGGGCAGAGGAGAGAGAATTGGAAGCCGACTCTGCCCTCAACGCAGAGCTGGACGTGGGGCTTCATCCCAGAACCCAGAGATCAGGACCTGAGCTGAAAACAAGAGCCAGACACTCAACCCACTGAGCCACCCAGGCGCCCTACTTTGGTTTTGTTTTTTAAAATAGTATTTGGTTATAAAATATAAATCCAGGGGCGCCTGGGTGGCTCAGCAGGTAAGCATCTGCCTTCAGCTCAGGTCATGGTCCCAGGATCCTGGGATCGAGCCCCGCATCGGGCTCCCTGCTCAGCTAGGAACCTGCTTCTCCCTCTGTCTGCTTCTGTCCTGGCTTATGCTCTCTCTCTCTCTCTCAAATAAATAAAATCTTAAAAAAAACCAGACACACTGATGGATTTGCCAATAAAGTATAAGGGTGACCACCAACTCTCTCTGGGCAACTGAAATGTCACCGTTCTATGATAGTTTATCCCTGCATTTTGTTGTATTTACTTCCTGTCTTTTTTTCCCTAGACATGGGTTTTCACCGAGCAAGTCATGTTGCTTATATAATTTCTAGTCTGATATTTAAAGAAAATAGATTTTCTCACGTCATTTCGTAAATGGGGTTTTTGATTGTGCCGTATATTTGGCCATGTGGAGGTGATTAAATGGACATCACGCACGTTTTTTGTTGTTGTTTTACCATTTTCTTTTCAACAACTTCAGATAGAAAGAGTCAAAGACGGTGCAGCAAACAGCCCTATATCTCTCAGCCGATTCTCGGATTGTTGACGTTGGGCCACATGTGCTTTACCATTCTCTGTCGCTCCCAAAGGAATGTCATTGTTTTCTTGGAAACCTTTGTAGAGTGAGCAGCAGATGTGATACCCCAGTATTCTTGGGTACTCTGTGCACATTCTCCACAAAGACAGTCTCCTGGCTAACCATGACATCCTCGGCAAAATCAGGAGACTCGTGCCCTGTAGGGCCGCCACAGAATCCACGGTCACCGTCGGATTTCCCCGTTACCCAGTTACCATCGCGCTCGCTGACTCATCCAACCCGAGAGCGTAGTTAGCATTTATCTGGGATGCCTTTCTTTTTCCTCCAGTTTCTGAAGCTTCCTTACATTTTGTGTTTGCTTTGTTTGTTTGTTTGTTTGTTTCTGCTCTCGCCGTGTGGACGTCTTTGACATTAAAGACCACTTACCCTGTAACCTGTCCCTCACCAGGTATGCCCGTGTCTTCTTATGGCTGAATTTAAGTCATCCAGCTTTTGCAGAAATATCACAGACATAATGACGGTGGGGTCCCTCTCGCAACATGGGATCGGGGGACGTACAATGGTGATCTGCCCCATCACTTGTGATACTAACTTTGGTCGCTGAGTTCAGGTAGAGTCTGCCAGGCTTCTCAATGTAAAAATGACTCTCTTGCCTTCAGAATCAATAAGTACTTAAAGGGGGAATACTTTGAAATTCTTCAATATCTGATTCTCATGAGTTTTCGTATCCGTGAGGGATTCTTGCCTGAATCAGTTATGGCAGTGGTGGTTACCAAATGATTGTGTTTTGAAGCCCAACATTTCTTGTGCATTTATCAGCATAACTCTATAAGCAGGAGACTTTTGTTATCTCCGTCCACCCGTCCGTCCGTCCATCCATCCATCCGTCTATCCATTCACTGATATCCGTATTGGTTCATCAATTTCCATATTATTCAATTGATCATTCTCTCTCCTGGTCATTGTTCATTTTCATGTTAGCAGCAGACCGCTCTCAGGCTGGCTCTTGGATCTTTTTCAGTCTAATCTCATCATTGAAAATGATGGTCACACAGCACAGAAGGCTTAAACATTTATTTTCTACTTGGCAATAAATAATGAGCACTTTCCATGTTAGGAAGACTTTACAGTGTTATTTTTAGTCAGGGCAGAGTGTCCATCAAATGTGCTCCATGCTTCAGCTCTCCTGGTGGGCGAGAAGGTCTGAGGAAGGCCTCTCTCCCATGCAACGACTATCATTTTGTTGGACTGGGACACACAGTGTCACCAGCAACAGCGCACCGGGCAGGAACGCATCCGGCGTGTTTGGGTACGAGCATCGGCCTCCAGCTTGTCACTGATTGTGCTGCTGCTACAGGGACTGTCTGCACAGGAAGCGGAATTCTTCACCGTGGGGCTACCCCTCCTGTAAGCTCTAGCATCCTAAGTACCCATCAGCTGGAGATGGAGTGTTATAGGGTGGCTTAAATAATCTCAGGTTGTGTGGGTCCACATGTGTAGATGTATGTGTGTGTGTGTGTGCGTGTGCATGGGTTTGTATTCGCTGTATTACATTTGCATGCCCAGCACGCACACACGTGTACACACACACACGCACACGCACATCTCTTCAGAATGCAGATGAAAGTCCAGGACAGCAATAAGACTGGACCCGGGATAGGAAACAGAAGTGACCCATAAGGGGCTTCAAACCAGTGTATGCAAATTACACTTCCATGGAGCCGCAAAGTCATCTGAAGTAAATATGGTGTAACGCATAGACTCGATAAGGGTCTGCGTTAGGTAAACACATGTTTACTGTAATATTCTCTTTTCTGGACTCCCATGTGAAGTCTTTTATGATAAGTAAAGATTTTTTTTAAAAAACATGACTGGGAATGATCAGTACTAAATTCAAGATAGTGGTTTTATCCATGGGGTGAGGGAAGTAGGATCAGGGAGAGAGATCCAGGAGCACCACTTGGATACATAAAGCCTACCTTCTTTTTGGTTTTCTGAAAAAATTAGATCAGAATTGCAAAATGTTAAGATTTGACTTAGTTTAGTTGTGGGTTTGCAAGGGCTCACTTACAGCATTCTCTAGGCTTTCCTGCATTTGTAAGAAACCGGGCCATAGAGATGAGAAAATAAGGTTCTAACTCTCTGGACAGGAAGGAAGTAATGGAATTTATAGCATGCGTGGCATGTTAGCTCTGAGAAGCAGAGCCTGAGGCAAGGCTTAAGTGCTATTGTCTTTGGGGAGGGACAAACCCAAGGCAACAGAATGAGGAAGAAGAGAGGTGAAAGAGGAAAGAACGAGAAGCAAACACCAAATGAACCATTGCTGGGCTGGCCGCTGTTTTATGAGGTCTTAGCTATGCAGGATGTGTCCACATAGGAAATCCAGAAACCCTGTCTGAGGACAGTCCACTGGAGAGAGGAATGGAGCAGGAATTCATTTCCTAGCCGCCTCCTTCTCTGTTTTGTCAAAACTGACTTTTCAGGAAGTTAACGCTCACGTCCTTCTGGAGTGGCTCCTCTAGCCCTTCTGGCCACCACGAGTGAGGCAAGATTACCTACAGAGTGTGGCGCTTCTTCTGAGTTAGGAACTGTGAGGGAAGGCCTTGGGGCCATCTGACCTTAAGAAACCTCCTCTGAGTCCCCCTGCTGGCAAGGGCGGCCGCAAACCCAGTGAGTGAGTCTGATACTAATGGGAAGGGTCCCCTCTTTTGTCCAAAACACGGGAGGACATGAGGATACAATTTGCAGGGAGGAGGGGTGAGGACTGACGACCTCTTTCTTTTCTGAGGAGCACTTGGGGGACTACAGGATTCACTGAGGTTTTGGGGATGGAGATTTGGGAGGTGGGATTGGGAGTTTGGGGAGAATCATGAAGAGCTTGGATAGAGGCATGGGGCAAGGACTGTGTCGGTGACAGAAGTGGAAGGGCTCCTTGGGAGGTGACTTCTGGTTGGGTTGAGTGGGAGAGGGAGGCCTCGGAAGGGCTGATGGTCTGGAGAAATGCTCGGGGGCGATGGTTGTAGAAGGCCGGAGAGCAGGTCGATGGAGGGACGCTTGGAAAAATCCAAGACTGAAACTTTGGAGAGTCAGATTCAGAGCTGGAACTCTTCTGGGCAAGGATGGGGATCAGAATGTGGCCATGGGTGCGGGGCGTGGGGGTGAAAGTTAGGGGGGCATCAGCGGTTAAGGGTACAGAGGTCGCTTAGAATAGCAGCCGGAGTCTGGAAATGGAGCAAGCGTGAGGTTCTGAGGCATGGCAGACGTTGAAAGGCGTGGAGAGGAATGATTAGTAAATTTAGCTCAGCTCTGCACCGGAAGGCCAACGTAAATGATGAGGAACCGTTTCAACATTGAGTCACCAAGGGACCCAATTAGCAAATGGGTCAGCCATTTTATCGTCAACACGAAACCGAATCATCACCATATAATCTTGAATGCAATCACCATCCCTCTGTAAAGATCTTACGCGTTCTCCCACTGCAAAGTCAGTTTCCTCCCGTGACCCCTCCCTACCCCCCGCCCCACCACCCCTCAGCTTTCCGCCATTGTGGGTGTTGGAGCTCGCATCACGGGGTGCTGTCGTGCCTGCCTGGCATTCTGCCTCTCTTCCCACCTGCCCCGTCACTGGTGCTTGCTGGGTCAGATCTCACCCTGCATGGGGTCCCCACCCAGCCTGGTCCCTGACGGCCCGTGGGTGCCCAGCACATTGCAGCGTGGGGATGCTGCAGCGAGAGGGCTGGGCCAGCAGCAGGCGACTTGCGGACCGCGGGTCACTTTCCATGTGATGGTGGAGACAAGCTCCTTGATGAGGTCATTTCCTGGTTTCTGCCCTCTCCCATATAACCTTCCTGTCTCCTCAAATTGTGCGCTCGCTCCTTGTACAATATTTGGAAAACCTTAATAATCCCTCCTAACCCTTAACCTTCAGCAACAACCGCTTATTGATGGCTTCGTGTATATTTTCACAGTCGCGCATTTGATTTATTTCTGTGAGTGGCGAAGACGTGCACGGCACACACTGAAAAAGGCGGGAAAGCGTGTGCCGTGAGAGTCTCTCTTTTCCTGTCCTTCTTCCCTCCGTCCAGACCCGTCTGCGGGGGGTTGTCTGATTCCTGTACATTCATCCAGAAATAAACTTACTTTTACGAGCAAGTTTGTGTCTCTTTTTTTTTTAAGTATTTTCACACAAAAGGTAGTATTTGAAGGATCCCTCTTTGCATCTTGCTTTTTTTTCATGAACAACGTGTCTTGCAGGTCACTCCACATCGGGATATAAAGAAGACGCTCCCTCTTTTGCTGGCTGCATGGTCCTCCGTTGTTTGGGTGCAGTATACCCAGTTGAGCCAATTTTCTGTTCGTGGGTGTTTGAGTTGATTCAGATCCCTTTAGTTTTCAGTGTTTCCTGATGGGACGTGCAAGCGGCATGTACCCCCATGGGGACCCATCGCCCAGCTTTCACATGGGACCAGCCTTGTTTCATCTGTACCCCATCTGCCCGCCTTCCTCCTCCCTCTAGGATTTTAAAGCAAATCTCAGACCTTACATCATTTGGTCTGTAATTATTCGAGTGTCGATTTCTAAAAAGAAGGACTTAAAAAATCCTAATCTCTTACCTACCGTGATGAACCGTAATCCGTTATGACCATAAAAATCGGATCTTTAGGGATGCCTGGGTGGCTCAGTTGGTAGGACGACTGCCTTCGGCTCAGGTCATGATCCCGGAGTCCCAGGATCGAATCCCACATCGGGCTCCCAGCTCCATGGAGAGTCTGCTTCTCCCTCTGACCTTCTCCTCACTCATGCTCTCTCTCACTGTCTCTCTCTCTCTCAAATAAATAAATAAAATCTTTAAAAAAAAATCGGATCTTTAGACAAATATATAAATAATGTGGCGACCTCAGGCATGGCTCATGCTTCATTCCGTACGTGGGTGCATCCATACCAGCGGGGACGTGTCTAGAGGGGAACGGCTGAGGTAAAGTGTGCTCTGTTTTTAATAGACTTGAGATTGCCGCGCTGCACTTCAAAGAGATTCTGCTAATCTGAAGTCCGGCCCTCCGCGTTCGGAGGGCCTGCTGCCCACAACTTTGTCTACACAGCCTGCTCCCAGCCTTCTTGAGCTTTACCCGCCCGTGGAATATATTCTACAAATGTCTTCTTGCATTTTTCTCATCAGGAGTTGGGTTGAACGTTGTTTTAAAGGCCTGAGAGCCATTGGTAACTCCTTTCTTGGAAACTGCTCACATTTTCTGAAGATTTCTCTTTGGGTTGGTTGGCCTTTTTCTTACTGATGTATGGAAGAGCTTTTTTGTGACAGGCGCTGTAAATATTTTCACCTTCTTTCTGATCTTTGATGGAACTTGCTAGAGTTTTTTGACATGACCAAGCTTTTAACATTTTTAAAGCTTTTAATGATTTATGTAGAATTATCGATCTTTTATTTTACAGCTTTTGGTGTTCCCTGCTTAGTACAGCCTTTTATCTGCTCTGAGATGATACAAAAGTTTCCTGTTGTTGTTTTTTTTTTTTTCTACTACAATTAGGATTTCATTTTATATCTTTCACCTTTGATCCTTCTGGAATTTTTTTTGGTCTAAACTGTGGAGGATGGTTTTATTCTTATTTTTTTTTTTTCAGATATCTACTTAGTTGTCTTGACAACATTTTTTGACTCTACCATTTCACATTATTTGAAATGTCACCGTTGCCGTACACTGAATTTCTGTATTAATCCAGACCAATTTCTGCTTTTCCTATTCTTTTCAACTGAATGCCTTATTATCTTACATTAAGCTAATTGCCTATTGTTTGTGGTTTCTCATTTTTATTATAAATAAGGCTGTGCTACCTGTCTTTGTGGATTAAACTTTGTACACGTCTTTTAGCATAAATTCCTAAAAATGAATCACTGTGTCTAAAGGTATAATTGCCTTAAAATCTTTTTTTTTTTTTTAAAGATTTTTATTTATTTATTTAACAGCAGAGAGAGAGATCACAAGTAGGCAGAGAGGCAGGCAGAGAGAGAGAGAGGAGGAAGCAGGCTCCCTGCTGAGCAGAGAGCCCGATGTGGGACTCGATCCCAGGACCCTGAGATCATGACCTGAGCCGAAGGCAGAGGCTTAACCCACTGAGCCACCCAGGTGCCCTAAAACTTTTCCTTAAGATTTATTTATTAACGAGAGAGAGAAAGTGTGAGCAGGGGGAGGGACCGAGGGAGAGAGAAAATCCTCAAGCAGACTCCCCACTGCGCACAGGGCCCGTGTGAGGCTCAAACACAGGACCCTGAGATCCTGACCGAAGCTAAAATCAGACGTCGGCCGCGTAACTGACTGAGCCCTGGGCGCCCCTGGAAGTTTGTAGCTCTCGACCCCCCCACTCATCTCATTCAGCCCCCAACCCTTCCTGCCTCTGGTGACCACCGATCTGTTCTCTATCTCTGTGTGTTCCAGTTTCGTTCTTGAATTCCAAAGCCAACTGGGATTGTATGGTATCTGCCTTTCTCAATTAGCGTGAGGCCCTCGAGGTCCATCCACGTCACTGCCACGTCACTGCGATGGCAAGATTCCGTTCTTTGGGACGGTTGAGTCATGCTCCGCTGTATACACACACCGCGTCGTCTCTGTCCACTGGTTCACCGATGGACACTTGCCTTGTTTCCGAATCTTGGTTTTTGCACATGAGGGACCTGTACCTTTTTGAGTCAAGTGTTTCCATTTTCTCTGGATAAATACCCAGAAGTGGGATTGATGGATCATAGGGTCATTTTGGTTTTGATTTTGGGGGAACCTCCGCTGTTTCCCACCGTGCCCGCACCAACAGACTTTGCCACTCACGCAAAGTAAAGCAAAGGCTCCTTTTACTCTGTAGCCTTGCCGGCACGAGGCCTTCCTTGTCTTGTGAGAACAGCCATTCTGGCCAGTGGAGGTGGTATCTATCTCACTGTGGTATTGAATGCCTTTCCCTGGTGACTGGTAAAATGTGAAGCGTGTTTTTATGTGCATATTGGCCACCTGTATGTCTTCCTAGGGCAGAAGCGTTTTTTTAACCACATTAACACAAAACACGCCGCCTCACTCCTTTACTCAGCAACCTGCTATGACTCCCGCCTCACTCACAGCAAAACCCAGAGTGTTGACAGTGGCCTATGAGGCCCTCCACGATCTGCCTTCTCACCCTGGTCTGTGCGATACCACCGCCGACTTCTCCCCCCTCACGCCCTCCATCCCGTGCCGGTCCCTTGGCCTGGTCACTGTTGCTGCTGCACCCCAGGCACAAGGCCACCCAAGGATGAGCACGGACAGGGTCCTGGGTCTGGAACTCTCTTGCCCGGGGAACCCGCGGCTACCAGCCTTCTCTCAGCCCAAATCTCTTCTCGTAGCCGCTCGGTGGCCCTGGCCTCTGCCCCTGCATTGCGACCCCGTGCCCGCCTCTCTCCGGTTCCACACTGCTGTCTGCTCTGCTCGTGTTTTCTCTTTTCCTGGCACCTGCTCCTTTCCTACCCACCGTGTCACTGAGTCTCATAGACAAACCCGGAATATGTTCTACCCATTTGCACTAGAAAATTAATGGGAAAAAAAAGTAACTCTATTGGATGTGATTTTTAGCTATCTGTATTTTCCTTTTGGGGACAATCTGTGCCTTTGTCCACTCTTCTGTTGGGACATTCTGGAGAAACTTTTGACATAGATTATTCCCTTGTCTGACGTATGTCAATTAATTAATTAATTAATTTCCCAGGTTGTTTCTTTGCCTTGACTGGTTTTTTTCTTCTTTTTTTTTTTTTTGGATGTATCCATCTGCCTTCAAGTCTTTAGACTTTTTTTGGTTGTCGAATGTATTGTTTTAATTCCCTTTTTAAAAACATTTTCTTAAATTTTTAAAAAAAGATTTCATTTATTTATTTGACAGAGATCACAAGTGGACAGAGAGGCAGGCAGAGGGGGAGGGGGAAGCAGGCTCCCTGCTGAGCAGAGAGCCGGATGCGGGACTCGATCCCAGGACCCTGAGATCAGGACCTGAACCGAAGGCAGAGGCTTTAACCTGTTGGGCCAACCAGGTGTCCCCTTTCTAAAAAATTTTTCGGAAGTCGATTTGGGTACATGCGTGACGTACAATCAGAACTTACTGTTTTCCGAGTTCTCAGCTGACGTGTACTAAGCCCCGTGTACTAAGTCACGCATCTCTCTCTCTCCCTGGGTTGAAACGGAACCTTCCTCGTGACGTTTGCTTCCATGACCCGCAAGTCCACGAGCACAGGCCTGGCCCTTAGCTTCCTTCCGGCAAACTCGCCCGCTCTCCAGCAGAAATCAGGAATGGTGCGCGCGCGCGTGTGTGTGTACATGCACACACGGGCGTGTACACAAGCGTGCACGTGTGTGTCCTGGAACCGTTGACTTGCTCCCTGGTGACTCACTTAGAGTTACGTTTCTGGGTAGAATTCCTAGAATGATTTTCCTCTTTTTCTGAGCTGCCCTTTTCATGGTGAAGGGCCGACCTGGGGTCCGTCTGCCTCTCCCTGTTACTTCTCTCGCTGGAGCCATTGTGAGGCTATGAAAACAGCCTTTTCAAAGGTGCAGCCTCATGTTGATGGGGAACCAGCGCGTCAAGACAAAATGAGAGAGTTGGCGATTTTAAGCAAATAAATTGCTTCCTACTGATAATGGGGTGTTTGTGCAGCCTGCAGCGGAGCACAGTTTCTTCTATATCCAGGCCTTTGTCAGTGATCAGGACGCCCAGTGGAGGACGGAATGTGGCTGGGAGCTGCTGGGAGGGCTGCTCTGGGGCAGCTCAGGGGGCGGAGGCAGAGAGCCTCGGCCGTCGTCCCGGTTCCCAGGGAGGCTTGGGTCCCGCTGCCTTAACGTCTCACGGGGCTGCCTTTCCTCAGGCAGCAGGAACAAGACTTGGGCCGCGTTTCCGTGTGTCCTTGTACGTGGGTGAAGGAAGGTCGGGGTGATGAGTTCGAATTGAAAAATTTCACAGCCGAAGGGGAATCATTCTCTGGAGTAGAACCAGCCTCTCCAACGCCCACCGCGTGTCCTTTGGCCCGGAGTCCCTGTGCCGTGGGTGATTTGGAAGAGGACGTTACGAGAAGTTCTGTTTCGGGGCCCGAGCTCCCCGGGCAGAGTGTGCTGCTGGGAGTCTTTTGGACCCCGTTTTAGGCCCGGGCCCTGCCTTGGTCGAAGACGCTGCAGAATGGGTGGGTGAGGGCTGGAGAAGTTAAGGTAGGCACAGGGGACCGTTGCTGACCTCCTGCTCTGCTGGGGTCAGCCCGCAAGACTGGCAGATGCCTGTGGCCAGTGGGGCCTGCCTGCTTCTGCCTCCTCCCGTCTGCTGTTCCCGATGGGCAGGTGGCGGGAGCAGGTGATGGCCTGGGGCTCGGGGTGCAGCTGCGGGGGTGGGGGTGTCCCTAGGCCTTTAAGGACCAAAGCTATCATCCTGTGGGTGTCATGTGGTAGGATTGGTAGGGCCTATAGGGTTTACACAAAGGCTTTTGTTTGTTCTTCTGAATGTGACGTCCCTCGTCCCTCGGGGGCCCCAGGAGCGTGGTCACTGAGGGCAGTGACACGGAGGCTGAAGGGAGCTAAGTGCTTGGAGGAGAGGCAGGAAACATGCGCAGCCCGCCAGCAGCGCCGTGTCGGAGGAGGGCCCGGTTCAGGGCCGGCGGAGAGATCCCCAGACAAGCTCGGGAGGCTGCTGGGGGGTCCGATGTGGTGACGTGATTCGTAGGGAGCAAGCACGCCGCAGAGACAAGGCCCGGGTCGGGTTCTCCCCCGTGTGGGTCCTGAGCTGATCCCCCCAGTTTAGCAAATTGGGATGTCGTCCCAAACCAGGAGAGAGACAGAATCGGAGATACCAGAGCGTGTCCCGCCTAGAAAGGGGTGTGCACCGCGTGTGTGCAGAGCTAGAAACACGGGGTTCGGGGGGCAGAGGCTGGGCTCACAGGCCTGGGCTCCGATCGCTGTCTTGAGCCGACCACGTGGCCTGGTGAAGGGTAACAACGGAAGCTGTGTCACGAGGCGGCCTGTGAGTGCTAAACGAGCTCAGACCCCACGAGTTCTTAGAGCAGTGGCTGGTACAAATGAGGCACGGTGCCCGTGTGGGCCTCATGCGGCGGCTGGGACCTGGAGAAGTTGCTGGAATCGGGCCATCTGCTGGCTACACGAGCATGGTTCTGCCTGAAACACACACAGACGCGTGCCTTCCACGGGCAGGGTGGCCTCCTCACGCGTCTGTCGCAGCGTCGGGGGCATCCGCGCCATGGGTCGCTGTCAGAGGCCCTGCACCTCCTTCCGGCTCTCCCCGCAGGGGAGAGGAGATGCGGCACCGACTTCCTGACGGAGGCGCCGCTTCGGCGTGACCCGCTCTGTGGCTGTCCTGGTCTGTCACTCGTCCCTCCCTTGTCATCGAAGGTCGGGTGACGCGCCGGGCTCCCTCGGGGCCCCCGTCACTGAGGACTGGGTGTCGCCGAAGGGCCCCCCTCAAGCTCAGCCCCGGGCCTCCCCCCGACTGTTCCCGAACCCCGCGTGCTGGCCTGCGCGGAGCCTTCTCCCTCCGCGTGAACCCACCGGATCTGGCCGGGGCTGACCGCCTCGCACACGCACCTTCTCCTTATAAAAATCCAAACAAACGATCCAGGCCCCTGGTGTTTGCTCGGGCTTAGTTGTTGGTCTTCGGTTACAAAGTTATTTTCTGCTTCCCGCCTGGTCAGGGGGAAAGACTTGGGCTCCAGAAGGACACTCTGCACGGGTCGGGGGAGAATCCGACTTCAGCCACTGAGCCGTCCTCCACGTGCCTTTCCCACTGCGGGTTCCGTGCGGAACCCGCCTCTTCCCAGTCGGGCGTCCTGTCTGCTGCTCTGCCTTGGTTTCCTGGGATGAGACCCCCGCGCCGAGAATGGTTCCTGACGCAGTAGGTGCCCAAGAAACATTTGTGGGGTTGAGCTGAGCTGAGAAATGCAAAGGGAGGTTTTCCTTCTCAAGAGAATTCCCCAGGCCCCGCGGACGGGATGGGGTGCGAGCTGCCCCCGACAGGGTCACATCCTTTGCCTCTGGTTCATTTCTGGACCTTGGATCTTGTTCCCCGGGCCTCCACGCTGGTGCCAAACCCACAAAATGGTGTTTTCTCAGACGTTAATTATTCTCTGGTCTCAGGATACTAAGGTTTATAGCGCAGGATCCACACGTCTTAATGAAAATGAGTTGTGTTGACGATGACCGTGTTGTTCACGGATAAATGCCACACGCTTTGCTGCTTGTGGTGTCCCTTCTGCGCCAAGTGATCTGGTGCCCCCTTCCTGTCTCGGGCGACTTGCTGCTCTCGTTGAGAAGGGGCTCGTGGCCGTGTGGGAAGTGGCTTGTTCCGTGCGCAGGCACCACACCTGTCCCCGTGAGGCTGTTCCATCTGCTGGGCCGTGGCGATGGCCTGCGTCCTCCTGGGACAGACTGCCCGGCATCGTGCCCCGGGAGCACTCCCAGGCTGGGGCGGGGAACACGGCCGTCCTCACATTCCCCATTCCTCTTCCCGTGTCGGGGGATCCCTCTGCCCCTCCGGGCGCAGCTCTGTTGTGTCAGTGCGTGTGCATGTGTGTGTGTGCACGTGCGCACGCGTGTACCTAGCTAGATACCCCCTTTGAGCCTGTGCTGAGTGTGGGGTTTACTCAAAAGCCTGTGACCACCTGCAGGTCTTTTCAGATGATGTCTGGATCGCTGTCCTCCCCTCTTGACTTCAGGAACGAAAGCCTGTGGGTGACCGCTGGCTGGAAAGGGTCCTAGTTCACGGGAGACTGGCTTCTAGGCATAGATGTGGCCTGACATGGGGAATGGAGGTTCGTGGTCCTGCCTTTTGGAGAGTGTGATATTGTGATAAAATAGGAAACAAATATTTGATCTTCTTTCCTGATTCTGGGAGCTCTTAAAACCCTGGGGACCTCTGGAATAGTCAGTGTCCTTTGTATGCTGGCGAGACGCCTGGTGGCTGGAGTCCTGGGAGGGTTTCAGGACCAGGACTGGCTGCCACAGGGGCCGAGGTGTGATTAGAGGGTTGGAGCTTTTAGCCCCACACCCGGCCTCCTGGGAGGGGAGAGTCCCCAACCCAGTGGCCTGTGACGTCAGCCCCATAAAAATCCCGGACGGATGGTGGGGTTCAGAGCGCTCCTGGGCCGGGGAATGCACTGAGGGGCCGGGAGGGTGGTGTGCCCAGAAAGGGTAAGGGTAAGGTAGCACCTCGTCCTGGGCATCTTGTGCACCCGGCTGTTCCTGAGTCATGCCCCTATCAGAACCCGGCAAGTGTAAGCGAGGAGCTCTCCTGAGTTCCGCCAGCCATTCCAGCAGACAACCCAGTCCCAGGCGGGTTCATGGGAGCCCTAGACCTGATGGCCGCTAGTCACTGAGGCGGGCAGGGGGGACCTGTCTTTTACCGGCGTTGGAGGTGAGGAGAGGTGTGTGGGGCCGGACCCGCGGGTCGGCACGTACTGTGAATGGTGCGTGTCACGGGGGACGAGATCGCCGGCCGCTGGATCGGTGTCCGAAGAGCTGGAGGAGGCCCTGGGGGGGACCCCTCCCTCCCTTCGCCCTGTTGGTGTCAGAAGTGAGTAGAAGTGGATCCTGGTGGGCACCTTGGCCGAGTGGCTCAAGCACCTGAACATGTTCCTGCCCTTTGACCCGGGAGTCCTGTCCCTGGGACACCATCTGAAGGAAAGGATTGTCCAAACCCACAAAAATCTCCCTACAGAGATTTCCAGGGCAGCATTTTCTACAGGTGGGGATGATGCAGACGACCCACCGCTGGGAGTGTGGGGGACTCACGGGGGCCGTGGCGCGTCGCGGACACTACGCCGCCACCAGAAGCGCCGTTGTGAGGGCCAGTAACATGGACACTCAAACGGTTGTGTGTTACGTGGGGGAAAATACAAAGCTTCAGAGAGGGCAGGATCCAAATTTAATTAAGAATATTTGTGCATTGGGGCGCCTGGGTGGCTCCGTGGGTTAAACCTCTGCCTTCGGCTCAGGTCATGATCTCAGGGTCCTGGGATCGAGCCCCGCATCGGGCTCTCTGCTCAGCCGGGAGCCTGCTTCCCTCTGTCTCTCTCTTTCTCTCTGCCTGTCTCTCTGCCTACTTGTGATCTCTCTGTCTGTCGAATAAATAAATAAAATCTTAAAAAAATATATTTGTGCATCACAAACCGTAAGAGACTCTTAATCTCAGGAAACAAACTGAGGGTTGCCGGGGGTAGGGGAGTAGGGAGAGGGTGGTTGGGTTATGGACATTGGGGAGGGTGTGTGCTATGGCGAGTGCTGTGAAGTGTGTAAACCTGGCGATTCATAGACCTGTACCCCTGGGGCTAATAATACATTATATGTTAGTAAAAAATTATATAAAAAAAGAATATTTGTATGTCCAGAGTTTGGAATCAAATGCCCCAACCCATTAACCGAGGTTATTCCTGGCTGATGGATTAGATTATGTTTTTCCTTATACCTTTTGGGGGCGTTCTTCGTAAGAAGCGCGCATTAATGTGTAACCTGGGCGATGCGGCCTTCCTGGGCAGGTCCGGCTCTGGTCTTCTGACCCCAGAGGTCCGGTCCAGAACCTCTCAAGAGAGAAAACTGCCTTTCTCTCCCTCTCTCCACTCATCAGCAGGTCTTTTCGTCTAAAGACCCTCTGGCCATTCTCACCTCATACAGATTCACATCTAATTTCAATGATTTCAGCCCTGCCTGGAACATTCTGTCCAACACGGGGTGCCCCTGGCTGGGATGGGTTTTCATTGTTAATGTCTGCTCTAATTTGCTTTGTTCTGGTGCTGTTGGGGAATTTTCCATCAGCTTAAGCAACCCGGCGTGCCGAGATCAATTCCGCTTTATCTGTGCAGGTATAAACTGTGGGGACAGATAAATTCTGTCCTAGCTCTTCCGTCCTTAGAAATGCCCTAACTTCCTGACTGCCTGGTGCCACTCAATTTGAGGAGAGAAACGATTCTTTTTCATGACCTCGAATACTGAGTCTTTGGCTGATTTCACTGCTTAGCAAGTTACCGAAACGCTTTTCTTTCGGAGGTGCCGGCTGCGGAAGGAGTTGGCTTTGCTTTTAAATTCAAGGTGCCATTTGGGTCCCGAGGAAATGAGAACGGCCAGGAGCGTGGGGGTTCCTGAGTCAGGCAGCCTGATGTCTCGAGTGCTGGGCCTTCGACGTTTTTCAGCCCAGCCTCGTGTCTGCTCCTAGGGCTACCAGTGACTCAGGGCAAGTCTGAGGCCAAGGAACGACCCCCAGATTCTAGCCTCAGATCAGAGAGGCGGTGATGCTGTCTGGGAGGGATGCTGACTCTTGCCAGCCATGTCCTTTTTTAAAAAAAAAATTATTTATTTTTTGAGAGAGAGAACAAGAGCAGGGAGCCTGATGCGGGACTCGATCCAGGGACCCTGGGATCAAGACCTGAGCCGAAGGCCGATGCTTAACCAACCGAGCCACCCAGGCTCCCGCCAGCTCTATCCTTTTGCAGGGGCCGCTCATCAGCGGTCCTTGCCTGCAAGGACCTGGACCCCGAGAGCGCATCTTCTGCCTCCTTGCTCACGCCACGTCCCTGCTGGAAAGCCGTCTTTGTTGCATTGACTATAATTCTCAAATTATGCTCAGAGGCTGAGATCACCTTTGCCAATCACTTATTTAATCAGGTTCACTGTGGGAATTATAATTGGTAATAATAATATTTTATAAGCCAGGAGCATACAGGATAATGTCTCCTAATCACCCAGGAAAGAAATAACAGACTCCGAGTGATAGGGGAACCGTGCTACTCGTCAGGCAGAGGGGAGATGAAAGAAATGAAGTCCAGATGTAGCCGGAGGTGCGCCTTTCTGTGAGGCGGTTCTCCGCAGAGTCTGTCCTTCCAGCCGACGGTTGGGCGTCAGCTGCCAGGTCCGGTCGTTCACTGCGCGGAGCCAGCAGGTCACGGTGCCTGTGTGGCAGGCAGGGTGGGTCTCTCTGAAGGTTACGACTCCAGGGACCGTTACACGGCTTGTAGCACTGCCTGCCTACCACGGGAGGCCTCAGCAAGGTAGATCAGATGTCCCTTCTCTTCTTGAGACGCCGCACGGTGACCACGACCGCTAGCCAGGAGTAGCCCGGCCACGGCAGCGGCCAGTGTGCCGAGAACTCGGGAGACTGTTGAGATCAGCAAAGAGCAGCCTCACCCAGACCAAACACTGCGGTGGAGACTGAACAGATTTTGTATCTAGCAGGGGTTGACATAGGAAAACCCGTTGCTCTTCCTTATCGATCGGAGTTTGCAAATTAATTAGCGCCATGAATTTCAGCTGATTCTTCGAGACCAGAGCCTTGGCCAACGAATATTGACTCTGGCTGGTGTCTGGTGTCTGGTTTTCATCCGAGGCAAACTTCACTGGGGCGGGGCAGCCTGCCTGACGAGTCTGTTCTGTGTGGTGGCCGAGCCTCTGCCGTCGAATTGCCCGTATCCCTGGGGAGTGTCATGGAGCCGAAGCCTGGTTCTTAGGGGGCACTGGGTTGGGTTGCTGGTGGTATCAGTGGTGGCTCTGACCTGCTGGTGTAGTGAGAAGTGAATCCCTTGGGCTCTACACCAGGCTGATTTCTAGTCCGGCTTTGCTTGGCTCCAGAACATCGGGGAGGCAAGGCTCAGATCCCGGCAGGAATGCAGACTTCGGTTCTGGGAGATTCCGGACGCAGAGACTGGATTCCTCTGGCCAGGGGCCGTGTCTTAGGACCCTTCCTCTCCGGCTCACAAAATGACAGTTGCCCAGGCCCTTGTCACCGTCACCCGGGCTCCTTCTATAACGCGGGAGCACCGGGGGCTGTAGCCCAGGGAGGGGGCACATTCCAGCAAAAAGCGCACCGCATCACGGGGGTGTTCCTGAAGCCTGGTCTGTAGCCCCACTCCCCGAGGCTGTGGAGCGTGGCCAGGGCCCCTCTGTGTTGCCGGCAGGCTGCCTGTAGCCATAGGCCAGGGGATCCGGCCTGCTTCCCTCTCTCTGCCGGTTTTATGGGCGTATTTCTCACACCCTGTTCTGCTATTAAAAATAAAAATAACACGAGGCACACGTCACGTGTCTCCGGCTGCCGGACCCATTTCCTTCTAATAAGCTTCTCGTTTGCCTGGGCTTTCCCTGCCTTGGAAAGATTCAATCTCCAGAGGCCTGCATGATGGATTTCTAGTTTCAACTCCCCCCCACCCCACCCCACACACCATTATTTTGAAAGAAAATGAAGTTAGGGAGCTTTTTCTGCCTGTACGCGCGTGTGCGCACACACACACACACACACACACACCCCCCACACACTCTCTACCTGGGAGCCAGGAGCAGACGTTCTGGGCAGACAGAGAAGTGCAGCTTTGTCCCGCTTACCTGGGGTGGGGGTGCTGCACAGAAAACAGAGCTCTGAGCTGGTTTGCACTGGGCTGGGCTGGGCCGGAGCAGGGCTGGCCTGCTTGCTTCCAGTGCTGGGGTGGCCTCCGTCTGACTCCAGCAGCCCCAGGGTGGGGTGACTTGGAGTAGCCGGGGGGTGAGACGGGGGCACGGGAGGCAAACCCACCCAGGCCTTTACTTCCAGGCCAAGGTCACACACATCCTTGATGAGGCCTTTCTGGGGTGTCCAGGGTAAGGATACGGGCTCGCTCGTTGGTGAGATCTAGGGCACATGCCAGCGGACCACAGGAAGGAGACCAGACCCTGTCACCCTGTCAGCAGAGGGGGTCGCCCTGTTGGGGCGATCGCAACGGCCGGGGAGCCCAGGCCCGAGTTGGAGAGATGGCGAGTGGAGATCGCCTCGGAAAAGGAGGACCCTGGGCCCGAGCTCAGCGAGCAGCCGGCCGTCCGGGCGGCCATCTGGGCGGCCCGCTAGGACCCAGGGCCTCCTCTTTGACTCCAGGCCGGGCCCCTGTTCTCCGAAATTTTCTACCGCTGCCAGCTCTGAAGTAGAGCCGTATTAGAGAGGCCAGAAGGAGATCCAACCCTACCCATTTTCAGATGGGGCGACGGAGGCTCAGGGAGACGCCGCCTCTGATTGCTGGGCGGGGCCAGACGGACCTCCCTGTGGGCTGACGCCCCCCCCCCCGCCCCGGGAGACCCCGCTTCTGCACCCCCCTGCCGTGGGCCCCTGGGCTCAGGCCAGGTGAGGCCGTGGTCTCTGCCCTGCTGTCCTTGTGTGTTGTGTGCTGTGACCTCACGCTGGGCAGTGGCTCTGAGCTCTTTCCGGGCCACCTGGGACTTGGTAGGAAAACATACGGCTGCCCGAGGGAGTCTTGGGCACGTTTCATTGGTGAGAAAAGCCTAAAAGTACAGACAGCCTCCTTGAATCAGAATTAGGACCAGACTGAAATTTTTCCTTTATCCTCAACGGAAAAAAGGGGTGTTTGCACAGTAGATTAATAGGGTATGAAGGAGAACACAGGCTTCCTGTTCTTCTCTTAAACACGTTAACAATGTCCGCAGATCCCCAGAAAAGGTCTGGAAGGACCCTAGGGATCCTCACGGCCAACCCAGCTCATTTTACACATGAACAATCCGAGGCCTCGGGGTTTGGCCGCGGCCCTAATGAGCTAATGCGCCTGGCCGGGAGCCTAGGGTCGCGGCTCACAGGCTGGTCTTCTGCTGGCGGAGCCCACACCGGTTCTCAGAAAGCGCCCCGCGTGCAGAGTCGGTGTCGATGGTGGATTTGCTGCTGATGCCCCGTCCTTGCTTACCGAGGACGTGACCTGTTCGACAGCTGCGTCGCCTCCTGCGAGGAAGAAGGAAGCGGACGAGGGGAAGCCGCGGTGTCTGCGCCCACATCGGATCCTCAGACGGGACGGGCTGATGTCATGAGAAAGGAATGACGGGAGCAGAAAGGGAGGGAACGCTGGCCCTGGTGGGCAAAGGCATTCCTGTAGAGCCCACGGTCCCTGACTCCGCCTTGAAGGTCCGACAGGATTTGGGCCCCTAAAGAGGAAGGCGGGGTATCTCAGGAGCAGTCCCGGATGCGATAGTGCGGCCGTCTGAAAATCGGGCCCCAGAGGTGCCAGAGATATCAAATATTTCCTTGGGGGAAAAAAAATAAATAAAAGGCTTTTTTTTTTTTTTTTTTTTTTTTTTAGGTTGTTAGGTTGAGGGAGCTTATCCTGGGTTATCTGGGTCGGTCCTAAGTGCCACCCCAAGTGTCCTCAGAAGTGGAGGGCGGAGGAGGGTCCCAGGCAGAGGAGAAGGCGGCGACGTGGCCACAGAGGCAGAGAATGGGGGGCCCTGGCCACGCGCCAAGGTGTGCCAGCTGCCACCCAACGCGGGAACAGGCAAGGGGCAGACTCTTGCCCTAGGAGAGCACAGCCCTGTCCCCACTGTGCTCGTGGTCCTGATTTTGTACCTCTGCTTCCAGATCGTGAGAGAAGGAATTTCTGCTGTTTGAGCCTCAACATCTGTAGGGATTTGTGACAGCAACCCCAGGAAATCCGTGCAAATGGGAAGGGACCAAAGCTTGTTTCCAGGTGTTCACTGGGAGCATCGGGGGCTATTTCGAGAAGCAGCAGGGAAATGGGTGAGGGCCCGGGTCTCGGGCTGGTTTCAGCCTGTCCGTTTCCGCGTGGGTCTCTCCTGCCCCGCTGGGCTGGAGGGGAAGCCCGGCAGGCTGGTCGGTTCTCTGGGATACTCGCTTCGTGTGCCTCAGGTGTGGACACCGATCCCTGCTGAGCACGTGATGAATGTTTGCGGCGGCCATACCTGCCCGCACCAGGCTCCCCGATGAGGTTAGAGCAGGCCGGTCCCGTGCTCAGACACCTGTCACCTTCAGACTCTGACCTTGAACTCCCCATGTCATGCCTCATGTGATGGGTTGGGAAACGCTCCGCCAACCCAGAACCAGCAGGCTGGGGGGGCTCTGGAGGGAGGGGTCCTGGCGGAAGGCAGGACAGCTCAGGTTGGGGTCGGAGGAGGGGCGATCACCTGCCGCGTGGGAATGGCCTTATTGATAGCGGAGTCCTCTGGCAGCCGGAGAAAATGTGATTAAAGAGGCCTTTTGGGCTTTTATGACGCTCTGATCGATCTGAGGTTGTTTATAGCCGTGAAATTGCTGTCAATTAGAGGACGAAGCAAAAGCAGCCAGCTCGTGACTCCCGTCCTCCTACGGGGTGGCGGAGGGGAGTCTCGTCCTCCTCGCCTGTAAACGATGCGCCCCGGTTACGAGCCGCCCTGTCCTCACAGCCGAAACCTAACGTGCTCACTCCTGCCCAGGAGGGTCCTCCGCGAGCACGTTCTCCACCGGACGGCCGTCTGATTGTGTGCCAGCTCTGCTGTTCCAGGGATGCGCAGGGCTGGTTTACTTTATACTCCCTCCTCCTCCTCCCCTTCCCCGTCTCCCTTGTCTTTCCTGGGTCCCTCCTCGGCCGCTCTTCTGTCCGATTAAGGGTCTCTGCCCTGCTCGTGTCTGTAAGGAAGCGTTGGGCATGTCGGTGGAGGACCGCCGGTGACTTCAGGGCAGTGGGCCAAGCCGTGTGACCGTCTGACTTTCTCTGCTTTCTCTTTGCAGAGATCCGAGAGGCCTTTCGGGTTCTGGACCGCGATGGGAACGGCTTCATCTCCAAGCAGGAGCTGGGCATGGCCATGCGCTCGCTGGGGTACATGCCGAGCGAGGTGGAGCTGGCCATCATCATGCAGCGCCTGGACATGGACGGTGAGCGCGGGGCCGCGGGAGCGCGGCGTCCCCCAGACGAGCCCCGGCTTCTCAGCGGGGCCTTGGCATTAAAGGGCCTTGCCCTTGCCATCAGCAGGCTTGGGGTCATGTCTTGGTTTACAGTGGAGGTGGCCTGGCCGGTGAAGGCCACCAGGGATCCTTCTGGTTCCCTTCCCCCTCTCGCACACAGCTTCCTGGGGATGGAACGCGCGCGCCGCGACACTCCCCCGTTCACTCGGGGTGACTCCGTGGCTTTTAGCGTCTTCACTTGATCTGGGAAACCAACGCCCTAATCAATTATGGAACAATGTCACCGCCCCAAAAAGAAACTCTGCCTCTTAGCTGCCGCTTCTCATCCCAGTCTCCCCCAAGCCCCAGGCAACCGCTCATCTACGATCTGTCTCCTCTCTGGACATTTCCTATAAACGGAATCCTACGGCAGGAGTCCTTTGTGACGGGCTGCTTGGACTTAACTTAATGTTTGCGAGTTTATCCGTTTTATAGCATGTATTTATTTGCACATCGCTTTTTTAGGGCCAGATCTTATGCCATTGTGTGCGTATAAAAACAGCTTCTTTTCTCTCTTTTACTTGCTGGGTTTCTATATACAACCTCACTGGGGAAAAGGGTTTCACTGTATTTTAAAAGTTCTGAAAAGGAACCCAGGACATCTTTAAGGTTCTTCCCTGTTGCAAAACACCAAGGCTGTCCCAAACCAGTTGTGACCTTCCCGACATTTAGATTTGGCCTTGGCAGAAGGTCCAAGAAAAAGCTTTCTTACTTTGTTGTTTTTTGTTTTTCTAATGCACTCTTCCCCCGCTCTGAAAAGCAGCTTGATCCCAGGCCTACGGGGTCCAGAGTGGTAGAGCACGAATTGTACGAGGAAAAAGCAGGACGCAGAGTTATGGGGTCAGGGAGTCTCTTGGACGGAAAGACCGTGGTTGGGAGATGTTTGCTTGGCTGGGGGCTGCCTGGAGGAGCCCCGGCTCTCTGGTGTTGTCTTGCCGGAGTTGCTGGAAGGATGCTAATCAGGGTGACCATATGGTGCATGCTGTCCCGTGCTGGCCTCCAAGTGCAGCTGTGGACGTTTATTTTCTGGTCCGGGAAAGGGGTGTTTCATCAGGGGTGTTCAGCGGCGCGAGCTGTCGCAGCCTGTCCTGACAGCTCGAGTGACTGGGACTCACCGTGTCTCTGCCTGACGTGACCTTGCTTCACGCTTAGCTGCTTGCTTTAGATCCAGAAAGCTGCGGCGGAGCACACATCAGAGAGCAAATCTGTTCAACGCTGACCCCCGTCATCATTTTGGAGACACATTTCCAGAAAAAGTTTCCTCCTTAAAGTAATAGAAGTCGTAATCTAAACTTCCGTTTACGGGATGAGGACTTTGTGCTTTTGATTCCCTGCCTACAACTCGTATAAGGAAACCTCGTCGAATGGAGTTAGCAACTTTTAATAGAAAGGGGCCCTCCCAGCTGCGGCTGGGACTCCTCTGAAATTGAAGGGTCTCCCTCCAAGTCCATGGTGTGTCTCTGTGGATTCCCTCCGTGGGTCTCAGCTCACAGGGAGTTTTTACATGTTGCAAATCCTCCCCGAGTCCATGAGGTCTCGGAGGCCCAGAGGCATCTCGTGTGTCCCTGATGTGCACGGGACCCATCAGGACCCGAGCAGAGCTCCAGGGAGGGGTTTTGTTCAAGAGCTTCCAAAGTTCTACCTGTTGATTTACAACTCGCCATCCTCACTCTCCAAGCCAAAGGCAGAATGTACCAGACCTTAAAAGGACTCAGAAATTCTCTTGTAGGGGACTTCTACTCATTTCCTTAACAAAAGCTCAGTTTAAAAAAAAAAAAAAAAAAGGTGAGGTCATCACCAGCTTCATGGTGACGGTGACGCCATCAGGTAAAAACACATTTCTTTTGAAACGTAGCTTCTGGGTTTTTTTTGTCACCGTTGCCTACAAAAGATTCATTTATTATAATTTTTTCAGTGTGTTATTGAGTCCTACAAAAGGTTTAATACGGAGCACATGAACACAGAGCTGCGATGTGCGTCGGAAGAATTGCGCTGCTGGTTTACGGATCGCCCGAGCGCGGCAGGGGCTCAGGGACAGATGTCCATTCTGAGGCTGAAATGTGTGTCTTCAAGAGTCCCGTGACTGGAGCAGCTAAGTGGCGTTTCTGGGATGCTGCGCTCGGATGTGGATGGGCCGTGTCTCCGTGTCTTTTGCTTAATGGGCTTTTTGAGCTTCTGTTAAAAAAAAAAAAACAGGTCCTAATTATATCCTTCCTTTCTAGCTTCTGTAATGGGGGTTCTCCGCACACATCCAGCCGTACTGAAGGAAGCCATTCTTTGGCGTGAAACGTGTGGAGTGGCAGAAATGTTGGTGGGGACACTGCCAAGAAATGGGGTGTTTGGTCTGGAGCTTGGCTTCTTAGCTGTGGGCTGATGGAGCCTCCGGGCCCCCAGAGCCTGGTGTCTGGAGGGTGGGGGCGGGGGGGGGCAGGGCCTCCACTCCCCCAGCTGTCTGTGATTAGGAGCAGGTCTGGCCCACACACCGACCTGCTCTTTCTGGCGTCCCTGCCGGTTTGCCCGACGGTGAGGTCATCTGGAAGGGCCCAGGCGTGTCTGTGCACACGGAGTTGACACACGAGGCTTTCATTAGGCGGTTCCTTGGGTGTGAGAGGCCTTGCCGGCTGGGTGTGTAATAGTAGCCCCTCGGATGAGGGAGCGTGGCGGGATTTCTGGGACACGGAGCCTGCAGGAGCCGGACAGTTCCAGTCTGTTTTCCGGAGGACACGAGGGAAGGCAGGCTGTAGGGTCTGGGTCGCTCTGTTGGCCTCTGGCCAGTTTGGCCTAAGTGCTGGAACTGTGCATGTGTGTGTGCGTGTGTGTGTGCGCGTGGACACACGCATGTACGCCGTATGGGCAAATCTGCTCACAGTTCAATAAACAGAAAACCAGAGTTTGTGCCCAGCGCCCACCGCTTCCTCTTTGGCCTTTGACGGGCAGCGTGCTTTCTTGTGACTTGAACTCGGCCGCACACCCGCCCCCCGTCCTCGTGCTTCCTCTCCCCTTTCCAGCCTCTGCAGCTGAGGTGACTTTGGTCCTAGCACCAGGCAGGAGCCGGGATGCCCCTTTCCTGGTGCCTTTTGCTGGGATCTCCCGGCCAGCCCGGAGCCTGGAAGCCCGCAGCCCTCTCCGTCAGGCTCACGGGGATCGACTTCGCTCCGATGCATCTCGGTCCTAGTTTTGTGCCATCCTTGGCGGAATGGGAAGACAGTCATGGTGCAGCTGTCTGTGAGGCTGACCTCTGCCAGAGAAGCGGTGAGAAAGGCGGCTTGCAAGGGACTGTGGGCTCTGCCGTGTCCCCTCTCCTCTGTGTTTCCCTCAGCAGCCCCGGGGCCCCTTGAACTGCCTCCTTCCCCCGGGGAATATGGCCTTGCGGTCTCTAAGACCCAACGGCTCTTTGTGATGGCTCTCCAGCTTTAAAGAGTGTCCCCGACCACCCCACTGTGGCCCTCTGGGATGAATCTTGCCAGCTTTGCACATAGTTTCCTGAAACGGTCAACCCAGGAGACCTCAGCAGCTCATGGCCTCTGCGAGGGCCCCACTGCTCTCTGCCTGCACCAGCTCCCCTCGGGGCTCCCGCGCTTACCCAGCACAAGTCCTGCTTTGGAACAAAGGCACACCCTGCCCTCTTCATCCTCGAGTTCCTTTCTGCCCCTCCGGGGTGCAGAGTCTCGTGGAGTTCGGGCAGATGTGGGGTTTTGAGATGACTTCCTGTCTCGGAACGGGTTTGCGGCTTGATTTCAGGCTCATCTCTGTCCCGACAGTGACCTGGACTCCGTTTAGTTCAGTTTTAAAAGGATTGATCTGGCAGCCACTGTGTGTGAACTCGCTTATTTCTGTGGTTAGCAAGATTCACTTCTGGGTGGTTATTTTATTTTATTATTTTTTAAGATTTTATTTATGTATTTGGCAGACAGAGATCACAAGCAGGCAGAGAGGCAGACAGAGAGAGAGGGGGAAGCAGGCTTCCCGCCAGCAGAGAGCCCAATTTGGGACTCGATCCCAGGACCCTGGGATCATGACCTGAGCCGAAGGCAGAGGCTTAGCCCACTGAGCCACCCAGGAGCCCCTGGGTGGTTTTGCGACAAGCCGCTGAACCGCCAAGGACAAACTGGGACCAGGGTCACACGGGACGGTTAACTCAGAGGAGCGCTTGCGTCACCCATGTCCGCGCCCTCCCCAGGAGGCTCTGGGACGGTGTCCGTCTGTTCAGCGCGTGGGACGGCCGCCTTCTTTCCCGCGTGGGGAGATGCTTGCCCAGGGGCCGCGGGCGTGAGGTGGCACTGGTTGGAGCTTTCTAGCCAAAAGCAGAGGGTTCCACAGCTGGGGCACTTCGAACCACACCTGGGGGCGTGTTTAAAACAAACAGCACAGGTCCCACAGGTTGGGACCCAGAGGCTGGGGCCCAGAGCGACACTCTGACCAAGCCGTGGACAGCAGTGTGTCCAGGGACGTGACGGGGGGAGCTTTGGCGGAAAGAAAAATCCAGAGCTTGTGAGAAATCGTGAAGCCTGTGGATATTTGTGTGAACAAGAAGGTCTGGGTGTGAGGTTAGTGCCTCGAAGGCAGAAAAGGAGCTTTTTCGTTTGGGAGTTTGTTGAAGGAAGAGGACCGTCTGTGGTCAGTCCGCCCTGCCCGACAGCCAGGAGCCGTCCCAGGCAGAGCTCCCGCCGACAGGGGCTCCGACCTTCCCCCTCCTCCGGCTCTGGGGCCTGCGGAATAGGCATTGCCTCGGAGTTTGCTTAAAATGCGGGATCCAGGTCCAACCCTGGTCTGCCCCTGCGGATTCTGAGCCCGCATTGTTTTTTTTGTTTTTTTTTGTTTTTTAGGATTTTATTTGTCAGAGAAAGAGAGAGTGAGCACAAGCAGGGGAGCGGCAGGCAGAGGGAGAAGCAGGCTCCCCGGTGTGCAGGGAGCCCGATGCCGGACTCCACCCCGGGATTCTGGGATCATGACCTGAGCCAGTTCTGAGCCTGCGTTTTAACAAAAGCCCCAGGGGGTCCACAGACACAGGGAAGCTTGAGGGGTGCTAGTGTAGGGCACACTTTGGGGAGGAGGAAGCCAACCCCACCGTGTTTCCTTGCTGGAGGGTCCCTGCGTGGAGTGCCGCCCCTCCCCAGTGTCCGGCCAGGAGCTCCGAGTACGGGGATTGACGTTCACAGTGCAGAGGTCTAGCCGGAGGCCGGTTCCAGAGACCGTACCCAAGTATTTGCATTTGTGAATAGGCATAAATACTATCACACCATTACAGGTTTCAGTGTGAGTGAGTGAGTGATTGCTGGACGTGCTTTGATCTTGCGGTGCTAACGTCTTCATGGGGCGATGGTAATGATGACCCACATCTGTGCCACGCTCACAGTGTTAGCAAACCCCAGTGACAGCGGAAGGGCAGGGGAGCTCGCTAATGCACGCAGAATCTCCCCCGTGGGCCCCACTCTGCTCCAGGCACTTTGTTTACTGACTGACTTGTCCCCATGTCCGCCCTGAGTCCTGAGCAGTCTCACGCTCCTTTTGTAGGGGACAACAATGAACAACAGAGGTTTCACGTTCCTTTCCCAGTTCATGCTGCTAGGGCGACCCTACGAACCTAATATTTTAACCACATCTCTGTTTTTAGTATTATTTGTTAAAGATGTGTTTGTTTATGTGACAGACAGATCACAAGTAGGCAGAGAGGCAGGCAGAGGGAGAGGGGGAGGCAGGCTCCCTGCTGAGCAGAGAGCCCGACTCGGGGCTCGATTCCGGAACCCTGAGATCATGACCTGAGCCGAAGGCAGAGGCTTTAACGTACTGAGCCTCCCAGGTGCCCTCCCCAAAAAACTTATCTAGTAGATACATTCTCTTTTTGTGATTTTAGAGGTACAGGTCACTTGGGGTGACAACGGGACATTGGAGCAGTGACAGAACAGGGCACACACAAACACGCACATATTCCATATAAAATACCCAAGTATTCTAAACGTGTATGTAAATATTTTGGTTGCCATTTCCTGTCCCGAATTATCTCCTGCTGTCACCTTTGGCTGGATGACAAACACCGCGACTCCTTAGGTCACACTCGCAGAGGTCAGGCCTGGCCTAGAACAGAGTCTATGAATTAAAGATGGTGCCTTTGGGTTTCCTGTTGCTTTAAGGAGGGGAATCCTTTTCAGGCCCTCTTGGGATGTACAGCGGTGATGGATGTTCATGGAAAAACCCACCGCAACGTTCCCGTCTCCTTCATAAGTTCCTTCTCCTTCATTGACTCAGGAAAAGTCTACCATCTTGGCCTCACCGACAGCTGGCCACGGTGAGCCCAGGTTTCCGCTAAGACTGAACCGTTTGCACCACTTCTAGCTACTCAAGCCAGCGTTTATGAGAAAAGCAGTTGCTGGTGTGAGTCCCCATTTCAGTAAAAGCCGCCCCAGCCATTTTATATTCTTTCTCCTTGGAATCCGCAGGCTGCACCTGTCCCCTGGGGTTACGCTGTCACCTCTCTGTGCTCCCACAGCAGACTTGAAACTCCTGGGATGTGCTGATCGGACCGTACTCATGGGTGTGTCAAGGCAGGAACACGTGGCGGGAGTAGGTCCTGAGAAGCAGCAGCCCCTTTCAAGAAAGCCGCCTCGGCTTTCTCTTCCAGGTCTTCAGGCGGGTCGTGGCTGAGCTCAGGGAGAGGTCAGAGAGGACGTGGGGGAGACTCGAACGTTCTGTGTTCTGAATCCACCCCGAGGGCTCCCTTCCACGGCGTAGCCCCGCTCCTTTCCAATCAGTGTGCTGAAGTTCACCTCAGAGACCTGGCAAGTCTGTGACCTCGACGTAGGACGCTGCAGACCCCACAGTTAAACTTGGGCTCCTCCCGGCATTGTAGAAAGCGAGTGATAATTTGGGGCCAACCTGACAACACCCTTGTCCTCGGACTGTGGCCAGAGCGGAGAGCGTCTCTTACTGATTCTCTCTTTATTTGTCTTGTCTTTTCCTTCCGTTTCTTTCATTTCTTTTCTTCCCTTTTCTCTCTATTTCCTTCTTTCATTTTAAAAGATTTTATTTATTTATGAGAGAGAGGAAGAAAGAGCAGGAGTTGGGGTAAGGGGAGAGGGAGATGCAGGTTCTCCCCTGAGCGGGGAGCCCAAAACTGGGCTCGATCCCAGGACCCTGGGATCATGACCTGAGCCGAAGGTCGATGTGTAACCCACTGAGCCACCCAGGCGCCCCTTGTTTTTTCTTTCAAGGGCACTCAGAGGCAGCTCTCGACCTTCCAGTCCTTGTAGTCATCATTGCCACTGTAAAGGTCAAACACGGGAGCTCCATGGGTCTTCAAAAACCCTTGCTTTCGATGATGATTTTATCCAGAAGAAAGCACAGGAGACAGTCAATTATGACGCGAGGCATGCCACGGATACTAGCGTCCGAATTTTCACTGGCCGGAAGGTCAGCGCTTCTGTTCTCCAAGAACAGAGATAAGCAAACTGCTTAGGAAGGTCGTCCGCTCCTGGTACCCCACACTGTGTCATGGAGACAGAAGCCATGTTTCCTAGAAACAAGAGTATCCCATGGCACACGAGAGCCTGCCTACAGCCCTTCACACACAAGCAGCATTTCTCTCGGGCAAGGTTTACTGAAAGGAATACGTGGAGAGCCGGTCTCAGAACACCCTGACCAGTACTGAGTGTTATTCAACGAGTCCTTACTAATAGGATTGATTACTAATAGGATTGGTTCCTTTCCCTCTTCTGGTTTTATCTCCTTAGTGAGAGGACACATTTTCCAAAGGTTGGTTGGGTTTTTCCTTCGGTGGATTCCCTCATTTTGGGGGGTGGGTGGGATCTGTTTCGGGAAGGGAGAGGCTACTTCATGCTGCCGTAATAAATAATTCCCCCAAATACCGATGGCTTCATGTCACAACATGAAAGTTGTCACTCCTGGGGTATGACATGTCCCCTGTGGGTTGGCTGGGTGTGTTCTCTTTGTCCTCACTCAGGAGTCCTGGCCGAGCGAGGCTTCTGTCTGCTTCTCTGAGAGCTGTCGCCAGGGAAAGAGACCAATGGACCACACAGTGATCCCTGAAGTTCTGGGTCCCTTCTGGTCCTTTTCTCATTAACTAAAGCATGTCGCATGGCTGTGCCTGATGATAGCAAGGGGTTTGGGGGCGTATAGCCCAACTACATGCCCAGAAGGGAATGAACTGGAAATATTTTGCTGAATGGCACTCCCAGTGACCTAAGGACTTGGGGGTTTTTCTTTCTCTTTTCTTTTTTATCAGAATGTTACATTTATTGCGAAATTTTTATCTGGGGGGGGGGACTTTTAGAGATTCTATAAATAGGGGCAGAAACAATTGTCATGGAGATATTTAGACATTCCTTCCAAAAGGATCAAGTAGACAAAACCAAGTAACAGCTTGAATGACACCGAATGTATCTGAATTCAAGGAGGTTTGGTGTGCCTGTGTAATTCCAATTTTGTGCTCTAAAAAAGAGAATATCCTTCTTTCTTTTTTTTTTTTTTTAAAGATTTTATTTATTTCTTTGACAGAGAGAGATCACAAGTAGTCGGAGAGGCAGGCAGAGAGAGAGAGAGAGAGGGAAGCAGGCTCCCTGCCGAGCATAGAGCCCGATGCGGGACTCGATCCCAGGACCCCGAGATCATGACCCGAGCCGAAGGCAGCGGCTCAACCCACTGAGCCACCCAGACGCCCCAATATCCTTCTTTCTTGAGCCATTCTTGAACCTTAACAAAACTTGGCTACGTGCTAGATCGAAGACAACCTAACTAAATTCCAAAGGACAGACATTATACGCACATCCTTTGGCTACAATCCAATAAATCAGAAATCAGTAAAAGTTTGCATGAGAATGCCACCCGCTTGGCATCTAAAAATTAAAACCAAAACACTTTCAGTTTAATGAATAATTCCAAGAGTGGACTCTTGGGAAAAAAATGCAGTAAGTTGACAAATACGGCATGTTTAATGGAGAATTAAATAGAGCTGTCACTAAAATAAACGGGAAGTGAAAAAAATATGGGAGATTTAGAACAGAATACTTGAGGGGCATTGGAGTGGCTCAGTGGGTTAAGCATCTGCCTTCGCTCGGGTCGTGATGCTGGGGTGCTGGGATCGAGCCCCGCATCGGGCTCTCTGGTCAGCGGGGAGCCTGTTTCTCCCTCTCTCTCTGCCTGCCACTCCCCCTGCTTGTTCTATCTCTGTCTCTGTCCAATAAATAAGTAAAATATTTTAAAAAAATATTTCATAGAGTTTTGTAAAAATACATTTGAACATCTACATGACATGGAGGTTTTCTGGGGAAATATACATTAGGGAAATGGATTCAAACCCAAGTAAGTGGTCTAAATCGGGAGTCGCATACTTGTAGACTTCCCAGCCAAGGACAGCTTACAGCCCCGTCGTATTGGGCTCACACATCATTTTATAAAACAGAAAAATCTCCTATGAAAAATACGTACCTCTCTCTCCTCTTAAAATCTTGGAGCCTCAACAAGACTAGACCTGAACACCTTCACTACAGTATTGGGGTGACGGGAGTAGCTGTCTCCTCCAGGCAGGCAGATGCCACAGTCTCCACCCTTCCTTACTGTATTACACACGCCTGCCGCCTTCTGATGGACTAGCTTGGTCCCCGTGGACTTTGCAGGCTGGCACTCTGCCTGAATTTCAGACCAGGGAGTGATGAGATTTTCCACTGCTATGGTGATTCATTCTTCCTTTCCTTCAGTTTTTTTTTTTTTTTTTAAGGTTTTAAATTATTTATTTGAAAGAGAGAGTGTGCACAAGCAGCAGGAGGGGCAGAAGGAGACGGAACCCAGCAGGTTCCCCGCTGAGCAGGAGCCCGACACGGGGCTCGATCCCAGGACCCTGAGAGCATGACCTGAGCCGAAGGCAGAGGCTTAAGGACTGAGCCACCCAGGCGCCCCCTCCTTTCCTTTAGTTTTAATTCCATGTTTGGGGGCTTGTTTTGTCTTTCTGTGTTTATTTCCTGTTTCGCTTTGTTGTCATTTCCAGCAACTTCAGTAGATTATTTTAATTCTTTGTGATTTAATAATTAAGGCAGCCAGGGCAGGAAATTTGCCACTGAGAAGAGCTTTGGGGACGTGTCTCGTGTTTTGGTGGTTTTCTTGTTCCGCGGTTTGCTTTATGATATTTTCTCGTGCATTTGCATCCTGTCGGTTTCTCTGCGGATTTTTTTAAGCAAGTGTTTTATAATTTCCAGGACGCTGGAATTTTAAGTTTACGTTGAAATTTTCCGTTTTTATTGCATTGTGGAAAGTGAATATGACCTGCCTTTGGGGAGGACTTTCCTCGGAACCGAGAACTTGTGCTCTCGGGCCTGTGTCGCCGCTGTGGTATGAGGCTTTCGCGTCCGCACAGCAGCTGTCTTCCTGCCTGGTGCTGCCTCACCTCTGTCTTCGTTCTTTTATCTGCGATAAGTTTGATGTGTTCAATTCTCCCACTGCTGTTACCTTGCTTCCTTGGTTTACTTCCAACACTTTCTTAAAGATTTTATTTATTTATTTGACAGAGATCACAAGTAGGCAGAGAGGCAGGCAGAGAGAGAGGAGGAAGCAGGCTCCCAACCGAGCAGAGAGCCCGATGGGGGCTCGATCCCAGGATCACCACCTGAGCTGAAGGCAGAGGCTTTAACCCACGGAGCCCCCCAGGCACCGCCCAACAGTTTTTTAATTTCAATTTTCTGTGCTCTGCCTGCCCTCAGAGTAGTTTTTATCTTTTATCCTTGGAAATGTTCTTTAAATGCTTTTGAGTTAGACTTCTGCTTTCTGTTGATCTTTGCCACATGACGTTTTGTCCGTGTTTGGGTGACATTTACGGTCAAGTGTGTCCTACGGGGACGTTCGCTTCCAGGCAGCTTCTTCCAGAAACACAGCCCAGTGCACTTTTGGTGTGAAGTTTTCACACAGCATATGCTGTGCTGTTTTAACTTCTTAATTATTCTGAGAGCCTTTTTATGGGCAAGCTTAACCTTGTAACAAACAACCCATCCTTTATTTCTAAACTTACGTTGGGTCTTAATTCTGTCATTCTGTGTTACACGTCCTATTTAATTTGTCTTTTTTAACTGCAATGCGTTTTTTAATTTTTATTTTTTTAAATTGAAGTGTAACTGATGTACCACATTATACTAGTTTCGCGTGTACATCATGATCAATATTTGTATGTATCGTGAAATGATTACCGCGACCGATCTAGTTAATGTCCGTCACCTTACAGAGGTACAGTTTTATTTTCTGGTGATCAGAACTTTAAAAATCTACTCTCTTGGAAACTTTAAACTATGGGGACGTCTGAGTGGCTCAGTGGGTTAAAGTCTCTGCCTTCGGCTCAGGTCATGATCTCAGGGTCCTGGGATCGAGTCCCGCACCGGGCTCTCTGCTCAGCAGGGAGCCTGCTTCCCTCTCTCTCTCTCTCTGCCTGCCTCTCTCCCTACTTGGGATCTCTCACTGTCAAATAAATAAATAAAATCTTTAAAAAAACCCTTTAAGCTATATAATGCAGTATTCCTAATTGTCATCATGCAGTGTATTGTATCCCCATGACTTACTTATTTTATAACTGAAACTGCGTACCTTTAACCCCTTCACCCGTTCAACCCAGCTCCCCATCCTCACCTTTGACAACCACCAGTGTGTTAGCTGGATTGACTCTATATCTCTCTCTCCATCCATCCATCCATCTATCTGACTGTCCATCAGTCCATCCATCCATCCATCCGTTTACCTATCAATCCATCTATCTGCCTATCTGTCCATCTGTCTGTCCCCATCCATCCATCCATCCATACATCCATCTATCTGACTGTCCATCCGTCCATCCATCCATCCATCCATCCGTTTACCTATCTATCAATCCATCTATCTGCCTATCTGTCCATCTGTCTGTCCACCCATCCATCCATCCATCCGTTTATCTATCAATCCATCTATCTGCCTATCTGTCCATCTGTCTGTCCACCCATCCATCCATCCATCCATCTATCTGACTGTCCATCAGTCCGTCCATCCATCCATCCATCCATCCATTTACCTATCTATCAATCCATCTATCTGCCTATCTGTCCATCTGTCTGTCCACCCATCCATTCATCCATCCGTTTATCTATCAATCCATCTATCTGCCTATCTGTCCATCTGTCTGTCCATCCATCCATCCATCCATCCATCTGACTGTCCATCCGTCCATCCATCCATCCATCCATCCATCCATCCGTTTACCTATCTATCAATCCATCTATCTGCCTATCTGTCCATCTGTCTGTCCACCCATCCATCCATCCATCTATCTGACTGTCCATCAGTCCGTCCATCCGTCCATCCATCCATCCGTTTACCTATCAATCCATCTATCTGCCTATCTGTCCATCTGTCTGTCCACCCATCCATCCATCCATCCATCTATCTGACTGTCCATCAGTCCGTCCATCCGTCCATCCATCCATCCGTTTACCTATCAATCCATCTATCTGCCTATCTGTCCATCTGTCTGTCCCCATCCATCCATCCATCCATCTATCTGACTGTCCATCCGCCCATCCATCCATCCATCCATCCGTTTACCTATCAATCCATCTATCTGCCTATCTGTCCATCTGTCTGTCCACCCATCCATCTATCCATCCATCCATCTATCTGACTGTCCATCCGTCCATCCGTCCATCCATCCATCCATCCATCCGTTTACCTATCAATCCATCTATCTGTCTATCTGTCCATCAGTCCGTCCACCCATCCACACACACACATTAACTTTGTCCTTTCACCGATTGGGTGGACATGTGAGTTGTTTCCGTGTCTTGACTATTGTGCATAAGGCTGCAGTGAACAAAGAGAATGTATCTCTTCAAGTTACTGTTTTCATTTTCTTCAGATAAATACCCAGACGTGAGGTTGCTAAATCATAGGGGAGCCCTATTTAAAATTTCCAAGGAGGGGCGTCTGGGTGAGTCAGTCTGTTAAGTGTCTGCCTTTGGCTCAGATCATGATCCCGGGGTCCTGGGATGGACCAGTATGTTGTGCTCCCTGCTCAGCGGGGAGCCTGTTTCTCTCTCTGCCTGCACTCCCCCTGCTTGGGCTCTCCCACTCTCACTCTCAAATAAACTCATTCATTCATTCATTCTTTAAATTTTTCGAGGAAACCCCATACTGTTTCCCATAGTGGCTGCCCCATTTACAAGCCAGCTCATAGGACAAGAAGGTCCCTATCCTCGGTACCTCCAGCAACACTGTTGCCTTGTTGATAATAGCTCTGCTAGCAGGGGTGAGGCCTGCCTCCCTGTGCATTGGGCTTTTGCTGTTGAGGTGCATGAGTTCTTTTCTATATTTTGGATACTAACCCCTTATCAGATTTACGATTTGCAAATCTTTTCTCCCATTTGGCCTTTCATTTGTGGATAGTTTCCTTTGCTGTGCACAGAGGGTGCTGTTTTGTTTTGTTTTGTTTTCCTTCGAGTCATCTCCCAGGTGTGCGGGAGGCAGAGGTCTTCCTTTCCCGTCTTCGAGTGATGGCAGGGAAGGTGTGCTGAGCTTGTGTCTAAATCTGTTCCAAATTAATAAGTCTTTCTTATGGAGGATGAGAAATTCAGTGTTTACCCCCTTTCTCTTTTCTAGTCTTTGTTCATTTCAACATATGCTTATTATACCTGTACTCCCCCTCTTCGTTTTACAATTTCCATTATTTTCACTTTTAAAGAGTATTATCCAATTTACAGCCATTTTGAAACCATTATTTTGCCTGTGCACTTAGCTGATTTCAGGCCTTACCCCAATTAATATACATCTGTTCTGACGTAAACTTTCCAAAATCTCTATATTTACTTATTTTTTCTTCAGAAAGTTCACCTCAGCCCCGCATCTGCGCTTGTTAACTCTGAGGACATTTCTCCTAACACGAAGGACAGCTTGATTTCGGTACAGAGTTCTTGAATTTTGACCTTTTCAAGCCCAGGGATTTCTGCCTCGTTATTTGGGGGTTTTACTGTCAGGAAGCTTGCGGCCACCCTCCTGTTCGGCCCTGGCCAACAGCCCACTCCGGGGTGATGTCACTGTTGTCACTGATGGGGAAACTTCTCTGGGTGGTCACTGTTCCTGGTGGCTGGAGCGATGCTGGTCCCAGTTCCTCTGAGCCTTGTCATGGGACTCTCGCTGCCCATGTTCAGACTGAGGAAACATCTTTTTGGACCATTGTGTTTTCTGGTTTTGCTCCATAGATGTTCATCTCTCTTCTAGCCTCAAGGGCAGGTTTGGTCCTGGGCCGTGATCTGCCCATGTTCCCTCATACGTGTCTGTTCTCCGTTTCTCTGCCTCCCTCTATCTGTCTCTCTCCCTCCCTCTCTCCCTACCCCTCCGTCCCCTCTCTCTTTCTTCACTGCTTCAAGGCTCTCCAGTGATCACCGATTTCCTCTCCGCAACCACGCGCTCTCCATCAGGGCAAATCTTTCCTCTCGAGCTTCTAGTTTGGATGGGGTCACATCCTGCCAGCCTTGTTGAGGAAGCAAACCGGGTATGTCCCAAACTTTCTCTGGTAAATCTGTTGGCCCCTGAGGTGGTCACGGAATTTTGGGACAATTGCTGGTGACTCTGGAACCACCGCACTCGCTCACGGGTCTCTTGGTTCTCCGAGTAGAGGCCGATCCAGCTCTGCCTGGGCTGACTCGGGGTCAGGCTGGACTAGGTTCCAGCAAAGATGAGCTCGGGATGGCAGCTGGTCCCCTTCCATGGCAGGGACTTACATTTCGGAACCTAAGCAAATGGAAGGAAAAGCTCTGTAGGTGTCTCTTTTGGTCCCACTATGCTTGAGGTCTCTGTAAGAAATGCTCCCTGTAATTTCTTGGTCTATAGTCTATGGGATCCGTGTTTTGTTTTGTTGTTGTTTTTGCTTATTTCAGTGGACATAGCTGTTAGAACAAATAATGCTGGTAACCTTAGACATTTTTCTTCCTTGTGTCTGTTTTTAATGGAAACGTCCCCAGAGTGTGAACTTAAACTTGCAAATGACCTCGATCGCTGTTTGAGGTGGATGTTAGTTCATACCGTAAGGTGATAACCTATTCTCGGAGTTCTTTTTTTTCATTAAATCACTAACGACTATTAAGTAACTTTTCAGCATCTACTGAGGTCATCATATAGTTTTTATTATTTTGTCTGTTGGTGATATACACTATTTAATTGGCTTTACTAAAATTAAGAAAACTCCTGCCGTTCAGGGATGAGTCCTCCTCACTTAAAATGAGTTTCTCTCTCAGTATCCTATTGTGTTTGTCTAGCTGTGTTTTATTTTTTATTTAAGTTTTGCTTATACACCTATAAAAAATGATGGGTCCATTGCCTTTTCTTTCCATCTGGCAGGTTTTAATATCAGGGTTTTGCTGAACTTATAAAGGTATTTGGGGGTTTTCCATCTTTTTATGCAGTAGAAGAGATGATACAATAATCAATTTTAAATATTTGAACACATTCCTGCAAAATCATGTAATCATAAAACAGTGTGGGGTGGTTCTTCCCCAGTACTGAGTTTCTATCATATGTCCTCACCTATCCAAATGATCCCTTTTCTGTAGTCAATTTAATTTTTTTTTTCCCAGAAATTGCCCATTTCTTTTGGATTTCAAATACGTTAATATAAACTTCCGCTTTCATTCCTAATATTTTACTGTCCTTTATTTCTGTAAATATATCATCTTGTGATGTCTAATTTTATATATGCTTCTCTTATTTCTTAATTTGATTTGCAGGTGATTCTCCTTGCAAATATATTTTTTCCCCAAGAATTCTTTTTTGTCACTGTTTTTTATATCTATCTATATATACATATATAACAATGGACCAATTATTTACATATATATATATTTTTAATATTTTATTTATTTATTTGACAGAGATCACAAGTAGGCAGAGAAGCAGGCAGAGAGAGAGGAGGAAGCAGGCTCCCCAGGAGCAGAGAGCCCAATGTGGGGCTCGATCCCAGGACCCTGGGATCATGACCCAAAGCCGAAGGCAGAGGCTTTAACCCACTGAGCCACCCAGGCACCCCCAATTATTTATATATATAAATATACATATATATATATATATATATTTTTCTTTTGAGGCAGCGAGAGCACATGAGAGCAAGGTGGAGAGGCAGAGGGAGAGAGAGACTATCAAGCAGATGCTGCACTGAGTGTGGTGCCTGATGCGGGGCTCAATCTCACAAACCTGAGACCACGATCTGAATGGAAATTAAGAGTCCATTACTTAACTTACTGAGCCGAGACCACACATCACTGGTCTTGATTAGATTTAGTTCAGTTTTTGGTTGGGGGTTTTACATAGGGGATTTTAATTCTGTTAGTGGATTTTAGTTTAGTTGTATTTTTTACTCATTTCCCCTAGTTTCCTTTTCAATCTTGGCCAGTGCCATCAGATTTCTATTTTTTAATTGATGCATGATTCAGGCACTGCCCAATTCTTGAGTGTTCAGGTTGATGAGTTCTGACAGTTATCCACAGCCGTGTAATGCACAGCCAGTGTAAGACTGGAACAAAAAAATTCCTTGACAAATAGTTTTTCCCACTTCTGTGATGTATACATTCATTTCTCTTTTTTATTTTAAATTAACATACCATGTATTATTAGCCCCAGGGGTACAGGTCTGTGACTCATCAGGCTTACACAGTTCACAGCACTCACATAGCACATCCCCTCCCCAGTGTCCGCAACCCCACCCCCCTGCCCTGGCAACCCTCCGTTTGTCTCCTGAGATTGAGTCTCGCATGGTTTGTCTGCCTCCCCATCCCACCTTGTTTCATTTTTCCTCCCCTTCCCCCAACGACTCCCCGGCCTGCCTCTCGACTTCGTCTTATCAGGGAGATCCCAGGAGAATCGTCTTTCTCTGATGGACTTACTTCACTCAGCATGATGCCCTCTAGTTCCATCCACGTCATTGTCGCAGATGACAAGATTCCGTTTGTTTTGATGGCTGCGTAGTATTCCGTCGTGTATAGACCACGTCTTCTTCGTCCGTTCATCTGTGGACGCCGCCGGCCCGGAGCCGCCCCTGCCCCGCGGCCGGTCCTCCCGCACGTGGCCGGTCCCGCCTCCCGGCGCGGGTCGCTTTGCTGCCCCGGAGCCGCGGCTCTGGTTCTGTCCGGGCTCCGGGTGGGCTCGTCGGGGCCGGGTCGGTCGCGTGAGCGCGGCTGTCCCCGACCCGATGTGCGCTCCGGGTCCGCCGCCGCCGCCGTCCTGCTCGTCCTGCCCGTTTCCCGCCGTGTGTTGGCGAGCGACGCCCTAACCGTGATGAGACCCAGTTTTCCACCTGCGTCCCTCGGAGTTGGCGCCTGGATTCGCGGCCGAAAACACGCGTCTGCCTCCGCGTCCTAGAAATAGTCGGCGGTTTCCTTCTAGAAGATTCGTGGTTCCGGAAGGCGGGGTAATTCCGTGCTGGGAGCCCGTAAGTGCGGGTTCCGCTGGCCTCGGGCACGTGTCCGCTGGTGCGTGCACCCGGTTGGGAGACCGGGTTTCTGGCTGAGCTGGCCTGGAGCCGGGACTGGGCACTGACGGGCTTCGGCGGGTCCCGGCCGCCCTGGTCCGCTCTGTCGTCGGGTCCCGGCGCCCGCGCCCCGACCCCGCGGCCGACCCCCGAGCCCGGACCCCGCGGCCGACCCGCGCGCCCGGACCCCGCGGCCGACGCCCGCGCACGGACCCCGCGGCCGACACCCGCGCCCCGACCCCGCGGCCGACGCCCGCGCACGGACCCCGCGGCCGACCCCCGCGCCCCGACCCCGCGGCCGACCCCCGCGCCCGGACCCCGCGGCCGACCCCCGCGCACGGACCCCGCGGCCGACCCCCGCGCCCCGACCCCGCGGCCGACCCCCGCGCCCCGACCCCGCGGCCGACCCCCGCGCCCGGACCCCGCGGCCGACCCCCGCGCCCCGACCCCGCGGCCGACCCCCGCGCACGGACCCCGCGGCCGACCCCCGCGCACGGACCCCGCGGCCGACCCCCGCGCGCCCCGACCCCGCGGCCGCGACCCCCGCGCCCGGACCCCGCGGCCGACCCCCGCGCCCGGACCCCGCGGCCGACCCCCGCGCCCGGACCCCGCGGCCGACCCCCCGCCCCCGACCCCGCGGCCGACCCCCGCGCCCCGACCGCGCGGCCGACCCCCGCGCCCCCGACCCCGCGGCCGACCCCCGCGCCCGGACCCCGCGGCCGACCCCCGCGCCCCGACCCCGCGGCCGACCCCCGCGCACGGACCCCGCGGCCGACCCCCGCGCCCCGACCCCGCGGCCGACCCGCGCGCACGGACCCCGCGGCCGACCCCCGCGCCCGGACCCCGCGGCCGACCCCCGCGCCCGGACCCCGCGGCCGACCCCGGCGCACGGACCCCGCGGCCTACCCCCGCGCCCCGACCCCGCGGCCGACCCCCGCGCCCCGACCCCGCGGCCGACCCCCGCGCCCGGACCCCGCGGCCGACCCCGGCGCACGGACCCCGCGGCCGACCCCCGCGCCCCGACCCCGCGGCCGACGCCCGTGGTTTCGGCTGTCTTGGAACCGGGCGGTGCAGCTGGAAGTATTTCCAGGACGGCGACGGGGTTCTGGATCATCTGCGTCTCCACCTGGATCCCCAAATCTGCTTGTCAGGTCGATCAAAACAGGCGGCGCCTGGGTGGCTCTGCCTTCGGCCCCGGTCATGATCCCAGCGTCCCGGGATCGAGCCCCGCCGCTGCCTGTGCTCAGCGCGGAGCCTGCTGCTCCCTTTCCCGCTCCCCGGCGGTGTCCCTCTCTTCCTCTCTCTGTCCAACACGTGAATGAACCCTTGAAAAACACCACAGGCGATCCGGGGTCTGTGTTCCTGTGAAATCTATGGGTACGTGTTGACAGGACGAACATCCTAACAATAGTGGGATTTCCAGTCCGCAAAGGGAGGGCTTTCCCCCCTTTTTTTTTTAAGCTCCCAACGATGTTTTGTCTGTTTCTTTCTTTTTACTTTTTTAAAGGTTATTTATTTATTTATTTATTTGTCACAAGCAGAGAGAGTGATCACAAGTAGGCAGAGAGGCAGGCAGAGGGGAAGGAGGAGAGCCGGATGCGGGGCTCGATCCCAGGACCCTGAGATCACGACCTTAGCTGAAGGCAGATGCTTAACCCACGGAGCCACCCAGGCGCCCCCTCTTTCTTGATCTTAGGGGAAATCTTCCACCACTTAGCATGTAGTTAGCTGTAGGCCCTTTCTTGGATGCTTTCATCCCATTGAAGAAGTTCCCTCTACTTGAGATTGCTAAAAGTTTCGTCTTGAATAGGTATTGAATTCTTTCAAATACTGTTTCTACATCTGTTAAAGTGATCATTTTCTCCTGATGTGCTCTCAGTGGGGTAAATTATACAGATAGAATTTCACGCATTCAACAAACCCCATAGTCCGGGAATTACATTATACTTTGTCATTTTGTATTTTCCATCTCAGACACTGCTGGACTTGATTTGCTAATTATTTTGTTAAGGATTGGTGCATCTGTGTTCATGAGGTATATTTGTCTGCAATTTTCTTACAGTGTCCTTGTCAGGATTTGGTAATCGGTTTACGCTGGCTTCATCAAATGAATTGGCAAGTGTTTTGTCCCCCCAGCTTCAATATTCTGAAGCAATTTGTATAAAATTGGCATTTTTCTTTCTTGAGTGTTTATTTGAAGCCATGTGGACCTGGAATTTTCTTTGTTAAAAGGAGTTTTTTCTCTGGCATTGTATCATAAAAATTTTCAATCATGCAGAAATGTTGAATGACATGAACACCTGTATACCCATTCACTGGTCTTACGAGATAAATTTGCTTAATCACATACCTGTTCATCCTCGATGGGCAGCTTTTTATTATTAAGTACTTTCTTTGAAATCATAGAGCTATTTAGATTTTCTATTTCTTTTTGCATTCGTTTTTGTCACTTTTGTATTCTAAGAAATTTGTTCATTTTAGCAAATAGCGAAATTTATTGACAAAAGTTTTTCTTTACATTTCCAAATTACCCTGTTAATGTCTGCAGGATCTTTCATCTTTAATATTCTTTTTTTTTTTTAAAGATTTTATTTATTTATTTGAGAGAGAGACAGTGAGAGAGAACATGAGAGGCAAGAAGGTCAGAGGGAGAAGCAGACTCCCCATGGAGCTGGGAGCCCGATGTGGGACTCGATCCCGGGACTCCAGGACCGTGACCTGAGCCGAAGGCAGTTGTTCAACCAACTGAGCCACCCAGGCACCCCATCTTTAATATTCTTAATTGCTCTTAGTCTGTTTTTTCTTGATGAACCTTATAAGAAGATTTTCTTTCTTTCTCTCTGTCTCTTCTTTTTTTTTTTTTTTTTTAAAGATTTTATTTGTTTATTTGACAGAGAGAAATCACAAGTAGATGGAGAGGCAGGCAGAGAGAGAGAGAGGGAAGCAGGCTCTCCGCTGAGCAGAGAGCCCGATGCAGGACTCGATCCCAGGACTCTGAGATCATGACCTGAGCCGAAGGCAGCGGCTTAACCCACTGAGCCACCCAGGCGCCCTCTGTCTCTTCTTTTTAAAGATTTTATTTACTGAGAGAGAGAATGAGTGAGAGAGAGCATGAGACGGAGAAGGGTCAGAGGGAGAAGCAGACTCCCCATTGAGCAGGGAGCCCGATGCAGGACTCGGTCCTGGGACTCCAGGATCATGACCTGAGCCAAAGACAGTTGCTTAAAACTGAGACACCTAGGCGCCCATGAGGATTTTCTTAATACGTTTTAAAACTAACCTCGACTTTTGTAATTCTCTTGTTTTTATTTTGTTGATTTCTGCTTTTGTTTTTAAATTATTTTTTTAAGTTACTTGGATTTAATTTGCACTTCCTGACTTGTTAGAATAAATGTTCAAATCATTGATTTTAAACCTCTATTCTAATAGAAGTATTTAAACCCTCAAAGCTTCAGCCACAATCTATAAATTCTTTAAAAAAATATTACAGTATACATTATTGCATGGTTAGAAAATTGGGTCTGATTTGATAGACAAAAGAAGTGAGACAGACTAGCATTGATGGCTGACTTCTTTCCTGTGGTAAGGAAACATATACCCATTTTACAGATGAAAAAACCAAGTCTCCTGGCTCTCAAGGTGTTTCTCATTCCATAAATCACAATGTGTTGCTTTTCTCATTGTCAGTGTGTAGTATTTTCTAATGCCCTTGTGTGCCTTCCTTCTTCTCTCTTTCTTTCTTTTTTGCATTTTTCTTTACTTTAACATCCTGGGATGGTTAGAAATATCATGCTTAGTTTCTCAAGGATAGAGATTTTATAGGAATCTTATCATTAAGTATCAAATAGGTATATTGTGGGTATCATTGCCATCAGAAGACATTGCTTGTGTGAATTTGATCCTTTGAAATTTACCATGTCTTATTTTGTGGCCCAGCCTTTGGTTCCTTGTGCTCTTGAATATGTATTTGCTAGGTGTGGTATTCGATAAATGTCAGTTACTTTAAGCTGGTTGGTAGTGTTGTTTAGATCTTCTGTATCTTTTTTTTTTTTTTTTAAGATTTTATTTATTTCTTTGCAGAGACAGATCACAAGTAGGCAGAGAGGCGGGCAGAGAGATGGGGGGAAGCAGGCTCCCTGCCGAGCAGAGAGCCCAATGCGGGGCTTGATCCCAGGACCCTGAGATCATGACCTGAGCCGAAGGCAGAGGCTTTAACCCACTGTGCCACCTAGGCGCCCCAGATCTCCTGTATCTTTATTGAAATTTTTTCCTTTTATCAGTTACTGTCAGGATGTGTTAAATTCCCCAGTTATTGGGGTGCCTGTGTGGTTTAGTCTGTTGAGTGGCTGACTCTTGATTTCGGCTTAGGTCAGGGAATTCTAGAATCGAGCCCCACATCCCTCTCCGTGCTCATGGGAGTCTGCCCACCCCCCTACCTCTCTCTCCCTCTCTCTATTTCTCTCTCAAATGAATAAGTAAATCTTAAAAAATAAATTTCTCCACTTGAGCTCATCTATTTCTCCTTTTAGTTCTGCACCTTTTGTGTGGTGTATTTTGATGCACTTTTATGAGATGCACGCACACTAGAAATTGTGATGTCTTCTTTATCGTTTCCTTCATCCATTTCCTTATCAATCTTTATCATAATGGAATGTTTGATCCTACTGTTTGTCTCGAAGTCTACAGCTACAGTGTATGGCCTACTTTCTCAGCTGTTTTACTTTCCACTTGTTACTTCCTTTATATTTATTATAAGCTGCAAAAATTGGGTCTTCCTTTTATCCAGTCAGCTAATTTTTTTAAATTAGTGTCTATTTATGATTAATATAATTATTGGGAAGGTTCTGTGTAAGTCTGTCATATCGATGCACGTTTCCTGTTAGAAACGCATACTCGGTGTTCTTTTTCTCCTTTCTTTCCATTTTTGCTTGAAAGGAGAGTGTTTAAGTCATTCTATTTTTTCATTATTTTCCTTCATGTATGTGTACTGAGTGGTCACTCGAGAGATTACGACATGCAATAACTTAGCACATTTTTCTTCAAATGATTTTAGGCGACTTCATGAACAACACAAAAACCTTACGACACATAGATGTATGTTTATGTATCTTGCTCCTCCGTATTCTGTATTACATGTATCAACGTTTTACCTTTTCTGGGGCTCTTTCTTCCTTCTTGCGTATTTGAGCTTGCCTTTGGTTTCATTTCTCTTCAACGTTGCAGTATTCTGTTAGCATTTCTTTTGCTGCATTTCATTCGGAGAAGAACACTTTCAGCATTTCACTGACCAGTTTTCTTTCTTTTTTCATTTTTTATGGTGGTAAAACACATGTAACATAAAATTCACCATTTTAAGCACTTTAAAGTGTATAACGCACTGGCACAGAGTCCATTTATGGAATTATACAACCATCACCGCTGTCTTTTTCCAAAACTTTTCTGTCACTTTAAACAGAAACTCTCTAACTATTGAGCAGTAATTCCCCATCCCCCTGCTGGTGCTCTGGGGTCTACTGTCTGTATGAATTTGCCTATTCTAGATACATGCGGAATCACCAGTATTTGCCCCTTTGTGATCAACCTGTTTGAGTTACTTGAGGTTGATCAAGGTCCATCATGTGTTGGATCTTGTAGCAGGCATCAGAACTTTATTTCTTATTATGGCTGAGTAATACTCTGTTGTATGTCTGTAGCCTATTTTTTTTAACCCATTTGTCTCTCAATGGACATTTGAGTTCTATCTACCTTTGGCTACTGTGAATGTGCTGGAATGGACATCAACACATCAGTCTCTGAAGAAAATGTCTTTATTCTATCTTCATATTTAGATGATGGGTAAAAGGTGGACCATTCTCGGTTAACAGTTTTGTGTTTCTTTGGGTGTTTAGAACATATCATTCTAGTAGCTTCTGACCTCCGTTGTTCTCGATGAGACATCCGCAGTTGTTTCTGTCACTACCTTTTGTTATTTGCTGTGTCTTCTCCTTTGGCTGTTTTGAAGATTTTTTTTTTTTTTTGCAAGTTTTTGACTGTTCGTGCTATGCCTGAGTATGGTTTTCTTTGCACTCAATATGCTTGATGTCTGTCAAGCTGCTTGGATCTGTGGGTTGATTTCTTTCATTAATTCTGGTGCACACACAACCATTATCTCTTAGAATGTTTCTTCTTTTTATTCCCTATCTTTTCTTCTGGCATTCCCAATGATACATTTGTTAGGCTACTTGATACTGTTCCTCAGATCTTCAATGCTGTGTCCTGATTTTTTTTTTTCCACTCCCATTTTTAATGCATGTGTGTTTCAGTAGACACTTTTTTATTATTGGGTCTTTTTATTTGCTGTGTCTAGACTGCTTCATTCTATTCTTTTTTTAGAATTTTCTTTCTTTCTTTTTTTGGTGGGGCTGTGTTTACACATTGGGGAGAGGGGAAGATGGAGAGGGAGAGAGAGAATCTTAGGCGGGGCCCATGCTCAGTGTGGAGCCCAACACAGGGCTTGATCCTACAACACTGAGATCACAACCTGAGTGGAAATCAGGATTCAGTCACTTAACCAACTGAGCCATCCCAGTGCTCCTGTTTTTAGCATTTCTTTCACTTCTTTTTTGTGGTTCCCACATTTCTGCTGAAATTTCCCATTTGTTCACATATTTTCTCTCTTTGCCACTAGATCTTTCCCCATACCTGTCATAGTTATTATAAAGGCTGATCATGAGAACACCTCTTTGGGGTGCCTCTTGAATTTTCCTCTCTGGACTGTCAGTCATAGTTTCTTGCTTTCTCTCATAATTTTTATTGAATGCCAGATACTTGGTGTAAAAACAAACAGATAAACAAAAAACACCTGTAAGGCTGAAAATTTGCCCTCAGGAAATGGCAGGACTCTCCTTCTGCCGGAGATTACGGTCGGGAACTTAGTTCACCTAATCTGCAGTGGAGCTGGACAGGACTTTGGTACAGCGTGGCTTAGATTTGGTTCATTGGGACTTCAAAGATTTCGAGAGAGGTGGAGGACTCTCTGTTCACCAGGGCTTGTGATCTGGGCACTGCCAAGATCTCTTGATGCCTCATAGCTGGGCTGCTAAGCCTTCTGAAGGCTGCCAGCTCTTTGGACACTGGGGACTTGTCTCTGAAGTCCAGTTCCACCCCGAGTTTTTTTCCTGAGTGTTTCGGAGCTCTCTCTCCCTTCCGCCACCTGTTCCTGGTCCTTGGAGAACAGGTGCAGACGCTCCATGAAGCCTGGCTGGCCTCAGGGGTTTTTCTCAGGCCTCTTGCCCTACGCCAGCCTTTGGCCTACTCACTGCTTCCACTCAGCAAAGGTCCATGGAATGGAGTTGTGGCGGTGAATCTGTCCCAGGAGCCCGCATGTGATGTCCCGGGTGTGTTAAAAGTGAGGCTGATTCCTCCTTCATTCCACATCTGCCATGAATGAAAATAGCTGAGCGTCTCTTCTCTCCTAGGAAGGGCTCATCCCTTTCTGGAATTTAGTTCATTTATGTGTCTTTGATTCCTTAGCTCTCTGATGGGAGGGAGGGAGGGAGGATGGAAGGAAGGAAGCTGGTTTGTGACGGATCCCGCTATTCTCTGATTAGGTGAGGAAGTTGGTCTCTTGTGACTTTCTGCATTCCAGCCATAACGGCAATCTCCCAGCTTCTTTTCACTTGTCTTTCAGAGCCAATATTTTCTAGGAGTTTCTGAGAATATGAAGTGGACTCATTCTAATCTTTTCTTGTGGTTTCTGGTGTAAAATTTATTTCCCGAGTATGCTGTTCCCCACAGATTGCTTTTTCAATGAAAAATGCTCTCTTACATCCTACAGATATAACAAACAGTACCAGTGCTATAAATTTGGTCCTCCAGTGAGCAACGAAGGCTCATTTGGCAAATGAGAGGGTACTGGATTGCCCTTAGCCTGCAGGATCTGAGATCATGTCTCAGATCTACTCAGCAAGGCTCTCGTCTCATCCCCAGATGAGCCAGAACTCCTCCAGCAGATGGCTTCCCCGTTCCCGGTACCCCTGCCCTGCTTTCTGTCCCAATCAGAGCCAACTATGTGTGTGGTGCCTGCTCTAGGGCACCCCCAGGAGGCACTTCCTCACCCCTCCGCTGACCCCTCTCCTGTGCCAGATGGCCCAGGGATGCTCCCCTCTCCCCTCACGCATGCCCCCCCACACACACCACAGACAGCTGCCGAGCACCCTCTGTGCCCCCAGTACTGTCCTGGGGCCTTGTTACGGATGTGATCTGTGAAGCACACAAACAAAATCACGGCCTGTGCTGAGCTGGCCCCCCGGGAGGGAAAATCCTCATTTGACCTCACGACCACCTTATGAAGCAGGTTCCTGGGTTGTTCTCATTTGCCAGAGGAGTAAACGGTAGCACAGAAGACTTCCGTAAATTGCCTGGGGCCCCCTCAGAGGCACAGCAAGGAAGGGCTCTTTCCTGCCCAGCCCCCGCCCCCACCATGTGGTCCCCATGGAAGCTTCTAGCCCAGAGGGTCCACCTCTGGGCGGTGCCTCCATTCTCTGTTCTGGCTACTGCCCCAGAGCATCGTTTCTTAGGCTGAGCTCTGAAAACAAACATTTCGCCCAAATTTTACTTCACATATGCTTTTCTGACACCCTGGCCCTCGCTCCCTGAAGCCTCAGGAAAGGGCATACACTTCGCCCGACTGGCAAGTGATGACTGGATTCCTCCCTCATTTGCATATCTAGACATTAGCTAGGATTGCCATGGCAACCGTGCCTTCCACACACAGACCTGTGGGCCCAGCACACCTTCGTTTGGGAAACAGTCTGGAAGCCAGAACTACTCCCGTGGCACTTGATGACTGGAGAGAATTTTAGGGGACAAGAGTCTAGAGGTTTCCGAAGGTCTGCAACTGAAAATTACCAATGGTCTGCAGATGGACCCAGGAAGGAGAGTATCTTGCTGGAAAATGGCGTACAGAACCACGGCTTGGGTTGCTTGCCTGCCTGTCCTCGCTGCGGGGTAGCCCGATGCAGACACAGTGCGTACAGTCTGACTTCGCTGCTGTTGTCTTTCCCGTCCGTGTGAGATCTGCGACACACACATGAACACACGTACACACATCTCTACAGATTTTCCAGGGAGGAGGAGATTCCTTTTGGGAGGAAAGAGGACTGGGGGTAGGGAGAGAGTGAGGGGGCGGGTCTGGAGACTTTGGAACTGTGCCCTAAACTTCTCCCCACCCCTGGCTGGTCAGGGTCCTGGCCCAATCCAGTGGCATCCGAGCCTCCTTCACTCAATCTGGAAATGGTTTGAACGAGCAAATAAGAACTTCCCAAGGCATAGCAAACAGCTTTTACGGGGCAGCCGCCTGATGCTGTCTTCTTGGTCCTCTTGGAGAGGAGTGTAACAGCTGGAGAGACACAGCTCAGAAACAATGTCCTTGCATTTGTTGGACACCAAGGTTGCTACAGTTTTGCCCCAGGAAGTGAGGTCGTCAGCCACCTCAGTCTTTCTATCCCTGAAGACTTTCACTGAGCTTGGGCTCATCCCCGTGCTCTGGAGAGGCCACTGCCCTCTGATCCTGAGTATCTCTCATCAGCCTTCCACGATCTTGTGTTAGTTCTCTCTGGTGACCTTAGCTTCTGCTTTTAGATTTCTCTGTTGAAATCTCATCTCTGGTGGCTGGAGGCATCAGTGCTGGCTCAGGGGCCTTTAGGGACATGGCGGGGGGCACGCGATGCAGGGCAGGTAGACCCAAGAGAACTATTTCATCAAACTGTCCAATGGAGGGACACTCTGCCAGCGTCCCAGGGAGTCTGAATGAATCCATGCAGGGACAGAGCTGGTCAGGGGCTGGGGATGGACCTGGGGGAGGGGCACTCATTCCCCACCCAGTGTTTACTAAGGATTCTCTCTGTGGTCATTCCCCTTCAGGGTGGGCTACAGACTGGTATGGCACAGGTTCAACAAGTAGACAAAAAACTGTAATAAAATAGTAAAGCTCCACGGTCTTCTAAAGATATGGAAACTGCTTCAGCTGAACTCAAGTGTAGAATGTTCCGGTGCATGGCCTGACCTTCCAGCCTGATTGACTTTATTCCTACTTCTCATGGTTAATTTCATATGTCAACTTGTCTGGGCCACAGGGTGACCAGATATTTTGAGGTGTGTCTGTGAGGGTGTTTTCAGATGAGATTGTCATTTGAATCAGTAGACTCAGTAAAGCAAACCGCCCTTCCCAATGTGGGTGGGCCTCATCTAATCAGCTGCAGGCCTGAAAGAGAACAAAAAGGCTGATCCTCTCATCGTGAGGGGGGATCTCTTCCAGTTTGCTGCTGGAGCTGGAACATCAATACATTCCAACTTCAGACTCCAGCTGAAATCACAGCTCCTTTTGGATCTTGAGCCTGCTGGCTTTTCGTCAGAAGCTATGCCATTGGTTTTTCTGGTTCTTGAGCCTTTATATCTCTATAGCTAGATATAAAAATATATTAAGTCTCTCTCATATCACACATGTATTTTCTTTTCTTTGTTTTTTAAGGTTTTATTTATTTATTTGACAGAGATCACAAGTAGGCAGAGATACAGGCAGAGAGAGAGGGAGAGGGAAGCAGGCTCCCTGCTGAGCAGAGAGCCCGATGCGGGACTCGATCCCAGGACCCTGAGATCATGACCTGAGCTAAAGGCAGCAACTTAACCCACTGAGCCACCCAGGCACCCCACACATGTATTTTCTATGTAATCATCCTATTGCTTCCATTTCTCTGGAGAACCTTGACTATGCAGATACCAAAGATGGTCCTAGAGAAACGGAATTTTAAAGGTGAGTTTCCTGAGTTTGAATCAACTCTCTAATCTGATTAGATTTAAAGACGGTAATGACAATTTCCAATGATAAACAGAGCACTGATCGTCCGGATGGATGGTCCGTGGTGTGGTGTGATCTGGTAATGGGGATTTGTAAAGTATCACTATTGAATCCTCCTAATGAACCACTTGTAAGAAGCAAGGGCGTGACCGATAGTATATGTAAAACTTTCAAAACCTTTTTTGCAAACTAATGAGTATAATGAGATTGGCTGCTTGTTCCTAATGTTGCTGGACAAAGCAGGGAGAGCTCAGGATGAGCTCAGGGATTCCAATTCTCAGCTCAAGAGCCACATAAGTGATCCGAGAGCTTCCATGTGTGCCCTGAAGGAGAACCTTTATCTCTTGTAGTTGAAGGGCTGAGAATGCTGAAAATGAAACCCAAGATCTCATCCTGTAATTGGCTGAGTTATATTGCAAGTTGCATTTCTGGCTTCATAGAATGCCTGCTATTGAAGTGAGGGCATTGACTGGGAAGGCATGGGGTCCTCAGAGTTGCAAGGGGGATGTATGGAAAGATCCTGATGAAGCTGGAGACACGGTGCCCCAAAATTCTGATGAGCTTTTTTTGCTAGTGGAAGAGGCCTCCCCATCCCCAGTGGGAGCAGTATTTCCCCCAGGGGATTAATCCTAAATTGTCTGAGGAAACCATAATGCCTTCCCTTGAAGCAGCTGTCATGCAAGATGATGTCATCTCCTCAGGAAGTGGCCCCACCCCCCGTCTTTGCTTCTGGACCTGTAATTCGACTTGAGTCCTAACAGCATCCTAAAGACAAGGTACAAAATGTGACCCGTGAGGAAATGTGCTGCAATCCAAAAGAACTTCTTGAGTTTTCTAATTTATAGACAGAATTCTGGGGAACATGTCATGGAATGGAAATTAAGGGAGTGGAAAAATGGTGGAAGGAACATAAAATTGGATTAGGCCCACTAAGCAGAGATTCTGCATTTAATGTTGCACTTAGGGAGTTAGAAAGTGCTCTAGCAAATTGGTTTCTTGGATGGAATAAGGACCAGAAGTTGGCCTACCGTGGGCGAGATGAAAGGCTGGACCTCCCTTGATTTAATGTAGAGGAAAGCACTGAAGGGCTTAAGGAGATTGGAATGCTACAGGGCATCTGTCATTTAAGATCTACTCACCAGCCCTGGGATGGTCCAGAAGACATACCTTTCACCCACATTGTGAGGAATACGTTTACGCGGGGATCGCTGGCATCCCTGAAGATCTCTGTAATCGCTCTTCTCGGTGGACCAAACCTTACAGTGGGGAACTGCAGTCAGTGAATTGGGAAAACCCAGGATGGTGGGGCCAAAGGCTGGCACTCAACTGCCAAGGCAAGGTGGGCGTGGTTGCTGTAAGGGACGACAAAGTCAAAGAAGAATCAGAATAGTCTGCCTTACACAGCTCGTTGATCATAAAAGTGAGCTAGATGGGAAGCCTACTCAAGTCCTACTTGATCTGTGTAAGCAGAAAAGTTCTAGAGCAAGTGAACAAAAGTCTAACCTGAATCATAAAAACAGAGTTATGGTCCCTCCATCAATTCCCAGATGTGAGCCAGTTTCCAGACCTAGACCCTTTAAATGAAGGGGAGGCTGGGCCCTCTTGAGGAAAGACCTCGGTACACTGACCAGGTTTGTCCTGTTGATGCTTCTCCCAGCCTTCTCGAAGGGGACCCTTGGCTTTTTACCAGGGAAACCTGTACTAGAGAAAAGGAAATAATCAGTCCTTTTAGAGACGGGGAGCACTGGCTCTGGGAGAACCAAAGTGGCATGGGATCTGCCAGTTACAGCAGGGATTGAGGGGGGTCAGGTCTGTCTCACAGTGGCTCAGTGGATCTTTGAACATATCCTGTGGCTATTGCCGCCATTTTGGAATGAATAATTGGAATAGACATACTTAGCTGGTGGCCACATCTCTACTTTCCCCCGACTATGGAGTGAGGGTTATTATGGGGGGAAGAAAAGCGGAAGCCTCTGGAGCTGCCTCTACCTAGGAAAATAGTGAAGCAAAAGCAGTACTCAGTTCCCGGAAGGATTACAGAGATGGGTTGCCACCATAAGGTCTTGAAAGATGGAGAGGTGAGGACTCCCAGCCACCCCATGGCCATTCAGCTCACCGATTTGGCTTATGAAGAAGACAAATGGATCTTGGAGCATGACAGTGGATTTTAAAGAGCTTAACCAGGTGGTGGCAACAGTTTCAGCCACTGTACCAAATGTGGTTTCATTATCTGAGCAACTTAACACATCCGCCGGTACCTCGTGTGTAGCTAGTGATCTGGGCAATGCCTTTTCTCCATCCCTGTGCAGAAGGACCACCAGAAGCACTGCTTTCAGCTGGCAGTGCCATCAGTGCGCCTTCACTGTCCTAGCTCAGGGAATACTAACTTTTCAGCTCTGTGTCATAATTTAGTTTGTGGGAATCACGCTCCTCTTTCGCTTCCACAAGATAGCCCATTGGTTCATTGTATTGATGTCTCTGTGCTGATTGGACCTTGGGAGCAAGAAATAGGAACTGGTCTAGACGTATTGGTTAGACATTTGCATGTCAGAGTAGAAACCTGGGATATAAATCTGAGAATTTCAGTGGCCCTCGACCTCAGTGAAATTTCTAGGGGTCCAGTGGCACGGGACATGAGATGTCCATCTAAGGCGAAGGAAGGGTACGTTGTTGCATCTGGCCCTTCCTATGACCAAAAAAGGGGGTATAGTGTTTAGGGCCTACTTTGGATTTTGAGGCAACATTGTCCTCCTCTGAGTGTGTTACTACTCCAGCCTCTTTGCTGAATGACCTAGAAAGCTGCTAGTTTTGAGTAAAGCCAAGAACAAGAAAATGCTCTCTGGTAAGGCCAGGCTGCTGTGCTGTGCTGTGCTCTCTTGGGCCAAATGATCCAGCAGATCCAGTGGTTCTTGGAGTGTCTGTTTGGAGTCCTTGGTAGGCCCTGAAAGGTAAATCATGGCACGGGCCCTTAGGATTTTGGAGCAAAGCCCTGCCGTCTTCTAAAGGGAAACACTATCCCTTTGAGAAACAGCACTTGGCCTGATACGGGCCTTAATAGAGACCAGATCCTTCCCTCTGGGCCACTACATTACCATGCAACCTGAGCTGCCCATCAGGGACTGGGTGTTATCTGACCCACAAAGCCATAGAGTTGGGGGAGGGGACGGCAGCATCCCACCATCAAATGGAGGTGGTATGTATGTGCCTGGGACCAGACAATTCCTGAGGACGAGTCTGAGTTACGTGCATCAGTGGCCCAGATGCCCGTGGTCCTCAGTTGTGCTACACTGACTTCTTTCTCCCTTCCTGCCTCTGTGGCCTCATGGGGAGCCCCCTCTGATCAGTTGACAGAGGAAGAGCAGACTTGGTTTGCAGATGGCTCTGCACAATAGGCACACGCCATCTGAAAATGGACGGCTGCCGCTCGGTAGCCCCTCTCCGGGTCATCCCTGACGGATAGTGATGAAAGTGAACCTGCTTCTTGACTTTGCTCAGGAAGAAAAATGACCAGACATATGATTATACTCCAATTCGCAGGCCTTCGCCAGTGGTTTGGCTGGACGGTCAGGAACTTGGAAGAAACATGGTTGGGAAATGGGTGACAGGGAAATCTGGGGAAGAGATATCTGTGTAGACCTCTGTGAATGGGTAAACAGCATGAAAATATTTGTGTCTTACGTGAATGCTCAGACTAACCTCAGCAGAGGAGGATTTTAATAACCAAATGGCTGGGATGACCCATTCTGTGCATATCAGGCAGCCTTTCCCCCTGGTCATCCCTGGCATCACCCAATTAGTTCTTGAGAAAAGTGGTCCCAGTCCCAGGGATGGAGGTATTCATGGCCTCAGCAACGTGAACCTCCCCCACCAGGCTGACCTGACCATAGCCACCCCTGAGTAGTAGAGACCAGTGCTGAGTCCTTCATAACGGCCGCACTCCCTGGGAGACCAGCCAGCTACCCCGTGATGGGTTGATTCTACTGGATGGTTTCCATCACAGAAGGGGCAGTGTTTTGTCTTTACTGTTCAGTAGACACTGGATACACATTTCCCTTCCCTGCATGCAGTGCTTCTGCCCCAACCGCTGTTGTGGACTTAGATGATGCCTTACCTACTGTCACAGTATCCACACGCACTGCTTTCATCAGGAACTCAGTTCGCAGCGAATGTGGTGGGCAGTGGGCCCATGCTCAAGGAATCCCCGCCATCCTGAAGCAGCTGCTTTAATGGAGCAGTGCATTCACCTTCTGAAGAGTCTGTTACGCTGCCGGCTGGGGGGCATCACCTTTCAGGGCTAAGGCGGGGTTGTCCGGAAGGCAGTGTATACTTGTATCAGGAGGCATCCAGTATTGGACTCTGTTTCTCCTATAACCAGGATGCATGGGTGCGGGGATCAAGGCAGTGAAAATAGGAGTAATATAATCCACTATTTTTCCTGTGACTCTGGCAAAAGTTTTTGCTTCCTATCCCCACGGTCTTATGCTCTGTGGGCCCAGAGGCCTTAGTTACAGTTGGAGGAGAGCTTCAACCAGGAGACATGGCAATGATTCCATGGAACAGGGAGTTACGACCGCCACCAGCCACTTTGGGTTCCTCATGCCTCTTAATGAACAGACAGACGTGGGTGTCTAATTTTGACTACCATGGGAAGATGACTGGACGGCTGGTCTGTAGCGGGGGTAAGGAAGAGTATGTGTGGAATACAGGAGGTCCCTGAGGGTTTTCTTGGTGTTACCATGCCCCGTGTTAGAGTCCATGGACAACCATAACCGCACAGTCCAGGTGGAGGTAGTACTGGTCCCAGACCTTCAGGAATGAAGGGTTGGGTCACCCTACCATGCACAGAATCGCAGCTGATGGGGAGGCTTGCTGAAGGCCAAGGGGGTTTAGAATGGGTAGAGAAGGTTACCGGCTGTGACCGTGTGACCAGCCACGGAAACGAGGACTGTAATCATCACGAGGATTTCCTCCTCATTTTGTTATGGACGTATTTGTGTGTGTGTCACGTATGTATATAATACGTATCTTTGTTTCTCTCCTTTCTTATTCCCTCATCATGTAATGCAAGCTTTATGGATCTTATTTCATAGTATTGAGTATTGTTAGTGTTGTAGAATCTTAGTTTTTGGACATCCAGAAGAGTAGACCTCATTCAGGGGCATAGCTCCTCTTCTGGGGAAAGGTTAGGACACTTTTGGTGTATGTACCTCTGGTTTTCAGAGGCTTCCTCACCGCACCCCATCAATCCTCCCTGCTCGCCTGGAAGTGATGTCGTCTCCCTTCCGTTTGCATGGCGCTTAATTGATAACTCGCATGCACCTGTTTGTTTATAGATTTTATCTCATGAGGCTACAGCCTCCTTCCAGGTGTGGTCTCCTCCGGTGTTTGCACCCACCCTGCCCCGGCTCCCAGCACAGTGCCGTACATGTGGTAGATACTCTGAAAGTATGTGTTGATTAACGGAGTAGATGAAAGTCCATGGACTGGGCACACAGGGTGTCAGGGAACCGAATCTGAGGCCAGGTTGGCCATAAAACGGGCAGCTGTGCCGATCCATTGTGGGGGCGTAGGGAACAGGCCACACAGAGTGAGTGATGTGGGCCCTGGGGGCGCTGCCCCCATGACGAGGGCGCACCCCATCTCTGAGGTCCAGCTTCGACTGCATGGTCCCTCTGGGAACAGATTTGGTTAGGCCTCCCCATGCGATCTTTTCCTTTGCTGAGCGTCTAATGGGATTTTGGTATCTCCTCTCTGCTTCATGTTCTCTGACAACCAAGGGCTGGTTTGACTGACTCTCCAGAAAGACCCAGGTGGTTGGCAGATGTGGTTGGCGGTTACATTCACGTCTTGTGCTGCCTGCGGGGAGCTCAGCTACTTTATCTGTGTCTGTCTGTCTGTGACATGTAAGTGACATGTACTAGGGTTAGGTCCACGGCGTCGTAATATACATATGTGTGCAGAATGATCGCTGCAAGTTCATTTAACATCCGTCACGACAGTTAATTTTTCCTCTTTTGTTCTCGTAATGAGAACTTTGACGACTTACTCTCTTAGTGACTGTCAAATCCACAACGTGGTGTTCTTGACACCGTGCGGCGGGCGACATCCTCAGGACTTAATTTTTCTTGTTTAACTGTAAATTTGTACCTTTAGCTCTGCCTTCCTCCATTCCCCTTCTCCCTAATGTCCCTCACTCGTGGTAACTTCCAGTCTGTTCCCGGTATTTGGCTTTTTTACGATTTTTTAGTGAGATTCCACACACAAGTGAGATCATCTGGGATTTGTCTTTCTCTGTCCGGTTTATTTCACGTACCATAACGTCCTCTGTGTTGTCACAAAGAGCAACGTTCCCTTCTTTTTTATTGCTGAATAATACTTCACTCCATGTGTGTCTGTGTACATACCACACACACACATATACACACACACGTGCTGGTGATGCATTCGGAATGGCCAGCTTTTTAAGGGCAGGGCCCTGTCCTGTTAGGATTTGATTCCTGTGGTTCTTAGTTGGCTCCCTGCCCCTCGTAGGTGTTCTGCAGATACGTGTGGAAAGAGACACTGAATACAACTTGAATCCCCTCTTGTGTTCCTGGAGAAGCACTCTAGAGACACCCCGGTCTCCCCTGGTGAAGGTTCAACACCTACACTTCTCATCTTAAAGCCACCGGGGAGAAGAAACAAAGCAGAACTCCTCGGCAGTTCCCCACCTGCTTCTGTTTCGGCCTTCGGGGAGGGCTCCGTCAGGCACCAGGACAGAGGGTGACTCTGTTTTATTTCCCAGCAAAGCTCTATGAGCCAGACTCTCTTTTCTTTTTTTAAAGATTTTATTTATTTATTTGACAGACAGAGATCACAAGTAGGCAGAGAAGCAGGCAGAGAGAGTGAGAGGGAAGCAGGCTTCCCGCGGAGCAGAGAGCCCAATGTGGGGCTCGATCCCAGGACCCTGGGATCATGACCTGAGCTGAAGGCAGACATTTAACCCACTGAGCCACCCAGGCAGCCCACTAAGTTAAAGGTCTTGAGCTGGGGAAATGATAATGTATTATAAGGGTGAGCCATATGTACAATCACATGGAAGCAGAGGGTCATTTGGCCACACAGAGAAGACCATGTGCAGACAGACGTGGAGACTGGGGTGATGTAGCTTCTAGCCAAGGAACTCAGCAGCCCTGGAAGCTGAAAGAGGCGAAAGGAATAAATTCTTCCCTAGAGCACGCAGAGGGGAGGCTCTCGATTCTGACCCAGGGATACGGATTTCAGACTCCTGGCCTCCAGAGCTGTGAGACAATCAGTCTTCATATCTTGAGCACACACCAAGTATGTGCTCACGTGTTGCAGCAGCCACAAGAAGCTAATACAGAGTATCACTTCTCATAGGCACCTACCTAGGGAGGCCTTGATGGGGGTCTGCCCGTGGAAGCCCCTCCTGCACCCAGTACATTCTGTGGCAGCCCATTCCATGATCCAGAGTTCTGATGGTCAGGATGATTCTTACGAAGTCTCTAATTCAACACATATGCCCTCAGCCCCTCCTCGGAGCCCCCTGCCGTCCTCCTGTGTTTGACCTCTGCTCCTCTGCTTGACTCACTGAATTGTCCTTGATAGGGATGTGATTTTCACCGTCCTCGAAAATGGTGCTGAGTACCAGAACTTTGAGTCCATCTACTTCTGAGAGCTTCGACGTGTCTGTCCCCAGCTTTCCCACCATCATCAATATAATAACTGTGATGTTAAAAATAGCAGTGTTCTAGGTCGACATATGGTTTAACCTTTTTGGAGGTTTTATTACCATCTGTGCAAGGTAGCTCAGTGAGTGTGATTAGTCCAAAGGGGAAATGTGGATAATGGGACACAAAGAGGAAGGATGATCTGGCCCAGATCAAGTGATTAATGTTGAATCCATGATTAGAATTCACTCCCCCTTCCACTTCATACAGTCTCCACCGCAGGCATCCAAAGTGCTACAGTCCAGGGGCTGTGGACACGGTCTCCACCGCAGGCATCCAAAGTGCTACAGTCTAGGGACTGTGGACACGGTCTCCACCGCAGGCATCCAAAGTGCTACAGTCTAGGGGCTGTGGACACGGTCTCCACCGCAGGCATCCAAAGTGCTACAGTCCAGGGGCTGTGGACACGGTCTCCACCGCAGGCATCCAAAGTGCTACAGTCCAGGGGCTGTGGACACGGTCTCCACCGCAGGCATCCAAAGTGCTACAGTCCAGGGGCTGTGGAAAAAATCCAGTGAGGCTTGAAAAGAAAATACTAGAATGTATTTGTATCTTTTTAAATGTAAAATGAGAAAGAAAGCTGAGCTTTGCGAATATCTGGCGAGTAAATAGTAAATGTATAGAATTAATCAATACGTGAATGTTGTGAAAGTTTCAGAATCTTTTTACCGATACACATACAAAAGTGTTTGCTTTTAGAAAAGTAGAGGGACCGCTGTTCGTCCCTGTTCCTTTTTTAGCCAAAATCAATGATTTGAGATTTGATTCAGAATGGTAGTTTTTGCATGAACGTGTGGACACACGTTGGCCGGTGATGAAGAGATGACTAAATTAGTCTGCTCTAGCTCACTGTCTAGTAGGGGAACCAGGTATGTAAGCAGCGACTACTGTACAGGGCACAAAGAAGCAGGGAGAGATGGAAAAGTCAGGAAATGTTTGCAATTTTGAATTTTGAAAAACTAAGATTATGCCACCGTTTGTGGGATGGAATAGAGTCAGCTGCTTTTCCTTGCCCTTGACCCCTGGTGTTGATTTGCCTCTTTATGCAGATTAGAGAGGCAGCAGAAGGTGGCCTGAGGTCCCGCTGGCTGGGCCAGGGCCCGTGTGGACGGCATGCTGTCATGAGCACCTGGCAGAGGCAGGCCCTTCAGTGGACCACTGGGCATCTCATGCTGACTCTGCCTTAGCAAAGCACCTTATTAGCCAATTCCCTTATACTTTTGGGGCGCAGAGAGACCTGATACGGTTTTTTACTTTTTGCTGGAGGCTTAGGAGAGCCTTGGGAAGGGGAGTGAGGGATCCATTTTGTCTCTGTAGCTGGCAGGCTCGGCTTGGACTTCTGCCGTATTTTCCTGTCCCCATCACCGTGCCAAAACATAGAAGTCGCCTGTCCTTCCGTTTCAGATTGACCGATTGATTGATTGATTGATTGGAGAGAGAGCATGAGCAGGGGGGGGGGCAGAAGGAGAGGGAGAAGCAGACTCCCCGCTGAGCAGGGAGCCTGATGTGGGGCTTGATCCCAGGACTCTGGGATCACGACCTGAGCCAAAGGCTGATGCTTAATCGACTGAGCCACCCAGGCACCCCCGTCGTTCTGTCTCAGACTGGTCTTCCTTGGGGGAATAAGTACTTAAATAGTTTCCCCCCCCCTTTTTTTTTTAAATTTATTTGACAGAGAGAAAGAGAGATCAGAAGTAGTCAGAGAGAGACAGAGAGAGAGAGGAGGAAGCAGGTTCCTCGATGAGCAGAGAGCCCGATATGGGGCTCGATCCCAGGATCCTGAGATCATGGCCTGAGCCAAAGGCAGAGGCTTTAACCCACGGAGCCACCCAGGCACCCCTTAAATAGTTCCTTCTTTAGGGGTTCTTAACTTCTCTGCCTCATTTTCTTATCTGTGACATGAGGGAATATATAGTACCTATTTCATGGGGCTGTCATGAGGATTAGGTGAAGTGGGTATTTGAACCTATTTCATGGGGCTGTCTGTCATGAGGATTAGGTGAAGTGGGTATTTGAATGTCTTAGAATAGGTGCCTGTCTCATGAGTGGTCAGAAGGGGTAAGTCGTAATATCTGTGGTGTTATCACAGTGACCAATAAAGGTGTGGACCCAATGCTGACAGAGGTCTAATGCTTTCCCTCTGGTGGGAGCCATTTGGAAATAGGCTCCTGGGGTTCTCTGAACCTGAGCCCCTCGAATACCGAGACCTCACCCCCTTTCCACTACTGTGACATCCATAATGACCCTTAGGGTTCCTTAAGAAGTTTCTAGGTGTCTTCAGCTCCCCAGGACAAACCCGTGCCCTAGAAAGGGGCTTCCCAAAGGTTGGTCCTTTCTGACTCCTGGCACCCCCTGGCCTTTGCCGCAGTCAGATCACAGAACTCCTCATAATTGTGTGATTTCTATTGAAGATGCGAATCCCTGTTGAAATTCACAGAGTGATTGTCCCCCGGGGCAGAGCGACTGAGGTGTGTTGGATCTGTAATACGGCAGTGAGCAGGAAAGGACAGTTGGTCCCTGGAAACCTTGGCTTTTCTTGAAAAAGATGTATGTACTGAAAAGTGGGGGAAACTGGGACCCTAGTTGGGGAGTACTTGGTTTTCACCAGAGCATTTGAGCAGTTTACTCAGAGTATGTCAAAGGTGCCAGAGGACGGCATGGAAGAGTGGCGACTGGGTGCTCCTGAATGAGGCGGAGGCAGAACCGGGAATAACTGTGCTCCGGAAAGGCTCCCAGGAACATGCCGCAGGGCTCTGTCTCCGGCTTTCTTCCGCTTCCCAGTTTCGGCGCTGATTTGCTGCAGCAAGTGTGTGATGGAAGCAGGATCCAGAAAGATCTTGACAGGTCGGAGCAATTAGGCAGAATCCAACAAGCTGAGACTTATCAGGAACAATTGTTAGGTCTTGCCCTGGCATCGAAACAACCAGCTCGCCAAGAATGGGAGATGAGAAGTGTGACAAGATGTGGGCGAACATCAGCAACAGGGTTTTACTTCTAACTGTGCTGCCACCGATGCGGCATCGTGACACGGGAAATCATGCTGCCTCTGTCCTGGCTGCTCAGACCACGGATGGAGTGTGGGGTTCAGTTCTGGCCTCCAGACCTGAAGATCCCAGCGAACATGTACAGGAGGGAACCGGGAGCCCAGGCAGACTCTGGGCCATGTTCTGTGAGGAGTCACAGATGGAACTGGGAACCTTGCTCTGGAGAGAAGACTCTGTGAAGACACGATGTTGCCTTCCAACACGCAGGTTGTCCCTTGATATCTGAAGGGCTGTCATGCTGATGGAGAGTCCAGCATTCTAGGGGGCCCCAGGACTAGAGCAGGGGCGAATGGGGGGGTGCCACTGCTTCAGAGGCAGAGTTCGATGTGACATAAGGAGTACCTTAGCCGCCGGTACTTCCAGCAGGTGACTGGACTGCATGGGAGGGTGCCCCAGCAGTGGTGGCTACGTGCTGCGACTGACAGTCCTATTTAAGGGTAGGCTGTGCTGTTGATTTCGAGGTGGTTCATGGGTTTTGCTTTTTTCCAAAAATCCAAATGGATAGGTGACAAAGATCACTAAAATGTAATAGCCCTATGTGGCCCCAGAACCACATAAAAATAAAAGCAGGGTCAGGATCCCTCCCCTCCCCTGCCCCGAAATGAGCTCGGGATCAGCCAAACGCCAGGGTCGGTGCTCACTAGACGGCCAGGAGACCCGCGTCACGGAGCGTGAAGGAGATGAGCTTGTGTTGCAAGGTTTGATGCCAGGGTTTGCAAACGCCCTTTCCTGTGTTAAAATAATGTAGTTACTACAAAATGCACCGTTTTCATGGGGATTACATCACCGTACCTTGTCAGGGTGAGCTGGCCACAAACCCTTCCCCACCCAGCTGGCTGCGTCAGCCCATCTAATAGAGGTTTTCGGCGCTGCCCATCTGGCAAACGAGAGCACCCGCCAGAGTCATTCGTTTCACATTACCCTGATTGGTCCAGAATGGTTTTCTCAGTACAAGGTTCAGTTGTACCTGGACGGTTCATAGAATCTTCACAGAGTAAAAGGTCTTTTTAAAAAAATTTGCTATTCAGAAGGCGTGGGTCTGGTTGTTCTATAAAAGCTGGGGTTCAGGTAGACTGTCCAAGGTAGACTTTTTCAGGCGTCTCTATATAAAATGATGTAGCTTTATTGACTCTTGTGTTAAGTCTGGAGGTAGTCTGAATTCCTGGCTGGCTAATTCAGCTACTCAAAATGTCAGAATTTTAGGGGGCCTGGGTGGCTCAGTCAGTACAGTGTCTGCCTGTGGCTCCGATCATGTTCTCAGGGTCCTGAGATCAAGGCTCCCTGCCCAGTGGGAGGTTTACTTCTCCCTCTCCTTCTGTCTGTCCATCCTGCTTGTACTCTCTCTCTCTCTTTCTCATAAATAAATAAAATTAAAAAAAAAAAAAAGACGTCAGAATTTTAAGTTACAGCTCTGCATTTCTCTTGGGGTCTCTTCATGGATGCAACATCCGCCCCATATCCCGTCTTCACAGCACAACAGGCAAAGCAAGGTGTGTCCCCTTTTAGGAGAGGACAGCTTTTTCCAAGAGACCCCCCAGCTCTCTTCCTCTACACTGTGTCTCGTGTCACGCCATTTTGAAAGATTATGATGTGGTTTTGACGATGTTGAAAGCTTCCAGTTCATGCTGTCTGAGAGCTATTGCTCTAGGTTTATTTTTTTTATTTTAATTTTAAATTAACATACAGTACAGATTTGTAATTAACATATACCTCTGAATTTTAACACATGTGTGGATTCATGTAACACGCAGAAGATTCTACTAATACATACAGAACAGCTTGGTCACGCCAAAACGTTTCCTCATGCTGTCCCTCTGGGTCTAAATTCATGACCGGTATCAGGCTCTGGTTTGTTTTTTGTTTCTTGTTTTTTGTTTTTTTGCCTCATCATGTCTTTGACTGTTTCTGGTATCAGGGTAATATCAGCCTCAAAATAAGAAGTGTTCCTCCTCTTTTATTTTCTGGAAGAGATTGTGTAGAATTTGTATTATTTCTTCTTCAGATGTTTGGTAGAATTTGCCAGTGAAGCCATCTGGGCCTCAAGATTTCTCTTTCAACAAGTTTTAAATTATGAATATAATTTCTTCAGTTGGATGATTTAGTTTTTATGATTATGTCTTTCACCTTAGGTGAGTTTCGTGTTGAGGAACCCGTACATTTCCTTTATGATGCTTGTTCAGAGTTGGTATATCTCTCCCTGCACTCACGAGCCCCTCAGACATGTTATAATGTTTGTTTTCAGTCACCACACATTCTTAAAGAACAAAACAGGATAAGAACAGGCTATCGTATTTACCCAGATTCCTTCATTCCCAATGTCCTGAGTTTCCCGGTGGAATCTTTTTCTCTCTGAGGAAGTTCCTTTAACAATTATGTTACAGTAGGTCTTCTGACAACAAATTTCTCTGCTTTTATTCATCTGAAAATGTCTTCATTAGACCTCCATTCCTGAGGGATGTTTTCACTGGATCTAGAACTGGGTTGACTATTCTTTTCTTAGCCTGTTAAGTCTGCCATTCCGTTTCCACCTAAGCCTTCATGTTTCATGATGGGACATCTGTGGTCATGCGAGTCATTGCTTCTGTACTGATAATGCTTCCTTTTTCTTTGGCTGCTTTCTGGATTTGTTTGTTCTTCATTTTTACTCATCAGAAATTTGATTATGGTCTATCAGGGCATATGTTTATTTTTTATAATTTTTTTTCTATTTGGGATTCACTGAATTTCGTGAACCTGGTTGTTTATTTCTATCAACAAAGTTGGAAAATTTTGAGTCATTATTCCCTTACATATTTTTTCTTCTGGGTAGCCTTTTTAAAAAAAGATTTTATTTATTTTAGAGAATGAAAGCATGAACACAAGAGTGTGGTAGGGGTAGAGCAGAGGGAGGGGGGAGATACCTCAAGCAGACTCTGCACTGAGCCCAGAGTTGTTGTGGGGCTCAGACCATGAAAACCCGGGTGGAAACCGAGAGTTGGACACGTAACCAACAGAGCCCCCCACGCATCCTCTCTGTAGCCTTTCTCATCTCCTTGTGGACTCTGATAGTCCCTGATAAAATGGATATTAATCATAGTAGGGGAGAGGGGCAGGACTCAATTTTTACTGATCTGTGAACAAGTTCATTAACTCTTCTATCATTCCCATTTTGTAATTGAGCTTATCTCTAGAGATCTTGTTGTCATCGGCTCTTCTTTTTTTTATAGGTTCAAAGTCTTAGTTAGAGTCTTCTTTATATAATCTACTTCTTTGTTGAAACATTTTTCTCTACATTGCTCTTGAGAACATTCACTCACTGCAGGAGTGTTTTGCTAGAGCTTCTCCCGACCCACTCACTCCCCTGATAATTCTAACACATGTGTCATTGGCCTCTGTAGACTGTGTTTTCTAATGCAGGTTGAGGCTTCCCTGGTTCTTCCTATGCTGAACAGTTTTGTGTGTACGCTGGACATTTTGAATATTGTGTCATGAGACCCCTGGCCTTTCAAAAATCCTGGGCAGAATGTTGATAATCTTGTTTGACCAGGCAGTTAATTGGGTTGGGCGTAAGCCACACATTCTGACCAGCTTTCTGTGGGTTGTGGTGCCAACGTCTGTTCAGTTTTCAAATGCTTTGCGTTGCGGTTCAGGTCTGTTCTGATCATGTACCACCCACTGGCCATCCTGGGACCTGAGTAGCCGTCAGTCCTGTTTTCCGGTTCCAAGTCTACAGGCTGCTCCGGGGTCAGTAGCATGAGCAGCTTGTGGGTGAGCCCAGGATTTCATAAAGATGATGTGGTAGCTTTGCCGAGCTCCTCACTGTCCCAGATCTCCCTGATCCTTTCCAGTTCTTGTTTTTTTAATCCTACAGCCGGGAATCTGGGGCTCTCTTTGTCCCATTCTGCTACAGTTTCCATGGCTGTGCCAGCTTCTTGGTCCAAATGACAGGAGAAAAGAAGGAGAAAAAAGCATCACCCCCTCCCCCTTTTCTGAGACAAAGGCTCCTCTGATCAGATGTAAGGCTCTTCTCCCTCAGAGCTTCTCGGTGCCCACAGGTTACTATGCATCGGGCCCGAGTATTTCCCCCACTGTCTCTGAGCATCAGCAGACCCCCTTTCCCACCCAGAAGTCAGAGTTGGAGGGTTTCCTGCAGCTCCTGCTGTCCGCACCAATGCCCACCTCCAGGCTGCACACTACATTGCTTCTGGCTTAGGGACGACAGAGGGAAAATACAGGAAACCCTTTGCTGTTTTGGTCATACTTAAAATTCAGGTCTTCTTCCCCAATTCCCCTGCTAATGTTTCTTCTCAGAATCTTAAATACTGCCTCCACTCTGTAGTTTCATGGCCACATTCGGTACAAGACATAGGATGTAATGTTGTTCCTTCTACCCATAACCAGAAACACCTAGAAAAATTGCACAGAAGTTTTCTTCAGCCTAAGCTGTTAATTGAATGTCATATCATAAATTAAGTCACTATACCTGAGCTACGGAGAAAATCGGGTGTCACTAAAATACCGAGCGAGGGACACCTGGGTGGCTCAATAGGTTAAGCCTCTGCCTTCGGCTCAGGTCATGATCCCAGGGTCCTGGGATCGAGCCCTGCATCAGGCTTTCTGTTCAGTGGGGAGCCTGCTTCCTCCTCTCTCTCTGCCTACTTGTGATCTCTGTCAAATAAATAAATAAAATCTTTAAAAAAATAAAATAAAATACTGAGCAAATGCCACAGGACCCCCCACCCAGAAATAGGGATAGCAACTGTGAGGAGTGTTCATGGTCGGTACCCTATGAGCACCTGGGGCCGTGATTGACAGCCTTCACAGTCTTGACCCTTACCTCAAATCTATTACAATTCAATTTTTTTTCTTAGAATAATATTTTAAAGTTAACTAATTTCCAATTTGTTTCCTTTAAATTTAACTCAGCATCCTGATTTTACTAGATTTTTCCTTTCCAGAAGCTTCTGTCAATGCCGGTGTCCTCAGGGAGGTCCCTACGTAGTCACGTCAGGATAGTTGGTTCAGTCTGTATGTGTTTCCTTGACATTGCTCTAACACATTATCCCTGCGGTGGCATTGCTAAGGAGGAGACAGGGTTAGTGTCCGAAGGAAGTACCCCCTCCTGACCCAGGGTGGGAGGTTAGTTCATGGGAAGAAAGGGACAGAGAAAGACCCTGCAGACCGCAGACTGGATGGCATTCCTAACTGGTTCCTTCATTTCCCTTGATAAAGATTTTTTGTAAGAGACCTTATCTACTTACTTGAGAGAGAGAGAATGAGAGCATGAAAAGGGGGAGGGTCAGAGGGAGAAGCAGCCTCCCCGCCAAGCAGGGAGCCCGATGTGGGACTCCATCCCAGGATTCCAGGATCAAGACCTGAGCTGGAGGCCGTCGCCCAACCCACTGAGCCACCCAGGCGCCCTATAGAGATTTTCTTAAGAGATCATCTAAAAGAAAGAAATTCTGTATGTCTTGTATATTGTAGAATTTTTCTTTTTTTTTTCTTTTTTCTTTAAGCTACCTCATATACTCCTAAAGTCTCCATTTTAAAAATTTAAATGAATTTGGATATTCACAATCCAGGAAGTGTAGCATTGAGGCCAAAGTCCTCATTGAAAACCTTGAGTCTTCAATGAAATGGAAACACTGAAAAGTGGTTGTTATTTGCCCCTGTTGGCAGCTGGGTTTTCAAGCCAGATGGTGCCAGGGGCGGCTGGTTTTCAATCTCTGTTTGTTTCATGCGGAATGGCAGAGCCCCTGTACCTCCCTGGCCCTTGTGTCCCAGTGTTTCTCAGGGTGCCCAGTGCCTGTCATCTACCTGGGACAATGCATTTTGTTTCCTGTAGGGAATTCGGTGATTTTCAGCGATCTCAGCGCAGAAGTCATCTTTCAAAGTCCTAACCACCCCCCCGCCCCCGGCCTTCTGGCCAGTGAGTGGACACAGTGCCACAGACATGCCCATGGGTGTGCTGCCAGATTTCGGAGGGTCGCAGCAGCCGCCCACAGTATTTACTCCGACTCTGCACTCGAGCGAGCTAATAATTACTGGAGGAAGAACCGCTGAACTTCGCATCACCCAGGGACTCGTTGGGATGAGATGTGGAGTGTATAAAGATATTCAGTGTGTTGTGATTTTTTTTCTTTCTAAGTGTTATGGCAATAGAGCCTCAGAAGGGCAATTTTCTATACAGTTCTAATTTCGTGTGAAATGGTATGTGTGGTGGTTGTAAACATTGTGTCCAAGATGGGTTGGTGCCAGGCAGCCTCTGACTTCTGTACAATTTGGAAGGTTGGAGTCTATGTTTGCAGAGGATGTCCTCCACGTTCAGCAGGTCCCGCAGAGCCATGAACCCTAAAAAACTATTTCTTATATTTTCTATACACATTCACCCCATTTAAAAAAAAAAAGAAATAACTTACAGCTTTATTACAGCAGTATGACATGCTACTACAGAAACCATCAGATATTCCAAGAATAGGGGACTGATGAGAAAACAGTAGTTTTCGGTACAGTGTTGGGGCGTTAGTTATGTTTTAAAGATTTTTAATAACCTGGGAAACGTCCACCAGAGAATGTCCAGTTGAAAAGACCGGAAAATACAACTTCAATGATTTTATTTATTTGCTTAGAAGAAAAGACTGCAGTGTTATCTCTGGGTGGTAGGTTGATTTTTAATTGCGTATTTATATTCTGTATTCTTTTCCATTTTTTTCCTCATTTTAAATAATGCCATGACAAATAGCACAGGGCAGGGTTTTCTCTCCAAATTTCTGATGAAGTTCTTAGGACAGAGTCCAGAAAAGGAATTACTGAATCAAAGGAAAATGATACTAAAAAAGAAACCTTTTATCGCAATGGTATCGCCAAATTAGTATCCAGAAAGTCCGTGCCAACGCCTGTTCCCGTCAACGTGAAAGTCAAGTCTCACAGCAAACTCCGTCTTTGCACTTAAAAATACAGTGTTTGCATCCTGGGGATGTGGGAAACGCTATCTCATTATTGCTTTAATTTGCATTTATTTTCATACTGTTGAAGTTGAACATTTTCCACCTGTGTAACATTTGTATTTTTCCTTTGTGAATTATGTGTTCGCATCCTCTAGCATTTATGCCTTAATGAGTTCCTCTGTGTTTGAAGAGTAGTGCCCGTTCCCTATTCGCTGCGTACCATTTTCCTAGCTTATTGCTAAATATTTAATTTAGTCTCTGATGTCTTTAACACACAGAGTATGTTGGCAATTCAATGCATCTTTACTTTTCCACTTTTCTTTTCTTTTTTTTTTTTATAACACAGATGAATCTTTAAAGATTTTACTTATTTATTTGACAGATCACAAGTAAGCAGAGCAGTGGGAGTGGGTGGCGGGGGGGGCGGGGGAAGCAGGCTCCCCAGGGCTGTGGGGCTCAATCCCAGGATCCTGAGATCATGAACTGAGCTAAAGGCAGAGGCTTAACCCACTGAGCCACCCAGGTGCCCCTACTCTTCTGCTTTTCTTTTATTGATTTTCAGCTTAGAAAAGTTTCTCATTTTACCTACGTATTCTAATGTATGTCTTTTGTGTTTTCAGTAAAATACGAAGTGAGAAGCAAAACTGGTTTTCTTTGCAAAAGCTTCTTTTCCCAATACCATTTGACAAGGAAGCCTTTTTCCTACTCAGTTGTTCCAACTTATTGTTTGTATTTACCAGGACTTAATTCTGGACAGTCCTGTTTTATCTCCTGTGCATTCTTGTATCAGTACTTTCTTTCTCTAATACATTTTCTTACTCGATAGGGCATACCGTTCTTAATTATTTTTAAAGCTTTTCTTGGCCTGTTCATTCTTCTGGATGACCTTAAGCGTCATTGGGAAACTTCCCTAAAATATTCCACAGAGAATTGAAATTGCTTTAAACATCTAAATTAATTTGGGAAGAATTAACATTCTTACAGCTATCTTTCTGTCAAGAAGGATAGGATTGTATGCCATTTTCTTTAAAGGCTTTTTTTTTTTAACGTTTGTTTGTTACATTTATGTAATCCATCTCTAAGGCCAGTGTAGGGCTTGAACCCACAACACTGAGATCAAGAGTTGCAAGCCCTTCCGATGGAGCCCACCAGGTGCTCCAGAAAGGCTTTTTAAATATCTCACTAAAGTTGTATAGGTTTCTTCGTATGAGTCCTAAATACCACTTTTAAGTTGATTCCTGGTCATTTCGTCCTTTCTGTATGATTAGAGAGGTTTTTCTCTTTGGGTAATGGTCATCTGCTTGATTATTTGCTGAATCACTGCTCGTTGACCATGGCTGGCTCTGTGATTAAAATTGAGGAGCCTGGAGGCCGAGGGCTGGGCTTCAGCGCCCAGCGAGGGGCCCACAGGGCGTCACCTCTCCTGCTTTCTGCTTATGGACGGAAGTTGTGAAATCCCAAGGCCCATCTCCTAAGTGTGCCTTGGCAGTTACGCGAGTTCCTTCCTGGACTCCCAGGCACTCATCTGCTCTGTTGTCTCTGGGATCCCTGTCCTTCTAGACACGCCCTGCCCCAGGCTGCTCCCCAGCACTGCACACTGACCACCCGAGGCCAGTGTGTCTGTGAATTTGCGTCTGTGGAAATGGAGCTCTTAGTCCCGGAGAGCCTGTGTGTCTCCTGATTTTACTCTCCAAGAGCTCACATTTCCTTCCTTCCTTTTTCCTTTCTCCCCTTCAATTCTTCCTCCTCCCATTGTAGTCCGGGGGGGGGGGCCAAGGGCCCCAGAGGCTCTTTGGGTCCCTTCCCTCTTGTCATCACATCTCCCTGAAATGAGCTGCAATTTCTTTGCCTGTAGTTTTCTGCCGTCCTCTGCCAAGGGCCTCTTGGGCAATGGGAAGCACACAGGTAGAGGGGGGCCCCTGATTTCGGTCTTATGGCTGAGCAGAGAATAAGTGCATTTCTCCCACTGAAGCTCCAGGTAGAAGCCCATCTCTCCGGGGGAGCTCCCGGCCCCTCCCTCGGTAGGGAGTCAGTGGGGTCAGGAACCGCCCACCAACTTGCTGCGGTGAACGTGTGGCTCTTTCCCCGGGGCCTCCCAGGGGAGGCAAGCAGACCGTCTCCACCCTCTCCACCCTCCCTCCATCTCCCCTCTGGGCGCCCCACCTGCCCAAGCCTGTGCCCACAGCAGAGAAGAGTTGCCAGGAGGTTGGGGGGCCAGTGGCTTAGGAGCCCGTGCAGTTGGCTTCTCCGGAAGTCCCTTGGCTCTTCTGTTCTGCTAGAAGATCTAAATGGTGATTGCTGCCACACAAGAAAGCTATTGATTTTCTAAATGTCTGTACCTTGCCACTGTTTCCACACTCCCCAGAACAAGAGTTATGTGTTTTGTTTTGTTTCGTTTTCTAGACAATCACACTGCCCTCCAAGTGGGGGTCATCTTGTTTTCCCCATTCCTGTGGTCCTGGTTTTTTTTTTTTACTTCCATTGCACGCCGTATTGTCGGCCAGCGTATTGAGAACAGTTAGAATAAAAATGATAGCGAGCATTCTCTTGCTTCTCTGAATGGGGATCCCTTCCGTGTCTGCTGTTGTCTTGAGGTAGCTCACTCTTACTTTTTTAAGGAAGTATTATTCTCTGCCCAGTGTAAAATGTCCTGAATGGAAATGGTATTTTACTCAGATCTGGAGAGATCAGCACTTTTGAAAGTTTTATCTATTGATGTGATTGGTCCTGTTGATTGATTTCCCTAATGTTAAATTGTACTCAAGTCTGGAATAATCTATATCTGGCTATTACGGTAAGCTGGGCTTTGGTGTATTTTTAATGAGATTTTCTAGTTCAGGCTTCTGGAATTTTATACATATCCATAAGGGAAGTTGGTCGGTTGTTTTCCTTTTGTGTATTTTGGCATCAGACTTTGCTGCTTCTGCTTTACCCTGGAACAGTTTACGTGACACGAGGAATATTATTTCTCAAGAGCATGAAAAAAATGAATGCAATTATTCCTATTTGAGAAGATTTAAGGTATTAGGATTGCTTTAAAATTTCTCAAATTTTTTTCCATTTCTTTTCAATCTTTACCTAAATCAGTACTGAGAATTACCCCCTTTGAATAGGAACACTAGCTCCATACTGAAAAGACTCCATCAGAAAACTGCTAGAACTAATCAATGAATTTAGGAAAGTTGCAGGTTTTGAAGTCAATGTACAGAAATCTGTTGCATTTCTTTTTTTAAAAAGATTTTTGTTTTTTTTGAGAGAGAGAAGATGTGCATGAGCGAGGGGCAAGGGAGAGGAGCACAAGCAGACTCCCCACTGAGCGAGGAGCCTAAATGGGGCCCATCCCTGCACACTGAGATCATGACCTGATCCAAAGTCAGACGCTGAATTGACTGAACCACAGGCGCCACGAAATCTGTTGCATTTCTGTACACCAATAATGAAACAGCAGAAAGAGAAATTAAAGAAATAGTTCCATTTACAGTTGCACCAAAAACAATAAGGTACCTAGGAATAAACCTAACCAAGGAAATGAAAGACCTGTACAGTGAAAACTATAAAGCAAGAAATTAAAGATGACATAAGAAATGGAAAGACATTCCATGTTCATGGATTAGAACAAGTATCGTTACAATGTCTGTCCTACCCAGAGCGTCTACAGATTTAATGCAGTCCCTGTCAAAACACCACCAGCATTTTTCACAGAGCTAGAGCACATAATCCTAAAATCTGTATCAAACTGCAAAAGACCCCAAGTAGCCAAAGCAGCCTTAAAAAAGAAAAGCAAAGCTGGAGACATCACAATTCACGAGTCCAAGTTATATTACAAAACTGTAGTGATCAAAAGTATATGGTACTGGCCCCCAAATAGACACATAGATGGGTAGAACAGAATAGAAAACCCAGAAATAAGCCCACAACTGTATGGTCAAGTAATTTTACACAAAGCAGGAAAGAATATCCTATAGGAAAAAGACCATCTTGTTGGAAAAAAAAAAATGGTGTCTGTGTGTGGAGTGGGGAACGTGAGTGGCTCAATTGCTTAAGCCTCTAACCCTTGGTTTTGGCTCAGTTCATGATCTCGAGGTTGTGAGATCAAGCCCTGCATCAGACTCTGTGCCTAGCATGGAGTCTACTGGAGAGTCTCTCCCCCACCCCCACGACTTCTCTCTCTCTTCCTCTCTCAAATAAATAAAATCTTTAAAAAGATGCTATTGGGAAAACTGGACAGTAAGATTCAGAAGTACGAAACTGGAGCACTTCCTTACACCATACATAAACATAAATTCAAAATGGATAAAAACCTAAATGTGAGACAGGAAACCATCAAAATCCTAGAGGAGAGCACAGGCAGTAACTTCTTTGTCATCAGCCTTAGCAACTCCTTTCTAGATAATCTCCTGAGGGAAGGGAAACAAAAGCAAAAGTAAACTATTGGGACATCTTCAGAATTAAAAGCTTCTGCACAGCATAGGAAATAGTCAACAAAAGTAAAAGGCAACCTACAGAATGGGAGAAGATATCTGCAAATGACATGTCTGATAAGGGGTTAGTACCCAAAATACACAACACCAAAAGTAATGAATAATCCAATTAGAAAATGAGCAGAAAACACGAATAGATATTTTTCTAAAGAAGACACACAGATGGCTGACAGGCACATAAAAAGATGCTCGACATCACTGATGCTCAGGGAAATGCAAACCGAAACTACAGTGAGATGTCGTGTCGCCCCGGTCAGAATGCTCAAGTCAACACAGCAAAGAGCAGCAGGTGCTGGCGAGGATGCGGAGAAGAGGAGACCCTCTTCCACTGTTGATGGAAACGGAAACTGGTGCAGCCACTCGGGAAAACAGCATGGAGGGTCCTCAAAAATTTAAAACTAGAATTGCCCTTGTGATCCAGCAATCAAAGTTCTAGATATTTACCCAAAAAAACCCCACAAAAATACTAATTCAGAGAGATACATGCACTCTGACGTCCATAGAGCATTACCTACATCAGCCAAACTATGGGAACAGCTCAAGTGTCCCTCAACTAATGAATGGATAAGGAAGATGTGGGAGATACATACATACACATACAAACATAAACACACACACGTGCGTGCACGCAATGGAATACGACTCAGCCATAAAAAAGAATGGAATCTTGGGATGCCTGGGTGGCTCAGTTGGTTGGACGACTGCCTTCGGCTCAGGTCATGATCCTGGAGTCCTGGGATCGAGTCCCGCATCGGGCTCCCAGCTCCGTGGGGGAGTCTGCTTCTCTCTCTGACCTTCTCCTCGTTCATGCTCTCTCTCCCTGTCTCTCTCTCAAGTAAATAAATAAAATCCTTAAAAAAAAAATTAAAAAAAAAAAAGAATGGAATCTTGCCATTTGCAATGACATGGATGGAGCTGGAGGTTATCATATTAAGCAAAAGAAGTCAGTCAGAGAAAGACAAATACCATATGATTTCACTCGTGGAATTAAAGAAACAAAACAAATGAGCAAAGGGAAAACGAGAGAGACAAATCAGGAAACAGACTTTTTTAAATTATTAACATATAATGTGTTATTAGCCCCAGGGGTGCAGGTCGTGAATCGCCAGGTTTACACACTTCACAGCACTCACCATAGCACATACCCTCCCCAATGTCCATAACCCAACCACCCTCTCCCTACCCCCCCAATCCCCGATAAACCTCAGTTTGTTTTGTGAAATTAAGAGTCTCTTATGGTTTGTCTCCCTCCCGATCCCATCTTGTTTCATTTTTTTCCTTCTCCACCTCCCAAGTCTCCCACTCTGCCTCTCAAATTCCTCATATCAGGAAATCATATGATAATTGTCTTTCTCTGATTGATTTATTTTGCTCAGCATAGTATTCCATTGTATATATATGCCACATCTTCTTTATCCACTCATCTGTTGATGGACACCTGGGCTCTTTCCATAGTTTGGTTATTGTGGTCATTGCTGCTATAAACATTCGGGTGCATGTGCCCCTTCAGATCCCTACATTTGTATCTTTAGGGTAAATACCCAGTGGTGTGATTGCTGGGTCATAGGGTAGCTCTATTTTCAACTTTTTGAGGAACCTCCATGCTGTTTTCCAGAGTGGCTGCACCAGCTTGCATTGCCACCAATAGTGTAGGAGGAGGTTCCCCTTTCTCCGCATCCTCGCCAGAGTCTGTTGAAGAAACAGACTCTTGAGTATAGAGAGTATGGTTACAAGGGGGGAGGAGGGTGTGGGATGGGTGAAATTAGGTGATGAGGGTTAAGGAGCACATTTGCTGTGATAAGCATCAGACATTGTATGGAAGTGTTGAGTCCCTGTATTGTACACCTGAAATTAATATTACACTGTATGTTAATTAACTGAAATTCAGATAAAAACAACAAAAAATTTTTTAAAAGCATTAGTTTCCCGATAAAGTTTCTTTTTAAAATGTATTAGCTTTATACAAAGTGTTTCATGATTTTTATTTCTTCTACATTTGTTGCTACATATCTTTTCTCAGTTGTAACTTTATTTGAATGTTTCTAGATTTGATATGCCAGTAATGTATGTGTTTTATATTTTTTTTCCCAAGAAATTTGCTCTTTTCTTTTTTATACACTGGTTACCATATGTATGTATATGTGTATTTTCCAATTAATTAAATCTGCCCTCACTCCAACTTTACTATATCTTATCCCATTATCTTTATGTCTAATTTCATTTCTAAATTTTTCTTTGAGTATTTTCTTTCCTGTTTTTCTACAATCTTTTAAAATACTGAAATTATTTTTAATGCTTTGAATTTACCTCTGAGGAAAGCTTGGATTAATCCCTACATGTTTGAGATATGTAATGTTCTTGTTATTTCCTTTAAAATTTATCTTGAATTTGTATTCTTTTTTCCATTGGCTTTATATTCTATTTTGATCAGGAAGAGTGTTTTTCAGCTGCAGAGACATTTAGGGATTTCTGATTAAATACTAAATACTCTTAAGTCCTTGTTTCTTTGAATTTGGGTGGGAAAATACGGCCTCCTAGTATCAGCTGTAGAGAGTTAGTTGATGTTCTCTCTGTAATCTTGCATATATTCCTGTATTTATAAATGTTTCACAACTATTTGAGCGGTGTAGTGTTTGTTTGCTGCAGCATTCAGTATACAGCTGATGACTTAGTAATGGCAATTGTATTGCTTAAATTATCATTTTGAAAGTCCACATGGCCTAAAGCAAAGAGCAAATGTTGTGGAGTCAAGGTCAACCAGGTTTCAAGCCTGGGTTTTGTTACAGTCAGTGGAGCAATCTTGTATGGGTGACATTATCTGGACCTCCTTCCTGCCTAGGTGAATGGTGACACCTATCTCTACCTTTCAGTGTTGTTGAGAGAAACAAGTGAGTCAAATCTCTTAGCAATGTGCCTGGCCTGCAGTTGGTCAGAATGCATGGCAACTATTACTAAGTTTCATCTAACTCTTAACTGGTGGGCTATCAGGTAGTCTAAGCTCTCTCAGCTCAGGAAAATGTCTTCTTATGATACTTTTGAGTATTCTCCTGCTTTTCTTTCTTATGAAATTCAAGTCTCCAATTTCTGTCATTCATCTCTGTCATTTTCTCTTTCATCATTTCATTTCTCTCTTATTTCCCTCTATTTTTTGTTCTCTCTCTTTTTTATTATGTTATGTTAGTCACCGTACAGTACATCATGAGTTTTTGATGTCCTGTTCCATGATTCATTGTTTGTAGAATACTCAGTGCTCCATGCAATACGTGCCTTCCTTAATAACCATCACTGGGCTCACCCATCCACCCCCTCCCTTCTAAACCCTCAGTTTGTTTCCCGGCATCCATAGTCTCTCATGGTTCATCTCCCCCTCCATCTCCCCTCCTTTATTTTTCCTTTTTTCTCCTAATGCCCTCCATGCTATTCCTTATGTTCCATATCCGAGATCCAAAAAGGACTTCTCAAACTCAGCTCCCTCTTTTATTAGAGTAAGTTAGGTCTGTACATTATTTGTACAGTTGTCTCTGCAATTGCCCCCCCTAATATATTTTCCAAATAACATTTATGTTTGCCTACATAAAATGAATACATTAGTATTCTATCTTTAAGTAACACAGAGGGGTATACTAATTAGTAATACATTAAGTAGAAAGTTGAAAATGTGCAGGTTTTGGCTTTCCCAGTACACAGAGACCTCTCTTGTCTGCCCTTTCTCATGTGTGCACCCTGCCCTTTCTTGTTTGTGTATCACACTATGTATAGGCATTATTCCACTATTGTATTTTAGACTTAATAACACACACCCCCCACAAACCTGGTAGTTAACAAGAAAGAACACAAGTAGATATGAATGGAGCATGTAACATTTTTTCAGGCCCCACAAATGTTCTTGAACATCCTTTGCTTTGTTCTCACTGTGGAGACCACTGTCCTAGATCTTATCAAATTGCTCTTTTTACTATTGCAGAATTTCCTTTTCAATGCCAGACACACACGTGTCGTGTGATTCCTTGTCTCTTTTCCCACCTGAACACACATTTCCGGGAGGACAGTGGTGAGGTCCTCTGAGTTCACACCCTTGACTTCCTTATTCTGCTGTGATCAGTTGATATTTTTCATTCTAATGTAAAGTGTCAATAAAAGTATCTTTCTATGTTTTCATTTTCCTGTATTATCTAATATTGGTGAAAACTTTGTGCTTGGTGTTCTGCTCCCAGGGGACACTGGCTTTTCAGATGCTGGGTTGCTGGAAGCAGGCACGCTGCTCTGGGTTGTCTGGGCTTCAGTTCTGCTTTTACCAGTGGGGTGAGGATGGGATGATTCATGAACTAGGAGGGGTGCCGGGGCGGCTCATTTTTTTAAGCGTCTACCTGGGACCTGGGATCGAGCCCCACTCCGTGGGGAGTCTGCTTCTCCCTCTCCCTCTGCTCCTTCCCCCTGTTTAGCCTCTCTCTCTCTCTCTCTCTCTCAAATAAATAGATCTTTAAGAAAAGGAGCTTGATGGCTGTAAAATTCCATGAATAGAAGCAGGGAATGAAGGAACAGTGCTAGTCCCGTCAAAATGATGGCCATGGTGCTGCACAGAGTTAAGCATCTCAGATCTAGGAAGAGCTCCCTGTGTCACCAGCAGATGCAATATCTATGTTAGAAACTCTGAATCACGAGAACCCAGCATCTTTTCCTACTCCAGGTGGAAATTTTGATTTTGATAAATTTCTGTGACTTTGGCTCAATGGCTCAAGAACTTAAGAGTGCACAAAGGGGCTAACATGGTGGACTATCCTTGCAAGGTTAATTAACCCTTTTTTTTTTTAGGTTAATTAACCCTTAAATAGCATCCAGGAAATTGGATCCAGGGAGGGATTCCATCATACCTAGAACGGATCAAGAGTGGCTCGCTGTGGTCAAACTGTTCCTATGTATGATATATTTTATGGCCAACACCTGCTTTCCTTCTGGGAGTCTGGAATGTTAGTACATGGCAGGCACAGAGGACCTACATGAGCAGTCCCCAGTAGAAACCTTGAACACTGGCACTCTAAGGTTTCCCAGTAGACAGGATTTCACACATGTTGTCACTACTCAATGCTGGGGGGGTTAATACAGATGTGTTGACTTTGCTGGGAGAGGATTCTGGAAGCTTCTTCCTGGTCTCCTCCAGACTTCACCCTGTGCATATTTCCTTCCTGATGATTGTGTTTTTATATTCTTTTGCCATAAAAAAATCATAGTCAAGAGTAGAACTATATGCTGTCCTGGGAGTCCTCTTAACAAGAACTTGGGGGCAGGTCTTGAGATCTCCAGTATATATCACCCCTTCCAAACAGCTTGCTGCTCTTGAGTCCCTTCTGTGTAAAACTTCTGATGCTGTTGTCAGGTTTTGCTGCCACAACCCCAGGTTCAGTAAAGAGCCATACGATGTCCCTTTCTCACCAGTCACCCTACCTGGCCCTCTGGCATTTCACATCACTGGAGACTAACTACATGCCCCTTATTGAACATCTCCCTTGATTTCTTGGTCCCCTCTCCCTCTTTCTTGGTTCTGCTGTTAGACTCTTCCTTTCCAGCTCCCTTCTCCTCCTCCCTCTTATGTAGAATGTAAGATATCAGGAACCTACTCTTAGGTTTCCAACTTAAGCTCCCAAACACAGGAACAATACTGTAAGCGCCAAGATTCCTAAGAGCCCACTGTTCTTTATGCATTAGCTCAGGCTGCTAGAACAAAGTATCACAGACCAGAGGGCTTAAGGAACAGAAGCTTATTTCTCTCAGTTCTAGGATGATCGAGTTCAAGGTGGTTGGAGGGATGGGTTTCCAGCGGGAACTCTGTCCTTGGCTTGTAGACAGTCAACTGCCTTCCAGCTGTGTCTTCCTGTGGCCTTCCCCCTGTGCATGCTCTCCTGCTGCCTCTTCCTCTTCTTGTAAGGATACCCATCCCATTGGATCAGGGCCCACCTTTAGGCCCTCATTTAACCTTAGTTATCTCCTTAAAGGCCCTGTCTCCAAATACAGTCCTGTTGGGGGGTCAGGGCTGCACATACGAGTTTTGGGGGGTGGTACAGTTCAGTCCCTAACCCCTTATAAGAGGTTGGGTTTGAAGTATTAGGCAAAAGAATTTCATTGGAGAGAGTTGATGGTGGGTTCCGAGCATTAATTAACCTTCCTGGAGTAGGAGGAGGTGTTTCTCATTCAGTTTGAGCAAAAGATGTTTCCAGAGATCTGCTTCTGGAGATGGGCTTGTGTTTGCTGGAGTTTAAAGAATATAAGGGCTGGTGTTTGTGCCATGTATGAAAGACCCACAGGCCAGGGTTGGCTGGAGCTGCTGCCTGATTTGAGCAGCCAAGCAGAGACAGCTGGAGGGCATTGGAAAGAGTGCCTAATGCAGGGGCAAAGTGGCAGTCGGTTTGGGGTTACCTTGACGACCAATGAGAGCCAATAGCATCCTAGTGGAGAGAGAGACCACCAGAAAGCCCCGGGTCTTTATTTATCTATTTTTTTCTTATTATTTCACCCCATTGTGAGTGTTTCAGCTGGTTGTTCCTAATGCATGTTGTATAGTTCTGACCCCCCTCCCCCCGCAACAGCTTCCTGCCCTAGTTCAAGTGCACTCCTTTGACTTACATGGTAGTGGGAAGCAACAGCACACAGTCTCTAGCAGGTTAGCTTCCTGCACTTCCTGCTAAGTGGATCGTGATGTTTGGAAGCTTGAGGAGGAAGGATGAGGCCGGTAGAAGTGAACGGCACCCTTCCATGCTGCACTTGTTTGCTTGCTCGAGATTCCAGAAGCAACTTAACCAAGAGAGTTTTGCATTCAGTCGGCTATGGTCCGTGAAACGCGGCAGGTCAGGGAAGCTGCCCACCCTTGTCCCTGGGAGCATGAGAATCCAGAATGGCAGTCTGATGTCACTGTGCCAGGCCTGGACAGACCTTGTTTATTACAGTAATTCTTTTTAGTGGATGGGGTTTCAGAGGCCTGGAGGGCTGTATGTGAGAGGCCTGGGTCCTCTGGGAATTGACCATCCAAGGAGAATCACCAAGACCCCCAAAACACAGGCAGAATGGCCATTTGGGGGAAAAAATGGCTTTTAGGCAAGGGTCATTTGTATTAAAGCCCCTGAAGGCCATCTCACCCAATTTCCCACTAAATTCCTTCCTGAGTGGCCAGATAGGAAGACATATGGTACTCTCGAAGTCTGCAGACAGATGCGAGCCGATGCTGGGACTTAACGCCGGCATCTCTGATGCATAGGAGAGCTGGGACAACGCGGAGGCTAGTCTCATGGGTCCCAAGCTGAGTCTCTTGACTGGCGTATCTTAGCTGTGTGGACACGATCTAGTTACTTTTAACCCCTTCCTGCCTGCATTTTCTCATGGGGGAAGTGTGGAAGAGGAGAATCTGTTCATAACACTGGCACAGAACCAGACAAGATAAGTACGAAGCTCTGAGCTCAGAGTCTGGTATATTGCATGTCTTAAAGAAATCCTGCTTGGGACGCCTGGGTGGCTCAGTTGGTTAAGCAGCTGCCTTCCGCTCAGGTCATGATGCCAGTGTCCTGGGATTGAGTCCCACATCAGGCTCCTTGCTCAGCAGGGAGCCTGCTTCTTCCTCTGCCTCTGCCTGCCATTCTGTCTGCCTGTGCTCACTCTCTCCCCCTCTCTCCCTTTGATAGATAGATAAAATCTTAAAAAAAAAAAAAAAAAGTTCTGGACCTAAACTACTCATTTAAAAAAAAAAAAAAAAGAAAGAAAGAAAGAAATCCTGCTTACAGACGATGACTCTTTTAAATGGTTAAAAAAGACCTCTAATGGTTAACCTGAGGCCCGCCAGCTAGACCAGAGGGAGCAATTTGGATTTCACTTTGCCGCCATATCCTAGGCAGCCGAAACAGTCCAGGCCAGGCAATGCTGGGGTCAGGGGAAAGAGTGTCCCAGACAGAGTCCAACTGGGGCCCTGCTCCCCGAGAGGAGGCCCAGGTGTCTGCCCACAGTGTGTCCAAGTGCACACATAGAAATCCATTCCTGGGGTGGAATCCCAGCTCTGTTCCCTGTTGAGTTTCTGCAAGCTACAGAACCTCTCTGGGCCTCAGTTTTCCCATTGGGAAAATGGGCTGCTGGAAGCCTACAGTGAACTAGTGTACAGATGTTTCTGTAAGCAATGCCCACCACAGTGGGAGTGCTCAGTCAAAGGTAGGTATTTCGAACATCATCTGACTTTTTTAAGACCTTGCTTCTGCCTGGGGCTGGTTTTCATACCAGGGACTTAATGTAAAACCCCTCTCTGAGATTCTATTTGTCTCATTTCTCTGGGATGGATAGAGTGTGGGGGGGGCATGGGGGCCACATTTTTGGGAGCAGCATAGGTAGCTTATGGGGTGTTCCCAGTTCTCTTTGTCCATTAAACTAGGATCTGTTTTCTCATCTAAATCTGAATAGAAACTTGTACTACTGGTTGGACTGGGGTTGAGCTTTTCATCAGGATGAAGAGTCTGTATTTATAGAATATCTGTAGAAAATGTTCTACATACCCACATATCAGGAGCCAGAGCTGAGAAAATCCTAAGAGAGGTGTGGGGGCCCCCCTGGACTATTTCTGCAACTGTGGGCCTATAGGAATCTATCTCCCTTTGCTCCATAACAGGAGGGGGATAAAACAAGGCAGGGGAATCATTTTTTTAAATTAACATATAATGTATTATTTGCCCCAGGGGTACAGGTCTGTGAATCATCAGGCTTACACATTTCACAGCAGTCACCATAGCACATACCTCCCCAATGGCCATAACTCCACCACCCTCTCCCTACCCCTTACCCCCCCAGCAACCATCAGTTTGTTTCCTGAGATTAAGAGTCTCTCATGGTTTGTCTCCCTCCCGATCCCATCTTGTTTCATTTTTCCCCTCTCAATCCCCTGCCCTGCCGCTCAGATTCCTCATATCAGAGAGATCATATGATAATTGTCTTTCTCTGATTGACTTATTTCACTCAGCATAATACCGTCTAGTTCCATCAATGTCATTGCAAATGGCAAGATTTTGTTTCTCTTGATGGCTGCATAGTATTCCATTGTGTGTGTGTGTGTGTGTGTGTGTGTGTGTGTGTATCACATCTTCTCTATCCATTCATCTGTTGATGGACATCTAGGCTCTTTCCATAGCTTGGTGATCGTGGACATTGCTGCTATAAACATTAGAGTTCATGTGCCCCTTCAGATCACTATATTTGTATCTTTAGGGTAAATACCCAGTAGTGTGATTGCTGGGTCCTAGGGTAGCTCTATTTTCAGCTTTTTGAGGAAACTCCATGCTGTTTTCCAGAGTGGATGCATCAGCTTGTGTTCCCACCAATAGTGTAGGAGGGTTCCCCTTTCTCTGGATACTCGCCAACACCTGTCGTTTCCTGAATTATTTTAGCCATTCTGATTGGTGTAAGGTGGTATCTCACTGTGGTTTTGATTTGTATTTTCTTGATGCCAAGTGATGTGGAGCAGTTTTTCATGGGTCTGTTGGCCATTTGGATGTCTTCTTTGCAGAAATGTCTGTTCATGTCTTCTGCCCATTTCTTGAGTGTATTATTTGTTCTTTGGGTGTTGAGTTTGGTAAGTTCTTTATAGATTTTGGATACTAGCCCTTTATCTCCTATGTCATTTGCAAATATCTTCTCCCATTCTGTTGGTGTCTTTTGGTTTAGTTGACTGTTTCCTTTGCTGTGCAAAAGCTTTTGATCTGGATGGAGTTCATTTTTGCCCCTACTTCCCTTGTCTTTGGTGTGTTTCTACGAAGAGTTTGCTGCCTGTCTTCTAAAGGATTTTGATGGATTCCTGCCTCACAGTGAGGTCTTTTATCCATTTTGATCTTTTGCTGTGTGTGGTGTAAGGAAATGGTCCAGATTCATTTTTCTGCATGTGGTTGTCCAATTTTCCCAGCACCATTTGTTGAAGAGACTGTCTTTTTTCCATTGGCCATTCTTTCCTGCCTTTTCGAAGATTATTTGACTATACAGTTAAGGATCCATTTCTGGGCTCTCTATTCTGTTCCATTGATCCATGTGTCTGTTTTTGTGCCAGTACCGTACTGTCTGGACGATTACAGCTTTGTAATAGAGCTTGAAGTCTGGAATTGTGATGCTGCCATCTTTGGTTTTCCTTTTCAACATTCCTCTGGCTATTCAGGGTTTTTTCTGGTTCCATATAAATTATTTGGATTATTTATTCCATTTCTTTGAAAAAAATGGGTGGTATTATGATTGTGTTAAATGTGTAGATTGCTTTAGGTAGCATAGACATTTTCACGGTATTTGTTCTTCTAATCCATGAGCATGGAATGTGTTTCCATTTCTTTGAGTTTTCCTCAATTTCTTTATGAGTACTTTATAGTTTTCTGAGTACAGATTCTTAGCCTTTTAGGTTAGGTTTATTCCTTGGTATCTTATGGTTTTAGGTGCAATTGTAAATGGGATGGACTCCTTAATTTCTCTTTCTTCTATCTTCCTCATGGTATATAGAAATGCAACTGATTTCTCTGCATTGATTTTATATCCTGCCACTTTCCTGAATTCCTGCATGAGTTCTAGCAGTTTTGGAGTGTAGGCTTTTGGATTTTCAACATAAAGTATCATATCATCTGCAAAGAGTTAGGAGTTTGACTTCTTTGCCAATTCAGATGCCTTTTATTTCTTTTTGTTGTCTCATTGCTGATTCTAGGACTTCTAGTACTATGTTGGATAGCAGTGGTGATAGTGGACAGCCATGCCCTGTTCCTGACCTTAGTTGGAGAGCTCTCAGTTTTTCTCCATTGAGAATGATATTTGCGGTGGGTTTTTCATAGATGGCTTTGATGATGTTGAGGTATGTGCCCTCTATCCCTATAGTTTAAAGAGTTTTGATCAGGAAAGGATGCTGTACTTTGTCAGATGCTTTTTCAGCATCTATTGAGAGTATCACATGGTTCTTGTTCTTTCTTTCATTAATGTATCATATCACATTGATTGATTTGTGGATGTTGAACCAACCTTGCAACCCTGGAATAAATCCCACTTGGTCGTGGTGAATAAGCCTTTTAATGTACTGTTGGATCCTATTGGCTAGTATTATGGTGAGAATTTTTGCATCTGTGTTCATCAAGGATATTGGTCTGCAATTCTCCTTTTTGATGAGGTCTTTGGTTTTGGGGTCATGGTAATGCTGGCCTCATAAAATGAGTTTGGCAGTTTTCCTTCCATTTTTATTTTTTGGAACAGTTTCAGGAGAACAGGTATTTGGTCTCCTTTAAATGTTTGGTAGAATTCCCCTGGGAAGCCGTCTGACCCTGGGCTCTTGTTTTTTGGGAGATTTTTGGTGACTACGTCAATGTCCTTACTAGTTATGGGTCTGTTCAGGTTTTCTATTTCTTCGTGGTTCAGTTGTGGTCATTTATAGGTCTCTAGGAATGCATCCATTTCTTCCAGATTGTCAAATTTGCTGGTATATAGTTGCTCATAATATGTTCTTGTAATTGTTTGTATTTCTTTGGTGTTGGTTGTGATTGCTCCTCTTTCATTCACGATTTTATTCATGTGGGTCCTTTCTCTTTTCTTTTTGAGAAGTCTGGCCAGGGGTTTATCAATCTGATTAATTCTTTAAAAGAACCAGCTCTCAGTATTGTTGATTTGTCCTACTGTTCTTTTGGTTTATATTTCATTGATTTCTGCTCTGATCTTTATGATTTCTCTTCTCTTGCTGGATTTAGGCTTTCTTCATTGTTCTTTCTCCAGCTCCTTTGGGTATAGCATTAGGTTGCGTACTTGAGACCTTTCTTGTTTCTTGAGAAAGGCTTGTACTGCTATGTACTTTCCTTTCAGGACCACCTTTGTCTCACAGATTTTGAACAGTTGTGTTTTCATTTTCATTTATTTCCATGAATTTTTAAAAATTTTCTTCAATTTCTTGGTTGACCCATTCATTCTTTAGTAGGATGCTCTTTAGCCTCCATGTATTTGGGTTCCAACTTTCCTCTTGTGATTGAGTTCTAGCTTCAGAGCACTGTGGTCTGAAAATATGCAGGGAATGATCCCAATCTTTTGGTGCCAGTTGAGACCTGATTTGTGACCCAGAATGTGATCTATTCTGGAGAATGTTCCATGTGCATTAGAGAAGAATGTGTATTCTGTTGCTTTGGGATGGAATGTTCTGAATAGATCTGTGATGTCCATCTGGCTCAGTATGTCATTTAAAGCCTTTATTTCCTTGTTGATCTTTTGCTTATATGATCGATTTCGGTGAGGGGGGTGTTAAAGTCCCCTGCTATTATTGTATTATTGTTGATATGTTTCTTTGATTTTGTTATTAATTGGTTTATGTAGTCGGCTGTTCCCATGTTAGGGGCGTAGGTATTTAAAATTGTTAGATCTTCTTGTTGGACAGACCCTTTGAGTATGATATAGTGTCCTTCCTCATCTTAATAGTCTTTGGCTTAAAATCTAATTTATCTGATACAAGGATTACCATCCCAGCTTTCTTTTGACGTCCATTTGCATGGTAGACTGTTTTCCACCCCCGGATTGCCACCCCAGCTTTCTTTTGACATCCATTTGCATGGTAGACTGTTTTCCACCCCCTCACTTTAAATCTGGAGGTGTCTTTGGGTCTAAAATGAGTTTCATGCAGATGGCATATCAATGGGTCTTGTTTTTTTTTAATCCATTCTGATACCCTGTGTCTTATGATTGCGGCATTTAGCCCATTTGCATTCAGGGTAACTACTGAATGATATGAATTTGGTGCCATTGTATTTCCTGTAAGGAGACTGTTACTGTATATTGTCTCTGTTCCTTTCCAGTCTGTGTTACATCTAGGCTCTCTCTTTGTTTAGAGGACCCCTTTCAATATTTCCTGTAGGGTTAGTTTGATGTTTGCAAATTCTTTTAGTTTTTGTTTGTCCTGGAACCTTTTTTTATTTCTTTCCCTTCTATTTTCAGTGACATCCTGGCTGGATATAGTATTCTTTGCTGCATATTTTTCTCATTTAGTGCTCTGAATATATTGTGCCAGTCCTTTTTGGTCTGCCAGGTCTCTGTGGATAGGTTTACTGGCAATCTAATATTTCTCCCATTGTAGATTATAGACCTCTTGCCCCCAGCTGCTTTCAGGATTTTCTCTTTGTCACTAAGACTTGTAAGTTTTACTATTAGATGACAGGGTATGGACCTATTTCTATTGATTTTGATGGAGGTTCTCTGTGCCTCTTGGATTTTGATAATTGTTTCGTTCACCAAATTAGGGAAATTTTCTACTATAATTTGCTCCAATATACCTTCTGCCCTCCTTTCTCTTCTTCTTTTGGGATCCCAGTTATTCTAATATTGTTTCATCTTAAGGTATCACTTACCTCTCAAATTCCCTTCATGGTCCAGTAGTTGTTTGTCTCTCTTGCTCAGCTTCTTTATTCTTCACATTTGGTCTTCTATATCACTAATTCTCTCTTCTGTCTCATCTATCTTAGCAGTAAGAGCGTCCATTTTTGATTGCACCTCACTAATAGCTTTTTTGATTTCAACTTGGTTAGATTTTAGTTCTTTTATTTCTCCAGAAAGGGATTCTCTAATATCTTCCATGCTTTTTATGACCCCAGCTAGCACCTTGATAATCATCATTCTGAACTCTGGTTCTGACATATTACCAGTGTCCGTAGTGATTAGGTCCCTAGGCTTTGGTACTGCCTCTTGTTCTTTTATTTATTTATTTATTTTGAGATGACTTTTTCTGCCTTTTCATTTTATCCAGATAAAAATAGATGAGTGAGAGAACAAAATACTTAAAGGGTAGCAGCCAACCCAGAAAAATGTATACTAATCAAATCAAAAGAGACCTGAAACCAGGGGGAGAAGAAAGGGGGGAAAACAGAAAAGAAAATATTGGATTGGTGAATAGAACAGAGCCACAGACTTAATTTTTTTTGGGGGGGGGAGGGTATTGTGGTCTGTTAGAAGAAACTACCTCTGAAAATTTTAAAGAAAGAAAAACTTATATAAATACACAAAAATAAGGATAAATACGATGAAGGGATGGAATATGACTGTAAAGATGAAAATGAAAAAGGATTATAAAAAAGGAATTGAAAAAAGAAGGAATGTGATCAGGCTGGAGACTAGAACAAAACCATGTACTAGATTTAGGGTATATTTTGATCTATTAGAAGAAATTGTATCCCAAATTAAAAAAAAAATCTTACATATATACAAAAATAAGGTTAAATACAGTAAAGGGATAGAATATGACTATAACTATGAAAATTTAAAAAGATTTTTAAAAAGATAAAATAGAAAAAGGCTAAAATAGGAAAGAAGAGAAATTCTTAAAAATAGAGTAAGAAAAAGAATTTTAAAAATTTAACTTAGACTAAAGAATCATGGGGGGAAAAGCCATGAATTCTGTGTTGTTTTCCCCTAGCTCTGGATTCTCCCAATTCTCACTGATCGGTAAACGTGGTCTTGGCTCGGGGTTTTTGCTGATCTTCTTGGGGAGGGGCCTGTTGCAGGGATTCTCAAAAATATTTGCGGGAGGCGGAATTGCACCGGCTGTGCCAGGGGCGGGGCTAAGTCGTCTGCTCCGGTTCGCGCTGGAGCTTTTGTTCCCTGAGCGCTTTCCGTAGAGCGGGGCAGGAGGATAAAGATGGCGGCTGCCCAGGTTCTCCCAGTGGAACCCGAGAGCTTGGCCACTCCTCAGGCCCCGGAGAGAAGCCGTCGGTCCCTCCCGGCTCCGGTCCCCGCGGCTCCGTCCCCGGCCTGGGGCCGCGGCTCCGTCCCCGCCGCCCGTCCGGAGTCCGCACACCCGCCGCTCCCGCGCTCCCCGGAGGAGGACGGTGAGTGTCCCCGCGCCCCGCCGCCCGCAGACCCCGTCCTCCCGGGACCCCGGACCGAGACCGCGCTGTCCCCCGAGGGCCCGCCCCGCCCCGGCCGCGACGCCCCCGCGGAGCCGCGTCTACGCGGTCGGACTCTGGGCCCCGCCCCGCCGGCCGGGAGCCGCCCCTGCCCCGCGGCCCGTCCTCCCGCACGTGGCCGGTCCCGCCTCCCGGCGCGGGTCGCTTTGCTGCCCCGGAGCCGCGGCTCTGGTTCTGTCCGGGCTCCGGGTGGGCTCGTCGGGGCCGGGTCGGTCGGGTGAGCGCGGCTGTCCGCGACCCGATGTGCGCTCCGGGTCGTCGTGGTCCCCCGCACCGAGACCGTCGCGGAAGGGAGAAGCTCCTGCCCCTGGGGTCGAGCCTGGACGCGGATCGCGCATAAGGACGATCGGTGTTTCGTCTCGATGGGCTCCGGGTGGGCTGTCGGGGCGCGGGGCGGTCTGGCGACCAGCCAGCTGAGCTCCTGCGACCTGAGGGGGTTTCGGTCTCCCCCTCCGCCTCCGCACTGGCCCCTCGTCCCTTTCTCGGGGACCGCGTTTTGTTGACAAACCCGTCGGAAGCTCCCGAGCCCTCGGAAACCGTGAGCGGCAGGTCCTGCCGGCAGCCGAGCCTGGGCCGAGCCGCCCGCGCTCGCCCCGGCCGCAGCGGGCTTTCCCGATCGGGCTCTGCGCGCTCTGGCCCGGAACGTCCTCGCCGGCCGAGCCTGTGAGCAGGGAGCGGGCTGCTCCCCGCACGGGCCCTCCTTGCTGCGCGTCCGCTGTCGCTTCTTGGCCCACCTGTGAGCCGTCCCCAGTGCCTCCGGCAGCAGCTCCCTGTGGACCCTCGGGACCGCGGTGCTCCTGGGGGAGGCTTCCGAGACGCGGTGGCCTCCCTCCTCCTCCCGGGAAGGTGGCCCGTTCAGAGTCAGTCCCGTGTCCCGGCTGTGACCATGGTGCGGCCCGCTGGGTCGGTTTCAGTTACGGTCTCGTTGGGACCTCGTAGAACGAGATCCAGGCCCTCGAGCTGCCTCACCCTTGTGAGCTGTTGGACGTCGCCATGGGTGACATCGGGATGATGCCCTCTGCTTTACAGAGCAACATTCCAGGCAGAGCGCTAGCGAAGGGCACCCACAGTGTTTGGGCATGGTCCTGCCCACTGTTTCTGCACCCCCGCCCGCCGCCGCCTCTTTCGGAGCTGCCTCAGCACCGGGAGCCTGCTCAGACGTTGGTCTCCCGAGTTGCCTGGCGCTGTGAAATGTTAGTAGCACAGATGTTCCGTAGTCTGCTTGTGTCCTGTGGCCCGACGGAGAGCCACGGACCATTGTGATATCTAAGATCGTCTGTCCCCCAGGAATCCGTTTTCACCCGATTGAGAGAATGTGTATTCTAGGCTGAGAGCGCTGGCCATCTAGCTCCAGATGAGCGGGGCTGATGTGGGGTGAGCCGAGGGTCAGTGCCAGTGTTTACCAAGCGTGTGTCTGTCTGAGCCTCGGAGCCCCTTGGAGCTAGCTCACTGTGAACACCAGGAAGACGGGGCCTTCTCCTTTTCCTACACCTTCCAATTTCCCACTTTCACAGAGACTGGATGACTGCAGCACGTCACAGCATCTTAAATACTGTCCATTGGTATCTGGGGAGGGTCCCGGGAAGGCACAAGAGAGCCCATCTCTTCCCTGTATCTCTATGAACATTGAGCAGCATTCTTTCTAGAAGTATTTGTTAATTTGAGAGGAAGGATGGTACCTCACTTTTGCGTGATTAGCTTTCTCATGATGACCAGTGAGAATGGGATTTAATAAATTAATATTTGAAGGTGGAATTTAATTCGTTAATTTATTTATTTTCAGGGTGAACTTTTAGATCCTCTCTCCTTTTGAATGGTGAGGGGTAAACCAGTGACCTTCAGTAGCCCAGTGATGGCCGAACCCATTTGGTGCTAGATCTTTCCTTTCCCACTGATTTGTCACTCCTCCCTTACCCCCTCAGGTTTTTTTTCATCTATACTGCAACATGTTTCTGGACTTCGTTTTCTAAATTATTGGCATCTTGATGATGACATCTGCTCAGCTTTTTGAAGTAGGTTTGGAACGAGGGCTGTTTGAAGGCGGTTGCCCTCTGGGAGTTGATCGATGTGTGTACACTTTGGCAAACCTGTGTGCAGACACCTGGGCTGTCTGCACCAGCTGGGCCAACATGTGGTGCGCTCTTGGTGGAGACGCCCTCTTGAGCAGTTCTAAGGGCGCAGAATGCCGCACTGATGAGTCATGGAGGCTTGGACAGTACCCTGAAGGTCTGTTTTCATCTGAGTTGGCTCAAGTTCACCTTTTAGTGTCAGATCTAAGGTAGATCCGACACTAAACTTTCATCTAGTGTCAGATGAAAGATGCAGAGTTGAGCAAAGGGAAAACAAGCAAGGGGTATCATTCATTCATTTTGTAAGTACGTGCTGAGTGCCTGCCATTGTGGGCGATGTACAAAGAAGTTTCAGACTGGGTCCCCGAATTTGCAGAGCTCACAGTGCAGGTGTGGAAAAGGCATGCAGACCGGTGGCTGAGTTACAGGCTGATAAGTTCTATGACAGACACACGTGAGGGTACAGGGAGAGACCATGCTGGCTAGTGAGAGGAGGGTCAGAAAAACCGAAAAGAGAGCACAATATTCAAGTTCCATCTTAGAGAACGAGATGGTGTTCATCAGGTCGACAAGTGGGGAAGGCATCCTGGGTGGATGTACGGGGCATGGGGTTTGGCAGTAGCAGGGCATTTTGTTCAGAGGCGGGGAGCAAAAGACAGTGAAGGACAAAGTGGGACTCGAATGCCATCTTGAAGTGGTTTCCTTATGTCAAAGACGCCGTGGACATTTATAAAACATCATCAGCTATGCTTTTGGGGAGGCAAACTTCTGTGTGGGAGAGAGAGTGAAGGTGAGAGCATGAGAGCAGGCAGCCACTCCGCTAGTGTTGTAGTTATCAGTAGGTACATTAATCCTTGCAGACGTTTTCCCACCGCAGTCTTCTAGAAGGGCCTGGAGATTGAATTGACCAGAGGGGTAGAGCGGGCACAGGCATGGAAGAGGTGAAGGACTTGGTGTCTCAGTGTGTGTGTGACAGGAGGAAGGAAGAACGGGGGAAAGCTGTACTTTCTGTCACACGTACTGCGAGGTGTTTGTGTCCATCATGTGTACTGCTAGGCGGTTTGTGTCCCAAAGGTACAGCAGGTGTGAGGGGTGGCCATTTAAGTGGGGAGTGAGTGCTGGCTGGGCATTTAGATATGGAAATACTGGAAAATAACTCCAAATGTGTGGTATTAGATGTACTGATATTGCCAGTATCTTGTGTTCCCAGTGGTATTTAAGAATGTGGGGCAATTTTCTCTGATGCCACCAGCTCTTCACCCATTGAGGTCATGGGAAAAAGAAAAGCGTGGTGATGTTTATTTCATTGGGTGCAGCAGGTCCATTTCAACATTTCAACTCACATTGGTGTTTTCTTCTTCCAGGGGATGGCCAGGTGGACTTCGATGAATTCATGACAATTCTTGGCCCCAAACTGGTGTCTTCAGAAGGTCGTGATGGTTTTCTTGGAAACACAATAGATAGCATATTCTGGCAGGTGAGTACAATTTTTTTTTAAATTAAATTTGGCAGTAGACATATGCCTGGGACTAACTTTTGACTCTGAATTCTTGAGCTTCTGTTTAGCATGTGACCATCTCTTCTGGGCTAGAGTGACATACGTTCCTTGAACCGGAAGTCTAAGTGGAGGTCCATACTAGATTCTCCGAACAAAGTATCAAAACCATACTCATTTGAAGTTTGGATGAGCAGCCTGTCTCCCTAATTTTTCTTTATACCAGAAATAGTTTTACATTTGGGGGAATTGATATTCCTCCCCTTCTGAGTCACAAATGTTTCTTTCTTGGGGATCCTTAGAAAGTATGCCATTGGTATCGCCTGAGTCCTGTTCTATCCCTGGTTCCAAGACATCCTTTTGCTGAGAGGATGGCCGGGTTGTCTCATGTGTTTAGATGCTATCGATACCCTAGTCCTTAATAGAACAGAATGGTTTTACCTAAGAATTTGTGTTTGATGTTTCTCAATTTCCTCCTATTTCTGTCTTGTAAAATCTCTTGGGACATTTCAAATATCTACGTTCAAATTATTAAGGTGCTATGAATCAATTTTATATTAGTTCTTTGGTCTTAATATGTGACTCTCAGTTCATGACTATGGAATTTGGGAAACATGTTATCAACCACTGTTTTTAAAATTTGAGGGGAATATTTTGTCACATTAAATTGAATTGTTGGTTATGCACGTAAAACACCACTCCAGCATAGCGCGTTTATAAAATTTCTTGATGTGTTTTTTTCTTTTTTTCTTAGCCAAAGATAATTCTTTAATCTAGGTAAACATTGCAATTGATATGTATTTCTGGTCTTACTCTTCTACCATCTTGCATATAACCAATAAGCACTCAGTTAGAGCACGTTAGGGGCCCTGCATTCTGTCACTGTGGCTTTCACAAAAGACATTGAAGACACAGCCCTGGCTATTTAAGAACTTGGGTGGGGAAACACTCTGAAGAGAGAAAAAACACAGAAGCGATTCTTGGTGTGACGGTTCCTAGACTGATCATTTGTAGGCATCCTCAGCTCCTCACATGGTGTACACAATGGATCATCCATAACTATTTTTTGAGGAGAATGAATAGCAGTCCCAGAAAGGAGACAGATGTGATCTTGAGGGGTGGGATAAGACTTGGGGAAATGGAGGTACTTGCTTCAAATTTTGAAATACGGCCAGAAGTGACAGAGGATCAAAAGGGGTATTCCAGGCTTGTCACGATGGGTTTGAATGGAGTAGAGGCAGTGTGCACGGCTGTCATTAGACGTTGGGTTGAAGGGAGAGACCTCAGACCTCACTGGCAGAATGGTTTTAGGACCTGAGTGAAGAGAAGACTTGAGATGATCTCAGGGTTCCCGAATGACAGGGATAAAGTCATGGAGAAAAGAAGTCTTTGTGTGGACTTGAATTCTGAGTTGGGCACGTTGAGTGTAAGTTGAAGGTCAGATGACTAAGAGAGGGAGGCAAGTCTTTGCCCAGCTACCTGCAGGGACAGATCGTGGACAAGAGGCTGGGGCTGGACGTCCAGATTTCTTATCCATCAGAGCTGGTGGGTGAAATCACTGGCAAGGAGGAGCCCATCAAGAGCAGTTGCATAAATGAAGACGAGCAGAGAGGCAGGACCTGGTTCTGGAAGACATCCAAGGACAGGGGATGTGTCCCCAAACTGCCTCCCCAGACTGAGGTTGTGATCAGCTCTGACTCTCCCCAGGACCTCTGTGGTCCTACCTGCCAAGTGACAAGAATATCTCACTGCTTATGCAACCCTTCAGGTGTGACTCAACACTTGGAAGGACAGATAGGTAGAGGCATTGGCAGAAATTAAAAAAAAAAATGAACACGTAGTTAAAAAGATGGGGAAATGTGTTTCTCACCAGGCCAGGTTTCAGCCCATACAGATCCACTCTGGTGAACATTCCAGAGTTCCTTCTCTGCCTGATTTCTTTCTTCTGGGCCGTGCTTTATTCCCCACTCCGAGTGCTCTCTCTTCCCTTTGCCTCTGCCTTCGCGCCACCTGTAGCCTGGAAGAATGCTACCTGCCTTCTAGGCTCTGAGCGTTCTTCCCGACCCCCATCCTGGAGGGCAAGGAGCTCCCAGTATTTAATCTAACCCTAAAGTGGAAACCTCACATCTTCCAGGTTCTTCGTAGTTGAACACATACACATTAAGGAAATACTTCTTTGTCTTGACTGCCTCTAGCATAATTTGGACATACTATGATGCTTGCAAGTTCTCTGTTTTTGCCTTATATTAAAGACCCTCTTCCTCATCTGGGGACGCAAACAGGTTGGGGAAAAGTGAGTAAGGGGGAAAATTGTATCCTGAAATATTTAAATGAATGCAGGAATGCATGGACACCGTGGCATAAGTTTCCTCTCCTGCTGGTCCTCACACAGCTCAGAATTTTATGACTAGCTGAGGAGAACAGAGACAGCTATCAATTCTCAGTAGTCAGCTGTACCCTCCCACACTGCCCCCTCCATCTGTCCTTTCGGAGACAGCGTGAATAAATGGTTCCGTGCATCCAGTCCTTCCTGGGAACAAAGTGCATCTTCCCAGTGCTTGAGTGATTTTTCAGGTATAAGAGAAAGCTCTGTGTGTGCGAATGTTTGCATATGCATGCATATGTGTGTGTTTACTTTGCTACAGTGTTGAAGATGTTAGAGAGGAACAGGGGAAAGGCAGCTTTCTGCCTCTGAATATCCAGGCAGGAGATACTGGTATCAGGAGGTACTGATACTCTAGCAAGGAGAAGATTGTTTACTTAAGAGACTCTGGCAAGGGTTCCCACCAGGGATGAAGTCAAGTTTATTTATTTATTTATTTATTTTAATTTAATTTTATTTTTCCAGTGTTCCAAGATTCATTGTTTATGCCCCACACCCAGTGCTCCATGCAATCCATGCCCTCCTTAATACCCACCACCAGGCTCGCCCATCCCCTCAACCCTCTCCCAACCTCTGTTTCTCAGAGTCCACAGTCTCTCATGGTTCATCTCCCCCTCCGATTTCCCCCAACTCCCTTCTCTCCATCTCCCCATGCCCTCCATGTGATTCCTTATGCTCCACACATAAGTGAAACCATATGATGATTGACTCTCTGCTTGACTTATTTCACTCAGCATAATCTCCTCCAGTCCTGTCTATGTTGCTACAAGAGTTGGGTATTCATCCTTTCTGATGGAGGCATCATACTCCATAGTGTATATGGGCCACATCTTCCTTATCCATTCGTCCGTCGAAGGGCATCTTGGTTCTTTCCACCGTTTGGCAACCGTGGCCATTGCTGCTATGACCATGGGGGTACAGATGGCCCTTGTTTTCACTACATCTGTATCTTTGGGGTAAATACCCAGTAATGCAATTACAGGGTCATAGGGAAGCTCTATTTTTAATTTCTTCTTAAGCAATCTCCACACTGTTTTCCAGAGAGGCTGTACCAACTTGTATTCCCACCAACAGTATAAGAGGGTTCCCCTTTCTCCATACCCTCTCTAAGAATTGTTGTTTTCTGTCCTGTTAATTTTGGCCATTCTCACAGGTGTAAGAATTGGTATCCCAGTGTGGTTTTGATAGGAATTTCCCTGATGACTAATGATGATGAATACTTTTTAATATGATGTTGGTTTCTTACAGATATAGGTAGGTAGGATGGTATACTTGGAGGGTGCATGTCTGATCTGTTTGCTGCAAAATATATTACACCATAGGTTGTAATAGAAAACAACAATAAATGTGTCCAATATCATGGTTTCTGTGGGTTAGGAATGTGAGAGCAGCTAGCTGAGTGGTTCTGTTGTGAGGTGGCGGTGAAGGTGGTGGCTGGAGCTGTGATCATTTGAAGGCTCGACTGGGGCTTGAGGAACTGCTTCAAGGTGGCTTACCATGTGGCTGGCAAGGTGACATGGGCTGTTGGCAGGAGGCCTCAGGTCCTTGCCACAGGGACCCCTCCAGAGTGCTGCTTGAGTACCTTCATGACACGGCAGCTGGCTTCCCTCAAAACAGATGATGCAAGAGAGCACAAGGCAGAGGCGATGGTGCTGTGTACGGCCTCCTCTTGGAGGTCAAACTCCATCATTTCTGGAACATGCTCTTGGGTACACGGCCATTCCTGTTCGGCAAGGGAGAGGAACACCTCCTGGCGAATACCCAGAGCCATCAGTCATTGGGGCCATCTTGGAGACTGACCACTGCAGAGGGTAAAGACTCTGTAATTGGCTTCAGCTTCTGGTCTGACATTCCCACACAGCCTTTGGTTTTCCCCAGCCTTTGGTTTCTTCCTACCTCAGAGAAAACCTGTGACCGCGGCTGTTCTGTGTTCTGAGAAGTGATCCTAGCAGGCACGAGGCTCATCTTGCTAATTGAAACCATTTCCCTGTGCTCTCTCCTCACTGGCATTCTAGCCCACAGTGCCAAGAGGAAAATAAAATCAACTGGGATTCTGCTCAACAGCTTTTTATCAGCTGGTGCTCATCCTAAAAGTTAAGAGCTGCTGGCTCTGTGCAGGAAATTGGTTATCAGTGAAGGTGGGATGTAATTGTCTACGAACACAAACCCCTTCCCAAAGAGCGTGATCTGAGGGCCAGACCTCAAGGTCTCTGGCCTCCCAGAGCACACAGCCCTCTGAGGTTGAGGCTCCTAGATTTCTTGGCAGCCGGTGCAGAGCCTCTCTCTTATGTAGCAAATAATAATTGCTGGAAATTTTTATTGTATTCTCACCCTTCATTCATGAACTTTGTGTGTTTCCCTCACTGCAGCGATCTGCTTGGGGAGCAGATGTGGAACGGTTTTGAAGTCAGCCTTAGGACTTGTGTGTTGACAGTGGACAGGAGGCCAGGGAAGGCTGGAAGGGGCTGGGACTCAGGACGGGGTGGTTTGAGTGCTCGGTGTTTTGGGTTGATAGCGCCTGCAAGGGGGTGGGGTCCTCCGAGTCACTGCTGTTCTGCCATTCGTTCCTGACGCCACCTGTAGCCAAAAAACGAGTCGTGAATACAGGAGATGCTCCCTGGTGGCAGGGGACAGAGCCCTGCTCCTGCGTCACAGGCTTACCTGAGTCACTAGGGCAGTACCTTACTCTTCTCCGTGACCTCCAGGCCTGTACAGAGCTGATCTTCACCGAGTTTGCAGACAGCATGCCAGGGCGAGGATGGTGGCAGGGATCCGGGCGTATCAAACAGCTCTCCCAGCCCCGGGGTCCACCCAGCACTTCTGTTAAACTCTTCTCCCACTGAAGAGAGAGAGGAGTCCGTCTTAGCAAGGAGAGCTCAGATTTGTCTTCCTGGGAGGACAGGTAAAACACGTAAGGCTCCTTCGCTACCAGATTTTTATATACCACAACAATGCGGATGTGTCAAGACTTCACTGGTTTAGAGTTTCTGTCTTAAATAAAACACATAAATATATGAGCAAATGGGTCCGTTCGCTGGATGCCACCGGGTGTACGGGAACACGTCCGAAGCTGGGGGTCAAGGAACAGGAAACTTATAGGGGCTCCCTGGGTTCCGAGAGTGCCCCAGAGTATTGTCTGACCATCCTGAACCTCACTTGCCTATGCATATGCGAGCGGGCCACTGTCATAGCTCGCTAATCTCACGGCCATGTGCAGTGTCCAAGACACTGTAAGTTGTCCTCACATAAGCATGTGTGGGATGCCCAGCCCCAGATATGGTCCAGATCAAGGGCTGCTACGCTGACTTCTCCAACGCCAGGCCTGCTCGGCTTGCTTTCCGGCTGTCCACTCCTCCCCATCTGGTGGGATAAAAAGCAGCAGATGTAGTGAAGCACCTGCAGCTGTTCCACAGGAACCTCTCCAGGCTTGGCCTCTGTCCCTCCATCCGAGACCCTTGCTCTGGTCTCACGCCTTCCCTGCTTTTCCATCTCTGCTATGGTCTCAGACTCCTGGTCGCTGACCTGTGCTCTGACCTGAAGACCAGTCCTTCCCAGCCCAGGTCCCAGGCTTTTGCTTGGGACATTCCTGTGCCCGCCCCTGGGCCGTGGCCGAGACGAGCAGGGAGGTGTGCTTAAAGTTCTTGACTCATGGGCAACTGAGAGCACTTGACATTCCATGCTTGGGCCCTATGAACAGGGCACTACAAAAAGCTACATTATGACCCAGATCTGTTACGCACAAAAATATGGGAAAGAAATGTATCAGAACATTAACAGTGATTTGCCGTGTGCAGTAGGACGATGAGTGATCCCATCTTCCTGTATTTTCCGGAATCTCAGCAGTGGGCACGCATCAATTCTATCACCAGAAAGAGAAAATGAAAGGAAAGGAAATGCAGCTCAGTCAAGAATCTTAAGTATCTGCAATATTTTCATTTGTAAAACCAAAGATTACCTGGCCCACGAGGCTTACTGTTGGTAAAGCTTGCAGGTCAAGCAAACGAAGAAACAGAAGAAATCGTAGTCCTGTGGGGCATTTGTTGCATGGGGCTGAGATCTAGAAAACACCCAAGATCTTTACTGAGTGTTAAGAATAAATTGCATTCTGAGTCTCTCCTCACATCAAATCTGGCACCAGCAGGATCGTTCTCCCCCCAGTATTTTGTCTGAGTTTCGGATCCCAAACTGCTGTGCCCCAGATCTTCATCATCGAACAGAACCTAACTAGCTTCAGAAGCGGGGCCCGTCATGAGGCCTGTTAGATTGACAGCAACTGCCTGAATCCCCAAAGCGGTTTTACCTGTGAGACAGGGAGTATGGAACCCATTAGCCTCGGCCCTGGGTCTTGAAGTGTGGTTCCTGACTGGGCAGCTCCAGCACCGCCTGGGACTTGTTAGAAATGCACGTGTCGGCGCCCCACCCCAGGAATGCTGAATCAGAAACCCGGGGCTGGGGGGCCAGCAGCCTGCATTAGAGTAAGCTCCTTGGGAGGCTCTGACGCCTGCTCCAGGTTGAAAGCCCGTGAGCCACTGAGATTTTAGGGAGCCTGGCATGTGGGACGTGCATCTGGTCCCACTTACTGGTCTGATCTAGACCTTGGTAGTGGGGGTTTTCTTTTATTTATCCTTATTCTTGGGTGTGATTGACTGTTAGTCTGTAAGTTTTAACTGTTTTTAAAAGGGAGGGAAACCATATGTCAATAGGTAGCTAGTTTTCAAAGCAGGAAATGCCTTTCTATGCATTAAAGCAGTGGAAGAAACATAGATAAAAGTTTTTCTTTTAATTTAATTTTTTTTCTTTTCTTTTCATTTAATTTTATTTTTCTCAGTGTTCCAGAATTCATTGTTTATGCACCACACCCAGTGCTCCATGCAATACGTGCCCTCCTCAATACCCACCACCTGACTCCCCCAACTTCCCACTCCCCGCCCCTCCAAAACCCTCAGTTTGTTCCTCAGAGTTCACAGTCTCTTATGGTTCATCTCCCCCTCCGATTTCCTTCAACTCCCTTCTCCTCTCCATCTCCCGATGTCCTCCATGTTATTCCTTATGCTCCACACATAAGTGAAACCATATGATAATTGACTCTCTCTGCTTGACTTATTTCACTCAGCATAATCTCCTCCAGTCCCGTCCATGTTGCTACAAAAGTTGGGTATTCGTCCTTTCTGATGGAGGCATAATACTCCATAGTGTATGTGGACCACATCTTCCTGATCCATTCGTCCGTTGAAGGGCATCTTGGTTCTTTCCACAGTTTGGCGACCGTGGCCATTGCTGCTATGAACACTGGGGTACAGATGGCCCTTGTTTTTACTACATCTGTCTCTTTGGGGTAAATACCCAGTAATACATAAAAGTTTTAAACTGGGGCACCTGGATGGCTCTGTCGGTTAAGCGTGCAACACTTGATTTTGGCTCAGGTCATGATCCCAGGGTCGTGAGATTGGCCCCAGTGCAGAGTCTGCGTGACATTCTCTCTCCCTCTGCCCCTTCCCCCACTCATACTCTCTTTTTTTCTCTGTCAAATAAGTAAAATCTTAAAGGTATTAAGCTATTAAATTCGAAGAATATTTCAAAGGAAATAGGGCAGATAGGGCACTTGACAGAAGAAAACGAATGTGAGAGCCACTGCTGACACAACATGGACGCCTAACAGGACGGTAGATGGTGCAGTGAGGAGCAACCGTCCGTTGGTCCGTATTTCAACAAACACACCAAGACAGTCCAGGCTCACTAGGAATCTAAGAAATGTTAAAGTGGTGACTGAGTAACAGTTGTCACCTGTCAGACCGGATGGAGAAGGATAGAAGTAGGGGACCCTCAGCGCCGCCACGGGCGCGTCAGCAAACTAACGCAAACTGCTGGTAGAAATGTGCATTGTACAGCTTTCCTGAAAGCTATCTGGTGATGCTTAGTTACAACTTTTCCAGTGTTTAACCCTATAATTAAAAACAATTCCATGTCTAAGACTCTGTCATATGAAATTAGAGATGTAGAAAAGGCACTTACAGAGATGGAATATTGTACAAGTGTTTAAAATAATGTCTTCACTCTACGGTCTGTAGAGATTGAGCGCACAGCCTAATTACATGGCTGTTCTGCATCTGTTATCAGTCCAGTTATATGCATAGACAAACACTGGAGAAAATGCAGTAATTCTGACAATGTTCATAATTATGGATTGGAATAAAGGTGAATGTCATTTTTTTCTTGATCCCTATTTCTGTTTCCTGAAATTTCTACATTAGACAGTATGATCTAGTCTGTTATTAGTCAATGAAATTAAAAAACTTCAAATTAACAAAATTGTATTATAAAACAACCGTTTTCAGTGGTTAAAAAAAAAGTGGAGTTTCTAATACACGGGCCCATTGTTGTGGTAACCAAAGCACAGAGTCGGGATGGGAGAATGAAGGCATATAATCCGAATCACAGCCATGAGCCATCAGGAGGAAAAACTCATGGAGGCCTCTGAAGGGCTCACGCCCACCCAAATCTCCCACGTGACCCCCGCCCCCTCCAGCATGTCAGTCACCTTATATCCGATGATTATGCTGAAAACTCCCACTTTAGATGAAAGTCTAAATTGAATTTATAATCAGGAAAAATTGAAAATAATTTTTAAAACCCTTTCTAAATAAATTCATGACTGGTCCTTGAGTCTGTGGCAGGGGTGGGCTGACATGTGAGCTTGGCCAGGAAGAGGAGAAGGTCACTGGTCACATTCTCAGAAAAGGGCTGCACCAGTGGCTTCATCCTTCTGTCCAAATAGAATCTTGCTGAGTTTGTTTGTTTTAACACCTGTTAAACCTGTTGTTGCGGGTTTCTGAGGTGTGCAGCGTGTTGAGTCCACATCTCTGTATGTCTTGGGCTGTGCTCACCGTAAGTGTAGTGTTAGAGCTCCTCTTAATTGTAACTTGGAACCCAGTGCAGGGCTTGAACTCACAACCCGGAGATCAAGCTCTGAGCCGAGATCAAGAATCAGACGCTTAACTGACTGAGCCATTAAGGGCCCTGAATCTTCCCAAGCTCTTTTTTTGTTTTTTTGTTTTTTTTTTTAAAGACTATTTATTTGAGAGAGAGATAGTGAGAAAGGGAGCACCAGCGGAGAGGGAAGGAGAAGCAGGCTCCCTGTAGAGCAAGGATCCTGATGTGGGGCTCGATCCCAGGACCCTGGGATCATGACCTGAGCTGAGGGCAGACACTTAACCAGCTGAGATACCCAGGTGCCCCTTCTTTAGTCTGTTTTGAAAATTTATATTATCCTCTGGAAGTTTCCAATTCCTTAAAGTTACTTAATTTACGAACATGGAATTGTACACAGAAGTGTCTAAGAATTTCTTTACAAGTGTCTTTTTACCACTACTACATCTTCTTAGTTTTCTTATTTTCTAGTTTTATTGAGAAATAATTGATCTACAGCTCCGTATCAATTTAAGGCGTACGTCACGATGATCTGGCTTACATATATTGTGAATTGATTGTTAAAGGAAGTTTGACATCGGTCCTCTCCTATAGATATAAGAAAAGAAAAAATTTTTTCCCTCTGCTGGAAATGTTCAGAATCTACTGTCTTAACAATGGGGGGTGGGTATTGAGGAGGGCGCCATTGCATGGAGCACTGGCTGTGGTGTCTAAACAATGAATCTTGGGACACTGACAAAATAAACGTTACTAATTTCTCATTTTATTATTACGGTGCAGTCATAGAATGCCACTTACGTGATCTCTTCATGCTGCTTACTGTGCCCATCGAATGGGTCTCAGGGTGTGTTCACTTTCCACAAATGCCATTTGGTACCAAGGTAAAGTTCCTTCACAGTTGGTAGGAGAAAGAACTGTATGCCCCCTTTCCACTAATAGTTGCATTAAAATCTTGAAAGTCCTGGTTTATTTTATATCTTCCTAGTCTGTCTTGGATTGAGAGTGGTGAATGCCTCAGTTCTGTTTCCTTCATTTTGTCTGTGGACTGTGTGTGTGTGTGTGTGTGTGTGTGTGTGTGTGTGTGTGTCTTTGATACTGTCCTTCATTCTTAAGTCGATTGATTGACCCATTCAGCAAATGCTTGTGGGAAGTCTCCTGTTGGGCCAGTATGGATATAGCTGTAAATAACAGGTTAAGTGTCTTGCTCTCACAGAATTTATATTCTAGTGCAGGGCATAGGGGAAAGAGAGACATTAAATACAAAGATCCTAATCTCAGATAATCTCAGCCAATATATTTAGTTCCATGACATAACATAGAACAGGATACTACAACAGAGGGCACACAGGGTGGGTACTAGACACCTTTAAGCAGAGAGTGAAGAGAAGATGGAGAGGAAGTGACATTCAGGCTCTCCCCTCGATCACGAGATGCTTCTCACTGTGCAAGCTCTGGGTACAGTGCTCGCCAGGGGAGGCAATGACCGGTTCTAGGGCCCCGACATGAGGCATGCTTGAGTAGAGCTGGGAAGCATGGGGAGCATGGTAGGAGGTGAAGCTGAAGATGTCAGCGGAGACCAGCTCTGTGGGACATCACAGGCTTGTGTTGGGACACAGGTGCAGCGGAAAGTGGCTGAGATGGTCTGATGGTGACACCAACCCTCCCACTGTGTCTCTGTTGCTATGTACCCGTCCCACAAAGTGCTCATGTTAGGCATCTTACCCCCCAGGCCCCAGCTTGTTCAATGCTCTGAAGCCCCCAGGTGTTGCCCTGTCCATGTGGCGTATGTCCCCATGTGCCTTCGCGCCATCAGAAAGGGAAGGGAAAGGGGAAGCACAGGTCTTTGAAGCAGTTGTAGGGACCCCCTCTACTTCAGTCCCGTTGGGCAGAAGTTAGTGACTTGGTTGGCCAGGAGCTGGTCCTGTTGCCACACATCAATGGATGTCGGGAAACGTGGTCTTCCCTCTGGACAGCCATGTTCCCAGACGTTGAAATCGAGGGCACTGTTGCTATTAAGAAAGCATGAATTGATGCTTAGGGAGGAGCTCTTTGTCTCAGGTCCCATCTAGATGAGGAGTGGATATAATTTTCCGTAGAAATAGTATTCGTTGGAGTGTTTTAAGTAGTGGCATGATTTGGTTTCCATGCCAACGGTATCACTGCTGCTCTGTAAGAGTGCAGGGGGCTGGAGTGGAAATGGGAAGTGGGAGGTTATTTCAGGAGTTGGAGAGACATGCCGGTGGCTTGTGCTAGGGCGGGAAGGGCTGAGGTAGTGAGAAGAGGCCAGGCACAGGTGTCGTTTCATAGGTAGAGCGACTCACTGAATCAGACTGTGGCATTTTCATTACGATCCATTATTACCGTCAATACCTACAAACAGCATTCTTGGCCCATCCACCGTTTGTGTCTTAAACACTCCTTTTCTGATATTAATACTAAGTTCTTCTCATTTTCATCTAATTGTTGCTACTGGATATATCCTTGTCCATCCTTTTCCTTTTAAAAATTCTACTTTTTAGGTACCCTTCTCTTTAAAAAGAATCATAGTGTCAGATTAGTTTCTGTAAGCCAGTTGGAGAGAATTTGCCTTTTAATAGACAAATTGAATAGAATTTGTCTCTAATCCCCTGGCAATCCTTTTACAACTGGTGTTTGTTCACAATTCAGTGATCCTATATTATTATTTTTTATTTTAAGCTGTGTCGTTTGTTTTCTCTTTTGCTATACTGATTGTTTTCTATGTTTATCTTTTAAATTAAATGATGTTATAATCCTTTTACAGATTTTTACTTTCATGAAATGTGTAGCTAAAATGATGCTTGTCTGAGTATTAGAGTCAAAAGAATAATACTGACTTTTCCTGAACACGCAATTTGGCTTGTATTTATTCTCTGATTTCACTTTCCACCTCTGTTAATCTGGCATTGTACATTCTGTCTGTTTAGAATTTCTACTGAAATGGTTATAGACCCACATGTGGTTTTTAGAAATGATTTAGAAAGATCCCAAGTACACTTCCCCAATTTCCCCCTAAATGATAACACTTTGCACAGTCATAGTACAATGTCATAAATGGGATATTGGCACTGAAAACTCACCAGTCTTCTTTGGCTTTCCCTAGTTTTACTTGTACCTATGTGTATGTGTGTGTATACGTGTTTACTGCTACACAGTTTTGTCATATGTGTAGATTTGTGTATCTGCCTCCGCAATCAAGGCGGTGAACAGTTCCTCACAGCCCACACCCCCCGCCCTGTGCTGTCCCTACCTGCTACCAACCACTGATCTGTTTTTTGCTTCTAACATTTGGTTACTGTAAATACTTTTTGTAAATAGAATTGTACAGTATGTAACCTTTTGGTATTGACTTTTTTTTTTTTTTTTATAACTCAGTCTAGTATCCTTGAGATTCATTCAGGTTGTGTTTGTCAGGACTTTGCTCCTTTCTGCCAGGAACACTGCAGCACCGTATGGATGTACCATAGTTTATTTAACCATTTACCTGTGAGGGACATCTTGCTGTTTGAGGTTCTTGGCTTTTACGAACAAAGCTGCTGTTAACATTGGTGGGAAGGTTTTTGGGTAAGCAAAAGTTCTGATTTCCCTAGGATAAATGCCCTTGAGTACAGTTGCTGGGTCATAGAGTAACTGTGTGTTTGGTTTTATACAACACTGATGAATGGTTTCCCAGTGTGACCACCATATTTTAGGTTTTACCAGCAATGTGTGAATGATTCAATTCTTCCATATCCCTACCAGCTTCAGTAGGGTTGCTGTTTCCATTTTAGCCATTCTGGCAGGTGTATAGTGCTCTCCCATTGCATAATTTGTGTTCCCATGATGGCTCATCTTTTCCAATGCTTATTTATGATCTGTATGTCTCCTTCTGTTCATGTCTCATTATGTCTTTTGCCCATATGCGCATTAGATAGCTCTTTTTGTTTGGTTGGCTTTTACTGTGGAGATTTGAGAGTTCTTTATGTATTCTAGGTGCTACTCCTTTGTGAGATCGGTTGCTTACAATTTATCTTTTCATCCTCTGTGCATGGGCTTTGGCAGAATGAAAGATTTTAATTTTGATAAAATCCAACCCAGCGACTTTTCTTATTATGGATTGTGCTTTTGGTGTTAAGTCTAAGAACTCTTGGCCCAGGCCTAGATCACAAAGGTTTTCCGTGGTTTTGGTTTTTTTTTTTTTTTTAACCCCCTGAAAGTTACGTAGTTTTAAATTTTACATATTAAGTCTGTGATTTATACTGAGTAGTTTGTATATATATAGAGACATATATATGTAGACATGTAGTATATTTTATGTAGACTTTCTGTTCATGTTGAGTGAACTCATGACCTGTCCTCAAGTTCACTTTTACTAACCTCTCATCTCTACCATCTCAGCCAGCAACTTCTTTATTTCTGCAGTTGTGGTTTTCAGTTCTGTAAGTTCCATTTGGTTCTTTTCAATAACGTCTACTTCCTCATTAAGATTTTCTCATTTTCCACTTATTTCAAGAGAACATGGGATGGATTGTTGAAGGAGTTTTAAAATCCTTGTCAGATAATCCGGTGTCTGATTCACATACGTACTGGTGTCCATTAAGTGTTTTTTCTCATTCAAGTTGTGATTTCCTTAGTTCTTCAGATGATGGGTGATTTCCTGTTGTATCTGGGACATTTCGCCTAATGTATTAGTGGATGCTGTGTTCTATTTAAATCTTTTATTTTTAGGGGCAGCCATCCTGTTTAGGATTAACGTTCCACATCCTGGCTTATTTTTTGGGCCATGGTTCCAAATGACAGCTTCATTTTATAGCCTTCATGATCATATTTTAGTCTGTTTGGTTTCTCTGGTGCTGCAGGGTGTCCCACTCACCCCTCCTCATGCTGCTTGAGGCATGGAAAGGGTTTTCTTGGGCCAGAATGATGGGTATCTCTCTGGAGGCGGAGATCCTCAAGCAAGAGGCTTTCTAAACCAGGTATATCTTGTGAAGGGTTCTTCCCTAACTGAGAGGGACAAAGGGTGCTTCCCAGGTCTGATGTTTATTGAGTCCACTTACTCCAGTGGAGCCACAATGAGATCCACTTCACTCTTGACCTCAGTCTCTGAGCAGAGCTGGAGAGTCTCAAGCCCACAGGGACAGGGCTGGACCATTTGTTTGGGTTGGTCTCCCTCTTGCTGGGGCTATCCTGTTATATTCCTGTGGGAATTTCAGGTTGCCAGGGAAGGAGAGCACTTGCCTTAGCTGTTTATCATTAATAGGCTTCTAGGAGATCCCCTTTACCCATTGTGGGTTTGCCTTGTGTTGTCTGAGGAGCTCTCATTCAATATGGGGGAGGAATGAGCCTACGCATACAGCCCTCCATTGCTATTTTTAAGGGACAGAAAGCGTCAGATCTGGATTATCTCCTTCCATTGGGTGGGAGAATGTAAGATGATCTGCCTTGGTGTCATTCTCTGTTGCTGAGTCTCGAACTGGTGGTTCACCTTCCTCCTAGCACCTTTGAGAGTTCTCCTCTGGTTACCTCCTATCTTGCTTCCATGGGTGGTAGGGGTATTGGCAGACAAGCAGGGAGGAATGGGTCTATACCATGTTGTCCCAGCCAGAAGTCCATTATTATTAAACATCTCCTTGTAATCACGGAGTGTTCTTTTTCCAGAATATTTTTAGTGTTTGTGTTTGGTGGTTTTGCATCCGTATTTACAATGGCTCATTTTACTTCTCTTTCTAAAAAGTTTTTATTTACATTACCGTTTATTATACTCGGAGTTTCTTCTTTTAAAGGTTTTATTTATTTATTTGCTTATTTGAGGGGCAGTGGGGGGAAGAGAGAGCATGCCAGTGGAGGGGCTGGGCAGAGACAGAGACTCTAAAGCACACTCCTTGCTGAGCACAGGGTGACTTGGGGCTTCATCTCCTGACCATGAATGAGATCATGACCCGAACTGAAACCAAGAGTCAGTCGTTCCCCAAGGGATCCACCTACCCACCCCTACACTCTAAATTTCTTGTATTTGAGTTGTTAGTTATTATTCTGTCAGTTGTCTGGGGAACGTGGTTTTCATATTAGGGATCAAGAGACATGTTTTTCAAGCCCTTTGCAGATTTGAGAAGAGCCTTCTGTCACTTTGCTCACACAATAAGAATATGGTTGAATATATAGTTCTTGGGTCACGAAATGTTAACCTCGGTGTCCTGTCATTGTTTCTCACGGTATCTGACATGGAACCTTACTCTTCCACATGCTCTCTCAAGGGGAAACACAAGTTCCATGGTCAAGTAAATTGTAGAAACGTCTCCTCCTTCGCGCCGTTCATCTCTTGGAGTTCCAGAAAATAGAGCAGCTTCATGAAAGGTCTGATACAGCCTTCTTTTGGCAAACGTGTTCAATTTTGTTGGACCTATGCTTTCTCAGAGGATGCGGTGATGAAGAGGGAATTTCTTTCTGCCTATTAATATTTATATTCTCAGTACTCTCAGTTAGAAGTGAAAACAAATGAAAAACAAACAAAAAAACCTCCCCATGGGTTAGAGAACAGAGATCTACCTTAGTGTGGTGTCCGGAGCAGGCCGTTGGGACAGAGGCTCGCTGATGTCATCCTGCAGTGTGGTCTTTCGTGCCACCGTCTTCATCCTGTGGGGGCCTCACATTCATCCATCTTTCCCTCTAGCTGAAGGATGGCCTCTACAGTTTCAGGCATCAGAACTGTGTTTGTGGTGGGGTGACACGGTGGCGAAAGGCCTTCTTGGTGTTAACCATTCTTTCTTACAAGGGAGACTTTTCTCAGAAGACTCCAGGTTGATGTCCCTTTTAAAGGTCATTGGCCCAAATAGAACCACGTATTTGTCCCCAGAAACAGGGGAATGTGAGAAGATGGGTACCCAGCAAGGAGAGATGGGATCGTCTGCCCAGCTTAGGTCTCTTCTGATCGACCCTTGAAGCTTGACTCATTGGTCTTCCAAATCAAATCAGGTTTCTTTAAGAAAGGAGAATGGCAGGGGAGTGGTTGCTGGGTGTATCCCAAGTGGTGGCTACCCCTCCTCCTCTAAGGAAAATGGCAGGTAGAACCACCGTCTTCCTCTAAGGAAAATGGCGGGGAGAACAGATCATTGGAAATTCATCAGATGTGTGTTCATCGATTTGTGTAGTCTGTAGAGAAGTTGGAAGACATCTTGACTATATTCCTTGTAGAGAACCTGTTTTGTTTTGCCTGATATTTATAATTTTTATTTACTTAAAAATCCTATATTGGGGGCCACCTGGGTGGCTCAGTGGGTTAAAGCCTCTGCTTTCGGCTCAGGTCATGATCTCAGGGTCCTGGGATCGAGCCCTGCATCGGGCTCTCTGCTCAGCAGGGAGCCTGCTTCCTCCTCTCTCTCTGCCTGCCTCTCTGCTTACTTGTGATCTCTGTCAAAAAATAAATAAAATCTTTAAAAAAAATCATATATTGGGCAGAATGGGTCTTTTTATCATTATTATTATCATTATTATTATTATTATTATTACTCTGCCTGGATCTCAGGAAGCTTTTCTGATATGTCAACTCAGGCCTTCTTTCTACCTGGCAGCTTTCTAGCATTCTCCAGCATTGCTTTTGCTCTTGTTTTGTTTTTCTCCTGTGCAACAGACAAATCCTTAGGTTGAACTTTGTTGTTTTTTCTTATCTTCCTTATTATTTGTCAACTTCTCTTTGCATTTATTTTCCATCCAAGTTCTGAGAACTTTTCACACCATTCTGCTGCATAGGACTCCTGACTTGTGGTGCGTATGTCCTGCTGTGTATGACCTTCAGTGTAATTTTTTTTTAAAGATTTTATTTTATTTATTTGACAGAGAGAAATCACAAGTAGGCAGAGAGGCAGGCAGAGAGAGAGGAGGAAGTAGGCTCCCTGCTGAGCAGAGAGCCTGATGCGGGACTCGATCCCAGGACCCTGGGATCATGACCTGAGCCGAAGGCAGCGGCTTAACCCACTGAGCCACCCAGGTGCCCCCCTTCAGTGTAATTTTAACTTTGCTCTTGGCTTTTGAGTTTCTTAACATTCTCTTTTCTCTTATTGAAATCCTTTCCTTTTTCTTTATTTCAACTTTTTTCTCCTCCTGGGCCTTCCTACTTCTGTTCCATTGTGACCAAATCTTCTTGGATGTTTTGAAGACTCTATTTTAAAATATCATTATTTTTTTGTGAACAGTGATTTTTTTCAGTGACTTTTCCCCCCTTAATCAGGGTAATGTTTATTTTCCTTTGTATTTTGTTCTCTTTCTGAAAGCATTATGCTAGCATTTTCTTTTATTTTCCTAATCCACATTACCCCAGCATCCTGGGATTTGTCACAGAGCGTGGAGGTAATTTAATGTGATTTTCCAACGTCTCTGAGTGTGGTTTTTCCTCCTGTGGCTCAGAGGGAATGGTTGGTGGTTTCTTTCTACATCAATTCCCAGGAACATGGCCCTTCATGGAAGTTCCTCCCAGATTTTGGCCCGTGTTCTTCTCTTATCTTCATTTCACAGTTGGTACTGACCGTCTTTCCTTTTTATTTATTTCTGCATGTATTCTTTGGGGAAATTAGCAAGAAAATCTAGTCTGACTCTGGGCCAGCACTCATATTCAGCTGGTGGGTACTCCCAAGAGGCAGTGTGCGCTCATAGGGAAGAGCATAGGGCTTCTGAGCAAGCTTCACTCCCAGCTCTGCCTCCCACGTGCTGTGTGACCGTCAGCGCATCACTGTAGCCCTCAGAGCTTCCTGGGCTACCAGGAACAGCCACGTGACGAGGTCTCTGAGAAGACAGGATGGGATGCGACGTGTGAGGTGCATGCCACACTGTCCCACTGGCTGTGTTCAGCCCCCTCTCTCATTCTCCAGCGTTCTCCATCGGAATAGCAAGCAGAGGGTCGAACTTCTGGTCAACCAGATCTTCTCTCATGACCCAGGTTCTGCTCGTGCTGGACCCTGTTCTCACAGCCAGGGCATACTTCATAGTTAGAGTTTCCACAGGGCCTGGGGTCTTGGGATGCTCTGTGCCCTCCCAACCCCTCACCCCCTGCCACCTCTTCTCTGCCTGGCAGGACACTCCCGATCCATGCTCCTTCTTGAGAGGCAGCCTAGTGTGCAGTTAGGATCCCAGGCTGTCCGTAGTTTCCGCATGTGCTCCTTCTGACCTGTCAGACCACAGTCCGACTCCCTCTCCCTCTCTCTGCTTCCTTTGCCTCATCTTTAAAGTGAGGGTCATGATTTACCTGCCTCATGGGGTTAACTGAACTGTGTAACCCCCTTAGAATAGCTTCCAGCACCCAGAAGTCACCGTATCAGTGTTTGCCATGGTGATGCTTATGATGATGGTGATGGTCATGATGATGGTGATGGTGACCCTGATGGCGATGATGACTGCGGCCGCCGTTATTAGACCCGTGTGGTGTGGACTGCTACATCAGGGCACGTGTCCTGCCAGCCTGATGCAGCCTTCCACTGCCACCCCTCCCCTGTCCCCTGTGCCTGTCGGGCTCCAGGGCTGGGGTCTGATTCCCCTCCTGTCTGTCCCTCCTTAGGGCAGTCCCCTTCTCTGCGCCCAGCTGTGTTCACGCAGCACTGTGGCAGATGAAGGGTGGAGACTTCGGAGTCCCTGTCTTTGGAGACATTGAGTGAGAGACAAGCCCACCGTTCAGGCGCATTGAGACATTTATCTGTCTAAAGTCACAGGACCTGGCTGAGCCTTCAAGGTCATGCTTCTGTTCAGAATCTTTCAAAGACTCCACTTCTCCCTCGGGACAGAGTCTGAATTCCAGACGCTGTTCCATCTGCCCTGCTTTCCTCATCAGCCCAGGCCCCGGCACCCCCCTCACCAGCCTACCCCGCAAGCCTCCAAAATTACCCACGGTCCTGACCATACCACACTTCCACGCACCTCCACGCCTTCCCACGGGCACACACTTTTGCCAGGACAGCCCCTCCCTCCCTGCCCTCCTCCTGAGACCCCAGGAAACCCTTGCGCCCCCGGCCCTGTGGCAAAGCCTCTGCCTCAGTCAGTCCTCACTGAGGAAGCCCATCTGTGTTCCTGCCCCCAGCACCCTACCCCCATGTCCTTACAGTGGCCTGTGTCACTTACGTAACAGCCCACGGGCCACCCTGCCTGAAACCAGCGTTTTATTGTGGTAACAGGATGCTGAATAAGCACCACTGGTGACATCAACAAAGTACCACTTTATTTTTGTCTCCTTTTGCCCCTTGAAAACATACCCGGTGACAGCCATGTCCCTCTGCCCCTAGAAGAAAACCCTGCTGGTCCTGTGGCTTTTTTTTTTGTCCACAAGACTGTTAAGTATTAAATATTTCACTCATACAGGAAAGGACAGAACAAACATACCAGGGTGTTGTGTAACAAGTCACCCATATTGAACAAACAGTAATATTTGCTTCAGAATTTAAGACATTAAATATTAGAGACTTGGCTTCTCTTATGTCAAAGTGGCTTTTTATCTTCCCATATTTTTGTACTTTTGCTACGCGCATATGTTCTGTAAACAGTACTCTGGTTTTGCAGCTTTTTGTAAACGGTACAATGGGAGGGGACACCTGGCTGGCTTAGTCAGGTGCGTGCAATGCAGACTCAGGGTCGTGAGTTTGAGCCCCACTTTAGGTGTAGAGACTTCTAGAGAAACAACAAGAAGCCTTAAAAAGGGGGGGCATCAACAGGAAGTGATACCTGCAGTCCCCTTAAATCGACATGGCCTTGGAATCAAGACTTCCTTTCCAGGCCACCGGATTCCCACACGCTGTGTGTCTACGACAGCTTCTCCTCTGGAAGTCCCATCCAGATGGAGGAACACGGCAACTAGCTGGGTGTTTATTTTTACTCAGGAGGCTTTCTGTGATGTATCCATGTTGCTACGTGTCGATTAAGCTTATGTTAAATGCCGAAGGGTAGTCCGTTGTACTGTCACTGATAGACCCCATGACTTGCTGTTGGTCATTCACGATCATCTGCAAGTCTTTGTGCTGTTGTCGCAACCACCATGAGTCTGTGCCTCAGTATCTCCAGGGTGGACCCTTGGAGAGCGAACGGCCCTGGCGTGGGCCTTGCACACCTTGATCCATGAGCTCACCCTTTGCCAGGATGCAGAGCATGAAACGGATTTTGTGCTCATTTTAGTTTGTTCTGCCTTTAGCCCTGGAGAGGGTGACCCCGCCCCCTTGGGCATCGGCCGTTGGTTTTCCTCTTCGGTGATTTGCCTGCTCCTGTTCTTTGCCAAGGTTTCGATTGGATGGTGCACCTTCTCTTGATCTGTTTGACTCACTGTTCAACTCCTACCTCTGGGTGACTCAGGGCTTCTGGGTAACAGCAAAGGTAGAGAGAATAATTTAAGCCTAGATTGCGGCCAACTCCAGCCCAGACACCACCATCCCAGGAGAGAGAGCTGCTCCGTCTTTCCCCAGGAGAAGCATCTAGAAGAAATGAGTAGAACAGAGTGTAGCTATGTGACTGCAGGATCTGCTGCCCCGTGGCTTTCTTCTTCAGCGGGCTCAGCCAGCAGCCCTGGATGCCGGGACCCGTTAGCTTTGCTCAGGTCCTCCTCGGAGTCCTCGGGGACCTGGGAACCCCCTGTATGTAACTCAGATCATTCCCCTTCACAACATCATTCTTGCTGTCTTGCGTAAGGTGAGCGTTGAGGGGAGCTCACCAAATTCTCTCTCCTGTTACCGTTTATTTCGTGGGGTGAGCGGGTCCCCGTGCTGGGGCAGCCTAGAGTGGACGACGCACCCTGCGGCCTTGACCGCGCATCTGACGCTTCTCGGTCGGACTCCTGCTCTTTTCTCGGCCTCCTCCTTTCTCCGGGTCCTGTCTGCCCGGTCTCGCTCGCTCTCGGCTGCCCTTTCCAGGAAGACCCGACTCTTTCTGCAAGGCCTGACCGACCTGTTCTGTTCCACTCGAATCGACGGACTTTGCTGGCAGGTAGCCAGGTCGTTTCTCCGGTCGATCTCCTTGCCAGAGATCTCTGCTTTGATTCCTTGTTGATCCTTAATAATTTACCGGACGATTTCGAGATTAGCTGGAGACCCATCTATATCATTGGTTTTCTCAAACCAGTATTTTTTGGTTTGGTTTTATTATCTTCCCCACCTCGGAGATTATGATTTATTCATGTCCACTCTTTGACATACTTCTCTTCCACTTCTTTTTAACATTCCTCTGTATTTTTTTCTTGGGTCTGTCTTTATGAGCAGCCGGGAGCTGGGTTTTTAAAAATTCACCAGTAGTCTGTCTTTAAACAGATAAATTAAATCCCCTTTTTGTGTAGGGGTCCGGGAGGAGATTAGTGTCAGCTTTGGAACCTCGTGTTCGTCCTCATCTCGGGTTGTCCGTTGCCCTCGGGCGGTTGCATTCTTTACGTGTTGAGCACACTGCATGCCCCCAACACCCACACACCTTTTTTCTTCCTCGAGTTGGAAGCTCTAGATTTCTATTATTTTACATTTTAAAATAAGTGTTTTAGCGGGGCGCCTGGGTGGCTCAGTGGATTAGGCTGCTGCCTTCGGCTCAGGTCATGATCTCGGGGTCCTGGGATCGAGTCCCGCATCGGGCTCTCTGCTCAGCAGGGAGCCTGCTTCCCCCTCTGTCTCTGCCTGCCTCTCTGCCTACTTGTGATCTCTCTCTCTGTCAAAAAAAAAAAAAAAAGTGTTTTAGCATTCTCCTACAAAGTTCAGAATTATCCGGTGTCTCTATGATCCCCTAAGTAAGACTGTGACTGCCACTTCCATGTCCTCACTGATTATTATCTGGAATTCGGGTGACCCTGATACTATCAGAGACACAGTATGACCCCCAGGGCATCCGGGCTCATGCCCTGGAATGAATTTTGTTTGCCTCCTCTGGTCTCCCTGGGATTAGCTCTGTGTCTACCCAGAGGGTTGTGGGGACCTGATGGCCTTTCCTGAGTAGGGGGGCTGGTGTCCTCTCAGGTTTCCCATTGTATGTGGAGCGGGTTGAGTCTTTTTTTCCCAGCAGGACAGGAGGCCCCTGCTACCTCTCTTTGTCACCATACCTGAAGCCAACAGGTTCTCACATTCAGTGCAAATCTGTGCCTTAAATTTTGGTTCAGTTTTTGGCGACTTTGTTCTTCAACGGGACCCTGCCTTGCTTTTTCCTTCCCTTAGATCGGAGTAGGGTTGGGAGTGGCGCTCACAGTCTGCCCTGCTAGTGCCAACGTGACTGGTGCCCTCCTGCTAGGTTTTTAGCTTCCTGAGGTTAAGAACAACTTCATTCCTTTTTTTTTTTTTTAAGATTTTATTTATTTATTTATTTGAGAGCGAGAGAGAGAGAGAGAGAGAGAGGGGGACAGCATGAGTGGGAGAGGCAGAAAGAGAGAGAATCCCAAGCAGACTCCATGCTGAGCACAGAGCCTGACACAGGGTTCAACCTCAGGACCTGAGGTCATGCCTTGAGCCGAAACCGAGAGTCAGAGGCTGCCCAACGAAGTCTTCCCCGCGAGGCCGCTAAGTGTGGGACGCGTCATGATGCTGCTGGTGAAACAGCCGTCACAGAAATGAGGGTGGGTCTGTCGTGTTGCCTGGGGCTCCAGGAGCCAACAGCAGTGAATGAATCCAGTTTTGTGCATTGGGATGATAGGCTGGTTGACAAAGGCCTGTCAAGGATGGGGCCCAGAGGACCCCACAACCTCTGCTGCTTATCTCTGGAGGCATAGCTCGTGCTCCCTCCAAACCTCAGAACTCGGGCCACGGCTGCTCCTCGGCCAGCTCCCCAAAGAACTCTCTAGAGTTCCTGATTCTTTGCAACACTGGCTCAAGAGTCAAGGTCCTGGGTGAGTACCTCCAGCTGGACAGAGAAGTGGGCTCAGACTCCCACCAGGGATCTGGGGAAGTTTCCAGACACAAGCAGGAAATTCAGATTCTGAGCCTGTACTTCGCTTTCAGACACATCTTTGGTAGCAGGTAACATATGGATTGGCTGGCTTTACTGTGATAGGCATGAAGACAGATGATTTTGTTTTCTTTTTGCAATTTGCAAGTTGCCTTGCTTTCTGTGAGCACTGTGTCACATGCATCTGTGTGGTAAGACCCTGCAGGTGTCTGCCATCCATGTGACAGGCCTGTCACACTGAGTGCCGTATACCAGCCCCTCTGACTACGGTGTCTGGTTGGAGGAAGCAGTTTGACCCGGTCGTGAGTCCTCCTTGTTTTCAAATAGGGTAAGTGTCAAAGGCAGGACCTACCTCACCTCATTTCTGGGCACACCCCAGCCCTTCCACTGGCTGGCCCTCTTTTCCCAAATGCTGTGAACCTGGGCCAGTTTCCATGTAGGAACTGGTAGAGGCAACGACCACTCAAAGACAAAATCCTTCTGGTGTTTCTGCATCTGGAGAGTGGGCAGCTTTGGGAAAAGGAACAGAGTTCAGCACCGGGAATGTGTGGTCCCAGACCACGTCCTTCACCTACTCCTCTGAAGTAAGGGCTTCCAGGAGGACCCATCCCGCTGCCAGGTTTGCCTTTTCCTCTGCTTTCTTGGTCAGCCCTACTCAGAGACACGTACTGTCCATGACCTTTTCGTGCTCACCTTGACCGGGCATGCAGCCTTATTCTCAGCCCTTATACGTTTCACAGCATTTTGTTCTATGATGATGATGATGATGTTATGATGTTGTTCTTGACTGAAATCACTGTCCAAAGACACTGGTTGACCTAGGCCCAAATACCTGTCCCCCCCAAAAAAGGTTTATTTTGAGAATCCTCTAAATCAGTTGTGTAGAGTTGGAAATGGTCTCTCGTGGAACACTAAGTCGAGCATTACTGGAGTGTCCTCGAGATTTCCAGTAGAGACACCTTCATGTAATGGGTGACTGTGTCTCATACTGGAGTTGGTATCAGAAGGGAAGATGGAGGAAGGAGAGGACGTGACAGGTCACGCATTGAAGGGGTCTGAGAAACACGGGGTCTTCAAGAGCACAGGTGTCCTCATGAAGCACACGGCGGGTGTTGGTCATGTCAGGGACGTCTACAAGGGCTGATGGGCAGGAGAGAGAATGTAAATACTGGTTCTGACGTTGGACTTACACTTCATTCTTTTTTTGAGGGGGGGTTTTTAAAATTGAGATATAACTGACATGATATTTTATTAGTTTCAGGTGAACAACAGAGATTCAGTATTTGTACTGCAAAGTGATCACTACCATACGTCTAGTTAATATCCATCTCCACACGTAGTTATAATCTTATTTTCTTCTGGTGAGAACTTTGACGATCTCTCCTCATAACAACTTCCATGTGTACAAGACAGTATCGTTAACTAGCATTGCCAGCTGGCACATTACATCCCCGTGACTAGTTTATCTTACAGCTGCAAGTTCACACCTTTTGAGCCGCTGTTTCCCCCACCCACCCCCCACCTCTGGCAACCCCTGATCTGTTTTCTGTATTTACAAGTTTGGGTTTTTGTTTGATTTTAGGTTCCCCATTTAAGTGAGATCATGGGGTATTTGCCTTTCTCTCATTAGTTATAATACCCTCCAGCTCCATCCATGTTGTTGCAAATGGCAAGATTTCATTCTTTTTTATGGTGGAATAACACACAAATATACGTACCCACACATGTTTTCTGTGCCCCTCGTCCATCAGTGGACACGTGGGCTGCTTGCCTGTCTTGGCCGTGGTAAATAACGGTGCAGTGAGCGTGGGGTGCAGACGTCTCTCCTGGTTATCATTTAAACTTCATTCTTCTTAATGACCTGGAACCCAGATGTCGCAAACCGGAGGGGTCAAAGTTGGATGGGTGGCAGGAGTCTGGAACATGGTTCAAATCCCCTTCTAGGCATGTGCCTCCACTGTGGCGCTCTCCCTGGCCCTGCTTGTTGGGGGTGGGTCTGCCTAGAAGCGCACATCTCTCAATGCTCAACATCCGTCTTTCCGATGAGAGGAGACCGAGCCAGAGACTGACTGGATTCACCAGAAGGCCCTGCTGGTGCGAAGCCCACTGGGGGGTCCTGGCTGGAGGACAGGCCCTTCCTCTCCCAAACAGAAGGAACAGGAAGAGTGTATCTCGGGAGCCTTGGTCTCAGCTCCCAGAACTGCCGTCCCTGGAGCCTGTGCTGGCTTCCCACCTAATTGCTCATCTAGGCAGAACTCCCCTGTCCAGGCCGGGGCTGCAGGGACACGGTTGTGACCTGCTCTTCTCCCCCCTCCCCAGTGCTGGGTGTGTTTCTTCCAGCTGGCAGCATGGCTGGGGAAAGAACATCTGCTCCTACATTTCCCAAGTTACAGCTGTCTCTGCGGATGGCTGCTTCCTTAGAACTTGCCGGTATGTGCCCCCTTGTTCTTGCCAACAGATCAGGTCACAGGGTATCCCATGTCACTCTTGTCCACCAAGCCCTGTCCTAGAGTCTTCAGGGATGGAATGGTCAGTTTGAGTAGGAGCAGAAGGAAACACCCCGAGAAAGCAGTGGAACAGGTGCCCCCCAGCCTCAGAGAGCCGGCCATCCGTTCCTCCCCAGGAGCCGAGAAAGCAGGACTCCCGTCGTGTCCGTACTGCAAGGAGAGCCGATCCATAAAGACGATCACTATGTTTACTGCACATTTGGTTGAACTGTGTCCCTTCAGACAACACGGGCAAGGTCAGCCTGAGTTAGTTAGAGAGCTCTCATTACATAAGCATTCTCAAGAAATGAGGTTTTTTCACAGTGTTTCACCATATTTTTGTGTATCTAGGTAATTGGAATTAACTGCTACTTGTAAGAAGTGTTTTTAAATGGAAGCTCTGAGACACATTGATAATTAGCATCCTTTTATACCCTCAATTAAACTGCCAAAGTCCCTAGCACTTTTCTTTCTTCTCGAGTTACTTAAATATAGCTCTGTAGTTTTATTTACCCTGTTGTTTGCTCCCGCAGCACTGCGGTAATAATGAAGGGGAGGGCTTAGGCCGTACTCACATCAAGTCATCATAAATTCTAAAAACCTGCCAGGTCCAAAATTCTTAATGAGGGTTTACAGTTTACAAATGCATCTTTGGTTTCAAAAGCCTACATCTTGAACCAGGAAAGGACACATTTCTGCTCAAACCACACACTGAGTTTGCTGGATTCTGGGTCACAGACCCGTATCTATGAGTTTATCCATTTTTTTTTCCTTTGGTGCAAACATCAGAAACAGGAATCACTTGAAGCAGAATTCAATTTCCAGGAAATGCACCTGTTAAGTAGCACAGAGTAGTTTTTGAAAAAAATGCATTGAGCACCTACTTGCACAGGTGCTGTGGGACCACCAAGCCTAGGCTTGGGCCACCCAGTTCAGGGCTGGCTGGAGGGGTTTGAAGGGCAAGCATGGCTGTGACTGCTGGGCGTCTCTTGGGGTTCAGTGCTGACAGCATGGTTGCTCCTTCCTTGAGCTAACATGAGATGGCTTCTGAGCCCCAAAATCTGGGGAGCAAACAAGAGGTCTCAAGAGACCACATTCTGGCCACGTGCTTTGCTGGTCTGCAAATGAGCCTCTCTTGACTGCAGTGGAGACAGCCAGTGATGCTTGATTGCTTTACCGAACCAAATTAGGGGAGTGAAAAGGCCTGTCGATCACTGCCAAGCCCATGCGCCCTTCACTGAAGCTCAAAATCAAAAGCTGCCTGGTAATCAAGGGAGAGGAGCTGATTAAAATCTGCTACATTCCTAAGTTGGAAATTGATGGCTCCCTCCCCGCGTACCTTCTCCATCTCATCTGACAGCTTTGTCTGACATCATCTGTCACTAATGACACAGAGCCAGCAGAGAAGTGGACGCACCTTTGACCAAATATTCACACTCCGGCTGTTTTTCTCTGCATGAGTAGAAGTGCCTGAACTTTCTCCCAGCAGACATAAATAGATGAGAAGATGAAAATGGTCTCCCTCCGGATATCAACTCAAACAATTTAAAAAAAAAACCATAAAAACCTTCCATATGATGGTTCTTTCTAAAGGCCACATAACTTGAAGTCTGTTGGGCAAACCCCTTTGAAGTCAGATATGCACGAAGCTGGTTTTCCTCCAGGTGTGCAATAAAATGCAAATATGCATTACTCTCTGCGAGGTTCAGAACTGGCGGAATGTCAGTGTTAAGGGTTGACCTGTGTCTCCATGGAAGACTTGAAGGTTCCAGAGAGACACATGAAAATTCCAATATATCAGCGTTCAGATGTCTGGAGGCCATTCTGGTCCATTTGTTGGGTCCCCTTGTGGGTAGGAAACCTCTAATCACCGATTTTTATTTAGATTGAACGTAGATAGCTGAAGCATCAGAACCTGTTTCTGCACTTGTCTTATGGGGATTATAATAATGCTTCTTGCTGTGTCGTGTGGATCATGCAAAATGTATATAAAATACTTACTTTGGTACTTAGCAGTACTAATCCCATAGTGGAACCTTTTAAGGTTTGTGAAATTACTGACATGAACCATCTTTGCCGTGGAGAAGTGTCTTTGCAGTTTGTGGAGAATGTTACTGTCTGGTGAGGCTAGTGTGCTCTGACATCATCTGTCTCCTCTTGTTGGTGACCCCCCCCCCCAGCTTTACTGAGATATAATTGACACGTAACACATCCTGAGTTTTAGGTGTACAGAGTGATGATTTGATATACATATACGTTGCAAAATGATGACCATAATAAGGTTAGCTAACACTCCATCACCTCACAGAGCTGACATTTTTTCCTTGTTGTTGAGAAAGTTGAAGGAATACTCTCTTAGCAATTTTCAAGTACACAGTACAGTATCGCAAAACTTGGTGCGCATTGGATCCCTAGGACTTACTCATTTTCTAACTGGATGTACCTTTTGACCACTTCCCTCATTTCTCTCACCCCCAACCCTTGGCAACCACCAATCTACTCTAGGAGTTAAGCTTTCTTAGTTTCCATATATAAGTGACATCATACAATGTTTGTCTTTCTCAATCTGGCTTCTTTTCACATAATGCCCTTCAGTTTCATCCATGTTGAAAATGGCAAGATTCTTTCTATTTTATGACCAAAAAATATTCCAATATATGTCACATTTTCTCCATCCATACATCCGTTGAGAGATGCTTACATTGTTTCTTGGCCATGGCGGACAATGCTGCAGTGAACCTGGGGCTCCAGGTATCTCTTTGAGACATGATTTTCTTTCCTTTGGGTAGAAACTCATAAGTAGAATTTTTAATGGTATTTCTATTTTTATTTCTTTGAGGACCCTCCATACTGTTTTCCACAGTGCTGGTACCAGTTTCATTCCCACCAGTAAGGGTTCCCTTTTCTCTGCATCCTCTTCAACTCTTGTGATCGCTTATCTTTTTGGTATTAGCTATTCTAACACGTGTGAGTGGTATCTCACAGTGGTTTTGACTTGCATTTCCTAAGGAGAAGTGATGTGTTGAGTATCTTTGTATGGACCCGTTGGCCATTCAGATGTCTTCTTTGGGGAAAAAAAAATGTCTCTTCAGGTCCTTGGTTGTTTTTTTTTTTTTTTTTAAGATTTATTTATTTATTTATTTGACAGAGAGAAATCACAAGTAGATGGAGAGGCAGGCAGATAGAGAGAGAGGGAAGCAGGCTCTCTGCTGAGCAGAGAGCCCGATGCGGGACTCGGTCCCAGGACTCTGAGATCATGACCCGAGCTGAAGGCAGCGGCTTAACCCACTGAGCCACCCAGGCGCCCAGGTCCTTGGTTTTTGATCTCTCTCAGACTGTACCTTCCAGTAAACACACTCATTCTCCGCCTCCTGCCTCCTTTTCAGTTGTCTTCTGTAGCTAGGTGTCTGTAATTCCCAGTCATACTACTGTATCGTTTTTACTCACCTTTGCTCAGTTCCTAGTTTGCTTGTGAGATCTAAAATGCCTTCTGGGTATTTCTCACCAGTTACTTGTGTCCATTGGGAATTTTGGGTGAACTGACCCAGCCTTGGAACTCTCGGCATTCAAGCCAGCCTGAAGTAAGCTCATGGTTTTGCAGAACCAGGTATACTAAGGTCCCTTGTGCTGATGGAAGTGAGTTTTTAAAACGTAGGTCTGGCTGTTTAGCAAAGATGGGGCTTTGTCAAATGGGAGAATGCTGGATGATGCTGGCTTATGCTCTTCCGTGACTAAGGAGCACTTCTCCTTCTCTGCTTTTTATTGAAAATGTCACAAGCTTTATTGCCTAAGTGTTCAAGCACAAGGACAAAATGGGAAATTACTTTAACTTCCATTCAGAGTGCTTTATTGCCTGCCTATTTCCAGAGGGCACAAAACGGCAGTTGGCCGTGCAGGGAAAGGGTATATTTTGCAAGGAAGTGTCCCTCAAACTCTAGTTATGATTCTGTGTCTCCTTTTTTAAGGGCCTGTTCCCAGAATAGCTGTAAGGCTGTTTGCTTGCTACAAACATTTTACTTGTTCTAACCTATTGGCATTATGATACGACTTAATATTTTAAAGCAAATGGATAAGTTAAAAAAATAATGGTCTTTGCATGGTCAAAATAAATTGGTCTTTATTGGAAGGATACTGTTTCCTGATAGAATTAAATAACTATTAAATCTTGGGATCTGAAGGGAGCGACCATTTATCTAAATGAATCTTTGTATGAGATCTCAAACAAGTGATCATCTAACCCGTGTTTGGTTTTATCTACTGCCAGAAACTCTTTCCTTGGATAATACATTACACCTTTGCTCTGTTCCATAGACATATGTTCTGCATACTATGCCCCCGTTGGTCCTGGAACAGCCTTCACCCATTGATTCCACTCCCAAGCTAATAGAATAAATCAGAATTAATTCAGCTCTCCCTTCCCTGATGAGCTATAAAGTATTTGAAGACAGCTTTTTTGTATATGCCCTGTCTTTTCTCTTCTCCAAGATAAACTTCCTTAGGCCTCTCTTTCCTGTATACCATTCTGTTGACTTTGTCCCAATAATGCTGTGTTTGATCCTCGTTCCTTGTGAAGGGAAGCATCCACAAATGAATAAAACAAGTTAGGTATTACATGATACTATGCTTCCATGAGTTGGGATTTTATAGCATGCACTTTAATGGCACCTGTCAGGAGGAGACACTTATATGATCTATCAGATATCCCATAGTGTATTTATTTGCTTGGTTGTGTAGACTATACCACAATAAAGAAAATACTTAGTCTCAGAAAGGTACATAGATCACATTGAGATAAAAGAATTTGTTAGGAAGGAATCAGGTCAAAAGTCAAATGACAGTAGGAGAAATAAAATGATGTCAAAGGTAATACCTAGTGCATGTCAGACACCCAGCTCCTTGCTTTCACAGCTGAAGCAGGAAGGTAACTCTGACCCATTATATGATTCATAGTCTTCAGCAACCCCAATACTCAAGAGAAATACAACCATTTTTGGTATTGAGACATTTCTTCTGTGGTTCCATGTAGAAAGGACGCTGGATGGAATATTTAGAGATCTAAATTCCAAATGCCTTTTAGATGTACAGTTCTATGGATTTTGATAAGCTTACATGTGTGTGTGTGACCACCACCCCAAGAAAGATATGAAATATTTCCATCACCCCCAAAAGTTCCTCATGCCCCTTTGGACTCATTCCTCCAGCCCCAGCACCTGGCGACTACTGATCTGATCTTACTGTCCACAGTTTTGCTGTTTCTGTCCCATAAATGGTCATACAATATGTCATCATTTTGTCTTTTCTCGTTTGGCATCATGCTTCTGAGGTTCATCAGTATTGTGTCTATCCATAGTCCCTTCCTGTTGATTGCTTCTTAGTCCCCCAGAGCCCTACTCTAGCTTGCACACACTGTTTATCCCCTCACTAGTTAGTGGACATCTGCGCTGTTCCCGGTTTGCAGTATGTCTTAGCCCAGTTGGGCTGCTATAACAAAAATGCCATAGCCCAGTAGCAGCTTAAAACAACAGGAATTTGTGCTCACCGTTCTGGAGGCTGAGAAGTCCAAGACTAGGTACCTGCAGATTTTATTCTGGGAGGGCCTGCCTCCTGGTTCATAGACAGCCATATTTACAGTGTGTTCTCAAATAGCGGAAGGGACAAGGGAGCTCCCTGGGGTCTCTTTTATGATGCACTAGTCCCATTCATAAGGACTCCATTCCTCATGACCTAATAATGTCCCAGAGGCCCTACCTCCTCATACCACCACTTTGAGGGTTAGGATTTCAACATAGGATTTTGGGGACACACACACATTCAGTGCAGAGTGATTATAAGCACAGTTGTTATTAACATTCACATACAGGTCTTTATGTGGATGTGTATTTTCATTTCTCTTGAGTAGATACCTAGATGGAATGCTCTATCATATGCTTAGTATGTGCTTAACTTGATAAGAAACTGCTAAAATGTTTTCCGAAGCGGCTGTGCCCTTTATAATTCCTGCTAGCCTCAGACGAATGTTCCGCTTACTCTCCATCCTTGCCGGCACTTGATACTATCATTTACATTTGCTCAATGTTCTTTAGTGATATAAATGTTTAAATCTGTTGCCCATATTTTACTGTATTGACTTTTTCCTTATTGAGTTTGAGGGTTTTTAGGTATTCTACACACAGATTTTTTAACCGGTGTTTGTTTTGCAAAAATTTATGACAGATGATGGCTTGTGTCTTAACAGTACTTCTTGAAAAAAGATGTCTTTAATTTTTGTGAAGTCCTGTTTGTTGTATTTTTCTTTGATGGTTCATGTTTTATGTGTCCTATCTGGAGATCTTTGCCTAACACGGGTAGGGCCTCCTGTGTTTTCTTCTATGTGTTTTATCATTTTAGCCTTAATATTTGGGTTGTGTCCGTTTTTAACAGTTTGTCCATTTCATTATTGGAATAACACATGAATAAGTTTCAAAGATACTGTTCTTCAAGATTATTTATATACTTGAGAGGGAGAGAGAAAGCACATGTGCCCATGCACAAGCGGGGTAAGGGGCAGAGGGAGAAAGGAAGAATCTTTTTTTTTAATGTTCAGTTAGCCAACATGTAGTACATCATTGGTTCTTGATGTAGTGTTCAGTGATTCATTAGTTGTATATAACACCCACTGCTCATCACCACATGTACCCTGCTCACTACCTGTCATTCTGTTATCCCATCCCCCACCCGCCTCCCGTCTGCAATCCTCAGTTTGGTTCCCAGAGTCCAGAGTCTCTCATGGTTTGTTTCCCTCTGGTTTCTTCCCATTCAGTTTTCCCTCCCTTCCCCTGTGGTCCACTGCACTATTCCTTATGTTCCACATATGAGTGAAACCATGTAATTGTCTTTCTCTGCTTGACTTATGTCACTCAGCATACCCCCTCCAGCCCCGTCCATGTCAGTGCAGATGGCAGGTGTTCATCCTTTCTGATGGCTAAGGAATGTTCCATTGTATATGTGGACCACATCTTCCCTATCCATTCACCTGTTGAAGGGCACCTCAGCTGGGAAGGAGAGAATCTTACGCAGATTCTGTGCTGAGCACAGAGCCCTATGTGGGGCTCACTTTCATGATCCTGAGATCATGATCTGAGCTGAAACCAGGAGTCAGACTCTCAACCAACTGAACCACCCAGGCACCCCTGTTCTTAAACAGTTCTTAATAAAAGTCAATGACATTGTGTCAAAGAATATTCCAGAAACAACGTTCATTAAGGAAGCTGAACCAAGGACATATCTCTCTGCTGTTCTGACATAAACCAGTGGTAGATCATATCCACTTAGTATTTTTTGTTAATTATTATTTTTTCTTTTTCAAATTTTTACTTATTTTTAAAAATTCAAGGATATTTAATGTGCAGTGCCACAGGAGTTTCAGGGGTGCAGTATAATGATTCAGCAACTCCACTCACCACTCAGGGCTCATCATGGTAAGTGTCGTCTGAATCCCCTTCACCTGTGTCAGCCGTCCCTCACCCACCTCTCCTCTGGAAACCACCAGTTTGTTCTCTGTATTCAAGAGTCTGTTTTTTATGTGCTGTTTTTCTTTTCTTTGTTAGTTTATTGTTTCTTAATATTAACTCAGAAGCTCTTCTTTCTTGAATGAATTAGATATCTGGTAAATATACTCCTGACTCACGATAGTCTGCAAACGGGAGGAAGTTTTTAGTGTTGTTTTATAGAAGGTGAAGGAAAGAGCACACACAGAGGATCGAGCTTTTCCAAAAGTTGTATCTAAGTAATTGAAGACACCCTTTTAAAAAATGTGAGCCAGTAGGCATTTCTGTTTTTTCTTGAATCCTCAAAAGCTATTTCTACCAACTTACACCACTGTGATATTTTTAAGGTGCTGATTTTGAGTTCATCCCAAGTCAATAAAACCCTATTCTCCCCTACAGATCACCCCCTAGATAATAGAATGTTGCATTGGCTAATATTGAAAGAGCTATATCTAAGGACCACCTCATTTAGAATTTGTCTGAGTTCAGACTTGTGATTTATACAGAGGAAGACGGGCATACACTTTGAATGAAATGTTCCACAAAGTAAATATATCTATACTTCGGAAGGGAATGAAGAGTTGTCTTTTTGAAAGTGATTTAATGGTCACAGGATAAAACTACATAGGGTCATACCCTCTCCTTTTTTTTTTTTTAACATTTTAACCACGTTTTACCCATTTCAGTCACTCACTGACCCCACCTCTAACAACCACCAATCTGTTCTGTGTATCTGTGCGTTCAAGGTTGTTGTTTGTTTGTTTGTTTTTCCAATTCCACATGTAAGTGAGATCATATAGTATTTGTCTTTTTCTGTCTGGTGGAAACACTTCAAGTTCACAAGGAGCTAGCCCCTGAGCTCGGTACGGATAGTGTGCAAATCCTCCGTGTTTGCGCTTATGTCCTCAGTTTCTGTCTCAGGGCCTCGCAGAGTAGGCAAAGAATGAATGAATGAATGAATATTTCCTGGACTCAGCTGAAAAGCCGCTTGGGTGATCTGTAAATATTTGATGATATCAAGTGGGCAAGTGCCCTCAAATCCTGGCTGGGTCTTCTTCCGAGAGACCTTCTCACATAGACCTGTAAAACAGCATATGTAGCAGGATGCTGATTACTATCTCTTTGTGGGTGGGAGGTGGCCTCCGTGTCCATCCCTAGGGGAATGGGTAGGTATGAATAATATGAAACACTTTGCAACAGTCCAGATGTGCATGCATGGCGATGTGGGTAAATCATGAAAATGAATTCTTTAGTCAAAAAGTCAGAAACCGTGAGAGTCATAGCACGATATATTTATGTAGTTTAGAACACATGGACATTTGAAATGACCCATACCTGGAGGCTGTGCCTCAGAGGGTATAAGAACATGGAATCTGGAGCCAGAATGCATGGGTTCTAATCCCAGTTCCACACTTAGTGCTTGTCGTAGGTGAGCTACTTAGTTTCTTTGTGCCTCAGTTTTCTCATTGGTAAAATGGTGAAACCTCATTGCATTGTTACCCGGATAAGATGAGTTAATGTACGTGAACCACTGGGAACACATAATAAGTGCCCCGAGAGGATTACCTGTCATAACTAAAATTATAGAAGAATACGCCTAAAGACATACATCAAACACATGAGAGGGGGTGACCAAGTGGGTGAAGGAAAAGGAGTAGGATTTGGAGATGAAGAGCAGACGAGAGAAAAAAAGAGGAAAAGAAAGTTACTTAGAGCTTACTGTTGGGACAGGGGACCTTAATTTGTGACACTGAGGAGAGTAAACTTTCCAGGGTCCCCTGGGGTCTGAGATTCCAAAACTTCAAAACCACTTTCAAGTCTCAGATACCGATGTCTAGACCTGTCCTCATTACAGCATTTGAAAGCCAAACTTAGATCCTTGTATAAGAATGGATTGTACCTGAATCTTTCAAGGTTACTAGCATTTTGAGTAAGTGTCGCCTTGATGAAAGCTCTGATGTTCTGATTTCATTTTTCCTTATCACTTTGTTATTCTCATCAGGATTTGCCTTATTTGTTTATTTTGGTTTTGGGGTTTGGCAGTCTCTGACAGGTCAGGCACAAGAAGGGAAAGACCCCCATCTGCTGTGGCAGCGGCCAATAAAACTGGCTTTGAGTGTTCAGCAGTTCGTAGAGAAGATGTGGGAGAAAAGTCTTTTCCTCAAGGTGGCCAAGATAGAACTTTGAACGTCTCTAGATAATGAAATATTCTTGTGGAATTTGAATTCTTTCTAGTGAGTCTCATTGTGTTGAACCCGTAAAATCACCATTGTAAAGGGTTAAAATGAGGGGACATGTTCAGTCTTTAAATAGTCCGGGATGTCGTTCTGTGTGATGGTCGTGAGCACAGAGGGACCAGATACAGCTTGGTCTGCTCAGCCATGCCCCAGTGTGGAGGCAGTGTCGGTAGAGACGTTTGTTACAAGTAATTTGCTTCTACTAACATTAGTTTTTTTGTGCCCGTGTGAGTGGATTCAGGTTATTCCTATAAGAACGTCCCTCTCATTTGCATTTTGTATCAGAATTTCATGAAGAAACAGAATGTGCCCTGGTACAGATGAGGAGGCGTTAATGTCTACATAGTGTAGGCAGGTTAAGGGACAAACGAGATTGTGAGGTTCCCTGAGACTCACCCAGATGGAAGATGTTCCCACTTTCCAAGCCCTGGAAGGAAAGGGTTACTGGAACCCCACTGGAGCTGGAAGAGGAGCCCCCCAGGGGCCGTTCCCACTGTCAGAGCGGGACTCTTTCCGAAGGTGAATGGGGGAGAAACACCCTGACCTCTCTCTTTACACGCCCTCGGATTTCCTGCCATTGTCTTCCATTGGTCTCACCCAACTGGAATCCAGATGTAAGCTGTCTAGGAGATGCAGCCCCCAGGTATTAACTTCCCAGGGCCCAGAACAGAGGGGGCGGGCAGAGAACAGATTGGGGGATGGAAAATGGAGAATTGTCAGCATACATTTCTATCTGTCTTTCTTTTTTTAACAAAGAGAGTCATTTGGGAATTTTATTTAACAGTACCCATGGGAGTGTGGTGCAAATGTGAACATAATCTGCTAAGCATTTTATGGCAGGAAAGAGATTGCAAATTACTGGTCTTTGAAGCTCATTCCCAGGGCAGAAGTATAGGTGGTGTTTTCCTCACGTATATCTCATATGCTATCATTGAGCACAACTCATTTCTATTTATAAATACATTTGGTAGGCAAATTTCTATTAAGGTTTAAATACCTGTCTTTAGAAGAGAGGTCCTCAGGGAATGGAGCTCCGTTTCCAAGTCTTTCTTTCCTTTGCTCTTGTTTACCCAGTGTCTCCCACAACACCTCCTGGCACTGAGAGTGAATGAATGGAAAGTGATCTCCATACAGCTTCGTAGCCCAAGTATGGGTTCATTGGATCCACATCCAGTTTGGAGAATTGACTTTGCCGATATGTGAAATTCTTTGAAAACAAATGATCTCACAGGGTGATGGGTATTAAGGGCAGCACGTGCAGTGATGAGCACTGGGTGTTCGACACAATCGATGAATCGTGGAATACTCCATCAGAAACTAATGATTATTATGTGTTGGCTAATTGAACATAATTTAAAAAAAAAATAACATTGGGGCCAGATAGCCTTGTAGGTGTTTGCACCTTGATGGTAAAGTGGAGGGTTATAACAAAGATACATCATGTTCAGTTTGCCAAGGAACGGAAGAGCATCAGGATTAGAAATGGGTTCTGGTCCTCTGAACCATGGAATTTGACCGTGGTCCTCTTCATGCTGGTAGAGATGGGGGTGGAGTGGCATTTGTCTCGTCTTTGCTGTAAGTATTCCCGGCACATACCCTTCCCCCCCAAACAATCAGAAACGTAAAAAGTCAAAAGCCTAGAATATATAGAGATGCCCTAAACTCCAAATCTCTTTTCTATGTATACAATTAAAACTTACTGGAAGGGCTGGATGCCCATATTTTTCATGTTTTGGGAGAAGATTCTTAGTCATTTTGATGGACATTCTAAGGACGCTACTAAACCGGATCACGAAGGAGGAGGGCAAATCATTCAGGTTGCTGTTTGTCCTAACATCTGATAAGGCCACAGCTTCCTGTAGAATGAGTTACTTCAGGCTGGGCAGCCTATACTCATCTTTTCTGACTTACAAGGACCCCAAAGAAGAAGCATCTGAGGGCTTAACACTCCAGGTCACCCATCACAGGGAAAACCAATCTGAGAGGTCTGGCGATGTGTAGAGGGTGATCTGAGGATCTGATCTCTCAGTCAAGAATTGCTGTGAGCGATATCTGTTATGAGGTTGGGTGGGAGATAGAGCCTGTCAAGGTACATGCTGATGGGTCAGGTCTCCTACCGGGGAAGAAGTTCCCTTTTGCTACATTTCACAGATAAGCTAACAGGAAGTCTAATGAAAGGGACTCTTGTCATAAAGCTGTTACCATTACCATCAGTTCTAAAGGTTGAGCAGAAGTGTGTTCTGCCCCTTCTAGGGGACCCATAGACATAGGCTTGGAGAATCCAGACTTGTTTTCATGGATCCGGACAACACTGCTAGGAGGGGTGGGAGAACCAAGTCCTCCCGAGAAGTAAAAAAGTCTCCCTTTCGCTCCAGGATTGTATATCCTGGTATTGCTGGGCTTAACAAAGAAGGCCCCTGACAGATGAGAAAACTTTCGACAGGGGCCTTGCTGAGCTGTTTTCCGACAGGCCAGGATGAGAGCACAGTGAGATGCCCAACTCCCAGTCCACTAAGTCCATTGGGAGGTACAGGACTCTTCTCTGCTGCTCTCATCCGGCCGTCTGCTGCTGGCCAGTGGCCCCTGAGAATAGGCTGCCCCTACTTCAGGCATTCGTGCGTTAGAGACCAGATGATGGAATTAGTGACTCCCCACGGGAGGCCCAATGTGAAAAGCCGTCCTGTTCCACTGGATTTAAGTGTCATCAGCACGGAAAGGATAGTTCTTGCCAAGGGGAGAATTAAGCTGTGTATTTTCCATGTCACAAAGACTGGGGGTTATTTATTTATTTTTATTTTTAAAAAATATTTTATTTATTTATTTATTTGACAGAGAGAGCACAAGGAGGGGGCATGGCAGATAGAGGGAGAGAGAGAAGCAGGCTCCTCGCTGAGTAGAGAGTGTGATGTGGGGCTCGATTCCAGGACCCCGGGATCATGACCTGAGCCGAAGGTCGATGCTTAATTGATTGAGCCACCCAGGAGCCCTGACTAGGTGTTTTTAAGTAAGTCCCCGTGGAAGAGATAGTGGAGCAGAGAGGAAGGAACTGGGACGGGGTACCAGTTGATCGAGGAGTGAAATGCCTTCATTGACCCTTGTGTGTGGTGTGGCTTCTCCAGCACGTCTATCTCACGGCCGGGCTTGGTTTCCAGGGCAAGTAGAAAATGAAGCCTATGGCACAAAATGGAAGTTGCAGAAACAGACCAACATGAGGTCTGCAATGAGTTCATTTACGGCAATGGTGAACCCGTAGTGCGGTGAAGGAAAGATGGCTTTTCCAAAGGTGTTAAGTCTGGACCCCTATCTTATACTGTGAGCAAGTATCAACTTCAAGCACATTGTAAACCTCAGTGCAAAAACTAAAAATAATAAGGCTTCTACAGCTTTGTGCAGTGACGTTATTGTAGCCAGTGAGGTTTATCCAATGCACAATTATTGCTAATTGAAAAATAATAAGCCTTTAAAAAAAAAGAATATGGGAGAGATCATAAAGATCATAAAGATGACCTTGGAGAGGAAAAGAGTTTTGAAACCGGATACAAAGAGCATCCATCATAAAGGAAAAGATTGACGGTGAAGACTATATTTAAAATAAACTCTGTTGGGGGTGCCTGGGTGGGGCTGTCAGTTAGGCATCTGGCTCCTGATACCCGCTCAGTCTTGATCTCAACCTTGTGAGTTCAAGGTCCACACTGGGCTCCATGCTGGGTGTGGAGCCTGCTTAAAAAAGAAAGTAAAGTCAGTTCATGCAAAGGCACTAGTAAGGCGAGTCAAAAAAAACCAGTCACAGGTTGGGAGAACATACATACATGCATCACACACATACACACACACACACACACACGCATACGTATGTACATAAAGCGACAGCTCCAAAACATATGAAGAATAACCAAGTAACCAAGAGACAAATACAGGCGGCCTGATAGAGAAATAGGCGAAAACTAGAATAAGCTCCTCACTAAGGAGTGGATTGGAATGACCCACAAACTTACAGGAAGATTACCAGTCACTAGGTAAGTGTGAGTTAATTTCACAGTGAGAGGCTCTAATCCTGAATACGGAGTGAGCGCTCACAGAGGGTCACTGAAGAATGTGCCTGGTGCAGCTGTCTGTGATCTCTGAGAAGCAAACACCAGCAGGTGGGTTGGGGAACTCAGAGTACCACCAAACGGACAGTCACGTGTCTGCCATTTTTATTCCCTGACCCGGACTCAAAGATCACCCCAAGCTCCCAAAGTGCCCACAAGGTGCAAAGGAGAGCCCTCCGGAGGACACTTGTTTTGGGTCTGTGGGATCAGAAGCATACTCCTACAAGACGGAGAGAATGGGGGATGCCCTGCTCTTTGTGTGTTTGTTTTCCATTGTCTTCTGGCCCTGAAGCAGAGACGGCTGTGATGGCACCAGCATCGTGGTAGGTCTTTGTGCCAGGAGCCTGGAAGTAATGGTTATTTTTCCTACTTCCTCTATTGTCCAGCTGGTTGCCTTTTCCCCTCCTCTCTGTATCTTCTCTGTCCTCCCTTGCAGACGCAGCTGTGGAAAGTGTACAGTAGAGTGAGGAAGTTGAAGCTCCACTTGCTAGCCAGAAGGCCAGGAAGGGAGGCACTGAGCACACACAGTGGAGGGGACCTTGAAAAAGCAACAGCATAAAGCCTTATGAATTTCTGGGCTCACTCCCAGGTCGCGCAAGCACGGATCTGATTCTGAACAGCATCATAAGGGTTTTGAGGACTGGTTTGTAGTACAGGCAACCTCCCAGGTTGTAGACCCGCCAGTGGGCCGCATATGCCCAGGACAATCTGAAGAGCACTGCAGAGGTTTGTAAACTGAGCTGATGTTGAAAGCACAGGGGATAAATCAGAACTCGTAGCCTTGGTACTGGGCGAAGACCTTCATGACCTTGGGTTGAGCAGAGTTCTTAGGTATGACACCAAAGCACAACCAATGAAGGGAAACAGATGAATTGGACCTCACCAAAAATAAAACTTTTAAGGCAGATTGATGAGATATCAGTTCACACCATTTGGATCGGCTGTTTTCAAAAAGACGAAAATAGCCGCTGTGGAGAAAAGGAGCCTGTGTGCACTGCTGACGGGGATGAAGTGGAGAACAGTACGCAGGTTCCTCACAAAATTAAAAATAGAGCCATAAAAAAAGCAGTTCCACTTCTGGGTATTTACCTGAGAAAAACAAAAAACAGCAGCTCAAAGAAATATATGCACTCCTATGTTCACTGCAGTATTATTTACAACAGCCAAGATATGGAAGCTGCCTGAGTGTCCATCAGTGGGCGAATGGATACAGATGTGTGTGCCCTTGCACGCACAGCCCCCCCACTGGAATATTATTCAGCCATTAAAAGAATGTAATCCTGACACTTGTGACACCATGGATGGACCTAGATGGTATAATGCTGAGTGAAATGAGTCAAACACAGAAAGACAAGTATCATATGATTTCACTCATATGTGGAATTTCAAAAACAAAATGAACAAAACAAAACAGAAATGGACTCATAGGTACAGAGAACAATGTGGGGCTAGCAGAGGAAAGGGGGGTGGCAGAATATGGTTGAAATAGGTGAAGGGAATTGAGAGGTACGAACTTGTCATTATAAAATGAATTGGTCTTCAAGGTGTAAAATACAGCATGGGGAAATATTGTCAATAAAATTGCAATAACTTTGTATATAAGCAACATGTAATTAGACTCTTTATGGGGAACATTTCATAATATATTATCAAATCATGGGGCACCTAGGTGGCTCTGTGAGCCAAAGGCAGAGGCTTGGGCTCAGGTCACGATCTCAGGGTCCTGGGATCGAGCCCCGTATCGGGCTCTCTGCTCGGCGGGGAGCCTGCTTCCCCCTCTCTCTCTGCCTGCCTCTCTGCCTGTTGGTGATCTCTGTCTCTCTGCCAAATAAATAAAATCTTAAAAAAATATATATTAAATTATCAAATCAGTATGATGCACACCTGAAACTAATAGAAAATTGTGTGCCAATTATAGTTCAATGGGCAAAAAATAATGAAAATAAATAATCAAAAGTTCTTGCTTTGTAAAAAAGAATAATAACCCTAACAGGATAATGAAAGGAGAACCAGAGTGGGAGAAAATATCTGTAAATTACACATTAAAAAAGGACTCGTATTCAGAATATACAAATTACTCTCAAAAATTAACAAAGTGTAAGTAAACAGCTCAGTGCAAAAATGGGCAAAATATATGAACAGACACTTCACCAGAGAAGATACTTGAAAGCACAGAGAAGAATAAAACACATGAAAAGACACTAAACATCATTAGTCATTAGAGGGCAATGCAGTTAAAACCACAGGCTATTCCTGTCTGGATTGCCTAAAATAAAACAAGCAAACAAGTGAAACCAACAAAAACTCTGATAACACTAAGTGTGGGTGAGGATACAGAGCCCCTGGAATGCTGAGACATTGTTCATGGAATGCAAAGTGGTACAACCCCTCTAGAAAACAATGTGGCAGTTTCTTACATAGTTGAACACATGATTAACACAGGACCCAACACCCCACTAAGTATTTATTTTAGTTGAGTTAGAAACCTGTGCACACACATGCATTGACTTGCACCTGAATGTGAATGGCAGTTCTTTTCACAGTTGCCAAAAACTGGAAGTGACCTACATTTTCTATCAGCTGGTAAACACACCAACTGTGGTATTTTTGTAATGGAGTATTGCTCAGCAACAAAAAACTGAGTAGACTATCAATATGTGTAGGAATGTAAGTGAATCTCAAAGGCCTTTAGGCTGAGTGAAAAAAGCTCATCTTAAAAAACGATATATATTGGGGTGCCTGGGTGGCTCAGTGGGTTAAGCCTCTGCCTCCGGCTCAGGTCATGATCTCAGGGTCCTGGGATCAAACCCCACATCAGGCTTCCTGCTCAGCGGAGAACGTGCTTGTCCCTCTCCCTCTTCCCTTCCCCCTTCTCCTACTCTCTCTTTCTCTCTCTCAAATAAAAAAATAAATAAAATCTTTAAATTAAAAAAAAGAGCACGGGCACTTGGGTGGCTCAGTCATTAAGCATCTGCCAAAAAGCATCTGCCAAAATCAAGAGTCTGACACTTAACCAACGGAGTCACCCAGGTGCACCCCAAATTTTCAGTCTGAAAATGAAAACACTTCTATGTTCCCTCCCCCATTCAAATAATCGGTAACAGCAACAACAAAAATCCAAAGACTCAACCAGCTCATTTCTGTCTAAGTCACCCCCTGGAAATTGCATTCACCTGTCCGAGAACTGAGGTTACTTAATCTGAGGGCTCGTGATTGGTGAGCTGAGGAAAGCATCTGGGGTTTTCTGTGATCAGAGGTGATAGTAAGCCAAGAGCCTTGCAGCGGTGGAGGGGAGTGTCCAGGACTGGGAGTGGTGTTTGGGGCGGGGTGGGGGGAGGGCAAAATATTTCATTCTCAAGTTCCCTACCGCCAAAGACTTTGTTTTCTTTTTCAACCCTTTTTGCTTTCACGTTTATGCTTTCATCTCAGATTGCCTCATGTTTTCATCGTTCCAGAATCAATAATGATCAATCTCTTGCCATCAGGGAAAATATCAGCTTTAACCATGAATCAGAGTCACTGTCCCACCTGCCTCCTGTCAACCTCACCACAGAGAGTCCATCAGAATTCTTTCACAGAAAATGAAAAGAGGCTTGTCAGTCCGAGCCAAGAGGCGACTAGGTTATTTCAGAGTCCTACCCTCGACTTTCGCTAGGATGGAAACAAGATGATTAATTGCCGATTCCCTGTCCTCACCCGCAGCCAGTTCACGGAGCTCCCTGTGAAGGGAGGTGAAGGGACCGGCTCTCGCAAATAGAGTAAAAACGCTCCGGCTCCCTGTCTCTGCGTGCCTAAGTTCAGTCAGGACTTTGCGTTGGAAGAACGCAGAAGCAGAGGATTTTCAGACACCGGGATCTGCAGTCTTTCTGGTTGCTGGCCCTCCCCCGCCGCACCCGTACGTGCTGCAGTCAGCCCGTCTGTCACAGGAGTTCTTCTCTGCTCTTGGAATCCCAGAGATGGGGACTGCTCAGTCTGCACTTCCTGGGCTGGGGGCTTTGGGGAAAGCATCTTCTCTGGGCTCCCCTGGCTGCCAGATCGCATGGTGGCTTTCCATCGTGAGCCCCCAGGCCCCCCTGAAATAGGTCGTACTTCTAACCCTTCTCCCATGGGTGCCGTCCGTCCACCCATTTGCCATTACGTACATCGTAGTCAGGTCATGCTAGCATCTGTCTGGATGCTCATCGGAGTCCCAAAGCATCCTGAGCCCGTGGAGCCTGGGCACCCTCAAGCCCTTAGGTCCATCCTATATGCTGACTCAATATTTTTTTTAAAGATTTTTAAAAATTTATTTATTTGACAGACAGAGATCACAAGTAGGCAGAGAGACAGGCAGAGAGAAAGAAGGAAGCAGGCTCCCTGCGGAGCAGAGAGCCCAATGCGGGACTGGATCCCAGGACGGTGGGATCATGACCTGAACCAAAGGCAGAGGCTTGATCCCACTGAGCCACCCAGGCGCCCCTATGCTGACTCAATATTAACCGGTCTTTGAATCTAAAGAAACCAGTGTGCCATGTTCCATGTCTCACACAGAGCAGTGGGAAAAGCACTCATGTTGCAGTCCAACAGACCTGGCTTTGAACCCAACTGTACCATTTACTATGTAATCTCTAAATTTGATAACTTACAGCCCTCCCTTATAAAGTAGGAATTGTGGCCACCTCCCTGACCATTATGAGGCTTGGGGAGAGAACACGTATCAAAAGTTCTTCAGCTTCTCTCTCTCCACTGTAACATCCCATTAGGATACAAATCTCCTAAGACAACTCTCACCCTAAAAACAGCAATTGAAATTCTGTTCACACCCTTGCCCCTCCAGCTTCTAACTCCTTTCTCTTCTCCCCTCCGTGGATAACCCTTTTGAAGAGTAGTCTGCACTCCCTCACTGCCATCTGTCTGTCCTCACATTGACTCCTGAATTCGATCTGATCGGCCTGACTTCCATCCCTGCTACTCCGTAAAAAACTCTAGTCAAGGTCCCTTGAAGTTGCTAACTAACCTTAATGTTGCTAAATCCAATGGTCCATTTCAGTCCATCTCTTCTGGGCCTTCCGGCAGACCTGGCATGTTCGTTATGCCCCCTTCTTTGAAACACTCCTACCACTTGGTTTGCAGAACGGCACATGCTTCTTTCCTCCCTCACATCAGCTTCTCCAGCTCCTCTACTGAGTCTCCTCATGCCTCGGCACTAAACCTCAGAACATTCAGACTGTCCTTGGACTCATTTCATTGTTGGCCTCACCCATGCCTGTGGGTTTAAATACTTCTAAATGCTGAAGGTGCCCAAATTCATACATTCAGACGTTTCCTCTGAACTCCAGACCACTACTTCTCTCCATCTCCTGGTGCAAGCCATTGTCTTTTGCTTGGATCAGTGCAGTAGCCTCTTCACTGATCTTCCTGTTTCTGTCCTTGCCTGTTGCTCCTTTACTAACACAATTAGACTTAAGTTACAATATGAGACAGCTCATGTTACTCTTTTGCTCCCATTTTGTCTTTTTGGAAAGTTGAAATCCTCCATGGTGTGCCTCTGCTGCCTTTCCTTCTGTTCTCACTCTGCTGTAACTGCCCTGGCCTCTTGGCCGCTCCTCAAACACATCAACCAGGTACCTGCCTCAGAGCCTTTGCACCTGTGATTTCTTTTAGTGGGAAACCTATCCCCCAGACGCCTCAGCGCTCATTTCCTTGTTCTCTTTAGATCCCTGCCCACGTGGTAGAGAAGTTTTGTTGGCCACGCTGTATTAAGTAACCACTCCTTTCCTCCTTACCCTCTCCTGGCTCTCCTCATCCCTCGTGTTGCACCTTAATTTTCTCCATGATGCTCTTCACAATCTGTCATAAAATATCATTTTTTATTAGTTTATTGTCCTCCCTCATTAAGAAGTAAGCTCATTCAACAAGTTATGCTCTGTTCCAGTTTCATCATCTAACCAAATGGTTCAAAAATTCAAATATTTTAGTCACCTCCTCACATGGTGAGGAGTAGACATGATAACACATATAGGAATGCACTGAAAATAATTAAATGTGCTATCTGGATGTAAGGCATTAATTCTGTCATCATTATTATTAATAAAGAAGATTCCAGGGGGTTTCTGCTTCCACCCTCCTTGGGTACCCGCCTATAGGAAGTCTTCTCTTCTTACAACTGGGGGAAAAGCTGGCATTTCTCCTCATAGACCAACAGACAGAATAGATGAGACTGCTGACGGAGGCCAGGAAATGGAATGAGTGGCTGTGGGCAAACCGCAGTGTGTGTCGGAACCTCAGTTTCCAAAATAGCAAAAATGAAGTATTCATGACATTTCTCTGCCATGACTCAGAGTTGATAAGATCAGAAGAAAAACCAATAGGCAAATGTTTGGTCTATGCAGTAGATCTAGCAAGGTGATGAGGTACAGATTGCTGGTGCCAACACCTTCTGTGCATACCCTATGACATTGGTTGAGTTATTTTACTCCCCTGTGCCTCTCTTTCCTCCAAGTGTACAGAAGGGTGCTAACAGAACCCATCTCTTGGGGTTGACATGTGGTTAACTGCAAAGCACTTAGAACAGTTACCTGGAGGTTCTAATAAATGTTGCTTATCTTTATTATTATTGTGTTGTTATTTGTAGAGTATGAAGTTCCATACAAAAAATTTTTTTTGCCTTATCATGTGTTCTTTTAAGCTGAGGCCAATGAGAAGTGGTGAAAAAATTAGGGCATCTCATTGATACACATCTGTGGAACCATAGCTACCCAGTAAAAGCATCTTAAAGAGATGTTTAATGACCAAAGGCAAAGTTACATATATATATATATACACATTATATATATATATGTATATATATATATATATGCTCCCCTCTCAGTCTTTCAGAATTCTTTTGATGTCCTTTGATAACCCTCTTAGGGAAGAACATGTGGCAGAAATCAGAAGATTCAAGACTCTCTGATGTAAAGTAAGAGATAATAGGAAAGTTGGGTCAGCATGAGCTTGATTTGCCCCCAGACTGTGATTAGAATTGTAGATTCCACAGGGGTCTTCCCAAGAGGATTTGAGGTGTGCATTAGATCTTTGTAAGTGATTTCCCTTCTTTGAGTCTGAGTTTCCGCATTGCAAATTTGAGAGTATTAATAACTGCCCTGAAAATATGGTAGTCACTCTCCATTCCCATCCTACCCGGATTCTCTAGCAGGAATGAATTAATGGCAGCTGTTCCAATAAGCGAGGTCTTTCTCAACTCTGAGCCTAAGCTTTTTTCCACACTGCCAACCTTAACCCCCAACTTGCCTTTCAAGACCATCCCTAGCTTTCACTTCCTCTGGGAGAGGGGTCCTTTTTCCTGTGCCTCTCTAGAAACCTGTGCCCACTGCCATCAAAGCACTTACCAAATGAGATGGAAATTACTCTCTCTTACAAGCTTGCAAGCCCCTCAAGCATTTGGCCCCTGGTACCCGTCACAATGCCTAGCACACAAACGGTACTCAGTATATCATTCTTCCTTGGAAGATTTTATTTACAATTATTCAATGTTCTTTTACACACATTTTGGAAGACTTAGTATGCAGGTAAAGTGCCATAACACCTTGGAAAGCCAAAAGCATTATAAAAGAATATATATTAAAAACGAGACAGATCTTTCAGAAAAAGTTTGGTGATGTAGAGAAGACAAAAGAGCTAACGGCATCTTTCCTCCTATTAAGGAGACAGCTGTTTTATTAACCTGGAGCGATCATTTAATCTCTTTCAAATAATAAATCCTATTCTCTCAACACAAGCGTGTGTAGATAGCATGAATTTTCACAGTGCAGGGTGCCAGGTTGTGGGGAACACAGAGATGAACAACGAGGTATAGGAGGTAAGCCATAGGCACTGACAAGTCAAAGCAGAAAGTAGAGAGGACTGGGGTGCCTAGGTGGTGCAGTCGGTTAAGCAACTGACTCTTGCTTTTGCCTCAGATTGTGATCTCATGGTCATGGGTTCGAGCCCCCCGTGGGGCTCTGTGTTCTGTGTGGAATCTGCTTCAGATTCTCTCTCCCTCCCACTCTGCCTCTCCTGCATGCACACTCGCTCTCTTATAAATAAAATCTTAAATGAGACACTCAGAAGCACATAGGCATTTATGAAAATTTATAAGGGGTCACGCATCTACTACTAGAGGAGTCAAAGATTTTATGGAGGTGATTTGAAGAATGAGTAGAAGGTCGGCAGGTTCTGGTGGACTTTGCGTGTGAAGGGGAGGACGCAGGGAACTCACCGCGCTGAGCTGACCAAAGCATGGTGGGACCTTGGTTTTAGAAAGGATAATCTAGCTGGTTGGACAAGGTGGGCGAGTCTGGAGCCTCGAGCGGAATAAGGATTCTCCTGAGGTCATCCAGGTAAGGGCAGAGGGGTCTCATGTAGACGGAGGGCAAGGGGTGAAAAGCACAGACACCCTAGAGGAGGAAGTGATTTCCGTGGGAGATCACCGGGAGGACGTGGGGGCACGAAGGATGGAGCCATGAGTGCGAGGCCACTGAGCATGAGGATTTCATGCCCCGGGCAAGTGCCCCCAGCTTGCTTCTGATTTCTTCAATTCAGCAGTTGCAGTCAGTGCATCCAATTCAACAGATCAGTGACGTGATGGAGACACAGGGAGGAAGCTGTTGGGATGGCTAGGCTAGTGCATCGTTCATGCCTCTGTGAGCCATTGTTTCCCTCCGAGATGCCCCAGAAAGCAGGTTCTGGGGTGCTCCTGCCCTGCTTCCGACTCTGCAATCAGCAGCTGCAGCTGCAGCAAGTGATTGATGGGTTGCGTCTGCCTCCTAGTAGGGGACTGGGGGGGCAGGCTGCAGCAGTGTGAGAAACTGGAGCACAGAAGATGCCGGGGAAGGAGGAAGATCCACCATCGTCCAGGTCCATGAGTGCACAGTGAAGTCAAGGGCTTTGGCTCAGGATGAGCCGAAGCTGCTGGCTTTTCCGGTTAGTATCTGTGTGGTCTTAGTGTGGAAGGTGACACCTGCAAGTCCAGAGAGGAGGCCAGACTGCTCGCTGAGCTCCCGCAGAAGCTGGGGAGCCTTGTTTCTGCTCTTTACTCCTTCACGGGAAATGAAGTATTTTCCTGAGACTTCCTGGTGCCAGAGTGCTTTGATCGAATTCCCGTGGGGATCCAAAAAAGCTGTGTGGTGCTCTAGGGGCAGCTGTGGCTGTCATCCTAGATGACATCCCTCGAGACTGGGGCTCACTGGGCGTGGCTGGTGAGGGCACCTGGAGGAGGTGACGTGGGTTGGAAAGAAATGAGAAGGTGGAGCTGGCTTTATCAAGAACTGAGGGACTGGCGTTCTTTGTAGGAGGAATAACAAGTTCAAAGTCCTAAGGTGGGAAAACTTGGCCTGTGCCCAGCATAGCAGGACAGCTGGTCTGGTTAGAGTACAGAGAGGCAGGAAGGTGGGCTGAGGCCGACTTGTGGGAGCACACGGCCCATCCTAAAGAGTGGGGAAGCTGTTGTCAGTTTGAACAGGCGTATCCTGATTGGAATCATGGTTTTCCAAAAGCTGACTCTGGTGTCTGTGCCTATCAGAGGGTGAGGACGGAGCGAGAGAGAGTAGGAAGTAGATCTTCCAGCAAGAAATAGTCTGGAATATTAAAAAACAAAACAAAACAAAAAAACCATGGTAGTGAGTGTCAGAAACCTAGATCCTTGTCTCAACCCTTGTACCTATCCAGGCACGTCCTTGGACCAGCTCCTGTGCCTCAGCGTCCCCACGGGTAAAATGATGGAGTTGGAGTGGGTCCCACACGGGGTCCTTTTCCACTTTCCCAGGCCTGAACGGTGGATGAAACAGGTGTGAGCCACTGTCCGTACGGAGTTCTTTTGCAGACGGTCAAGGAACAGCACCCTTCCTCTGAATGTCCACTGTACTTTGGCCAGCCCTCAGGTCCAGACCGCCTAGAAAGCAAATTCTAGTGCATCCCTGAGAAGCACCAGTGAGGCCTTCCTCAGATAGTCATGGCTCCCTGGTGTCACAGGGATGCAGAGCATTTTGAAGGCCTGACGGGTCAGCTCTTGCCTGCCGCGTGCCCCATGGGGGAGCCTCTGCTAGCGCCGGGAGAAGAGACTGCCCCCCTTCCGCCTACCCAGAGCGGAGTCTGCGAAGGAGACCGGGGCCTTCTCTGCAGACCCTCACATCCTGGCCTAGTCCCACTGCTGAGACACCGTGCTGCCTGCCATCTCCCTAAGATGGAGTCATGCTCCTGTCATGCTCCACGGCCCTATCTTTTGAGGGCCAGAAGGATAGGGATCCCCTGAACAAAATGTGGGAGTCCGTCCCCTCTGTGAATATACCCACCATTACGGATCTACCCTTCTCTCTGCCTTCCTGGAATGGGGAGAAGGAAAGCACACCCGCACCCTAAGAGATGCCTGTTTTGTGACATTTCCGTCTCCGTTGCCAATGACTCCTTTGGCCTTCCTTTTACCAGTCCAGGTGTCTTGCTTTGGAGCTAGAGATCTTGAATTCATCCTCACACCTACCCGTTTCCATCTTCATTCTAAATTAATCTCAACTAGAGGGAGAAGCAAGAATCCTATGGCTGGCCCGGAAGCTTCCCTGGTGGACTTGAGCCCAGCCCCGAGGATGGATAGATTCAGAGATACTGCGGGGGGAGGGGTCGGGGCTGGATGACGAGGACACGTGGTCCATGAGCTACAGCAGTGGGCGTGAGAGACTGCCAGGGATCATGGAGAAGAGCTAGATCAATCTGTTCAAATAGTAGTCCTTAGAACAAGTCACATGTCAACAGCAAGGGTTTAGTAATACCAAAGAAGAGGTCAGTTTGAATAATTATGGGCCCTTTACTCCCGTTGATTTTTCTGATCACAACTGCATTCTGGGAACAGTATTACAAAGCAGCCCAATTTATGTGGATTTTTTTTTTTTTTTAGGGAAAAAATAGCTTTAGTACATTTTTTTTTTCATTTTTAAGTCCAATAATATTTTCAGAAATTGTGAAACAGGCGGTGGTACAGGGAAACTGCATGGTGATTTGGGGGTTAAATTTCTGCTCTCACTTTTATCGTAGGTATTGTAGCTTAAACATGTTGCTCAAGCCTAGTCTATAAAGTCACCGTAGCTCACGGTGCGGTCACGTCGTCTGAGATCAGGAGCAGAAAATTCCCGGCAAGAGCTGCTACCTGGTAGATACTCAGGGACGGTGGTTATCGTCTGTAATGGTGGCCACTTCCCTCGGGATTCAGATGTTATACAATTCCTTTCTTGCCATCACACACCTGCCCTGGAGTCAAAAGCCCTGGTTCTAGTCTATGTCAGGTACTGGCGTGTGTCTAAAGCCTATTTTCCATGTCAGGGAAAGGAAGGAAGGAAGGAAGGAAGAACAGGGCCTGCGGGGCTCCTCTCACTAGGACAAGTGTAGAAGAACTATCTGTCATATGAAGAGTTCTTGGGGTCTTCTGCATGCAAGACAGTTCATAAATTCAGACCACCTTAATCACACCACTATTTTTATATGATTTGGATCTCGTTACTCAAGGTCTTTGGAAACAGACAAAAATAGAAATGTGTGAAGATACCCTGATTTCCCTCCCGTTGGAGGGAATTTTTCCTCATGATGTTATTCAGCTAATTAAAAGGAAATGAACCCTGCCATTTCCCAAGGGTCTTCTATTTCCAGAAACGCTTTGGGACCCAAACTGCCTAACTGATCTACAGAGTAGGCACTCAGGCTTCTGCCAGAGGCAATCCCCACCGCGGCCCATACCCTGTGCCTGTCCTCAGCAGAACCCCACGGAGGGGACAGGGCCCTCCAGAAGCTCCACTGTGTTACCTCATCTGACCTCCTGAAGCATCTTGGGTCTGCCCTTGTTTTTCTCCTGTATTCTGTCTTGTCACAGTACTTAAGTGTGTCATTTGGGTATCTTGTTTACTTTGCTAGATTTCAGTGCGGTCCCTTCAGAGAGGCGCCATTCATGTGGGGTTTTCTTCCTCCCCTCTTTTCCAAGGATGCTGGGAGGCAGGTACCAGATTGGTGCCCAGTTTCTTCATCAACACAGGTCAGAGGGTGGCCAGTGTTTGTAAACACAACAGATGGTCAACCTGGGACGTTTTCCGTAATCGACTGACTCGTAATTAATTAATAACTAAACAGAAGTTGCTGTTCTAAAAATAATGTAGAAGCGACTGGGAGGTTCAGTCAGTTAAGCATCCATTTCTTGGTTGCGGCTCAGGGCATCCCAGGGCCCTGGGTTGGGGCCCTGTGTCCGGCTTTGTGCTCAGCATGGAGTCTGCTTGAGGGTCTCTCCCTTTCCCTCTGCCGTTCCCCACGCTCACACATGCTCTTTCTCTCTCTCTCTCTCTAAAATAAATAAAATTTTTTTTTAAGATTTTATTTATTTATTTGACAGAGATCACAAGTAGGCAGAGAGGCAGGCAGAGAGAGAGGAAGGGAAGCAGGCTCCCCGTCGAGCAGAGAGCCCCATGCGGGGCTCAATCCCAGGACTCTGGGATCATGACCTGAGCGGAAGGCAGAGGCTTTAACCCTCTGAGCCACTCATGTGCCCCTAAAATCTTTTTCTAAGAAAGGAAGAACTTTAGGCAAATTATTACATAAATTTACTTGACCGGCTTATTCAACACCATAGACATGTTATAAACAAGTTACTCATTTAGGTCACTGAGCTCCTCCTAGGAGCAAAGCAGTAAAATTTTACTACTCAGGAATGACTACATTCATACCTAGAGCTTTGGTCTGTTTGTTTTGAGTGTAACTCTTTGAGGTGTGGGAGTCTCAAGCTCAGAAAGTTGAATTAATTATGTTTATCAGTTCTGGGCCCACCATGACCATGAAAAGGTCATGATGCTAGAAAGGTTCTAATTAAATAATGGGTATAGGTACTGGGTGATGAGGGGCACCTCCCACCGTCATTACTTATTGGATGAAGTTTTCATCTGCGTCCCCACTCCCCCACTTCCGTCCTGACTGTGTATACCTACTCTGGGGGTTTGGCTAAGTAATTTGAAAGTAATAATGATTATTGCCAACTCTAACTCAGTTCACCAAGGCCCCGTTGTTGTGAGCACTTTTCTGTGCTTTATCATTTTTGATCCTACCAAACATACTATGAGAAAAGTTCTTTTGTTGTTCTCACTTAATGTGTGAGGAACCAAGGCACAGATTTACATTCAGCAACTTTCCCAAGATCCCCATTCAATGGCTGGGAGAGGACTCACCCAGGCACCCTACGTAGAAAGCATCGTCTGTGTATGCTCTGCAGGACTGTATTTAACAAATATCTAAACATTTAGTGTGTTGTTTCGTACATTTATGTTTTAAAAATGTGTTTGAATCTCATCATGCTACTATAGATCTCCATCCACACCTTGCTTTTCAACCTGTTAAGATTTTTTTCTTTTATTTATTTATTTATTTATTTTCAGAAAAACAGTATTCATTATTTTTTCATCATTTTATTTATTTATTTATTTATTTATTTTTATTTATTTGTTTATTTATTTTCAGAAAAGCAGTATTCATTATTTTTTCACCACACCCAGTGCTCCATGCAATCCGTGCCCTCTATAATACCCACCACCTGGTACCCCAACCTCCCACCCCCCCGCCACTTCAAACCCCTCAGATTGTTTTACAGAGTCCATAGTCTCTCATGATTCACCTCCCCTTCCAATTTACCCCAACTCCCTTCTCCTCAACCTGTTAAGATTTAAACAATTGCTAAATATACCATTAGTTTGTTGATTGCCATAGGGCATTCCGTTGTACACGTCCACCCCAGCTAACTCTTATTTTCTTGGTTATGGACACATACAATGTCTCCTTGTTCCTAATCCCCAAATATTATTGACATAAACATCCTCACACTTGTCCCCCAGTAAACCTGTGTGAATTTCCTTAGACTCTGTCATTTGGACCAGGATTGCTGAGCTGTAAAATACCTATAGCCTGGCAGATTAATTTCTGGTATAGTGACACCAGCTTGCCCACAGGCAGTATAAAAGATTCTCTCTTCCCCTAATTCTCATGAACACTTCTCTGACTTTCCAATTTCTACCCATTTGATTATTATAAAGTAGTATTATGTTGTTTTCATTTTCCTTTCATGACATTGAGCAGCTTGTCATAAACCTGTGATTTGGTTTACCTTTCAGTGAATTGCTTATTCATGACTTTTGCCCATTTTCTATTCTGGATCCCCATCTCATTATGTCTTAGAGACTAGCTGTTGGTCAGTGTTGGAGATTGCAGGTATTGCCAATGCCTTCCGCCCTTTGGTCAGCTTTGTGATGTCCTTTGTTGAATAAATTTCCAATGTCGGTATCATTATATCTACTATTTTTTTGTTTCCATGATTTGAATTTGGAGTTTTGTTTTTAAAATAACTCCTCTAGGGGCACCTGTGTGGCTCAGTCAGTAACATGTCTGCCTTTGGTTCAGGTCAGGATCCCAAGGTCTTGGGATAGAACCCCACATCAGGCTCATTGCCCAGTGTGGAGCCTGCTTCTGCCTCTCCCTCTGCTGCTCCCCCTGATTATGTTCTCTTTCTCTCTTTGATAAATGAAATGAAATTAAATTAAAAAAACAAAAAACAAAAAAACCCCAAAACTCCTCTAGACATCTACTTCTGGATATAACAGAGTGATTTTGTATAAAATTACCTATCAAAAATATCTCTTATTCAAGATGAGTGACTTACTTCCCCTGTGAGGGAGAGACCATGGCTTTCATTCATTCAACCCCCTTGTGCATATTTTTATCACGTAATAGACTAGTTAAGAAAATTATTTCTATGTACTGTGTATTTTGTACCTGTTTACACTTCTCATACTGATGTAACTGATATCTTGAAAAACAAATGGAGAGGAAACATCCTATTAAAACCTAACTAGCACCAAAACAAACAAACTCATCCATTTTGGGTAAAGCTTCTATCATGAATTACTATACAAGCTGATAAAGATTAAAAAAAAAATCAAATGTTTGAAAACATTGGAAAGTAACCAAGACAACTTAAGATCTGAGGGTTCAGAAACACCGAAAAGTAGGGTGGAACACTGAAATGAGCCTGACATTTGCCATGACATTTTATCTCTAGGGACCTTTCTATAACAGTATAAAGGTAGAATGGAAAACAATGGCTTTAAGCTTGTGGTATTCCCACAGGGATGAGTATATCAAGTTGGAGTTGAGGACCACTAAGTCAGCCTGCCCTTGAAGGGCCACTCTCCCAGGATAAAGGACGGCATGAAATTTTACTTCAGGGCATTTGCCAGCTTCTAAGTTGTAAATATGCCAGCTCAAGTTATCTTTCTAAGTTCTACGAAGATAAATGTTAATCAGAGATTTTGTCAGTCTCATGGTGCTGGGGAGAGAAAAACAGGAGTTCAGGGTCTGCAAAGAAGGAGAAGACCCAGTGAACATCCCAGGCTTCCAGACAGTCCCTAGAAGGGACCTGCCCTAAAAGTAAGGGAAAGATTGGAGGAAAGCATTAAACTCATCTTGACTGCCTTTAAGACATGTGTCTGTCTCTACCTGACAGAATGAAATTGAATCCTCTGTGAATCAGGGATAACCAGACATGCCAAGAGATGGGGCCATGTTCAGTAGTGAATATATATGGTGGCAACAGACCCAAAAGTCAGCTACATCTGAATTATCACACGTGGCTTCAAAATAACTATGATTAGTATATTGAAGGAAATAGACAAAAAGATACAATAACTTACCAGAGGCCTGGAATCATGGTATTTGTTTGTTTTTAAAGAAATGTTCAGATTAAAATTTTGGAAATGAGAAACATAATTACTGAAGTTAATAGCAGATTTAAATTAGACACAGCAGAGCATAGGATAAATGAATTGGAAGACAAATGAGAGGACATATCCAGATTAAAGCAAAAGAAAAATGATGATAAATATGGAAAGATGTAATTAAAAAGTCTGTAACATATGTGTAATTGGGGTATCCAAAGGAGAATTGAGAGAGGACTGGGCAGATGCAGTATCTGAAGAACTACCAACTGAAAATTTTCCAAAAGCGGTGAAAAAAATATCAAGCCACTTTTGTGTTTTATAGCTTAGGAGTTGGCCAATCCCTTGAGGTAAAATTCACTTAGTCTTTTTTTGTCTAAGGAGCTCTATGAACCTTGATCAAGATAAATACAAAGACTATCACATTTACATACGTCACAGTAAATCTCATGAAAAATATGGACAAAGGAATCTTAAAAGCAGAGAAAAAGACATTCTCTTCTAAGGAGTGACAGCACTGACAGCTGACTTTTCCATAGAAATGATAAAAGTCAGAAGCCAATAAATGGAATCTATAAAGTGCTGAAAGGAAAAAAAACCACTATTGCAAAAACCTATACCCATAAAAAATACCCTTCAGAAATGAAACCGAAATAAAGACATTTACAGACACATGAAATTGAGGAGAATGTGTTGCCAGCAGATCTGAACTTAAAGGAACTGCTAAGGAGAATTCTTCAGGTAGGAGAAGAATGATCCCAGATGACATGTGATGATTCAAAAAGGAATAAAGAGAACTAGAAAAGATTTTTTAAAATGTGGCATGTAAGTGGGTAAAACTAATGAATACCAAAGGTATTAAACTACTGATAAAATAATATATGTGGGGTTTTAAATATGCATAATTAAAAACATGGTAACAATAGCATGAAAAGGGAAGGAAGCAGATTGGGCTGTAGGCTTATAGGGTCCGTGCATTCTCTCAGAAGTGCTGAGTATGCTAATTCAAGACCATGCTTTTATAGCTCAGGGATGCAATTAACACAGTGCATTTAAGCCCAAATCTATCAGTGATGACATTAGCTTTCAAACGGACTAAATATTCTAATAAAAGGCAGATTTTTCAAACTGAAAAATCCAAGAGCCTGTAGCTCACAAAAGACGCGCACTGACTATGAAGATGCAGAAACATTGTAAATATAAAAGCAAAGAATAGGTGCACAGCAGACAAGAGCCTAAAAACAAAACAAAACAAAAAAAAAGTGGCATGGTTATATCAGTATCAAAGTGGAATTTAAGACAGGAAGCATAACTAGAGATGAAAAGGTCAAGTCAACAGGAATATGTAGCAAGCCTAACATTTCTGTGCCCTGATAGCATTGTTTCGAAATTTACATAAAATAAACCCTGGCTCAACTAGAAGGAGAAACAGGTCCACCATTGTGTTTCTCAAACTCAGTAAACTTTTTGTAGCTGCTGGAGCAAGCAGGCAGTTCCTCAGTGAGGACGTGAGAGATTTGAACATCATGAACAACAAGTGTGTCTCAATTGATAATAAAACAATCCACCCAGCCGTGGCACATCACATGGTGCCTTCAAGTGCATGTGGAACGGTCACCGATACAGACCACGTGGGGGCTTTTAAACCGAGTCTCAACAAGTTGCAAAAGTGAAATAACAAAGTATGGTCTTTGATCACAGTGGAATTCAGCTAGAATATGGTAGCTAAAAGAAAATTAACTATTTTCAGTACACTCCCCAAAAAAGTGAAAAAGAAGCTATGATAGAGTGATTGTGTGGAATCCATATACTGAAAGGACATCTGTATTTCCTGTTCTGTGGACTGTGCGTTTATCTCCTTCTGTTGGTCATTGGTCTTATGAATTTGTAGAAGATTTTAATATAATAAATTAGTGTTTTTGATGTAATTTAAGTTTTAGGGTTTTTTTGTATGTCGGTTGACTTTTGCCTTTTTAAGTACATAGCAAAATTTCTGTTAAAAATTCTTATGTAATCAGATTTGTAAAGCTTTCTTTCATGACTTCGAGATTTCGTGTCATAGTTAGAAAATTTATCCCCACTCCATGTTCTTCTAGTACTCTTACGTATTTTTTTTTTACATTTTTATTGTTGTTATTATTTATTTATTTGACAGACAAAGATCACAAGTAGGCAGAGAGGCAGGCAAAGAAAGAGGCAGAAGCAGGCTCCCCATTGAGCAGAAAGCCCAATGCGGAGCTCGATCCCAGGACCCTGAGATCATGACCTGAGCTGAAGGCAGAGGCTTAACCCACTGAGCCACCCAGGCATCCCCCCCCCTTTTATTTTTACATTTAAATATGCTTCCATTTGGAATTGAAGCTAGCATATGGTGTGAGATGTGGGTTTAATACTTTTTCTCTAGATAACCCTTCTATATGCTATTACCATTCACCTATTGATGGTCATAAAAATGGTTTCCAGGATTTTGCTGTTACAGACTTGTCATTTTGAAAACTATGTATGTAGAAGCAAAACTCAGGGGTATATTTATTGAGCTGGATTTGCTGGATGAGAGGATTTAAAAATATCATTTAAATCCAGTGGTGCTGGGGTGACCAGGTGGCTTTGGGTTAAGCCTCTACCTTCAGCTCAGGTTGTGATCCCAGGGTCCTGGGATGAAGCCCTGTTTTGGGCTCCCTGCTCGGTGGGGAGCCTGCTTTTCCTTCTCCCCTCTGCCTGCTGCTCCCCCTGCTTGTGCTCTCTCTCTCACTGTCTCATTATGTCTGTCAAATAAATAAATAAAATCTTAAAAATAAATAAATAAACCCAGTGTTGCCCTCATGAAGTATGACGTGGTAGGAGGTACAGGCTTCCAGTTACGGAGTAAGTCCCAGGAATAAAAAATACTGCAATGACATTGTCTTAGTGATGCATCGGGACACATTGTGTCTCAACTGTACTCAAGAAGAAGAAGAAGACAGGGAGGAAGGAGAAGAGGGCGAGGAGGAGAAGTAGGAGAATAAAAGTGGAGGAGGAGGGGAAGAAGAAGAGAAGGAAGAGAAGAAGTCACAATAGTCCTAGTCGTAGTAGTACATGCCGTTGCCATCTGTGCTGCTGGGAAAGCTCCAGGTTCTGGTTCAGGAAGGAAGCCAGCAGCCCGGTTGGATTTCCACATTAGCAGCGATCGGAACCCCACCCTTCGATCTCATGTGATGTTCTGTAGAGGTCTGTAGCACACAGGGTGAGATCCTGGACCTGGGGATCGAGACATGTGGAGGTGAACCCCAGTCCCAGCTCTAGCACTTCTAAGTAGTGTGACCCGGGCAAGTTCCTTCCTTCTCCTGCCGCTGCTTCCTTATGTACGAAATGGGGAATTATCCTGACCACTGCACCTACCATCTGCAAACCCGTGGTCGTGACTGTGCCAGCACCTTGCACCGCATCTGGCCTGTGGCAAGCACAGGGTACATCACACGAAGCATCATGAAACATACTGCCTGATGTTAGGACTCCCTGACGTGACTTGCCCTGGTCTGTCGTTCGTGTAGCAGGAAGCTTAACATTTCACCTGCCTTTCCTCAGTCCACTTCTTTTATGAGAACTTTGCTGGGGCTCCTGGGTGGCTCCGTCGGTTAAGGGTCTGGCTCCTGATTTCAGCTCAGGTCATGATCTCAGGGTCATGGGATCAAACGCGGTGTCAGGCTCCGTGCTCATGGGGTTCTGCTTGAGATTCTCTCTCTCTCCCTCTGCTCATCTCTCTCTCTCTCTCATATAAATACATAAATCTTTAAAGAAAAAAAAAAAGAACGTTGCAGAAAATCCTTTTTTTCTTCCGTATTTTTTGCTTCCTTCCAGCACCGCACTTTATGTTTAATCCTGCAGTCACGCTTCCGTCCTGACAGCGTGGATTAACTACGACTCATGGCGTCTCTCACTCCTGGAAGCCACGGGCTGTCCTGATGGGCTAGCACCATGCCTGCCTCGGTTCTCGACGGAGCTGGGGGCCGGCTCTCCTGGTGCTGTGTCCCCCACCCCACACCCTCCTCTCTAGACACACGCAGGGACGGCTGTCGTGCTCCGTAACGGGAAACTCCTGGAAGCACCAGTAAATGAGCTCTTGCCCTGATTTCTGCTCTCTCCATCCCCGACCTCACTTCACTCGTTTACCAGGGGTTTACCGAGCGCCGTCTTTGCTCGCGGCACTGAGGCTATACCCCTGAACGAGCAACGGATGCTCCAGTCCGTGTGCGTCTTTCCCAGCAGGAAAGGGACAGCTACTTACCTCTCTCTGGAGACTGTGGGTACAGAGTGCAGGTCCAGCGTTCCTGGTGGAGGGTAAGCAGGAAGCCTGCATGGCTTATGGGACCGGGAAAGGATGCAACCCCCATTCCTGAGACTCACTCTGGTTTTATCCCTTGGGCACATCACTCATTTTTTGTCTGCTCACAGCTCTCTTGATCTGCAAACCTCAACTCAGATATTGTCTAAAATGTCCCACCTCTTGTGTCTACATGAGTCTGTGTTGAAAAATACAGACATGGATAAAATAAGGGTTATTCTGGGAAAGGACAACCAGGTTGTTGGAAGCATAGGCTCTCTTTCACTTGAGTAGTGGGTGATGGGACCTGGATTTTATTTTCCTGATGAAATCCAAATAAGAAGGCACGATGCAGCTTTCAGATCTTTAAAGAGCTGCCCAGTAGATTTTGGAATTGGGGAACAAAATCGACAAATGCTTTCGGGTGGGCCACAGGTGCAGGATACCGTGGGGACAAGAGCTCAGCAAAAAAGACGCGGACATGCACACTGAGCCGTTGTCGGAGTCTGCCTCTGACACAAAGAGTCCTGGTGCCCTGGAGGCCAGGGACCGTGTTGACCTCCCACTGGAACTTCCTGGAAGACCCAGAGGACTCAGAAGTAATGCCCCTGGCCCTTCTGGCTTGGTGTTCAGTACCGGGGGAGGGAAGCAAAGCCTCACACACGTCTGTTTCTAAGCAGTTGGATTTATGCAGCCATGCCTCGGTGGCCCTGGGCACTGTTTATTGTTACATCAGACCTGTGGTTTCTGGAAGCCTTTTTCTGACTCCGCAGGCTATGCCATTAGAGGCCTGGCATGGGTTCTAGTCACGCAGAGTAGAACTTCCTGGGGAATATTTTAGGAACATCCCAGTCCTCTGGCCAGCCTTGCCCAGCACACCTGGGAGTCTGCGGCGCTGACCCGTCACACCCCCACTTGCCTGCAGGGTCCGCGTGAGGCCATGGGGCAGGTTCCGTGAAGACCAGAGACTCCAGAAGGCACATGTAACTTGTAGCGTGCGTTCTGCTGGGTGTCCTCAGACCTCTGTGACCACTGGGCAGAAGGGGAGCTTCACGTCACTCACAGCTGAAGGAGGGAGAAAGGGGAAGCAGTGGCCTTGTGCTGTGACGGGAGGGCTACGTCTTCAGCCATTTCCAGCACAGCTGCTGGTCTGCTCTCTGGACAGCCTTGCTCCTGGTGGCTGCCTCCCCGTTCCTCACCAGTGCCACGATTGTCTTCTTGTCTTTCTGTCCTTGTCTGCCTTTCTCTCTTGTGGGTCATTTCTCTTCCGCTCCCTGCTCTGTTCTTGGTGACAGCCCTCTCCCATCTAGGAGTAGCTGAAACAACTCCTTTGCCAGACGGACATAAGTGTTAGCAGCCCTCTGTCCGCTTGTTCTCCAGGAAATTCCCCTTGTCTGGGAACACACGGGCCTTTGCGTCTACAGACCCTGAGATGGCAGCGTCCACGCTGGAGACCTCAGCTTGGCCAATCCCATTAGTACTGACGACCTCCCCAGCGCTTCCATCTGTTCTGCTCAGTAGAACCTTGTCATGTATTCGATGCAAGCAGGGTTCTCACTGAGTATGATCTTTCTTCGATCATTCAAGGGCTTATTTTGGGCAGGGAGGGTATCAGGAAACCATCGCAGATCGAGGAATTTGTTCACTTCCTTACTTTCCAGTACAGCAACAGTGTTAACCAGAGCGACCGTGTTGCACGTTAAACCCCTAGTACTTTGCATCTTGAACTGAACATTTGTACCTTTCAGCCATATTCCAGCAAAGCCCCCGCTCTCTGTCCCCTATTTCTGGTAACCAGAAATCTGATCCCATTTTTTATGAGGGTAGTTTCATTTTGTTTTATCCCACATATAAGTGGAAAATCTTATTTAAGATCATACAATATTTGGCGCGCCTGGGTGCCTCAGTTGGGTTCAACGTCTGACTCTTGGTTTGGGCTCAGGTCATGATCTCGGGGTCGTGACCTCAGGCTCTGTGTCGAACTCTGCACTCGGCAGGGAGTCTGCTGGAGGCTCTATCCCCTGCTCTCCCCCGGCCCTCCCCCTGCTCACGTGCTCTCTCTCTAAACAAATAAATAAAATCTTCTTAAAGAATTGAAAAAATAGATGATACAACATTTTTCTTTCTCTGTCTGACGTACCTCACTTAGTCTAATGCCCTGAAGGTCCATCAGTGTTGTCGCAAATGGCAGGATGTCCTTCTTTTTTTCTTGTGGCTGAATGGTTTTCCATGTAGACACACACAACTTCTGTATCCATCCATCCACTGGTGGACACTGAGGTCATTTCCATATCTTGGCTATTGTAAATAACACTGTTGTGAACACGGCGAGGCAGGTACCTCTTCAACATACTTTTTATTTTGGGGAAAATACCTTTTCAGAAGTGGAGTTCCTGAATGAAACAGTAGGACACTCCATACTACTTTCAGCTGTGGTCGCACCTCGTTCTGTTCTTGTTTTTCTGTATTTCCCCGGTGAGTACTGACGGGAAGCACCTTCACCCGAATCTGTTGGCCATCCATAGTTCTTTTTTTGGTGGGGAGGGGGCCATCTATTTAGGTTATTTCTTCATTTTTAAAAAAAATTTACATTCAGTTTAATTAACATATATTGTATTATTGGTTTCAGGGGTAGAATTTAGTTATTCATCAGTTGCATAGAACACCCAGTGTTCATTACATCAGGTGCCCTCCTTAATGTCCGTCATCCAATTACCCCATCCCTTACCCCTGCCTTCCTCAAGCAACCCAGTTTGTTTCCTAGAGTTAGGAGTCTCTTATGATTTGCTTCCCTGTCTGTTTTCATCTTATTTTATTTTTCCTTCCCTTCTCCTGTGTTCATGTGTTTTTTCCCCCTAAATTCCACATATGAGTGAAATCATATGATATTTGTCTTTTTCTGACTATTCCTTTTTTTTTCTTTTTAAGATTTTACTATTTATTTGACAGGCAGAGATCACAAGTAGGCAGAGAGGCAGGCAGAGAGAGAGGGAGAAGCAGGCTCCCCACTGAGCAGAGAGCCCGATGCGGGGCTTGATCCCAGGACCCTGAGATCATGACCTGAGCCAAAGGCAGAGGCTTAACCCACTGAGCCACCCAGGCGCCCCAGACTATTCTTTATATATTGGGCTATTTGTGGGCTTTGTGCTATCGGATTCTTTGAAAGCTATGAGTTCTTTATATATTTTGGAGATTAACCCTTATCAAATATGTTTGCAAATATTTTTCCCATAGGTTGTCACTTTTTCATCTTGTTAGTTGTTTCTTGTTCTGTGCAAAACCTTCTTAGATTTTTTATTTTTTATTTTGTTGCTTAGGTTTTACATGTTTCACTGAGCTCTTACTGACTGCCAGGCACCAGTGATTCAGAATTGAATGAGACAAAGGGCTTGCCCACAAAATTCTTGCAATCTAATGGAGAAAATGCACCAGAAAACCATCCATTTCTTTATAATATCATAAGTGCATTATCTGGAATGATGAAAATTAGGGATTGTGAAGGGGGAGATGCTTGTAAGAATAACTTTCCATGCCTCTTTGTATTTTGTGCACCTGTTGTGGTCCAGGTGTGGACAGAAGATTCTACCTTACATAGTTTTAAAAGTCTTATCAGGGGAGGTAGAGAGCTCTTAGGATTGTTAGAAAGGTTCATCTTCCAAGAACCCCTTCCTGTAACACACTCCAGATGTGGGCCTCCAAGGAACCTACTGCCTTTAACATGACAGGGAGGCTGGTGATTCAAGAAGCCATTTGCCGACTCAGGCTCCCACCACAACTTCCAGATGAGAGTCTTACTACCAGGTTCATACTCCACACCAGCAGGTAGCCTGCCTCTTGCCCTGCTCCTCTTCCCCTGCGTCTGTCTCACTTCTCAATCAGCAGGTCACAGGAGTACATTAGGTCAGCTAGCTGTAGTTCCCCAGACTCTACGTAGTCTACAGTATGGGAGGACATAACAGGAGAGCATTGGCGAGGCTACCAACTGAGCCGGTCTCCACCGCCTGCCATTGCAAACCTCCCCTCCTCATGCTCTCCAAGGAGGATGCCTATCTAGCCATCCACAAGTAAGGCTGGGACTGCACTCCATCCATCAGGTATGTCAGGTCTGAAAAGGTGCTGACATACCTTTTGGTGTCTAACAAAGCCAGGAAATTATGGTCTATCAGCCAAATCCAGCATTCCACCTGTTTCTGTATGGCCCAAAGCTAAGAATGGTTTCCACGGATAAGCACGTGCCATGAACTTAATGATAGGAAATACTATATTTGAAACCCAAATCAGCGAGATGTTATCTCCTCTCAAAAAAAGAGTTTGATTTTTCTCATCCGTAGATCTGTATTACCCCCCAAAAAAGTCTGTTATTATTACATTTTCAATTTCATTATTTAATGTTGTTTTTGGTAATTTGTTTTCTCCTGAAAGTACTTAGATAATTTCTTGGATTTTTGCCCCTCTGCATAAAAAGCTTAAAATATTTACTGAAGAATGCATGATGTTATAGAAGCACCAAAAAGGGACACCTAAATTAGACGGGAAAGTCAAAGAATTCTCTGGCTTAGGTTATGCCTAACCTGGAATGCAAGTAAGAATTTTAAAGATGGAGAAGGGAAGGGAAGGACTTTAGAGCCTGGGGAGAAGCGTGTGAGAAGCACAGGACTGTACAGGGCTGAGACAGCAGGATTATACATGTGTCGAAGAATGCATGTGGAATTCCTTCATTATACCAAACACAGCAGTGATCTTAAGATGGATCATAGACCTAAATACAAGAGCTGAAAATATAAAACACTTAGAAGAAAATTAAGGAGCAAAATTTTCATAATCTCGGGTTAGGTGAGGCCTTCATAGATGTGCCACCAAAGGCACAGGTGACAAAAGATGGACAAATTGGACTTCATTAAAATTAAAAACTGCATTTAAAAAAATGTCAGAAGATGACACTGTCTGGAAAGTGAAAAGACAGCCCTCCAAACAAAATGGTAAGTCATAAGTCATAGAGCTTATAAAGGACTTGTATCTAGAATATGTAAAGAACTCTTTCAACCCAAAAGTAAGAAGACAAACAATGCAATGAAAAAATGGGGCAAAGTATCTGAAAAGACAGTTTTCCAAAGAAGATGTGTAAAGGCCAATGATCATGTGAAAAAATGTTCAGCATCGTGTCATTAGGGAAATGTACATCAGAGCATCAATGAGACTGCTCCATGCTCTCTAGGATGGCTGTGATAACAATTTTAAACAAATACATATTAAGGAACGCTGGCAAGGAGCAGGAGAAATTGGAACTCCCAGACACTGTCACATAAATGCAAATCATGCCACTAGCCTGGAGAACAGTCTGGTAGTTCCCCTACCAGATAAACATATTTGGACTCTATAATCCAGCAGTTCCACTCCTAGGTACTATGCAGTAGGAATCAAAACATGCTCCCACACAAAAACATACACAAGGGGTGGCCATAGTCCCACTATTCATAAACAGCCCCAAATTGGAAACAATTGAAATATCCATCAATGGATGAATGGATAAACAATGTGGAATGTCCATACAATGAGTATTACTGAGCAATTAAATGAAATACAATCCATGCTACGAGATGAATGAACCTTGACAATCCAAGGAGGAAAAATACACACAGAGTAACACTCAGACACACATACACACACCTAAATATACCTTCTACAGGTAAGAATCACACTACTGAATGGAAGAAGATATTTGCAAATGACATTCAGTAAAGGGCGAGTATCCAATATATATAAAGAACGTATATAACTCAACACTAAAAAACCACAAATAATCCAATTAAAAAGTGAGCAGGTGCGTGGAAGACATGAACAGACATTTCTCCGTGGCAGACGTCCAGATGGCCAATGGACACATGAAAAGATGCTCAACATCACTCATCGACAGGGAACTGCAAATCAAAATCACAAGGGGAGATCACCTGATACCAGTCAGAGTGGCTAAAATCAAACACACCAGAAACAAGTGTTGGCAAGGATGTAGAGGAAAAGGAACCCTCATGCACGCTTGGCAGGGGAATGCAAACTGGTGCAGTCACTGTGGAAAACAGTATGGAGGTTCCTCAAAAAATCAAAAATAGAATTACCCTATGATCCGGAAATTCCACTGGGTATTTACCTAAAGAATACAAAAATGCTAATTCAAAAAGACATATGCACCCCTACGTGTTTTGCAGCATCATATGGAAGCAGCTCAAGTGTCCATCAACAGATGAATGGATAAAGAAGATGCAGTATACTTATATACAACAGACGTGATCAGCCAAGAATGAGATCTTGCCATTTGCAACAACGTGGATGGATCTAGAAAGTATAACGCTAAAAAGTAAGCCAGTCAGAGAAAGACAAATATCATATGATTTTACTCAAGTGGAATTTAAGAAACAAAGAAACAAACAAACAAAAAAAGCAAAAAATGGGAAGAAAAAGAGAGACAAACCTAAAACTAGACTCTTAACTGTATAGAAAAGCAGATGGCTATTGGAGGGGAGGTGGACGGGGAGGATGAGTGAACCAGGTGACGGGGCTGAGGCACTTTTCATGAGCACAGGGTGTTGTATGGAAGTGTTGAATCACTGCATAATACAACTGAAATTAATAAAATGAGGTAGGTTACTGAGACTGGAATTAAACCAATACTTTAAAAACAATGTAAAAAAAGATAAGAATCACAACAGTCCTCTTATCAGAAACTGTGTAGATCAGAAAACAAGAAGTGACATCTTTCAAATGTTCACAGAAAATAAATTTTCAATCCAGAATTCTATGTCCTGTGAAAATAGTTTTTGAAATTAAAGGCAAAATAATGACTTTTTCAGACAAAAAATGGCCTTGATGTTTGATTACCAGAAGACCTGTACTATTAAAAAATGGCCAAGGACAGTCTTGAAGCGGAACAAATAAGATGGTGAGAGAAATTTGGGTTTACATGAAGGAATGAAGATTTCTGGGAATAGTTGAAAGGCAGGGAGATACAAATTTAATATTTAATCACTTTTTAAAAATTTACCTTTGAGGGTACATACAGTTCTAAGGTATTGTGTTTGTAGCACATGCGAAGTTAAATGTATGACAACAATAGAACAAAATATATGAGAGAACAGTGGGGAGAATACTGTCTTTGGGTTGTTCCATGTAATGTTTCATGGCATTATTTGAAGGTAAATACATCTTAGACAGATTGCTGAAAATCCAAGGTAAAGAGAAGTCATGAAGGCAGAGAGAAAAAGGGAAACTATATAGAAACAAAATAAGGTGAAGCTGCTTAGAAACAAGAAATTAGAAGCATGAACTTCATATGTAGTTTTATCTGTGTAGGTGGGATCATGAAGACCCCATAGAAAAACTCACCAGTATGAGTCTCATTTTGGTTCTGGAGATGGATTATGATGTCATAGATATTGGTGCACAGTGTTTGGTGCACTCTACTTCATAGCTTTGCAAGAAACCTACATATATTCTTTGCATTATTAAACATTCTATTAAGAGTTTTGAAATGATTTAATGTCATGTCTTCCACCACATATGCAATGGAGTATGATGCCTCCATCAGAAAGGATGAACACCCAACTTTTGTATCAACATGGACTGGACTGGAAGAGATTATGCTGAGTGACATCAGTCAAGCAGAGAAAGTCAATTATCATATGTTTTCACTTACTTGTGGAGCATAAGAATAACATGGAGGACGTGGGGAGATGGAGAGGAGAAGGGAGTTGGGGGAGATTGGAGGGGGAGATGAACCCTGAGAGACTGTGGACTCTGAGGAACCAACTGAGGGTTTGGGAGGGGAGGGGTGAGGGTTGGGTGAGCCTGGAGGTGGGTATTAAGGAGGGCACGTACTGCATGGAGCTCTGGGTGTGGAGCATAAACAATAAAGAAGGAAAGAGAAAGAAAGGAAATGTAACCTGTATCTGGAAAAGTAGGTTCTGAGCTTGAGGGATGCATTCTGTCTGCCGCTATGGAAAGAAAGAAAAAAGGAAGGAAGGACAGAAGAAGAGAAAGAGAGAAAGGAAGGAAGGAGGAAGAAAACCTCACAACCTGAATTCCCTGGCTCACGCTGCAAACTTCCGGTTACAGATTCATTAAAGGCAGTGGTAACATTGTGACTTTGAAAATTCAAGGACCCATGGGGGCCACAGTGGTGTTGTCTTTTGTGATGCTTTAAAAAAAATGCTTGCATCTCTGTTGGGCTCTCCAGGAGGGATGTGAGTGTCCTTATCGAGCACTTCCTAATTTTTCATCGAATCTGAAAAGTATATGAGGATATTATGCCCGAGCTAGGTTATTGCTCTAAATCTTCTTGGCATCCAGGGGGAGAAAAAAAAAAGCAATGAGCTAGCTCTCTATTTAAATTAGGTGATCACTCTGTCTGCCCCACAGAATCACAAGGAAGGCAGGCAAGTGCAGGCTACAGATGGAATCGGTTTAATGAAGGGTTTGACATAATGGAGTGAGTCTTCCATCCGGACCTCGCTTGAATGACACACCGTGGAGGTTAATTGGATGAATCGTGCTCTGCTTCCTTCCTGTTTTAATCACAAGTGCATGGGGAGCCCCGTGTCCCAAATAAAATGCATTCTTCCTTCCAGCTAGCTCTAGTTCAAAGCCATTGATTAGGTTTGCAATTTTACAGGGCCGGAGAGAACCAAAGAGCCACATAAAATCAAGTATCAGGAGAACATAGGAGTCATTGTTCTGAGCTTGGCTGTGGGCTTTTTCCGTCCTAGAGAACACATGTGCCCAGAGAGCGTCGTCTCTGCATCGGGCAGCCCATCAAGCCTGCCGTGGGGCTACCTGCTCATTTATCCACAGACAACAGCGGCCAGAGCTTGGGCCAGAAATCAAGAAAGGGCTCCCAGCTATTACTCGTGGCTTAGGCCTGGAATTCAAGTGGCAAAAGTTGTATAAAAATATATATATATATATGAACGTATAAATGTACTGCTTACAAGTATGCTCCCACTGTGAACGAAGGCAGTGCGCAAACACGTAACTGATGGGTGGCCAGCTTAGGCCAACCTGTGTGTCTCAGCGTTAACTCCTTGACTTCCTTCGGCCACACATTGATTCAGGAGGTGATGTGTACTAAGTTCTAAGTACCGTGTCACAGGGCTGTGCCGAGTTGCACACACGTGAACCAGATATTCCACTCCAACACATCACAGCCCTCAGAGCAGAGAGCAAGGAAAATCATTAAAACGGAACCCCTTCATGCTCGTCTTCCGTCTTCTGCTGCCTCATAGTGCTCGCCCAGTTTTCAGTCCCTGTCTTGTCTGTTGACCTTTTTGGCGTCTACTGTCCTATCAGATCATAAGCTCCATGAGGGCAGGACCACGGTGGTTGGGCCACCAATGATTTTGGCAGCACTGTGGTCAAGCAGCAGGAAGGCACTGAAATGCTACATAATGGGAGTGTTCATGCAGTGCTCCAGGGTCCAAGGGAGGCTCACCAGACACAAGCTGGGGAGTCCATGATGTCCTTACAAAGGAAGCTGTGCTTGGGGTTGACTCTTGAAGGATGTGTGAGAGTTTCCAAGGGGCCAAAGTAAAGTAGAGTTCTGAAGGCCAGGGATAGAGCATGTGTCCCAGGCCCCACACGGAAGAGCATTTCCTCATCTCCCTTTAAAAGCCTGGTATTAAAATTCGTACCAACTCTAAAATGCCATCATCTTAATCCTAACATGGCAAATACTTCTCTTTTTAGGACTATATTTTATATGGCTTATGTTTCAGTCACGATAAGGCATTGAGTTTCTCTGAACATTACAGTATTTCACATAAGAAAACCAGTCCGTTCGTAATAATGTGTGTATCTGCTTGTTTTCTCTTCTCTCTGTTGCAGTTTTTCTAATTGCAGAGAATCCTTTTGTGCTGAGGTTTGAGTATCAGTAAATAAGAATCTTTTAAGGGCACCTGGGTGGCTCAGTTGGTTAGGCGTCTGCCTTCAGATCAGGTCATGATCTCAGGGTATTTTAAAAAAGAGAGAAATTTTGAGACTCTGTAAAGAAGTTGTGCCAAAATGCAAAAGGAAGAACAAAGCTGTATACTCCAGAAGGTTCGTAGAGTTGTTTCAGCTGACAGATGAGGTTCATAACTGTCAACCAGTAATTATCAAAAGGAAATTCTTGAAGTAGCTGTTATATGTCAGGCAGGTGTCCTCCGTCAACCCACATGGTGGAGAAGGCATATTTTATGTCCATTTTACAGACAAGGAAATGGTCCATCAGGCATTAAGTGACTTGGCCAAGACCACATAGGAAGGCAGTGATGGGAACTAGATTCAAAACCATGTGGGTTCACAGCTGAAGCCAGTGCCTTCATTTTAAGGGCCAGTACAGGTGTGTCTCATGAGTGGGGTAGGGGTGTAGACCAGTGTTTCCATAACTGCCCGTCGTCCTTGGGTTCCATCTTACAGGAAGCACATGGTGATGTCACTTTCCTTGGATAAATAGACTTGAGACACTTTCAAAAGCTTGTCTTTTTTGCAAGGCTTAGCAGAACCTCCAGTATGCTTATGAACATGATAAAATTTCCAAGGCAGGGGAAAGCATGTACTTACTTGGAAAACTTTGTCAACCACAGAACACCTGAAAATTTTCTGTCCTGTAGTGATCTGCTTGATGTCTTTCAGAACCAGGGTCAAGAACTCAAGTTGAGAAATACTGGCATAGGTACCAAATGCCACATCACACACCTTGGATGGCCCTTTTTGTTTGAGTTCAGCTTTGGCTAGATATTCCTGAGCCAGATTCTCATGACGTCCTTAATATTTCTGTGTATTCTTTTCTCTCTGTCTCAAATGCTCTCTTTTTACCCAGCGCGTGGGGTCTCTGCTTTGGTGCCTTTTTTGCCAACGTTCCCCTGATTCCCTCAGGCCAATCTGGGCACTGGTCCTCTGCACCCCCAGTATGGCTTATCACTTAGAATTGTAATAGGCCTTTTTCTTTCTGCCAGCCCAGTGGATGGGAACTTCATTGAGATCATGGATGATGTCTTTGTATACAGATCCCCACCACCTAATATAATAGCTAGCACATAGTAGGCACTCAACCCATGCTTGATGAATGGATGAGAAAATGATTGAATGAATGAATGAGTGAGTGAGTCAGCCTCACTGGTTTGGGAATGCGTGGGTTAAAAGAGTTTAAGTAGCTGGGTTGGAGGCAGGTGGTGGAGAGCCTTACCTTCAAGGCTTTCGAGATTTTTACCTCACCGTGCAAGCAGTGCAAAGCCTTTAAAAGATTGAACAGGAAATTCGAATACGGTGTTTTAAAATGGCATTTCAAGAAGATGAACTGGGGAGGCCAGTTTGCAGACGGGAGGTCTGTTAAGTGTGGCAGCATCCAAGCCTGATGGCGACGACAGCTCTCATTGCTTATTTATAGGATTGGCTTGAGATGCATGATGAGGTAAGAGCTGAAGTTATTTTATTCAAAAAGCAGCTATCATTATGGAGCAGTGTAAGGGATACAAAGATGAAAATACATATTCCTTGTTCTCCAGAATCTCGTAGACTGATCAAGATCGATCCAAATTGCACACACACAAAAATAAACTGTGACAAACTCTAAGTATGTTAGTGGAACAGAAAAAGGAGAGAGAACTAGAGAAGCCACGGAAATTCCAATTGGGGAGGACTGAGACTATCTCAAAGAGGAGGGAGGACTCGGCCTTAGGAGATGGATGGCGTTCCAAGGGGTCAGGGCTGGGCTGAGAATTGAGTAGACATCAAGAACGATGAGTGATGATTCTCAGCCAACGTCCAAGTTGGCCTTCTCCCTTTGGAGAGCATGCACATTCTGCCTGGAGAGGTGAGGAGGTCTTTGTCCCCCACACCTCTTCAAGAATCTAGGGTATAGGGCCGTCTGTCTGTTCCTCCGGGTTTTTCCATTTCTGTGCTTGAATACAGAATGAATGAACAAAAGCCTTGACGTGCTTGCGTTTCTCTGGTGAGAAAGCAGTCTGCCTTGACCTTCACCTCCATCTCCTTTAATCACTGCAGACTCCCACTGGAGCTCTGACTCATGGTTGCCCTTTTGTGAGGAAACATGAGGCTCAGAGATGTTACTTATTTGCTCGGTTCCAGTCTGGGATCAGCTCAATGTCAACAGGTCCTTTGCTACATCATTTATTAGTGACCTGCCTTATGGTGGGACAGTCTTTGAAAGTCTTCAGTTGGACAAAGATGGCAGGAGATGCTTTTTTCGCATGTCCCTGTAAAAGTGATTCACCTGGGCATCTCCAGTGTTGTAGCATTGGTGAGGATCGTGGAGAGAGCCTCAGTTTGTGTATGTCACACAACACTTGTCTGTCCACTGTTTGGTCTGATCCTTCCTTATCCCTATCTTCCAGGTAAGTCAGAGAGTATAGTCCACATCGTATAGGTGAGGAGTCTAGAGTGGAATCAGGAACCAAAGAGCATTATTTCACAAATGTGTGCTGTCAGCCCTAAAAGCATTCCCCATAAAGCTGGATTTGCTGATTCCGGAGTGCTTCACGCTCCCCAGCTCTCCATCCCAGTCCCAGCTATGCATCTGGGGTCCTGAGACCGTACCAGTGCTTTGGCTGCTTTGGGTTCTAGGTCTCCAAATCTCTGGGAAGCATCTTCTTAGCGGTTATCTCTTGTAGGCTGTGATGTCGCGGGTGTCTCTTGTAGGCTGTGACGTTGAGGGAGTCTCTTGTAGGCTGTGATGTCCATCTTCTCTAGAGTGGAAGTGTTGGATTTTGCTTTCCCTGCTGGATAGAAGGCGGGAAGGAAGACCTTTTGTCCCCAGCTCCCTGGGTAAGGAGCTCACCTGTCCTCAGACCCCAGGATGTCACCACTTTAGGAGGCTGCCCATGGCCCAGGAAAAGAACCTCAGTGGCCATTGCACACCCATACTGCTGTTCTGGTCCCCCACCCAAGCCTTTCTTTCCGCCTTTACCTTCCCTGTCCTACCCCTCTCTCTGATGCTTAAGAAAATGCCCGTGTGCTTCAGCAGCATCTTCTGCTTGGCAGCAGGTGACTCACCGTCTCCTCTGAGAAGGAATCTGTGCCTCCCGGGCTGTCTCTCCTTTCCTGGACTGAGAATGCTTGACCAGCTACTTTGCATCCCTGGGACAGACTTGGGAGGCTCGCTCTCAGCGGGCCGTGCTGGGCCGCCTTAACAAGCACAACCTCGGGGCCCCTGAAATCCACTTCCGGTCCTCACTCGGCTGTCATAGCCCATGTTAAGAAAACAACCCTTCCTTAGCTTTGCTTTCCAGGGAAGTTCACTGTGGGGACGACCTTGAGACCTGCTGCGCCATAGGTCGGGGTGGAGAGAAAGGCAGGGAGGAAAGGCGTTGTCATCTGGGGTCGTCGTTCTGTTGCTTTAATTCATCCCCAGAATCTGCGGAACTTGGGTCAGGTCTTTCTAGCCACCAGGTGCGTTGCTGGTGCAGATGCGCAGGGACAGTGGGGGTTGGGAGGGTGGGGTCTGGAAATGAGCGCGGCCCGGGAAATCTCAAGCACCGTCTCCTAAAGGAAATACCTTGGCTTCAGGGCCCTGCTCCTCCTCTGGGTCCCCTTGGTGCCCCTTATCTATCCATTTTTTTTTAATAGCTGCTTGACATCCTCCAGGCTGTGTCCCTATTCCTGGACATTTGCTTTCAAAGCCTTATGTGATTATTTTGAGAGGAAGCAGTGAACACGGAGATAGAAACTGTCACAGGCCTAATTGCCTCCCCTCTCTACAAAAGGCAGGGCTGTCGCGGTGGTTTGTTCTCGTCTCGTTTGGAAGGAAGGAGGTATAGATGTCAGTTAGAGTTCATCGCGGCTCGCTCTCTTGCTCTGAGGAGCTTGAACCTATCAGAGGGTGAGATTCGGGCCTGTAATGGAGATTTAAGGTTACAAAGAGGAAGAAACAGGCCTTCTTGAAAGTTGGCCTGTGGCGGCTCTAATCCCTCCATGATTTTGTCTTAAACAACACACAGAAGTGATCAGGGACCTGTGTCCCGCTGCCGCCGTGCTCTGTAGGTCAAGTGTGTATCCTTCAGTCGGAGCTGGAGGCATTTCATGAAAATTTTACAGAAGCAGGAAGTTAAGTCCAGTTTGCCCCTGCTCCCTCGCCTCAGCTGCCCCATTCTGGCCTCTGAACCAGAAGCCACGATTCCTGACGTGTCCCCGCACAGGCCTGTGATGAGGGCCGAAGGGGCAGCGTGTGTTGAAACCGCCTCAGCTGGTGTTCTATGTCAGGGACAGGAGTGACCGCCACCATCCGCCTCTCCTCTCGGAAGAAAGAGCCAGCCCCGACTTCAGTGACTCGTCGGCGGGCAGTGAGCACTGTTGGACTCAGCTGATACGCTGTCCCCAGAGGGCGAGGCCCCTCCAGCCTCCTGAATAATTCCCTGCCGGAGGAGCTCCCAGACGCTCGGCTGCAGTTCCGAAGGGCTGCCATGGGACTTTGCCTAGCAAGGCAGCGAGAGCTCCCCTGACACAGGAGCAAGCGACTTCGTGCTGGAATATTCGGGATGGATAGGAGCCAAGCGGGGCCTGCAGACTTCCCGCAGCTCCTTCCCACCTCTCTCTCCTCCTGGTGGGCAGCCCTGCGGGAGTGAGCACATCTGGTTTCTGCATCAGCTTGTAATGGGAAATATTCCTTAGTTCATCCGCACATATTTGTGCCGGATGCTCCTCCCAGCCTGCCTGGCTTGTCCCCAGCTCAGCACCCCAAGCCCGAGCCCCGAGGAGTTCTGGCTCAGTGCCAGCATTGGCTCAGCTCCTCGGGCCGGTCTGAGCCGGGACTGCTGAGTCTGTGAGAATGGCCCGTGCCGGTTGTTTCTACAAGGTGATGTCCTGGAGCCCAGCCCTGAAAAACACAGCTCAGCGCCACCAGATGCAGAGTTATGGCCCTGCTGGAACCGTGGGATGCTGGGTTCCCAGACCCAGAGGATAACCCCCTCCCCAAACCCACCGTGCCCCGAGGTGGACGTGCCGCTTCTTGGGTTGCGGGAACATAGCTTCTGTTCCGCCAAATTCTCGGGTTCGCGCTCTCCTGCCAAGGTCAGCAGGAACTCACTCACTCTGCTGGGTGAGCCCTAGCTGAGAAACAGCCCAACTGGGGAGAAGTAATTCGTTGTGCAACACTCGTTACCTTGCATTAAGGAAGGAAACATATCAAGCCGCATTTCTGACGTCAGTCACCAACGGGCACCTATTTCCGCGCAGTTGTCTCTGGGCTTTTAAGCTGCTGCAAGTGGAAAAGTTACAACTTTAGTAAAAAGGCCAACTGCACCGGAAACACTCGCGAGCGCGGCGTGAGAGCGAGCATACCCTCACAATTGCCAGGCGCTTTGCTGTGACAGGGCACGCTGTCTACTGTCCTCGGCCGAGACCGGTTCCCAGGAGCACTTGCTGGCCATGTTCCACGGGGCCTTAGTGGTGGCAGAGCGTCTCAGTTTTCACAGGAAGGGGCCCTGGCCGGTCGCGACCTTCGGGATCTCTGAGCCACCAATCTGTGTTCTGCTCCACTACTCAAGCCTCTTTTCTGCACCCCTCCCCCCACCCCGCTTCATCCGGAAGATTGACAGGCGCCGAAATCCACGCTAAGGTGACTCCGCATCAGGCCTGCAGCAAAGAGAACAGGGTCTTGGATTAACCCTTGCACTCAGGGGGCTTGCAGAGGAGAAGGAAAAACAAAACAGAACCCAGCAATCCCAGGTCACGCTCTGACCACGGCTTGTGGCACCGAAGACCCCCAAGGTTCCCTTGACCATGGTCTCCTGTGATTTGGGGAAGCCCCTTCCCGTGTGTGAAAGACAGAATGTCACCATCGTCTCCTGATCTTCACCCTCACGTTGCCTGGGCGGGGTATCCCGAAAAATCCCTTCTTTTTTCTTCCCTAATGTAAGTGTAAGAGAGTCGACTTTGGCTCAAGGCAGGGAGACTAATGCGTACAGAGAGGCCCTTCTGATTTAGCGACTCATTCATACCCTCCATGCATCACCCTTTTATCCCAGGCGGAATTTTAATCAGAGGCGAATCGTATTATTCACAGGCCAAGTCGTTCCGTGTTTCCTCCGCGCACCCACCAGCTGACAAGTGCCGAGGATCTTCCTCCGCTCAACTCCTGGGGCTCCTCTGATCAGAGACAGACAGTGGAGGGGTTTGCAATCATCACTTTTATTGATATTAATATATCACAATGTTCTGGAAATGTCAGGTTCTTCTGCCTCGTGGGGGCTGAGCTGACAGACGTGGAGGCACCCGGCCCATCTCAAAAAGCTAACGGAGGTGGGGCTTGATGAACAGCGGACAGACGAGTGACAGAACACGTCACTGGACACCAGAGTCCACTTTGCTATAGAGGCCAAGTCCCCAGGTGGACAGCCTGTCCTCAGAGACACGCCAGGACCTCTGTGCATTTGAAACGTAAAATGTGAGCAGCCCATGACTTCCCAGGCTGATGCGATTCCTGGCGAATGAGCAGAGCTGACAGGTTATTTATCAAAGTGTGGGGCCTGGTTTTGGTTCCAATCGGGGACCAAAATACAGGGTTTGTGCTTGTTTCAGCAGTCCCCAGCTGACACAGTCATGGTCCACTGGAGCCAGAAGGGACTCTGTGGATGAACTTGTCCCAGACCTTCATTTTTTACAGATGAGCTTCTTGGTTTGCTCAAGTTCACACAGCAAAACGAGGGACAGAGCTGAGGTAGGAAACTGATCTTCATGGCTTCGGGCCAGGGACTCTTCCGCATGTCCTCCTGCAAGTATGGTCCCAGAAATAACCTTAGGGCTCCTGGCGGGTCACATCAGCAGGTATTTGGTTTCTGTTTGGGAAGATTTGGGGAGTGAGTCACGAAACCCACCTCTCGCGAAGCAGGAAAGGAGTATGTCGGCAGAGTACGGGTAGGCCACCACATCACAGGCATGCCGGAGATGCAGGCTGACCGCGAGGGGCAGACACTAAGCCTAGTTTCGGGGGCACCGGATTTCAGGCTATGACTTGCAGGGGGAGGCTGCTGGAAGGAAGGGACCCTTTCTCCTGCTCGCTCATAACTCCACTCAAGGGAGACCTTGATCCCTGGAGAGCTCACTGATACTCCAAGCTAAACAAATAGTGGTCGGGGCCGTCCAGCTCCAGCATTCGGTGGATCAGAGACCCTGGAGACGGGGTCCGGGCAGCCCAGCTTGGACAACCTGACCTGTTAGGTGTGGAGGCGGCCTAGCGAGAGCCAGCAGGCGTCCTGTATGCAGACATCGCTGTGTTCACCGACACTTCCAGATCTGCTTTCCTGTGGCCTGGGAGTCAGACGTGACCCCGTGGCTCGATTCAATTACAAAATGAGCACAAGTGCTCTGGGTCGCTTCCGGAAGGGAAGCAGTTAAGAGCTGGTGTGTGACGTTGCCCGTCCTCCCTCAGCATGTCCAAGCCTTGGGCGTCACGTCAACACGGTGGCATCCGAAGCTAATGGAGCCTCCGTTACCTGGGTCTCTGAGTGACGGTCGTCAGCACGGTCTTCGGGGGTTGTCAGGACAGCATATCCTAGACTCTCGAAATCAGGGCACCCACTGACAAAATGGCCTTCAGGCCATGGACCGAAGGGCAGGCAGGGATACGAAACAGCCCAGCACGCAGTGAGAAACCCGGCTCGCGACGTGAATCATCATAACTACGACAAAAACGCGGGGGTAGCCCTCCGCTTACTCCAGTCCTGTTCCAATGAGCATCTGCCTGACCCCATCCGTCAGTCTGACACGCACCGAGTCACAGGACGGTCTTTGGCTAGAAAGCCACATGTCTAGGATGGCAGGCACGAAATGCCTCCGTTAGCAGCCTGCTTGGTTTTTTGTTTTACATTTCCTTTTGTTTTAACCAGCAAGTGTTGGTATAAAGGAGGAATCGGTGGTGGGTTTGTGTAAGAGACATCTGCCCATCCCCACACACGTGATTTTATCTCAAGGAGGTCCTCTCTGACCGGAAAAGCTGCTTTGATGCTTTGGGAACATGAAAATGAAATACCGTAGAGAAGCCAGAGGATTAGGTGTGCAGAAATGAAACACGGAGGAGCATAAAGATACACAAGTGGAAGTTTCTGGATTCCCTGAAGATCTTCAGGACAGATACAACTATATCGGTATAGATGAATGAATTACATTCATGAACAGCGAACTATTAGACTCACTGAATCAATGAATAATGAATTACTGAATTAATGGATTAGAACTTACTGGTTCATCAAGGGCTCTCCCAGTTGCTACATTTACTTTATAAGATTGGTTAACACCCCCCCCACACACACTTTACCACCCATCAGAAGGCTCAGTTCATTCCCTGGGAGGTGGGCTGGGGCGGACACGCGGGACTCGGCATCATCGGCTCAGGCGGGTAGGACTGACCATGGGACGAGCCCCCGTCTCGGTTCCCTTTCAGAATGCGGAACGAGAAAGCCGTGTTCCTGCTGGCCTTTCCCCGTTTCTTGAGGATGGGTTAAGGAGAGCAAGTCGGGCACAGGGGAGACGGTTTTGAATAAAACCACGTTAGGTATCATTTTATTTATTTCTGAAACAGGCCTCCTCGTCCCCTAAAACTGAGAACTTTGAAGAGTAAGCAAAGTGATGTTTGTTCTCCATTCTGGGCCAGACTTCCCGGGTCACCTCTAGGTTTGGTCTTCCTCCAGCATCCTCAGAAACTTTTTCGAAGAGAACTTTCTGATTTATGTTCTGTCTCCCATTTGGCGCTGGCGCCCCTGTTCTCGACTCAGCTCTGTGCTGTGTGCTGGGGTCTCGATGGGAAGAGAGAGAACTCCTCAGGGAAACAAAGTGGTTTCTAAAGAAACTGGAGGATGCAAGTCTAGGAGAAGAGTCCAGTTGGCAACGCCGAAGCTCAAATTTGTGGGAGACTGGGGCCCCAGATGGGTAGCTTTGGGTGGAGGTTGCGGTGGGGAAATGGAGTCCGCAGGTGCGAGAGGGAAAACGGGATTTGATTCGAGTTTGGTGCAGGTGTGACAGGAGAAGCCAAGAGAAGCCGCATGTCTGAAGGACCGGGACGATGTGAAAGTGCTTAGGACAGTAATCCAAAGCCTAGACCCCGGACCCCACAGTGAGCTGTCGAGGAGACATTTCCCATTCAGAAGACCAGGAATTTCAGAACAGGCACGTGCACACACAATTTTCATGAGTCTTTTATCTCAGAGACGGGATATCGTCAGGTCTCACTCACACTGTGCGTACCAACTAGGAGCAGGACAAATCGTCTTAGGGACCGGTAGAGAAGCTCAGGCTGGACATTGTGCCCAGGCAGATAAGTGCTTGCTGTAGGGTAGCACCACTTCTAAAGCCACTCAGCACTCGGCTAGACCTGGCAAAAGTAGGTCTGATCACTAACCAGGAGCAAACTGAGGCCTCAGAATAGAGCGGTTTGCCCCAGAGTCACACGGTAGAACTGAAATGGGAGCCCGGGTCTTTCTCTGAGTCCCTGCCCGGTTCTTACTCTCCGTTCATCATTTGCTGCTGTGGAAGCCCCGCGTGGTGCTCTTTGCAGCTCATGCATGGAGAATCACTGACCTTTGCAAGCGAGCACACAAGGCTGCCCCTCACACTGGCCCCTGGTTGGTCATCTGGGCTGGCCACATGGAATGCGTGCAATGGCTTCACAGGGAGGGAGAGGCTGTGTTCCATGGACCCTTGCTATGAGACGCATCGAGTCTTCGTTAAGTTGGTTTTTTTTAAAACCTCATTTGTGTTTGAAAACAAATTGATTTAGCAATTTGCACAGTGCCTCCCTGGGCCATACTTTATGAAGTGGAACAATCACTTAAATGTTCAATTATCCTGAGCAGAAAAGGCCAGAGACAGCATGCCTTCAAACCACGCCCATGCCAGGGCTCCCTCTCCACCGGCCGCCATGCCGGCCTGGGGTGAAAACCCCCTGTGAGAGGCAGGACCCCTGGCCAAGGCAGGACACGGTGGCCGGCCCTGCACCTCCATCACCAGAACCACGCCAGGACCCTTTCCCATCCCAGATGCACAAAGGCCAGCCCTGGAACAGAGCTGCAGGCCTCAAGACACATACACAGCCATTTCCTTCTGCAAAAAGAGACACTGTTCCCTATTGGCCACCTGAGGCACCCAGCCGTCACCCGGGTCAGTCTCCCCTCCCTGCTTTCTGGTTTACTGGGCAAGTCAGCATCTGCACCCTAATGCTATCTGACACCTGCTTATTTCCTACGTCATCATGCTTAGGAATTGCATTATTTTGTCTGTTTGCCCGTGTGTGTGTGTGTGTGTGTGTGTTCATCTTGTTTCCAAGGATGCCCCACGGCTCCTTGGTGCTCAGTGCACCTGTCTTACCTCCATCGTGCTCCCAGTGTGGACGCGGTGCCCCGTCTCTAACTCCTGCTCCATGTCATTTGTCAAGTCAGTGAATCAGTCTTCCATTGTGCTTTAACACGGCTGTCCTCCTGGATCTGGGCCAGCATGTCCGTTCTTTTCTTTGTTCATTGTGCAAAGAACACTTCACTTGAGATCTATACCCTTAACAGATCTTTAAGTGTACATCAGTGTTGTTGACATTAGCCACAGTGCTGTGTGGCGGAGCTCTCTGGAGCTCACCTGTTCCACTGAGTCTCTGTCCCGCTGCTCTTCTCCTGACTTTCACCGGCGCCTGCTGTCCTGGGCTTGAGAACTCCAGTGAGACTCCCGAATTTCTCCCTGAATTCTGCACCCCTTAACAGCTCCCCACACATTCCAAGTCTCTGGATCAGCATCTGAGCTCTCCCCCTCACTGCCGGCTGGCTCCGGGCCCCGGAAATACATCGTCTACATCTGAATGGCTTTTTCCAGAACCTGGAAAGCGGAAAGTTATGCTTACCTGCTGCCAGACTCCCCAGCGTAAAGTGTTTATGTTAACGAGCCACAGAACATGCCAGAGCGTTTGCACCAAGGACGCAGCACCCCCAGCAGTGGGACCGAGTGCCCACCTCACCGCATCGTAGAGTAGATCTTTTTTTTTAAGTTCTGCCCATCGGAAAATTTGTTAGAAGTTTCTCATTTAAATTTGCCATTTTAAAAGAAAAACCACAGATCTTTTCATTTTCTTTTCTGTGACCTTAACAGTGTTACTTATTGATCTATAAAAAGCAACTGTTTTACTTATTGATCTAGAAGACTCTGGTGCTCCAGACGTTAAATGTTTGTCTGTCACAGTCACGGGAAATAGTTTATAAGTTTCCTTTTCTGTTCTAGTTTTGCTTCTCTTGTCTTTGACACGGTAGAGTTTTACAGATAGATGTAAAGTTGACAAGTCTAAAAGCGATTTCTTTCATTGTGTTGCTTTTCTGATTTTTAAGAAGCCGTTCCCCTCTCGCGCTCAGTTAAAGAGCGAACCTCTCCTTCTCCTTTTTATGGCTTATGGTTTGATTTGGTAAGAAACATGAAATTCTTCAGTCTTTCTAGGGCTTAGCTTCATTTACATGATGAGGATTTCGCTTGATTTTTTTTTTCCCCCTGGAGAACCAAATATCCTAATGGGTCTTTCTCTGTCTAGACAGACTCTATGCCATGGACCCATACGTTGATTACTTTACCATTACCATAGCGTGTCCGTTCCTCCAAACCATATCACACGCTTTAATATCTGGAGACACCGTCCTCCCAACATTATTCTTCCCATCTATTTTGCACTTGAACTTTAAAATGTTCTTTCTAATTCCAAAATAAATATCATTGGGGTGTTTATTACATTCCTTTAAGGACTGACACCTTTAAGATACAGGCTCTTGCCATTCAGAAATGTGGAATGGTTCTCTAAATATTTGTTTTCCCTTTACAAATTTCAGTACAGATTTCTCACTGTTTTCCATCAAAGTCCCATACGTTTCTTATTAGCATTATTCCTTGACATTTTATGAAAAGTGGGGGGGAGAGGGAGGGGAAAATGAGAGAAGAAACGTGTGTGTGTTGGAGTACAATTTTTTTTCCTTATGTTTTAGTATTGGCTGCGGATAAGCCATTGGATTTTGCTGAATTTTACTAATCCAGCTGAACTGGAGTTTCTTAATTTTGTGGCTATCTATGATTAGACAGAGTTCGGTAATTATAATTTGGTCTCCTCATTTCTGATAGTCATGCCCCTACTTCTAGAATAAAATTCTAGGCAAACAGCTCCTTTCCCATCCTCACTATGCCGCCATATTCCATCATCTTCTTGCTTCTGCTGTGACTGAGACAAATGCTCGCCACACGTGACTTCTTTGCAGGTAATTTCTCAGCTGTCAGTTGCTTCTCTGAGGATAATCTCATTTTTTCTCTGGATGCTTTGAGGAGTTTGCTTTGTCTTTGCACTTTGCCATTTAACTCTTGACACGTCTAGCTGTGGATTTCTTTTCATGTGTCTTCTTGGACTTGGCTGGACTTCTGTAGACCACGGGTTGTGTATCTCAGTGTACCTGTTGCCTGTGCCCCATTCTCCTCTCCTTCTGGAACTCTGGAATTAACCTTCTGTCAGATCTCCTCACTCTGTGTTTCATGGACTCTCCCCGCTCTATCGGCTTCATTCCGGAGTATCTCTTCTCACTGTATTTCAGTTCATTGATCCTTTCCTCAGCTGTGTCTAATCTGCTCTGAGCTCTAACCGAGTTCTTCACTTCAAGTTAGTCTGTTTTTCAGTTCTAGTCTGTCTATCTTTCTTTCTTCCCTTCTTTTAATTTGTAGCATTTGTGTTATTTTTATAGTTTCCAATTCATTGCCAAAATTGTCACGTGTGGCTTATTTCACCATGGGCATTGTAAACCCCGTTGTTTTGCAGTCTGTGTCTCTAACCTCAGTATTGAAGTCCCTGCCGGTCTGTTTCTGTTCTCAGTCTTTCCTGCTGGTTCTGGCTCAGAACATGTTGTCTCTCCATGTGTCACATGATTTTCTGTTGTTTGCTGGACACTGGAATCGAACACGACATCTAGTGTTGAGGTCTGGAATGATATTCTCTTTCTCTGGCTCCTCTTTTTATTTTCCAGAATATGGTCTTCTTGCCTCCTGTGGACACTGAACCAATGCTCAATTTCCATCCCTTGGTTTTCTTTAGGAAATAAATTTCAAAGTTATATACTTAGTCGGAATGCTCACAGTTATGTTCCTTTTACCTTGTGGTAGGGTCATCATCCACAGATTCAAAGCAGGATTTTTCTTTCTGAGCTTTTTGCCCTTGTACAGGAAGAAGTGTATGTGGTGCAGGTGTTTACAATGGACGGCTCAGGTGGCAAATTCCTGGTTCTGCTTCTTGGGCCTCTGGGCGCTGGTACAACATTCTGGTATCTCCATGTCTGAAGGATGCATTCAATTCAGAGCTGCTTGCAAATCTCCAGAGTTTTGTTTGTGTTTTGTTTTGTTTAAGCAGATCTTCATCCACTATAAGACGTTCTGTAAGACGGAGATGGATAGGGTTTACTCATGGCCTTAGTTACTGGTTCCCGGAAGCATGGGGAAGGCCCAAGATGGGAACCCAGCCCCGGCCCATTCTGTTCTCCTGTCAGGCACACGTGCTCTGCGGTGATAACTCTTCTCTCAGGAAGAGGTGCTCCTCTGCTTGGAAACAGTGTTATCTGGGGGCTGCAGGCTCTGCGCGGACAGAGAAAGAGGCTAAGAAGGGGAGTAATGGAGCGGGGGAGCTAAGAGCTCTCCCTGCCCACCCGGAGCCCCAGACAGAAGTGTTTGTCCAGCTGTTCTTTTGGTTCAGTCTGTGGTCCTCAGGGTCTGAGGGCTGCGCTGAGGGTTTGCCAAAGCCTTTTTCCTCCTTCCTTGAGTGCTTGAAAGGAGGAGGCTTAGTGGACCTACACAACACATTCCGTTTTGTTTGCTAGTCCAGCACCACAGGCCTTCAGTTGTGAATTCGTTCCTTCGAGATTCTGGTCCCAATTTATTATGGTTTTTTTGTTTTGTTTTGTTTTGTTTTTTGGTTCTTTCACAAGTATTTTAGTGAGAATTTGGGAACTGTTGCATCAGGACTGGTAAGCTAATTCCATCTGAACCAGCTCAGCTATTTTTTTTGGAAACCTAATCTTTTATTTAACATTAGCAAGTGCTGAGCTTGCAAGAGAAAAACAAATTCTCTGGGGACATGCAGAATTAATAAAGAGAGATGATATTTGGTGACACATCAGCCCTCAGTTGCCAAGTTTATAGAGTCACAGATTTTCTAATATCCATATTGTCTACGAAGTTCTATTTCTTACAAGGAAGTAGGATGTTACCAATCAAGTCACGTCCTTTCTCACTTCTGGGCGATGACTCCCAGTGAACGGACAGTTAAAAAAAAAATCTAAGCATATATTCTTGAAATTGAAAGACATGGTGTGTGTTATTTTCATAATAATTGGTGCCCTTTGTAGAATTCAATTGACTTCTGAGACACAGCAGGCGTGCTATAGGCATTCTCCCCCTATTTCAGACAGCTTACAGAGATCATTATTTTCAGGAAATAAACATTTTAAGATAGTTCTTGGGCTAGCATGGTTCCAAGCTTAATAACAATCAGAATTTGTAGCATTCATCCAGAAGTTTAGAATCTCTGTTAACGATGATGTGGAAACCACTCACATATAGCTTTGTCCTTGGCTGGAATGGTTGTGGACTTGTCTGTCTGGATCCAACCCCAGCCTCAGTGGGTGAGCTTCTGGAAGGCCTAATCCTTCTTTTCAGGTCTGTTAAGGTAATTTTGTTCCCCTTCATATTGTTGTGTTATTTGACCACAGTTCTCAGAGGCTGTTCTGGTGGCCACATGGCATGAGTGTAATATTTATATCAGAATTCAGTCCCCATGAGAGAAAATTGGATTTTCACTGCAGCATGGGGAGAATTCAGCATGCCAAAGATGATGCCTGGGAAGGGTTCCCGTGAAGCCCAGAAACCAAATAAGTCATTTGTCAAGTACATAAAAAAATCAGGATCATCACAACTATTTGACGTTCTTCTTAAAGTTCTAGACGATTCAAAGAAGTAAAAACAAGGGGAACAGTTAAAATGAGATTAAATGGTCAAGACAATCACTAGAAGTAACACTAGAATTAAAATGAGAACCGGCAAGTAGCCAAGTATAGCATAAATATTATGAAGCTCGGGGCGCCTGGGTGGCTCAGTTGGTTGGGCAACTGCCTTCAGATCAGGTCATGATCCCAGAGTCCTGGGATCAAGTCCCACATCGGGATCCCAGGTCCACCGGGAGTCTGCTTCTCCCTCTGACCTTGTCCCCTCTCATGCTCTCTCTCACTGTCGCTCTGTTAAATAAGTAAAATCTTTTTTAAAAAATTGCAAAGCTAAGTCTTCATACATAGCAAAAGCAATCAGAAATGGGGGGAAAGAGTTCATTCCTAAGAAAAACAGAAATACAAAGCACGCAGGAATAAGCCTAATAAGAAACACACGCAATTCCACCAAGCTGCTGAGAGCTGAAAGGAAAGATGATGGCACAAAGAGGCCTATGATGCCCGCAGAGAGCAAAATAAATGGAGTAAAGGCAGGGGTTTGCCCCTCCGGGTCACTGCCCGTGTCATGCTGTCTCATCGCCATTCGGTCTCTGGAGCCGCTTAGCGCAGTGCTGGACGACACCCGCGAGCAAAACCGCTCACACCGGACGCCCACCTCTGCCACAGCCGTGTGGTCAGGCAAACTTCTTAGCCTCTCCGTGCCTCACTTTCCCCATCAGTAAAAATGGAAAGAGAAAAATAGTAGCTCTTATGTAAGGTTTTCAGGAGAAGTGACAGTGTCAGTATTTGTACAGTGCCTTTCTGGTGTGTAGTATGTTAAACTGTTAAATTTAATTAACTAACGAAGACCAGAAGCTTGTGGCCAAGACTACCTCTTTCTGACCCTGGTTTCCAGAGATCCCTACTTGGAGTCTGACACAGAGGGCTCCGTCAATCAGTATTCCCCGAAAGGCACAGGTGCCGGTCTACGTTGGGTTCTTTCACTGCTATTTAATTCTGCTGATTTGATAGACATTGTATTTTTGCTTCGGTGTCTATGTCTTTGATTCTTAGTGAGGTGGATAGATTTTTTTTTTTTCCAAAATATCATTAGCCACCAGTTTTTCTGCTTTCACTCATTTCTGTGCCTGGTTTTTGCCTTTTCCTTAGTTAACTCTTGAGGTCCTAGGGTTTATCTCATAAAATAGAGACCCAAAACACCCTGTTGTAAGGATCGTAGTAGCTACTCCTCCCATTTTGTAGTTCGACATTTAACTCCATCGAGACTGGTCTTTGACAGCAGAGGGTTGACCTGGAGAGACTCAGAAAGCTCTCCTCTGCAGACCTCTAAAAAACCCTGATTTCTGTTCCCTTTTATTCTTCATATGGCCTGAGTTTTAAACTATTAATTCTCCAATCATCCGTACTTCTCTTGGTGTGTCAGGTGAAGATTAAAATTACCCTTTTATCCCCAAATACCTAGTTTTTAGGAAAGTTAACATGATAATGGGGTGTGATGAGTCAACCTGAAGGACTCTGACATGGTCTCTCCAAAAAGCCAACACACGCTCCATTGAATAATTCCCTTTTTTGGGGGGAGAGGGTCCAGTTAATTCTTTTGGAATCCCACTCTTACAGCCCACGTTTCCCCCACAAACAGCTTTAACCCAGTGGTCTTCAGCCGGGGACATGTCGCGAGTGTACCCGCACGCACACAACCCCCACCCAAGGGATATTTGGTAACATCTGGAGACAATTTTGATGGTCACCGCCCAGGAGGGGTGGGAGGGGCTCTCCTGGCACGTGGTGAGCAGGGGCCAAGAACGCTGCTGAGCATCTTCCAAAGCCCGGGACACCCCTAACCCAGCTGTGAGGAATTATCTGGCCCCACGTGTCAATAATGTTGAGGTTGAGAAACCCTGCTTTAACCCGAAGAATGCAATCTAGCTAAAACAGGATGTTTCTGGGAAATCTGAGCCTGTGTTTGGAAAGTCAAAGAGAAAACGCCATGACAGGAGCCCTGAGGGTTCCCTTGGAGCCTCTTTTGTCCTTCTCCTTTCGGATCTGACCCTTCAGTGGGAAGGGAAAGGCAGAGTTGAGGAAAGGCTCAGGAAATACCGTTGAGCCAGAGGTCACCTTTGAAGGATTTGTGAATGTTTCCCCTGCAAATCGGGTTTGGGCTATGACTTCATAATGTCGATCAAATCTCCCAGGATTTATCAGGCTTGGGAAGATAGGTCTCCGGTATTCTGTCACGTTTCCCCAGGATCTGAAATCCCACAGCTCCTGGAAGTGGGTCCTGGTGCCGGATACCCACCCAGACTGCCAGGTCCTGTGTGTGAATTTCCCTTTTCTGACTTAGAGCATCTCCGCAGCATGGCCTGCGCTCTTACTTCTACAGGGGTTTATTTCTGGACAAACCTATTACTCGGCAGATTTTGCTGATTTAAATATGGCAGCTTTATAAATATGTTTTAATACCCGGTTGGACAAGTCTTAATTACTCCTTCCAGCATCACTCAACCAAATTTCTTCTTCTTCTTCATATTCTCGAGTCTTTATTTTTCCAGATGGAATTAGAATACATATGTCATTTCATGAAAAGTTTCCCTGGAATTTTGACAGAATGGGGAAACGCACAGGGGAGGGGCTTCTCTCAGACACCGTAAGTGGGGTGAGCCTGCTAGAAAGCGACTGGGCAGCACGTGTTAGGGGAGGGTCTTTGAAATATCCAGCATGTCTTGGGTCAGTAATTCCACTTCTAAGAGACTAGAGTCACATGACAAAAAGTGAACAGTTGTTTGGTTTAGCCCCATTTTTAATAAAATAAAAACAGAAGCAACCGAACAGTAGAAGAACATTTCTCCGTGATGGTACGTCCCATCGGTGGAGTATTAGGCAGCCATTAAAATTATGTTCACACTAAGATTTATTGAAATACTCCAGGGAAGCATTTAGGATAGAAATTCACATGAAGGGCTGGAAGCAGAACGGCACATTTGGTGTGAATGTCACAACGTGCAGGTGCATGGAAAGACGTTGGAGAGAAATACGCCAGGTGCTATTAGTGCACCAGCCTGGGCGGAATACTCTGGGTGGTTAGTGCTCTTCTTGATAATTTCCCCTATTTTACATAATAAACATGTGTTGCTACCATAATACAAGGTTTTTAACAAAATATTGATAGACTCCAGGAGAGGCACAGCATGAAGAGAGAGGGCGTCAGCAGCCCAAGGCCCATGGAAAGGAGGGAAGGAAGTTGAGTCTGGTGAGGGAGCCAGAGCAGACTCTGGGCCTGGGCCTCACCGGCAGGAATGACCCACCATGCCCGGTGACCGCCCTGGCTCCTTGGATCCCAGCAGAGGTGCCCTGCTTGGAGTCTGTTCCTGAAAGTTCTGTTCTCATTCTCACCCTCTTCCCTTGTCCAGGGAGAAGAGAGGAGATGCCCCTTCTGATCCCCTCTAAGTCAGGCACTGTTGTACCTTCCCCAGAGCGAAGACCCTAAAGTGGTTTGGTTCTTTCCAAGGCAGCAGGGGTCCCTCTACACAGTCTCCCCCGATCCCCGTCTCCGTGGGGCATCGTTTGCGTTTGTCTAGGGCCACATCCCACCCCACGCCCCGCCCTTGCTCTGACCATCATGACTCCAGGATTCCGTGGCCATTCTTAGCCCCCAACCGTATCACACGGCCGGGGCCTCTGGCTGCTTCGGGAACAACAGAGAGGCTTCAGGGGCGAGCGTCCTCTACTCCCTTTGCCTACTTTGCCAAACTCCGTGGCATCACCGTGCCCACTTCGGCCCCAAACACTCTACCCCTGGGGGCCCCAGATCCTTTCCCCTCTAGGACTATGTCACATCATTCCCCCCTCTCTGCCACTCCCCTGCAACTTCTTACCTCCAGACTCCCGGCTCCTGGCTCATAAATTCGCCAAGGACGGACGGGTCATAAGGACAGGAACTCCCTTCTCTCCCAGCACATCGCTGCGTGGCTTCCACCTCCTCCGCTTGGAAGGCATCTCGTCATGTCACCAGCACCCTAACTGGGAAACTCAAATATGGCCTTACAGCCCTCCTCTTTCCTGACCTTGGGCTGTATTTGACACAGACACTCCCTGTCGCTCTCTTGAAACTCCTCCCTCCTTTTTAAGAACCTCACAGCTTTGTAGGGTTGTGAGTCACATAACCTACAATTCATCCATTCTGTGTGCTGTTCCCTGGCTTGACCTTCTTTTTCCTGGTCTTCTCCTTCTCCTCAGTTTCTTCATGTTACTCTTTTTTTAAAAAAAGTATTTTATTTAAATTCCGTTCACTTACACGGAGTGTGGTCTGTTTCAGAGGTCGAGCTCAGCGATTCACCCGTTGCCTGTAACAGCGGGGGCTCCTTCCACAGGTGCCTCCTTCCCGGCACAGCGCCCGTCACCCCACCCCTCACCCGCCTGCCCTCGTGCCGTCCCGTTCCCCCACCCGAGGAGCTCTTTGCACTCCGGCCTGGCATCGCGGCACTTCCAGGACTCTGGTCGCTCTGCCCTAACCCCACACCTCAGTTTCCCGCTTCAGCCTTCTCGTCGCACCTTCTTAGTGCGCGTCCAACCCACTGGCCCGCAGACATTGCACATTCGGTGGCTCCCAGGTTCAACGTGTCTTGCCCTTCAAGCCCCCTCAGCGACTCGGCCATCAGACATACTCTTCGTCTGGCGCAACGCATGTCACACGCACACATCGTAACGTCGTCTGTCACTTGAGGGAAGCCTCGTTACTCCGTGTTCCTCCCTCGCCCTCCCCAAGCTCTGGCGAGTCTAAATCCCTTGGCTGGTCCTGACTGCGTCCCCGCCCTTTTCCCGCCCCGCCACTGCCACAGATCGCATGTTATCCCCGCTTGTTTGGCTCTTGCTCGGACCCCCCCCATCTATCTGGTCACCCATCCCTCCACACCCATCCCCCATGGCTGATGGTCTCCATACACACCGTCCCTCGGAAGCCTCACGTACTCGAAACCGTTTTGAATCTTTTCTGTTAAGGGGTGCCTGGGGGCTCAGTTGATTAAGCGTCTGCCTCCAGCTCAGGTGGTGAGCCCGGGGTCTTGGGATCCAGTCCCACGTTGGGCGCCCCACTCAGCAGGGAAATTCCTTCTCCCTCTCCCTCGGCCTGCCACTCCCCCGCTCGTGAGCGCTCTCTCTGTGTTAAATAAATAAATAACATCTTTAAAAAAAAATTTCCCTTAGCAGGATCTCTGTCATTCTCTACCATGTAGGCTGAGTAGATACTCGCCCCCTTAGTGCCCATATTAGGATACTGCCTTGTACCCTAATGCTCTTGGGACGTTTCCCCATTTTTGTGATCCTGTTACATGGTCCTGTGCCCTAGAAGAACGTGAATTCTTTGAGAACAAGTACCCCTGGGCTACCTCTTAGTCCTCTGGGACCCCCAGTACACAGGTGAGACAAAGGCAGTTGCGTGAATGAATGAATGAATGAATGAGTGAATGAGCCAGTGAACCTTTCCCATGCAAGGGTAGGACTTGCTCAGGGGAATAGGAGCGGCTGCAATGCCGGGCATGGAGAGGAAAAGCCGGGTCTGTCAGATCCCTCCTGGGGCGCTTGAGGCCAGCCACACTCGACTTCGCGGCCATGACTTTGAGTTGTCATGAGGACCCAGCTGATTTAATAATGAAGCTTTCAAAGGGGATGTCTGCCCCAGGGGGCGAGGACTTTGTAGGTCACTGTGAGATGATGAATCACTGCCTTCAAAGCAGAGAAAACTTGCAGCTGTCTTTGAGATATGGGTGAAAATTGCGTTGGCTTATTTGCTGGTCCTCAGAACCCACCCCGGATGCCTGACCTAGCGATTTCTCTGGACCCTCAGATCGACTTCTTTGTGCCATTCACATTTTAAAATCGTGGCTCTGTTTGCTGGAATGAATCAAATTGACTCTTTCTACTGGCAGCCAGGATGGTTCTGAGCCTGTTACTATGGAAATGAATTTTTTACTTCTGTGGTTCCTTCCCAATTTCCAGGCTGTACGGCAACATTTGCAATGCTCCTGTGACTTTCTCCCCAAAGAGAGGAAAGGATGAAAATAGAATCGCAGGGACAGAGAGCTGGGGGTTTGTACTAGTCGGAAACATGCGGCAAATCTCTTTGCTCCGGGTCAACGCATCTCCATCCTGTTTGTTTGGTTTATGGTTTACATGCTGAGCTCAGCACTTCCCCGTGTCAGCTCACTTGACGCTGACCCAAGTCACTTCCTAAGACAAGGACAGTGTTATCTTTTGTCAAAGCCCCACCGTACCCTCCTGTCACCAAGGGACGGGTCTGGCCCAAGTTGGGGCGTGTTGACTCCATGGCCCCAGTGACCACCTTCCCTAGCCCCATGATCTGGGTCTTTGTCCACTTTTTTTATTCCAGTAATGTGTGTGGCCTTGTGTGACAGGGAAGGGTACTGCTTCTGCCTCCAGTGCCTCGATGGAGGGAAGGGAAGCAGGGAGTCACACCTTTAGAGACATAGGAAATGCCTATCCTCTAGCTCATCATATTCTGAAGAAGAAATAGGAGGAAGGGGACAGAGAGATTTACAGTTTAGGGATGTCTGAGTTCTGAAACAGCTGATGGTAGCTTTTCATTCCTGCTGCCCTTCTCTGATGCTGGATGAACGGGTTCAAGCATTTGTTCCTACAGAGTCGATGACATCGGAGTCTCACGCTCTTCTAGATACAACAGTGAACACAGTGTGTGTTTGTGTGTGTGCGTGTGCGCGCACATGCTCGTGTACCGCTATTCTCATAGAACGTAGTTTGCTGGAAGAAAAAGAAAGTGATCAAACAAATGTGTAATACATCATTGATGAGTGCTATGAAAGATGAGTCAGATGAGGGAATAAAGTATGGAGAGGGTCCTGGTCCCAGCTTGTTGGGAAGAGGAGACCTCTCTGAGACGTTAGCAGCGACCCAGAACAAGTGTAATGTATCAGGATTGGCAGGAGGCCCCAGTGTTGAGATGGGGATTGGGAGACACAGTTGGAGGTTGGAGTTAAGTGGACATTAGGCTGAATAATGGTCCATCAAAAATGTCTGTGTCCTCATCCCGGGAACCTGCTGCTCTGTTACCTTCCATGGTAAAGGGGGCTTTGGGGCTGTCATTAAGTTAAGGCCTTGATATGGAGATTATCCTGGATTTTCCAGGTGGGTCCCGTGGGATGACCACAGTCTTTGTAAGAAGAAAGCAGGAGAGAGTTAGTTAGATAGAGACAGGATAGAAGGAAACAGAAGTCAAAGATGAGAGAAGATGCTGGGCTCTTGTCTTTGAACTTGGAGGAAGGGGCCTTGGGCCAAGGAATGCTGGAACCTGGAGAAGTTGGAAAAGGCAAGGAAACCAGTTCTGCCCTTCATCCTCCAGGGGGAACACGGCCCTCCTAGATTCTCATCTTAGACTTCTAGCCTCCAAAGTCCTAAGAGAAGAAATTTGTGTTATTCAAGCAGAATAGGTGGGCAATTTGTTACACTAGGAAAAGAAACCAATTCAGGGTCCAAATCAGGGTCGGACCTTGTATTCTTCCAGGGAAGGATACTGGCCTTTAATCTGAATGTGAATCAAAACCATGAAATGTTCCACACAAGGGAGACCCATGGCCCAGGCTGTGTCATTGTGGCCACGAGTGGAAGACTCCAAGGCGGAGAAGGTGAAGTCTGGGGACCGGAGAGAGACAGAAGTGGTATTGGGGTCGTAGGGGTGGGGGCAAGAAGGAGCCAGGCCGGGGTGTTCCGAAGGCAGACGGCAGGACTTGATGAGCTGGACTGGAGTGCAAGGGGAGGAGGAGGTACGGTCATTCCCGGTGAACGGGTAGAGCAGCCGGTGGGATGGAGGTACCCGTCCCGAAATGCGGAAGACAGGAGGAAAGAGTCTGCGGGAATCCTGTTGTTGATTGTTGACTTAAAAGTGTTTTCTGTTATTTTTAGAGGATGGGAGGGCTTAAGAATTGTTTGGGATGTAATTTTGAGATTGTCTTAGATGCCCAGGTGAGAAGTTTAGTAACCAGCTTTATTTGCAAGTCTAGAACTCAGCTGTGAAATAATAGAATATATATAAATTCAGATATGTGAATTATATATATATAAATCTATGTGAATGTATATGTTACGTGTGTGTGTGTGTGTGCATGTATATGATTCATATCTGCCCCTGGTTCCTGGCACAGAACTCCTGAAATCCTTTTCATTTTCCTAAGTGATAAGAGAACTTGGAGCATCTTTAATACCTAGTCTTTGACCCAGCTTCCTGACACAGAGCTCCTAAATCCCTCGGAATTTTCTGGGGGGTAGAAACATCTTTTTTTCTACTGAGTGACTCTTGCTCAGTAGCAAGATGATGGTGGCTGGTCGCTAGAAAGACCAAGCCATGCATGGCAGCTTGAAACTTTACGCCCCAACGGCACCCTCTGGGGAAGGGAGAGGGACTGGGAATGGAGTTAATGATTGATCACGTTCATCAATCAGTTAATGATCAATGAAGCCTTTATAAAAATCCCAAAGGTACGGGGTTCGGAGAACTTCCAGGTTGGTGAACGCCTTCACTTGCCAGGAAGGTATGTCCGTGGGGACAAGAGATGTCTGTGCTCAGGACCCTCTCTTTATCTCTCTTTATCTGGGGTTTCTCCATATCCCTTTATCATATCTTTATTATATAAGACCTGGTAAGTGTTATAAGTGTTTCCCTGAGTTCCGTGAGCTGTTCTAGCAGATAATTATGTGCAACATGGGGGCCTCATGGGAACCTCCAATTTGTGGCCAAGTTGGACAAAAGTCTTGGGTAACCTGGGGCTACTACTTGGCATCTGAAGTGGGGTGGGGCAGTCTTGTGGGGCTGAACCCTTAAACTGTGGGCTCTGCGCTAACGCTGATTAGTGTCAGAATTGAATTGAATGATAGGACAACCAGCCGCTGTCATGAAGAATCACGTGGTGCGCGAGAAAACCCACACACTTGGGGTCAGAGTGCTGAGTGCGCAGTAGTAGGGGTCAGTAAAGGAGATGGGTCTTTCCAACTCGTCGAGGCTGGACCAGAGAAGTAAACACACAGATGCTTAACAGCCAGAGGGGATGGAACGGAATGGAAGAGAAGGGGTGGCAGGGGGCGTGCAGAGGGCACTGGCGCTTGTGCTGTTCCTGAATTTGGAGGCCAGCGCCGCGCGGCCACAGGAAGGGAGAAGAGAGTGAGTTCCCCAGTAAGGACGAAGCGGTTATGCTCCTTCAGAGCCAGAGTAGAAGCCGGTGGAGGAGCTAGAACTCAGCCCCAGCAGACGCCGTAGAATGGGGAGTCAGCGCGACGCCCCGAGAGCTGCTCTCCCAGCCTCCCTTTGGGTTGAGGAGCTCCAGTTAAGGATCAAGTGATCAACCCTGAGCCATTGTTGGAAACTGAAGATCTCGCACTCTGCTTGGTGTGGCTTCCCCCTACCCACAGTGTTCAGAGCAGAGGCGGGTTCGGCCCAGTGCGGTGTCTTCCCAAGTGGCTGTCATCCTCGAGTCCAAGCCTCGCTCATGGGAGCGGCAGGAAGTCGGCTCTCAGTGGTGTTCGGAGCTTTCAGGTCCCCAGAAGCCCAAGAACCCGAGTAGCACCGGGAGCCCTTCTGTGGAGGTCACCACAGTCGCCTTCCTCCCTGGGGCTGTGGGACGGCGCTCAGCCGCTCCCCTGCATCCCTTGGGCCCCGAGGAGAAGGGCTCCTCGGGATGTCCTTTGCCTTCCGCTCTCTATAAACTTGCGAAGACGGGCCAGTGGCCATCCTGTGATCATGCCATGTGGGACAGCAGCCACAAGAGGGGCCTTGTGTCCACAGCCTGTACAGACCCCACCTGTCCTGCCCTGTTCTGCCTGTGATGTGGATGAGCACTGAGAGCCCAGTCACGAGCTTCTCTCACCTTGTTTTTGAGAAAGGTTCCACAGCGCAGATCCACTAGAATGTGACTTACACGAGAGGGAAATAAATTTCCTTCCCCCTTCAGATCCGAGCTTCAGACACAGTAGCTGGTTCATATTTATTTGTGCAGAGAAAGATGAATGGGAGTGTCTGGCATCTCACTTTGGAATGTAGTTTCTACTGTCTTTGGGTCATAGCTCAAACCCCGCTTGGGCACACCATTAATCACGGCCTCGTGTAACGTTATGTAGATGCACCAGTGATAATGTCGTACATTCTGGAGACTTTTTGCTACTGCTTTCTTCTTTTTCTTCTCACTGACCTTTCTGGCCCTCCTTTTCTCTCCCATTTTCATTTCGCTCAACGCTTCTACCTTGTGTACGTATATACAGAATACACAGACACGCACACACGCACTATTGTCTTTTCCTTGAGACCACATTATACAGACTTTCACCCATTGCGTTTTTGTTGGTTCCACCTTAGGGATGTCCTTTGTCATTTATTACGTGCTCCTACGCATGAGGCTAGTTACTAGCTTCTTGTCTATTCTTCTGGTTTATTTGTCCTTTTTTTTTTTTTTTTTTGGCCAATATTGTGTTGACTTGTTACAGTAATAGCTCTCAAAGAATATCCCGTAACCCCGCCACATGAGCATCACTTGGGAGCTTGTTGGCAGTGCTGATTACTGAGCCTCACCCAGACCTGGTAGATCAGAAACTCGAGTACGGTGGGGGATTCCAGTGATCTGTCTCAACTGTTTGAACACGTACTCCCAGGAGATTCGGATGCATGCTACTGATGCTTTAAGATGGTTTCCCGTGCATGCTTATGCCATCCTCTGTCATTGAGCAAATTCCCCCTAATTAGCTTTTTTATTCCAGACTTTCTTGGCTCTTCTGGAGCATTTGTTCTTGCAAATGAACACTGAGATAATTTCAACCAATTAAAAAAAGAAAAAAAAAAAGCTTGTGCTTCCAATGGGAAATTGCAATAAATTATATATTCATGTTGAGATAATTGGCATTTTTGTAACATTAAGTGTTTATATTTGAGAGTATAAAATGTCTTCTCATTTGTCATAAATTAGACTGTATTGGTTTCTTTTCATGAAAATTCTCTGACTTTCTTGTCAGATTTATTCCTAAATAATTATAGTTTGTGAGCACTATATTGGGTTAAACAGTTCTTCCATAAATTAGATTGTATTGGTTTCTTTTCATAAAAATTCTCTTTCTTGTCAGATTTATTCCTAAATAATTATGGTTTCTGAGCACTATATTTGGTTAAACAGTTCTTCATTTCTTCTATTTCTAGATTCTCATTTCTAGAATTGAGAGAGAACCATAAGTAAGAATCTGGCTTGCAGTCACTTTATTAAATACTCCTGTTAATTCCAGTAGTTTGGAATTTTCAACAATGACATTTCCAGCACAAATACAACTATATTTCTTTTTTCCTACGTATATACACTCCTCCACTTTGCTGCATTCACTAGAACTTAACAAAGCAATGCTGAAAAAGACCGTAGTGGAAGCAAATGCACCTGTCTGGTTCCTGTTTAGTTTGAAATGGCTTTCCTACTTCACCACTTGGAATAACATTTACTGTCCAACTTTGGTGGTCGTTAATACACGTAAGGGGTTTCCTTCTAGGTTTCTTTAATGAGGATTTTTGTTAGGAATGGCTGTTTATTTTTATCAGATGTCTTCTTAGCATCTGTTGATGTGTTCTATGCTTGTTTCTTTTTTTTTTTTAAGATTTTTATTTATTTGACAGAAAGAGATCACAAGTGGGCAGAGGGGCAGGCAGAGAGAGAGGAGGAAGCAGACTCCCCGCTGAGCAGAGAGCCCAATGCGGGGCTCGATCCCAGGACCCTGGGATCATGACCTGAGCTGAAGGCAGAGGCTTAACCCACTGAGCCACCCAGGCACCCTGGTTTGTTTCTTTTAATGTATCGTTCTCATTTTGGGGGCGTCATTCTGCAGCGTGAAGGAAACACTCATTATTATTTCAATCAATTTTTCTGTCTCATTAGTTTTATTTTAAAAAAGAAAAAGAACAAGGATTCTTTTTCTTTTTTAGTTAAGTTCAATTACCCAACACATCGTACATCATTATTTCCAGACATAGTCCTCAGCAATTCATCAGCAAAACAAGGGTTCTGATTGCTGGCTGGTTCAGTTACCTGAAGCAGAGAGGCTGGGGGAGACAATGTGAGTCTGACCGCTTCACGCCAATGCAGGCCACGTGACTCTGGGGGCTACTTCGTCTTCGACCAGGAAGACAAACAAAATTACAAGTAAAAATTAATAATCAGGACAGAATTAATAATTCTGTATAGGAGGTCAGAGCCCAAGTTTCCATGTCAGATGGGGTCTGGGTTCAGATCGGGATCCTAACCCTTGCAAACTGGACTTCATGTAATAAAAAATGCCTCAAATGTATCAACTTCTTACCCTGTTTTTCTAAGCATTTTATGTGGCTCCATTCTGGTTTTACTTGCTTAAGCTCGCTAAATTGCACCCTTCCCCCTTGCTCTAAACACTCGCTTCAAAGTGTTGTAGTATCCATTGCAAGGAATTCCAAAAAGCTAGCTCTCTGATCTCTGCTGAGGGTTCTTTTTAAATAAGGGTTTTTTTTAAAGATTTTATTTATTTATTGGACAGACAGAGATCACAAGTAGGCAGAGAGAGAGGAAGGAAAGCAGACTCCCTGCTGAGCAGAGAGCCTGATGCGGGGCTCAACCCCAGGACCCGGAGATCATGACCCGAGCCGAAGGCAGAGGCTTTAACCCACTGAGCCACCCAGGCGCCCCTTCTTTCTCCTTTTTAACTTGCCAAAAATTCACCTGCCTTGAAGCACAGGGAGTCCCTTGTGTTTTTGGCCAAACGCCAAGTCTCACCTCTGATTAACAGCTTCCCGTGGAAGTAGAGGTGGAGGTTTCCTTTCGACTGCTGACCTTTTAGCCTGGACGGATGCACAGACATGGTCTGTCCCTACTGATCATGGTCTGTGGGCACTGCCTGTTTCTCCTCACAGTGGACTGATCAGGTCCTCATGGGCTCTCCCAGGGACAACACTCCTGGGGTGTCTGGAATTTGAGCTTGACCAGTGTGTGGGGTGAGAGCCTACCGGGGCTCCCCTAACATCGCCCCCAACCCTTTCTCACCGCCCAGGGTGAGACTGGCGGCTCCCACTAACCCATTCTCCCTATCCTCCGATGGCCGCTGTCCTCTCGATGGCTGAAGCAGAGGATTCAGGAGATGTTACCTACCTCTCTTCCTGGTGTCAGGGTCACAGTGTTTGGCTTCCAACCACGACCTCCCACCATTGGCTTGTAACTGGGGGCTCTGCCCTGCAACCCAGACCCTAACGGACTGGCCTCATTGACCAGAGCCCAGCGCTCCCTCACTCGGTGCCCCACTGCGTCTCCCAGTCCATACATGATTCACCGCTCTGCAGCCGGAGCCTCCACTGATTGCCGTGCTTGCTCAGGAGTCCAGTCTTCCCAGTAAACCAATCCTGGAGACCACGAACTGAGTCTGGTGTGGCCCCCGCTTTGGGGTGGTTTGTTGGCGGGGGGACTCCAGACTCACGCCTCGCTCCCTGCAGTTGCCCATCTGCTAATCCAGCTGGTGCTGCCAGCCACTGGGGACCTCATATTACCAGTCCCCTCCGACCCGCAGATATACACGACTCTCCTGACTGCATGCTCCCCTTTTCTTGCTTGGGCTCCCGTGTCCCACTCTGAGCCTTGGTGTTCTCGCGCCTCCCGCTGAGCCCCGGTCTCCTCTAGACCCGCCTTTTACCACTCCAAGTCTCAGAGATCCCATTAAAAACCAAAAGCTTTCGCAGATCTCTTCCTGCTAGAAGTGGCCCCGGGTGGTCGCAGAAGAAGTCATCGTCTGTCCCTCCAGACCTGGTTGCTACAATGACTGGCCATTGTCAGTTGTGTGAAAACACCAAACGCGTGGTCGTTCCTGTCCCCACCAGCGGAGGCCACCGACCCAGGCTGTGCGCGCTGGACCGCAAGCTACAGCAGGTGAGCCTGGCAGCCACCGCGCACAAGCCTTTGCTGCCGGTGACCTTGCTTACCTCAAGGAATAATCACCTTTCTGCTTCCTGTTATTAATCTTAATGGTAACAATATCCTCTTGGGTCTTCATACTTGACAAATGGATCTCTCTGCTCTCTGGGAGGCAGTGGAAGAATCTGGAAGTGTTTCTTGACCTGTAATCTGTTACTGGAACACATTTTTTATTGATCACATCTCTACAGTACAGTGCAGTCCGATCAGTTGAACAAATGTATCAGGGCTTAAAATCCTCATTTGGTTTGCAACAGAGAAGTTGCTACAAGCTCAGGCACACCTGGTGAAAAGATCATCCTTCCTTCCCCCATGAATAAAACCTCGAGGCAGCGTTCAACTTCTAATCGGAAAGTGAACTTAGCACGGGGAGTCTCAAAGCCCAGCCTCCAAGGTTCTGAGCTAGTAGGTAGGGTTAGTGGAGAGACCAGAGCAGGTGATTTTTAGTAAATGGTTTTGAACCACATATTTGAGATGCCCTTTATTAGATGAGAGAACTTTGGACTCTGAAAGTTTAATTCCAGCTCAATGATGACCTTAGGCTTCAAATCTTGAATTTTCATTTCCAGTCTAGGAGAGGTGACTAGCAGTCCCCTCTTATCACATCTCATTTTCATGCAGATTGCATGTACAGACAACCTCTTCCCACAGACTGTGAATGTATCCACAACAGAAGTCATCACAAATCCTATCAATTTAACTCTGGGACAATGGAAGTACCGTAGAGCCTTATTCAGTTACCTCTGTTGAAAAGTGAGACACATATTAAAGAAGGCAGTAAGAAGAGTGTAATGGTAGAGAGTCAGTTAGTGGGCAGTCTATAAAAACCTAGCAATCAGGTGTAGCTAATGAAGGGATGACATTAATGGTCTCTGAGGACATAATTTATGGCAACATAACAATTTATGTACAGAATAGTGACATCGAAATTGCAAGGAATCAATGTATTCTGATACTAAATTAAGAAAATGACATAGATCTTTGAAGAATTTCTAAAAATGTTTAAAATAAAAGCTAAGTTTGGCACTTAAAATGATAAATTTGAGGTGAAGGTCATTCACCCAGCCAATATTTATTGAAAATCTATTATGTGCCAAGCACAGAAGACATCCCCCTCCGTGGAGCTTGTGTCCTAGTGGAGGGGATAAGTGTATTATGGATTGTATTGTCATGAAGATCATATTTAGAGTCAACCAACCTTTGAGAACAATGAGTGGGAGAAGAAGTAAGACGGTAAAGTACAATACAGCAACCACAAGTTCTATGCGGCTGTCTAAACTTAAATTGATTAAAATTAAATATCACTAAAAGATTCAGTTCTTCAGTTGCACTAGCCACTTTGAAGTGTTCAACAGCCACATGTAGCTAGTGGCTACTGTATTGGGATGATAGAGAGTCGTTATTTCTACTAGAGCTTTCTGTGATAATGAGTCTAGTAGACAGTGTTGATCTAGAATATGGTAGAAGATACACTGCAGTGGAAAGTCAAGCAGAACAGGATGACTGATCATGCTGGGAACAAGGGAGTTGTCATTTAAATAGATCTGAGACTGTCTCTTAGAAGGTGACATTTGAAGGAAGGCAGAGAAGAGAGGACGGCAAGCCATCAACATCGGAGGGAAGAGCATTCCAGGAGAGGGAACGAAAGCACAAATGCACTGAGGAGGAGCGAAGTCTGGGGCAGCCCAAGAATAATAGGGCGATCATGTGCCATGGGGCAGATGGAGGGGTTGTTAAAGACGTAAGTGGGGAGTACCTTACCTTCCAGTGAGGACGTCCCTTCCTGTTTGGAGAGCCACTGCATTGTTGTGTGGTGCGTAGACAATACAAGGGTGGAAACAGGGACCGGTTGGGAGACTTTGACATTAGAGCTGACCCTTGAACAGTGCAGGGGGTTGTGGGTGTGGCCACCCCACGCAAGCAAAAGTATGTGTATAACTCTTGACTCCCCCAAAACTTTAACTACCAATAGCCTATTGATTAGAAACCTTGCCGATAATTTGACAATCAACACATATCTTTATGTTCTATGTATTATATACCATATTCTTAACAAGCTAGAGGAAAGAAAATATTAAGAAAATCATTAGAGAAAACACATTTACCATACTATGTTTATTGAAAGATATTCTCATGGAAGTGGCCTCATGAAGTTTCAACCTGTGTTGTCCGCAGGTCAACCATAGTCTTAATAAGAGTTCATGGTGAGTTGGACCAACATGGTAGCAGTGGGGTGGGAAGCAATGGTCAGATTCTGGATATGCTGTGAAAGTAGAGATAAGAAGATTTTCTGGATTTCAGGGGTAAGGGAGAAGAGTCAAGGATGAACAAACCAGAGCAGTGGGCAGGAATGACTTATGTTCACTGAGATGTACAGTACTGTGAAAAAAGCAGATCTTATGGCAACAAGCAGAAGTTCAAGATAGGGCATATTAAGATTGGAACGCTTTTTGGACATGAGAGTGGAGAAGTCAAAGAGACAAAGGGATACATGGTCTGGGGTTCCGAGGGGAAGTCCAGGCCAGAGCTATAGCTCTGAAAGTCACCAGTATCTTGGCCATGAGACTGGATGAGGCCATATGACAGGTTAAGACTAGGTTGAGAAGAGTTCCTAGCAACCATCTGTGGACTAGACCATTATAAGGTCTCTGTGGTGAGGAGGAGTTAACACAGGAGGCAGAGAAGGAGGGGATCTGGGGGTGTGGTGTCCCAGAAGACAAGAGACTTCAGGGCATCCAAAATGTGGACAGGTCAGAGAGTCATGCCTCCTTCCTGATTTGCTGGATACGGTTTTGGAGTCCCACCTGTTATCCTGTCACAGGTATTAATGATGTCGTCTTTTCATTGTCAACATCCACATCATGATAAATTAGAATAGACTGTCACCCTCCTATTCTGTCAAGTGAGAAATGAACCATTGGATTTAACCCCGCAGAGGTCACTGGTGACCTTGACAAGGGGGTGGGAGTGGCGTGGTGGAACGGGTTCATGAGAGAACGGGGGCGGAGGTTTGGGAGACAGTCAGCATTGTCAGCTCTTCGGACAAGAAGTAGAGTGTGGCTGGCAGGGAAATGGGGTCAAGACAGGTTTTAGTTTTAGCTTTTGTTCTTATAATGTACGAAGAATAACAGCTCATTTGTATGCTGACGGGGAAGATCCAGTAGAGAGGAAAATTGATGATCCAGGGTAGAGAGAAGACATCTAGAGAAATGAGTGGGGCTGAGCTACGGTACACAATTAAGAGGGGGGCCCTCACCGGGGCACAGAAGAGAAGGACGGCTGTACTGGCTCGAGCAATGGGGGGGGTGTTGGGATCTGGCAGATGTTCTCTTGTACCCGATTAAATGCTTTTCAATAAGGTAGAAAGCCCAGGTCATCTGGTGAGAGAAAGGATGGAGGCGTAGGTGTGCGGGGAGGGGAGCCAGGGCAGGGGAGAAGGTGCAGCCCCTCGTCTAGCGGGGCGGGAGAGCACGGACAGGGAAAGGTATGGTGGCTGGGCGGCAACATCCCCTTGAGGACGGGCTGGTGAATTTCCACTGAGACCAAGGCCACCTGGCAGGTGTTTTTCTCCAGCTACCGTGAGCTGTGTGGGTGCGGGCCTGGAGAGGCGGAGAGCTGGATGTGCCCAGTACTTGTTTGACAAAGTCCTGCAGGCTGCGGAGAGCAGGGAAATGAGGCTTTATGATGATTCACGTTAATTGGAAAAAAAGAAAAAAAAAAAAAAGGTCAGTCTGTGCTAGCAGATGCATTTTTTTTAAAAAGCCCTTTTATTCATTAAAAATTTATTCTATAATTGATGTTCAGCTGGATCTGCTAAAACAAATAAATAAAGCTGTATTTAATTAGCTACAATATTTACATTTCAACACTTAATGAGCGCACAGCTATTAAAAGGGTTTGTTCTCTTAAGTAGATTGGAAATCTTCCTGCAGTTTCGCTTACCTTTTCCGCTGAGTCATTGCTTCCAGGGGTGGGTGTTCAGCCGTCAGGGCCCAGAAGGCGCTGGGAGGGACATTCCCTGGACAGCGGAGTCAGGCATGTGGGCAAAATGTCCCCCAGGGACCCGGCACGTGGGGCTGAGCAGAGAATACCACCTGCTAGTAATAAGCCAGGCTTTCTTGACCAGTTGTGCAAGGGTTCAGCCAAATTGTCCACTAATTAATTAGAATAACTGAAGTGGCAATTAATGAGGTTCAGCCACATTTTATCATTTTCATCTGCCTTTTTATCAGCATCACCTTGGTCCGCTCTTTCTCAGTCCGGATGTTTATCTCACCTGATAAACTCTGTGGCTTGAAAATGGGATTATTTCTTCCTATTTATAAAAGGAGCAAAGACTCCATGGAAAAATTTCAGAGAATACACAGAAGTTGAAAGGAGGGGAAGGCGCCCCCTAGTCAAAGGCAGCCGCTAACAGTGTTTTGTGTCTCTGTTTAGCCATGTTTTTCTGAAAAATCAGTCTCTAAGTATGAATCATTTCCAGCCTTCAGACAAGCACAGAAAATAATTCACAGGCAATCCAGAGTAACAGAGGTTACCATTTTGCTATATTTGCTTTTTGGTTTTTTTTAAGAAATCGAATACAGGTAGAGGTAAAGCCGCGTCTCCTCCTCGGCCTCCTCTCCCCGGAGGTAACTGCTGCCCGCGGCTGTTGCCTACAGCTCACTCATCAGTGGCTCTAGGTCTGGGGGCCCCAGTTTTGACAATGTGAGGAAACCCCGAGGGTTTTGTGGGTAGAGCTTCTGCCCAGCCCATGGCAATGGCCATCCCCACCCCCAAGACACTGCTGGGGCAGCCAGCAGGCTCACCCACTGACGCTTCTGTGGTATTTTTCAGCTATATTACAAGATTTCATTTTCTCCTTCTCCCAAAGCATGGAGGGTAAAACGGACCACCTCATGCAAATATTCAAATGTACGCAGCATGTTACGGCAATGACACCGTTCCCAGGTTCAGACGGTAAACAGTCCGTCTTGCTCTCTTGACTTCAGATTCCCACGGAGAGAAACACTGAGGGCCTAGATGGGGAGAGACACCAAGGAAACCTACAACAGCTTTAGAAGCCAAGGCCAGAGACTGACCATGCCTCTGTATTTAAGGAGTATTTTTTCCAGGTTTCGAGAAAAAGTCTCATGAACTCGCTGGTATGCAGGTCGTCAGGTCCTGGGAATGTTTTGCTTCTCCCACTGTAGGAGAGAGGGAGACTCCCTCTGCCCTCACTGCCATCGTGGGGCTCACTCCCCGAGGTTGCTGGAAGTGCACAGACATCCCTCACCCGCCTGTCTTTGAAAAGGAGACCGTCCAGTCTAAGAGGAAGGGATTCAGAATGACAGTTCGGTCAGCTGAGCTGGCCTGTCCTCCTCCGCTCCCTGGCCAGGGCTGACCCAGCCACCTGCAAACGCAGGACGAGAGCGGCCACGCGCTGGGTTCTGCCAGGCTGACTGATCTGGGCAGCCCGACCAACGCGACCCCGTAGTGTCAAGGACATTTTTTCCGGAACTTCCAGAAGCAGTTCCTGCTAAACGGGGAAGCGTCCTTCATGTGGCTGGCAGTCAGCCCTCTGCCTCTGCCACGGTCCTTACCAGCGTGAAGGAAGTAGGTGGTGCTGTGCCCGGTGGGCCTGGGGAAGAGCAGAAGATCCTCACAAACGTGGACACAGGTTCACTGCTGTGGACCAGGCTCGGTCTTGTCAGTAAACGGTACTGGGTTGATTAGATATCCCCACACATGGACACGGTTTGGATCTGTACCTTATGCTATGTAAAAAAAAAAAAAAAAAATCACCCCCAATGGATCACCCCTAACTGTGAAACCAGAAGCTATGAAACCCCTCGAAGACATTGCAGGAGAAAGTTGCTGTGATCTTGGGTTAGGCAACAGCTTCTTAGGACATCAAAAGCATGATCCAAGAGAGAAAAACAGAAACCTGATGCATCAGATTTCATTAAAATTAGTAACTTTGGCTCTGCCAGAGACACTGTTAAGAGAAAGAAAATGTCAGCTACAGACTTGGGGGGAAAATACTTGCCTCTAATCCTTCTTCAAGGACTTGTATGCAAAATATGTGAGGAACTCTCAAAACTCAATAGTAAGAAAACAATTCTGTTTTTGAAAATGGAAAAAAATTGGGACGGACATTTCACCATAAAGGAGATATGGACAGGGCGCCTGGGTGGCTCAGTGACCTCTGCCTTTGGTCAGGTCATAATCTAAGGGCTCTGGGATCGAGGCCTGCATCGGGCTCTCTGCTCTGCATGGAGGCTGCTTCCCCCCCCCCCCGCCTGCCTCTGTGCCTACTTGTGATCGCTCCCTCTGTCAAATAAATAAAAATTTAAAAATCTTTAAAAAAAAAAAAGATATGGATAGCATAAATGCAGATTAGCATCACAGTGAGATACCACTGTATACTTCTTCACAGAACAGCAATCAAACGGTAATGACAGGTGTGGGCAACGATGTGGAGGGCTGGAACTCAGGTACGGGGTGGGGGTTGCAAGACGGTGTGACCACTTTGGAAAATAGTGTGGCAGCTTCTTAGAATATGAAATGTGCACCTGTGATAGGACCCATCCTGCTCCCAGGTGTTTTCCCAAGAGAAATGAAAGCACGTATGCCTGAATGTGACTGTTCACTGCAGCTGTGTTTGTAGTAGCCGAAGACGGGAAACGGTCCAAGCATCCATGGGCCGGGGAAAGGAGAAGCACATTGAGGCGCGGCCATGCGGTAGAGCCCTACACGGCAACAGACAAGGAGCCATTGATAATGTCGCAACAGGAGTGAACATCAGTTATGCTCCGTGAAAGAACCCAGACGCAAGAAACTAAGCATAATCTACGATTCCATTCGTATACAGTTTTAGAAAATGCTAACTAATTTATAGGGATAGAAAGCAGGTCAGGGACCGCCTGGGGATGGAGAAGGGTCAGGGATGTCCGGAGCTATTCCCGAGAGACACAAGGAAACTTTGAGAAGGTGACGTGTTCGCTGTACTGAACACTAGCGTGGTGCAGGAGGACGTACAGATCTTAACACTTGCCAAACTGCGCTTTTAATATGTATCATTTAGTACACTGAATGAGTGTGTACACTGAACGACTCACTAAAGGAGTGTGTTGCTTATCCTCAGTGAAACTGTTTCTTTAAAAGACGGACGCCGTACAAACAAAGAAGAGTGGAAAAGGGAGAAGAGAGGAGGAAAGGAGAGGGAGGGGAGGCGAGAGGAGAGGCCGGCAGGAGCGGCGCGCCCACGGCATCGGGTCGCGGCTGCTGTGGAGACTCGGCAAAATAGCACAGAGGGACACTTTTACGTAAAAACACACTAAAGAAATGATTGAATAAGCAAATACTGATCAGGATGCACAAGATTAGCCAAGACTGTTGTGCCTAACTTGTAGAGGGGTTTTGGGGACCAGGCGTGGAAGAGGTTTATGACTTTCCAGAAGCAGGATCTGTAGAACTGGATGAGAGAGAGAGAAGTCCAGAGTGTCCTCAGAAAGTGTCACCCTGCCAGTCTCATGTGTGACACAGTGTGCCGAAGCCCAAAGGGGCAGGATAATGGCACAACGGGTCACTGTAGAACTGAGTTCCCATTTCCCAAAACGGGAACCTCTGAGAAGTGAGCTCTGAACGCCACAGCTCTTCCTGACAACGGTGGCCTTGGCATAGTCAGGGTTTTCTCCTGATTCCATTAAACACTGGCTAGCTCTCCGGGTGGGGCCACAGTCCTTCTAAAAGAAAGAGAAGATATACCACCACCATCCCGTTCCCCACTGGCAGAACAGGAGGAAGTGGGCTCGGTGAAGAAAATACACAGTTGGCAGCGTATTTCCAGAAAAAAAAATCAGTTTTATTTAAAGATTTGTTTCTGGGCATTTAAGCATATATGCCTTAGGTACTCTCAAATTAAAACAAAGAAACTGCTAATTCTAGTTGCTAGAGGTTTTTAAAGGTAGCTTCTTATTTCTATTCTTATTAGCTTGGATGGTTTTTGGTTTTTTTCCTCTACTCCTTAAAAGTTGTGGGCATAGCTTCTTTAATTAATTTTGTGGCCATTTATTTTCTAGAGTCAGTTTCTATTGCAAAGGTTAATCTATTCTTGGTCCATAAACACACTGTTCAGAATATTATCACTTTACAGGGCACCTGGGTGGCTCAGTCGGTTAAAGGTCTGCCTTTGGTTTGGGACATGATCCCAGGGTCCTGGGATCTGGCCGGCCCCACATTGGGCTCCCTGTTCAGCGGGCAGCCTGCTTCTCCCTCTCCCTCTGCCTGCTTGTGTTCCCTCTCTCGCTGTGTCTCTCTGTGTGTGTGTGTCAAATAAATAAAATCTTAAAAGAAAATATTATCATTTTGTATCTTCTTTTGATATTAATACAATAAATTCTTCTTCCTCCCCCACCACTAATTCTGACTATAGCATGGGGATCGACTTTGTAAATGTAATTTAAAAAATTTTATCCAGTATTTTCATTGTGGTAAAACACGCATAGATAAAAAATTTACCATCTTTACCATTAGTCAAGTGCCGTTAAGTAAGTCATACTGTGCACCCGTCACCACCATCTACCCCCAGAACTCTTTTTCTTCTTGTAAAATGGAAACCCTAGGCCCATAAAACACTAACTCCCCATTCTCTCTACCTCGCAGCCCCGGGACCCACTGTTCTACTTTGAGTCATACCCTATGTGTCTTTTTTTTGACTCGCTGGTTTCCCTTAGCAGAGTGTTCTCAAGGTGTATCCAGGTTTTAGCAGGTGTCAGGATTTCCTTCCTTTTTAAGGACAAATCACTGCACAGTCTCACCAGCAGTGTCCAAGGGTCCCAATTTCTTCACATCCTTGTGAACCCTTGTTGTTTCCCGATATTTTTGATGGCACCCATCCTATCAGGGTTGATGTATCATCTCACTGTAGTATTGGTTTGCATTTACTTAATGTTAAGTGTATTTTCATGTGCTAATTGGCCATTTCTATATCTTCTTAGGAGAAATGTCTGTTCATACCCTTTGCCCATTTCTGAATCAGGTTGCGTGGTTTTTGTTGTTGTTGTCAAGTCTTAGGGGTTCTCTATAAATTCTAGATATTAATTCCTTAGCAGATGTGCAATTTGTGAATATTTCCGCCCATTCTGTGGGTTGCCTTTTTCTCTGTTGACAGTGGCTTTTAACATACAGAATTTTAAAATTTTTATGAAACCCAATTTGCCACTTTTTCCTTTTGTTACCCTTGGGCCCTTTTTGGGCCCTTGGGGTGTTATTCAAGAAATCATTGCCAAATCCAAATGTATTTGGATTTGTTTTCTTCTAAGAATGATATTGTTTTAGGTCTCCATCTAAATCTTTGATCCAGTTTGGGTTAATTTTGTAGATAGTGCTAAGTAGAGTTCCAACTTCACTTTTTTGCATGTGGATATCCAGTTTTCCCAACACCATTTGTTGAAAAGATTGTCTTTTCTTATTGAGTGATCAGGGCACACTTGTCAAAAATGATTTGACCATATGTGAAAGGGTTTATTTCTGGGCTCTGTATTCTACTGCATTGGTCTCTACAGCTGTCTTACTCTAGTACCACACTGTTCTGATTACTGTAGCTTTGTAGTAAGTTTTGCAGTCAAGAAGTGTGAATCTTCTAGTTCTATTCATTATCAAGTTTGTTTTGGCTCTTGAGATGCCATATGACTTTTGTGACTTTTGTGATGAGTTTTTCTTTCTGGAAAAAAAATTCCATTGGAATTTTGATAGGGATTATCCTGAACCTGTAGATCAGTGGGTAATGTTGATATTTTAACAATATCAAAGACTTGCAGTCCATGAATTTGGAATGTACTAACAGTTACCCATGTCTTCTTGATTTCAGCGATGTTTTGTAGTTTTAATCATACAAATCTTTCACCTCAGTTAATTTAATTTCGAAGTATTTTGTTCTTTTTGGTGCTATTGTAAATGGAATTATTTTTATAATTTCCTTTTTAGATTGCTCATTGTTTGTATATAGAAATATAACTGATTTTTGCATGTTAAATTTATATGCTGCTACTTTGCTGCATTCATTTTTGTATGATGTCTGTAGGGTTTTCTATGTATAAAATCATATAATTTGCAAACAAAGTATTTTATGTATTCCTTTCCACTTGGATGTCTTTTTTTTTTTTTTTCCTAATTTCTCTGCCTGGAACTTCTAGGATTATACTGAATAGAAATAGAGTGGACATCTTGCCTTGTTCCTGACATGAAAGGAAAAGCTTTCAGTCTTTCACCATTGAGTTTGCTGTAGGTTTTTCGTATGTGGTTTTGTTATGTTGAGATTATTCCCTTCTGTTCCTAGTTGTTTTTTTTTTATTGTTTTTAATCATGAAAATGTTGAATTTTGTCAAATGATTTTTCTGTGTCTTTTTTCTGCATCAACTGAAATGAACATGTGGGGTTTTTTTCCTTCATTCTCTTAATAGTGTATTCCATTGTTCCATTTTCATACATTGAGCTGTTCTTGCATTCCGGGAATACATCCCACCTGATCATGCTGCATAATCTTTTAAATATGCAGCTTGCTAATATTCAGTTTGCTTGTATTTTCTTGAGGATTTTTGCATCAGTGTTCATAAGGGTATTGGTCTATAGTTTTCTTATATTAGTCTTTGTCTGTTTGTAATCAGAGTAAGGCTGGACCCATAAAATTAGTTAGGAAGAGTCCCCTCTTCAGTTTTCTGGGTTTTTTTTTTTTTTTGAAAAGTGTGAAAAGAACTGTATTAGTTTTTCTTTAAATCTTTGGTAGAATTCTCCCATGAAGTCTTTTGTTTTGTTGGATTTTTTAAAAAGATTGAATTTATCTATTCACTTGAGAGAGTGTGTGTGAGAGAGAGTGATCCCGAGCAGGAGGGAGGGGGAGGGGGAGAAGCAGACTCCCAAGTGAGCAGGGAGCCCAGTGCTGGACTCAGTCTGAGGACCCAGGGATCGTGACCTAAGCCAAAGGCAGATGCTTAACCTACTGAGCCACCCAGATGCTCTGTTTATCAGAGTTTTGACTCCCTATTCAATCTTCTTTCTAGTTATGGGTCTTTTCAGATTTTACACTTCTTTGTGATTTAATCTCGGTAGATTCTCTGGTTCTAGATTTTTGCCCATCTCTTCTAGGTTATCCAGTCTGTCAGCATATAGTTGTTGATCGCTCTCTCATAAACATTTCTATTTTATAGAACCGGTAGCAGTGTCCTTGCCTTCATTCTGGTTTTAGTAATCTGGGTTTTCTTTCTTTTCATACTTCATCTAGCTAACAGTTTGGCAATTTTGCTGATCCTTACACTTTGGGCTTTAGTAATTTTCTCTATTGTTTTTCTGTTCTCTGTTTTATTTATCTCTGTTCTAATCTATATTATTTCCTTCCTTCTGCTAACTGTGGATTGGCTTGTTCTTTTTGAATTGCTTAAGTGGTAAGATTAGGTTGTTGGTTTGGAAACCTTCTTATTCTTAAAGTGCTTATAGCTATGAACACACCATTAATACCATTTTTGCTGTGTTCCCTAAGTTTTGGTATGTTGCCTTTTTGTTTTCACTCACCTCCAGGATTTTTTTGTGTGACATTTCTTGTGATTTCTTCTTTTACCCATTGGTAGTTTAAAAGTGTGTTTGCCACAATTTTTTATATTTTCCAGTTTTCCTTTTGTTATTCATTTCTAACTTCATCCTGTTGTGGTCAGAAAAGACACCTTATATAATATCTATAAACACTTAATTTGTCGTCTAACATGTTGTATATCTTAGAAAATGTCTCATGCACTTGAGAAAAATGTATATGCTCTTGTTATATAGAGTGTTCTCTCTCTGTATCAGATTTAGTTGTTCTATTGTGTTAAGTTCTCTATTTCCTTACCTATTTCTGTTTGATTGTTCTATCCTTTGCTGAAATAGAGTATTAAAATCTCCAGCAATTATTGTAGAGATATTTCATGTGAAGTCTTACAGAGCTATTATTATAAAGTTAATTTTGTCTGATATTAGGAAGCCGCCTCTGTTATCCTTTGGTTATTATTTCTGTGGAATATTTTTTCCAGCTTTTCACTTTTAATTTATTTGTGTCCTTGGATCTAAAGTTATTCTCTTATAGATAGCACATAGTTGATGATATGTTTTAATCCCTTATGCCAATCTGTCTTTTGATTGAAGAATTAATCTTTTTATATTTAAAGTTATTACTGATAAGGAGAGACTTCTGTCATTTGCTGTTTGTTTTCTATATGCATTACAGCTTTCTTTTTGTTTTTAAGATTATTTATTTATTTGAGAATGAGAGAGGTCACAAGTAGGCAGAGAGGCAGTCAGAGAGAGAGGGGGAAGCAGGCCCCCCCACTGAGTGGAGAGCCCGATGCGGGGCTCGATCCCAGGATCCTGAGACCATGACCTGAACTGAAGGCAGAGGCTTAAACCACTGAGCCACCCAGGTGCCCCACAGCTTTTTTTTTTTTTAATCTCTCATTTCCTGCATTACTGTCTTCCATGGTGTTTAGTGATTTTTTTTTTTAAACAGGGAAATGTTTACCTTTCTCACTTTTTTGTTGCTATTGTACATTCTATAGCTATTTTCTTTGTGGTAACCAAGGGGATTACAATTACCATCCTAAATTTATAATAACCTAATTTGGATGTATAGCAGCTTAACCTCAATAATAAATAAAAGCTCTACTCCCTTACAGCTCCATCCCCATCCCTTCTAGGTGTTGATGTCACAAAAATTACTTCTTTATATATTGTGTGCCTCAAAACATGAACTAATAAGTCTTTCAAATTCTCAAGTATCTTAAATTATTTAGAAAACAAGATTTGGAGTCACAAATTAATAATACAGCCTTTAGACTAACAATTTTTAACAATTAAACTGTAAAAAATAGAAAATACAGTTACAGACCATTGTTAGAGTAAAACCAGCTTTTGAAATTGCTCGTGTGTTTACCTTTATTTCAGTCTTTATTTGTCCGTACAGCTTTGAGTTAATTACCATCTAGCATTCTTTTCATTTCAACTTGCAGGATTTGATTGAGTATTTCTTCCAGGGTAGGACTAGCGGTAACAAATTCCTCAGGTTTTCTATACCTGAAAATGTCTTAATGTCTCCCTTACTTTTTTTTTTTTTAAGATTTTATTTATTTATTTGACAGAAAGAAATCACAAGTAGACGGAGAGGCAGGCAGAGAGAGAGAGAGGGAAGCAGGCTCCCTGCTGAGCAGAGAGCCCAATGTGGGACTCGATCCCAGGACCCTGAGATCATGACCTGAGCCGAAGGCAGCGGCTTAACCCACTGAGCCACCCAGGCGACCCTCCCTTACTTTTGAAGGACAGTTTTTCCAGGTACAGGATTCTTGGTCCCTGGTTCTTTTCTTCTAGCACTTCGATTGTATCTGGCCTCAGACATTTCTGATGAGAAATCTACTCGTAATCCTATGGAGGATTCCTTGTATATAATGATTCACTTTGCTTTTGCTGCTTGAAAGACTCTCTTTTTTCTTTCGCTTTCAAAAGTTTGCTTATAATGTGTCTGGGTGTGGATTTCTGAGTTGATCTTACGGGAGTTTACCGAGCTCTTGGTTGTTTATATTCATGTCTTTCATCAAATTTGGGGTGTTTTCAGCCAGTATTTCTCCAAGTATTCTTTCCAGTCTTTTCTCCTTCTTCCTTCTGGGACACCCACAGTGCATATTTTGGTCCTTTTGGTAGTGTCCTACAGGTCATATCTGCTCTGCTCATTGTTTCTTCAATCTTTTTTCTTTCTCTTTCTCAGTGCCAATAATTTACATTGCCCTCTTTACAAGTTCACGGAGTCTTCTGCCTGCTCAGATCTGCCTTTGAATCTCTCTAGTGAATTTTCAACTCGCTTACTCTAATTCTCATAGGCAGAATTTCTTATTGGTTTCTAAGTTTTCATTCTCTTTATTGATATTTTCATTTTTTTCATACTTTGTTTACTTTATCCACATCTTCTGTTAGTTCTTTGAGCATGTTTAAGGTGGTTTTAAAAAGTCTTTGGCTACTATATCTACCATCACGTCTTAGTTCAGGGACAGTTTCTGTTGCTTTAATTTTTCCTTTGAATGTCTCATACTTTCTTGTTTCTTTGTATGCCTTGTGACTTTTTTGTTGTTGAAAACTGGACATTTGAAATGACAATTCAGATTATTCTCATTACTCTGGAAATAAGTCTTCACTTTCTCTGTGGTTTGCTGTTTTTTAGGCTTTTTAATTGTTTTATTTTTGCTTTGATTGTTGTAGGCTCGCTCTGTGCCATGGGTCAACTTCAGTTGTAAACTTAAGGTCTTCTCAGGTCTTTCCTGAGCCTGTGCCTTTCCCTGGACATGCACAGTCACTTTCTAATTTTCCCTGTATATGTCATTATTTTTTTAATGTCCTAGTCTTTAATGTTTGGCTTCCATAGGAGAAAAAGAGAAAAATGCAGGGGGATAGGGGAGAGCATCAGGCTATTTAAATCTCCTAAAAATTACTTCAGCCAGAGAGGAGGGTTTTGCAGCAGAAGGGGGAAGTACAAAGACAATGACCACCTGCCTCTTTGTCTACACCATTATGATCAGAAGCAGCAATCAGGGATCAGAGCACAGATCCCAGATATTTGGAGGACAGAGTCCTTTTTGCCCAGCTGGCTCCAGCAAGTTTATGAGCCAGCTTCTTCAGGAACGTGTGCACAGCTGCCTGCCATAGAGCTGGGGGCATGGATTGGGATGCGTAGCTGCTGTTCTGCTAAGAGCTAAAATTGACTACAGTTAACCATGATTTACCATCTAAGTCTTTCTCTAGAAGTTGCTAGCCTCTAACAGACTTCAGAATTCCAATATAGTTGTGTCAGACAGATTTCGACTTTTGTTTAGGTGGGGAGACAGATTCTGGGTGCTTCCTAATCCACCGTGTTTCCAGAATCCTCCCAGCATAAATGTTTTGAAAGCAAAAGTAAAGAAAAAAAAGGTAATAGATTTGAAAACAAAAAACTGAGACTTTTATAAGTGAAAGTACGATAAATTAAATAGTGATAAACAAGCAATGTCTATCATATATTTATAACATGTAAATAGATCTCATAAACCAACAACAACTGAGTCAGAAAAGAGTTCAGGTATCTGCAAATCTGTAAGCATGATTTAGCATGGCTCTGTTTGCTCTTGCAGTCCTGATAGAGCTGTCCCGAAATAATGTAGATCTTTGATGAGTGAAAGAACACCACACAAAAGAAATAGAAAGGGAAGGGGGAGGAAGAGGAAGAGGAAAATAAAAAGAAAAGGAAGGAAATACTAGGCAAGGTGGTTCCCATCTTTCCCACAACCCACCATCAAACAGATGCAAATCCACACAAAAATGTCCCTTTTTTTTTAAGTCCCTTTTTATGTTTCTAGTGGTATTTTGATACATTTTGTGGTTTTCTGTTGTTGTAAGTGAAATTTTTTCCCTCCTATTTTGTGATAGACTTGTTCTGATATATAGGCTAGCTATCGATTTTGGATGTTTACTTCCATTGGATGATCACTTTCTATTAGTTCACACAATGTCACCTTACATGCTCTTAGATTTTTCTAGTAGACAAATTATCTGCAAATAAAGTATTTTTTTTCTTAACATGATTTTTTTCTATTTTATGCTTAGCCTATATTTGTTTGAAATTCCAGTGTAACATTAAATTGTTTTGAAGCTGAAAGGCATCCATTATTATCCCTAATTTTTAAATGGATCATATCTAGGCTTTAGCATCCAGTAGAATGCTGACAAATGGTTTCAATTAGATATTCTCAATCATGTTAAGGATTCTGTTCATTCCTTGTTAACTTGCTAAAAGGTTTAAAAATTTTTAAACAAATACTGCTTTTGATCAAATCTCTTTCCAACATCTATCAATTAAACACATTTTAACCTATATCATTTTGTATTAATAAACTTAATTAAAATAAATAGCAAAAAGAGGGAAACTTCTGCAGTGTTATTAAATGTGTATAATACAGTAGTACATATTACAGAGATAATATAAACTAGCATGTGTATTGCATAACACATATATATGCAATAAATATTTTAAAACCTGCCTAATATTAAATAATTTTTGCATTCCTCAGAAAATTTCTATTAATATACTTTTAAGTTTTATTTGCTACTCTTTCCAAATTGGTAATTTTTCTTGGGACTTTTCATTTACATAAAATGAGCATCATGTCACATCAGTAAATGTTATTCTACAAAAGTAATTTTAAGTTAACTTTCTATTGAATCTAACGTATAAAAATAAAAGTACACGAATCTTAACATAGACCTCAATGAATTTTCATCAACCTCACACCTTACCAAACAGCACCCAGAGCACAGAATGAAGTATCAACAGCACTTCAAATGCCCTAGAAATGCCTCTCGTAGTAACGCAGTGCCAAGGTTAACCATGTGACAAAAGTATGTTTTAATGGCTGCATGGGGAAGCCAGTGAGGCAAGAAGTCAGTTAAAGTAGGACTCTGAGAACCCCAGTGGATTAGTTTTCTATTACCTACATGACAGATTTTCACAGACTAAGTGGTTGCAAATAGCACAAACTTGCAGTCTCCCAGTTCCCTTTGGTCAGGAGCCTGGGGATGGCTCGGCTGGGTCCTCTGCTCTGGGCTTCAGCAGGTGGCAGCTGCAGTGTGGTGCTCATTTGGAGTTCAGGCTTGTCCAGGCTCATTCTGGTTTGTTGTCAGAATTGAGTTTCTTGTGAGCTACAGGTCTGATCTTCCTGTTTAGTTAACTAGCTGCGGGTCAGGGGTCACTCTCAGCTCCTAGAGGCTGCCCACAGTTCCTTGTCATGGGGACCACAGGTCACAACGTGCATATTTGCTTTCCCCAGACCAGGAAGAAAAGTATATCTCACTGGTTTCACCATCCATCCATCCATCCATCCATCTATCCATCCATCCATTCATTTAGTCTCCACACCCAGCATGGAGCCCAATCTAGGGCTTGAACTTAACAACTCTGAGATCAAGACCTGAGCTGAGAGGAAGAATCAGATGTTTAACTGACTAAGCCACCCAGGTGTCTTTGGTTTCACATTTTAAAAAAGGGCCTTGTGATTCAATCAGGTCCTCCCAATGTAATTTCCATTTTGATTAACTCAAAGTGAACTGAAATTAATCATGGAAGTGATATTCCACCCCCAAAGGGAAGGGAATCATAGAAAACTGTGGGTCACTGAGGATAATCTTAAAATTCTACCTATCACATAACAGAGAGAAATATATATATTTTTCTGTTTGCCACGAGAGGCTACTTGAAGGATCCTAATCATGAGGTAGGAGGTCTGACTTACATGTTGAAGAACACGGATATCAGTAGAGGCTCCATAAAGGACAAAGCTCACTGGGTGCCTTGTGGAGGAGTGATCAGATTTGGGCTTCATTCATTAGGAAATAGGATTTCCTCCATTTTCGGAGGTCAAGAGAAGGACAGGGAAGTGTAACTGTAGAGCTCAAGTTGGCACAGACTACATTCTAGATTCCTGCTCTAGTTAGGCGTCCAACAGAGTTCACAGTTGATGGGCGTACATGGAGCTCAAGGGAGAGATCAGAGCTGGAAATGGGACTGAGAAATGATCAGCCAGAATACAAAGTCAGCTCCAGACGCTTGACAAGAGACCAGGAGGGAAGATGGAGAGAGGCCAGCAGATTCCCGAGGATGCCACAATTTCTTTGATTATATTTCTTGGTCTTACAGTCAGGCACATCAATAAGCTCCTGCCCAGAGTCTTCCTAGAAGTGACCCCATTGCTTTGCGGTCTGTTTTCTATGGCATCAACTTAGCAGGGTTGTTGTTTTTTTTCTTTATAGATTCTCTGTTGAGTCAAATTCTTGCCTCAACAGAGAATTCTTTTTTTTTTTTTTTAAGATTTTTATTTATTTATTTGACAGATCACAAGTAGGCAGAGAGGCAGGCAGAGAAAGAAGGAGGAAGCAGGCTCCCCACTGAGCAGAGAGCCCGATGCGGAGCTTGATTCCAGGACCCTGGGATCATGACCTGAGCTGAAGGCAGAGGCTTTAACCCACTGAGCCACCCAGGTGCCCCTCAACAGAGAATTCTTGCCTACACATTGAGTTCTTGTCATTGGATGGGGCTTCTTTTCTATCCATTTGATCAAACTTCCTATCTGAATTTCTAGTTTTAGTTTTTAGTTTCTCCTCGTGGGCAGCTCTAATGTGCTTGCCATGGCTGGGTTCTTCGATAGGCCGAACCAATGGAATTAAAAGTAACCAGAGTGCCTTACTTAGAAAAAACAGTGAGCAAAATGTGGGTATTTGGATACTGGTCAAGAAAACATATCCAAACATGAGTTTGCCATGATTGCTTGAACCTTTCTGGCAATTACAGATCTAGAATCTGGAATAGATTCATCTGCCTATCCTAGTTCAAGGTGCTCAGACCTAACAGCATGTTAGTCTCCAGCACGAGTAGATCTTTACTCAATCTACCCTTGATTGTTCAAGGAGGAATAAGCCTCACATCTAGAGCTGCTCGTAACCAGTAACTTCACTGATCACAAGATGCTAGCTGCTCCGGATTAGGCACATGATTTCCTGTCCAGCACAGGAAGGTCAGAGAAAGATCAGATGACCACACAAAGTTAGTGCTACCCTCTGGGAAATCAGGCATTATTCGCACACCAGGCGATTCCAGGCAAAACTCCCCCGCCTCCAACCCCATTCGTGTCCATTTGGATCTCTTGGATGGCCTAGTAGACCTAGTAGACCAGCAGCCCCGGAAACCTCTAATGAAACTGCCCTCAGTGCCCTTAGGGACCTAGAAAGGTCCGTATCAGGTTCAAGTGAAATCCCTGAGGCAGGAAGCCCACTCAGCATTTTGGGATATTCTCCTGGAATGCAGATTTGATGCCTACAGAATTCTTCTGAGAGTGGGGCCCACATCTGTCACCTGACTCTGTTGAATAATAGCTGAAGGGATTAAATAGCAGATTTTATGAGGACAAGAAATTTAAGTGAGCAGAGCTTCAAACAAATCATGGGCAGTGATTATGGGTACCTTGAAGTGAGGGAAGAGTTGGTGCCACCACAAGTAGAAACCCAAGAAATTTTCATAGAGGGACTGACTTGTTCTTGCAAATACAGCACACATACACACCAGTTTGCTTCATCCATGATTAACCACACGTCTCCATGCATCAGGAATTGGAGAAGACCTTGTGGAGATATGGGTAGGGAGTATCTGTTCTGTCTGACTTTCCTTCCTTATTCTGTCTCTGTGTATCTGATGAAAATGGTCCCCTTTGAAGATCCACATAAGACCAGGCATTCATCTTATAATGTAAGCTACCTTGAATTAGGTGTTTTCCATTATCCCTGTTGGTATATCAGTCACTTGGAGTTCTCTGTGGAGTCTTCCCCTGCTGTAAGTACCCCCGCAGCAAATGCTCCCGTTATATTCAATGAGGAGAGCACCACAGCTCAGGCACTCCGTGAGGGCTTCTTTATGTGCACCCATTGCTCTGAAGCCTTCCTCACTGCCTATATTCCTTCACTTCCAACTGCCTCTCCTGGCAGTGGTGGGGGCTTTAATGTTGCAGCATAATGTTGACGGGGTGATCAAAGTCATGCCATGTTTTATGGCTTATGCCATGACCATGGGTCTGTGTCACCCTGGGCTCAATTAGGGAGAACTACCAGCAGTGGCTGTTCCATCCCACACTCAGCCAAGTGCACTGATGGGGCAGTGCCAGGTGACGTGACCAAGAAGGGCAAGATTGGATTTGGTTCTGGTCTGATATCCTTCACTGGTGCAGAAACTTTCAAGTGTTAAATGGCAGGAGAAACCAGATCAGATGAATTGAGGGCACACCAAGTATGAGAGTCACTGTTCAGTCTTAAATTCGATAGGCAAGGGTCATGCTATGAATTGGGAGTCCAAGGTTGAAGTGGAAATCCAAGTTCATAGGAGCCTCTGGAACAATCCTCAGCCTTCCCTTCAAAGACAGCATTGAGCGATAGGGAGAGTGGGCCGAGGGTTGATGGAGTGTCCTTAGGTAAACAAAGGAAAAACTGTTCCCAAGGAGAGGGGCCCCGCCACTTGGAGCTCAGGAAGTCCGTTCAGTTTAAATCTTCTGTAACTTTTTTTTTTTTTTAATCATCGCCTTATTTCTTATGCACCAGGATTCTGCAACTCTCTGGCCTGCTTTCTTGATAACAGAAATACAGAATGAGCATTGTTCCTGTGAACACTGTGTGCTCTTTGGCGCCTCTGAACCATGAGGAACTCAGGCACTACTTATTACTTATTATTTTCTTCTCTAATTATTGTTTTATATTTTCATCAAACATCTTGGTTAAAAATACCTTGGTCCTTGGCCCCTCTCCAATGGGAGAAGTAATCACACGGTTTACATTAGAATTAAACAAAGTGCAGAGCCCTTGCCCACGTGATCACTCACAGCCACTTCCCGCTTCAGCCGCTGGCCTGATGAAGTGAGTGAGGGCACCTCCACTGGCCAAGAGAGCAGAACAGATGAGGGAAAAGGAGTTGGTGAGATGCTCAGGTGGCTGGAGACGGGAATGAAGGAATGGATGGGGGTAATACCCCCCTGATGATTTCCAAGGGGCTCAATCCTTTGAAATGCCCCAGAGAGCAGTCAACTTGACACCGAAATTGTATCATCCTGAATACTATGCATCTTAAAAGAGATCGCTGGATTTCTACTAGAGTAGTTAATTCTCCAAGCATCCCCTGAAGAACTTCATAAGGCATGGGTTCTTGATAAAGCAATACCTCTTGAGATGGCAAGGGTCTGGTGGGAGACCAGCACACCTGCTTTTGTAGTAAGAGCTCAGACCACATTTTCAGCACCACTTTAATGCACGTCTTTATTTTTAACTGCCCATGGCACACATCGATGCACGCAATTGTGTATCACTTTCTTCTTCTTAGTACAAAGTTTGAGCTTAAACCATATTCCCATTTGGTATGAATGTTCTGCATCACTTCCTGCGATTGGCAGGTCTTATACAGAACCTCCGAACAGCACACGATTTCTTACAACATAGACCCCTTCTCGTGACAGCTTTAGTGTTGTTCTGAATTACAGCATAATGTTGAGATGTATCAAAGAACTCTGGGATTTTGTGCTGTTCGTATGTAGTGAAGCCCTAATTCCTTTTTCTCTCTTTATTAAATTCTGTTTGGCTTCACATTAAATAGTTTCTTTTGATACCCTGACAGGTATCACTCTCTGAGTGATAGACATGCACAACAAAAGAATCAGCCACGTAGTATCTCCAAGTTTGAAAATTTCTGTGATCTTTTGAGACTGATCTGGCACTGTCTGCTTCCTTAATTGTGTTGTCTGCATGAAACTGCCAATCTTCATTGTTCAGAGTAACCTTTTAATTGCTGCACAACTGTGTACTTTTTTTAATTATGAAAAAATTTTTAAGTTGGAAAAAGACCTTTTCCACAAACACCAGTGTAGGCATCTGCAGAAGTAACAAACATCACTAACTTCCTGCCTTTGCTTCTGACTTTTCCTTTCCTCTTAAAATAAGCAACATGGTAGTGATCTAGTTGATCCCCCTTTTGTGTGCCATGTCAGTACCTCTCCCCTGCTGACGTTTTCAGAGTGAACCATTATCATGAGTTTGGGGTATTTCCTGGAGATCATTTTTTAAGCAAAAATCAAGGACCCAAATTTAAAGTTCCACCATCTTCTTGGTTCCTATTCCAGCCCCTATACACACACACACACACCCCAATTTAGGGTGATTTATATACCCAAAAGTCCAGAACTATTAAGATCCCAGAGGAGAAATAGGAGAATATCTTTACAATCTAGAGACAGGGAGAGGGTTTCCGGATAGAACACAAAATTACCTACCACAAAAAATCGATACATTGAACTTAACAAAAGGTAGGAACTTCTGGTCTTTAGTAAGAGCCACTGAAGATAGGAAATGGCAAGCCACAGATTAGGAAAAAATATTTTCAGTTCATCTATCTGAGAAAAGATCTGTATGCAGGATAGATTTTTTTTCTAAATGTTCAAACTGAACAATAAAAAGACAACCCAATAAAGAATGTGCACGCTATCTGACCACTTCACCAAATAAAATACACAAAGGCCCAGTAAGCACAATAAAGATGTGCAAAATCGTTTGTCTCAGAAAAACTGCAAGTTAAAACAGCCATGAATTACCTACCTATTCTCACAATAGAGGCTTAAGTTTAGAAGACTGGCAATATCAAACATTGGCAAGGATTTAGAGTAAGTATGGTTCTAGTACATTACTGATAACAAAGAAGAATGGTACAACCAATCTGGAAAACTGTTCAGCTGTCTTTTATAGAATTAAACGTACACTTTCCCAATGTCCCAAGGTTTTCTCTCCAAGTAATTTCCCAAGAGAAAGGAAAATATGGGTCTGTGAAGTGTTGTGTACCAGATTGGTCCTAGCAGCCTTAATCACCATAGTGGCCAACCAGAAACAACCTAGTATCCATCAGCAGGAAATTGAATAAATAAAACTGTAGCAAATATGTACAATGAAGTTCTATTTGGGGATAAAATGGAATGAATGAATCATGAACGATCACTGTGAATGACTCTTACAATGATCACGTCTGCCCCATAGGATTCTACAAGATTTATATAGAACCTCTTAATAGAGCCTTGTCTTACATGGTCCACGAGCATTGCCTTCTGTCCCCGATTTGTGCAGGCTCATCAAAGCCGTGGCTTATGGCCATGAGGATTGGCAAAACCTCTTAGGAAGAAAGCCAGCTCAGAGCTCTCCTTAATTCTCTGGATTCCTGCCTGCACTTAGAGTTTGAAGAACCCTGACTTTCCTGCCAGTTCAGATACTTCTGTTGGTTTTGTGCCTCGGGTACAGAGTGGACTCAATCCTATTTCTCAGTATATGGTACAACGTCACCTCACATCCTTATAAAAAACCTCCCTCTTATTTAATTTATGTATTTCCTTTCCCCACCCCTGTTTTGCCTCCATCCCTTTTTATCATGGGTAAAGTTCGTATTTTTGTTCTGAGTACACGTTCTTAAGGTAAAGTTCGTATTTTTAGGGTAAAGTTATTTTTGTTTTGAGTACACGTTCTTCTCACGGACATACATGGTATTATTTTTTCATTCATTTATGAAATACTTACTGAACATCCCCAGTATATGCCAGGTGCTCTTCTAGGCACAGGAATACAACAGTAGTCAAAACGGACAAAACCTATTTCATTCAGTCCCTTTAAACTCTGCTTTTAAGAATTAGCCATCTCTGTGTGCACCCACCCCCCTCCCACTGCATCCTTGCTAACTCCAGAGTCTCTGAGGGGCTTGCTATTCTTTTAAGTATGGATCCTTTTAGAATTTCTTCTCCACTTAATCCCAGGGAAAATACTGTCAAAAAAATTTTTTTTCTTTTTCCATAAATACCATACTCGTGTAGCATATTTTAACTTTAATTTAATTTACTTATTTATTTTTGAGAGAGGCCAAGTGAGTGTGCAAGCAGAGGGGAGGGGCAGAGAGAGAATCTCAAGCAGGCTTCATGCTTATTACAGAGCCTGATGCAGGGATTGATCCCAGGACCCTGAGATCATGATCTGAGCCAAAACCAAGAGTCAGATGCTTAACCAGCTGAGCCACACAGGCACCCCCCCCCCCCGCCAACATTCTTGGTTTTAGTTCACTCAGCAGTTTGTCACTATACTGAGCAATCATACCTTTTAAACTACTGTGAAGTTTCCATATTAAATATATCAAGTATTTTACTTGGCCATTTTCTTGCTGATGGACACTGGGTTCCAGTGTTGTTGTTATTGTTGTTTTGGCTTTTACAAAAATCCTGCAGGAAACATGACAGTTTTTGCCTCCGTGTGCACATACCAGGGAGGGTTTCTCTAGGGGAGATCAGGGAAGTCAAAATGGTATGTTATACACACATTTTCAACTTTGATAGATACTGTCAAATCACCTTTAGCGGTTGCCATCCCAACATAGAAGACCTCTGCTCACCACATTCTCCCCAAGCTGTGATACCATCACATGTTAAATTTGTTACCAACTTGATGGGTTAAAAATAACATCTTGTATTTTTAACTTTCATTGCTTCAACTGCTTTGATTTCTAATAAGGTTAAACAATTTTAATGTATGTAGTGGTCACTCATATTTCCTCCTCAGGTATTCATTTTCCTCTTGATTTACCTGTCCTTTTCTATTTACACTCCCTTCACAGTCTGGAGGCGAATATCTTGCTGATTATGTTGCAAACATCTTTTCACCATGCAGGGGTTTTAAATTTTCACTTAGGTAAAGCTCTTTATCTTTCCCTTCTGGCTATTGTTTTTGTCTTATTTAAGGTGTTTATAATTATATTTACATGTTAATATATGTTAATATACTAATAATAAATTATTTTATATAGTTATGTATGTATTGTATTTGCTTCTGTTTTCGAATTTGTGTATTTCATCTGCCTGAAACTTATTTTTATAGATATCCTAAGCATGTGGCTTTTTTTACATAGATAGGCAGTGGTCCCAACTCCTCTGAATCCTGGACCTAAGTGATCTCAACTGCCACCTTCCTGCTAAATTCTTCCGTATAGTCAGTGTATTTCTGAACTCCATAATGTTCCACTGATATGGACTCTGTTCTATTTATGTACAGTACTATGTAGGTTCACGGTACATCTCGACATCTGGTAGTGCAAGTCTATGTTCTTTTGTTTTTTATCTTGGACGCTTCCTGCTTATTTTCTTTGTCATATACATTTTAGGATCGATGTAATACTTCCCTGACAAATCCGGCTTAGATTCTGATTGGGATTAAATTGAATACTTCATTAATTTCATAATGGGTATATTTAGAATAGCTAGTCTTTTCATCCATGGATACATTGTTTCTCTTGCTTTATTGAAGATTTTTATGGCCTGGGTAGCTATTTTAATAGTTTTTTTTTCCCCTTAGATTCATTCCTAGGTATTTGAATTTTTTTCTGTAATAAATGACATCTGTTTTTACCACTGTATTTATGAATGAGTTACCATCGATGATGAGAAAGTGTTGAATTTGTGCTCTGACCCTTTATCTGGCCATCTTGGAGTACTTTCTTATTCATTAAAATTTCTGTGAATCTGCCGACACGTGTTTTGTTATGGTCCTGATGATGGCTTCTCTTCCGGTTTCTTCTTCAGCTATGCTATTTACTGACAAGCAACCCAGGGCCAGATTATCATAATGTTCACCTCTGTTCTTTAGGTCCACATTTCTGGTAAGCTTTGCAAGTTCATTTTCTATAACCTGAGCTGGAGTTTACACTCATTGGCTCGGCTCTTTATTACCTCTCCTGCTGTTTTTTCTATTATGTTTTCAGAATCCTTGAGTTTCTTTTACTTCTCTTGGTGAATTCCCTTTTGTTCTTAACTTAATTTTTTTTTATCCCAGTCTTAAATCATAGCTTTTGCTTCATAAATAAAATTTTATGGTGTGTGTGTGTGTGTGTGTGTGTGTGTGTGTTTCACTGAGAACACAAAATAAATGCTTTGTGAGATTTTTCCCGTAAGGAACCTCCTGAGTGCTACACCTTTTCTCTGCCTCTGTGGCTACCTCTCTTTTTACTATGTAGGAAGTTGTTTTTGCAATATTCTTTGGTGTTTTTATTTCTCTTTACCGTTCAAAGAGGAAAGATCTAGCCTCGGTGGGTGATCTCAGAGCACAGAATGAATGGATGTTTCGTCTTCGTCTTTCACCTTCTGGGTGTCAGTAGAATTCCAAAATCGGTTCCTGACCTCAAGAGACCACTCAGTTTCAAGATGGCTGCCAATGGCAAATTTGATCAGCAAAGAGTAAATTTGGTGCAGTCTGGGGGAGGAGAATCCATCACCCTTTCTTGTGATTATGGAAGTATGCTTCTTCTGACTAATCTGACACAGTCTGATTGTCTTAACAAGAATAATACAGAGAAGATGGAATTGCTGGAGTATCCCTCCTAGGGCATCTGTTCTTCCTCTCGTTCTTGAAACTGACTTCACTTCTCTGATGGTTAATTTTATATGCCACGCTAGGCCACGCTGTGCTCAGAGATTTGGTCTAATATTAATTCTGTGTGTGTCTGTGAGGGTGTTTTTGGATGAGATTAACACTTGAATCAGTAGACTGAGTCAAGCAGGCTGTCCTCCCTAATGTGGGTGGACCTCACCCTTTCGGAGAAAAGCCTGAGTAGAACATAAAAGCTCAGTAAAAGAAATTCCTCTTGCCTGACAGCTTTTTCTAAGTGGGCCATCACTTTTTGCCTCCCTTCAGACGTGACTTGAAATATGAGCTCTTCCTAGATCTTGAGCCCTCAGATTGGTGTATGATCTCTTGTCCTGGGATCTCCAGTTTGCCAAATCACCTTGCAGATCTTGAGTCTGGTCAGCCACCTCCAGAATTACATGAACCAGCTCCTGCATTGAATTGCATAGCCAATTCCTAATAAATAGGAGAAACATATGTATCTCCTTTCTGTTTGTCTGGAGAGCCATCACTAACACAGCTTCCCAAGGAGCAGCCTTGGTGCCTTTCCTGTTCAACAAACAACAGAGCATTGTTGTTACGTTCAGGACCATGGACAAGGCCTGGTTCCGGCTCCAGCATCTCCCAAGGGTCCTCTAATCTCTGCAAGATAAGAGTCAGAATTGCAGAAAGTACACCATTTGAGGGGTTGCAACTTCCCTAGCCCTTGACACAAGTGTATACCCAACGAGAACAGTACTTATCTCCTCAGGGTGATTCTTGGTTGGTGTATCCTTGGTTGGTGTATCTCTTGCCTTCTAAATGCCCCAGTCATTGCTGGAGATCTGCTCTCCTTCTGTGGGGCTCACAGTGATCAGAGGCAGGTGGGATCCAGGGGGCGCCGTCAAAACCCAGCAGGAAAACCCCACAGGAAAACCCAAGGTAGCCCCAGAAATGACGAGTTAGAATCGCCTGGATTCTGAGGGCTGGGCCCCACCACCAGAGTCTCTCCATTTCTAACAATTTCCCCAGCAGTGCTAATGAACCTCTACATTAGGGTTCAGGACTAGAGAGAGGGCTAGAGAAAATACAGCATTAAGGAAACAGGAGCCTTGCACCAAAGTCAGGAGGCAGAGGGCAAGACTGAAGGAAGACCAGGACTCAGGCATGGACAGCGCCAAGATAAGAGTTTGTTTTCACCGGACGCCATCCTCTAAAAGTGGAGACGGCGTGGGCTGTAGAAACACACAGGGCTGGGCCGCACCAAGAGAAAAACACAAGTGTGAAGGAAACCCTGCCCAGGCCCCCTCTTGAGTCCCTTCCTTATGGCAGGTCGAGTGTGTGCCAAATGGGAAGAGTGACAGAGTCTGCCGGTACGGGTGTCCGAAACCAAATGTTCAGTTGACTTAGATTTTTGGACTTGGTTTGCTTTATCAGGAGATAGGAACATTGTGAAACTAAATTAATAAGGCACATTACAGAGCTTAGATGGGGGAGAGGGTGTTGCCTACTGTTCATGATGTTTGAGGTTTCCAGTAAGTCATAGAACCTTAAGTTAAGGCAGAATTTACTATATGATGCTGTTTCATATTGACTGACAACGAATCCGTGTTACCACTGTTTCTTAGTTTAGGTTCCCTGCCTTCTCTTGCCGTCTGCCCTCCTCGTCGAGTGCCGCGGTTCCCTCTGTCGCTCCCATCCAGTTCATACTAATCCCTCCCCAGCATCTTAAAAACTTTAATTAGCTATTTTGATATATCCCCTAAGAACTCTGGAGTCTGATTCATCAAAATGATAACAAGAAGGTATTTTGGGAATTTGTTCCAATTTAAATGACTAAATTATTTCTTCATTTGTTATTTATCTGCCTATGGATATTCTAATGCCTGATACCATATTTACACCCGAGAAGCTGGCTATCTGTGAGCCAGCTTTTCTGGGATGAGCAGAGCATAAACTTGGAACCCGAGTTGTGTCCTATAACAAAATATTCTTGAGTCACTGTAGAGGCGTCAGGTAAGACTAAGTGAGAAGAAGGTGGGTGTGACTTCAAACCTTTTCCCTGCACAGAGCAAATGTCAGCTGTAGGAACGGAGGGACATCAGGCAGGGGAGGACGTAGAGCCCCTCATGAATCCAGCCCAAGCCTGGACCTTCCGAAAAGAGCTTTGCCACCCCAGGAAAATCAGGTGTCTGCTCTTTTAGCCCGCCTGACAAAGAAAGAAAAGACGTATCCCCACGTGCTCCTTGTGCAGAAGTGCCAGAACTCTCCCCTTTTACGGTTCATCTCTGTCAGCACCAGCAAGTTGAGCTTGCCATAGACTACAGCTACAGAGCGGCTGAGCTCAGTGCCTGGGAACCTCCGTACCAGGGTCTCAGCTGCTGCCCTTGCCCCTTCCTCGCTACCCCCACCCCAGAAGTACCAGTTCACACACCGCAGCCCGCCGAGCACTCACCCCGGCCATCCATCCTGCAGGCTTCGGCCACAGCATGAGCAGAAAGGGAAGGCAGGGGAAGACGGGAACACTGAGGCAGTGGACCAGGCATTTGACACCCCTCGTGTCCCAGCCGCCCTGAGGTGAGGGCACTGGGTTAGCTCCAGCATGTCCCCATTTTTACGAATGAGCAGAGCGGGGCTTAGCTTCACGTGAAGAGCCTGGCTGAGCTCTCATAAGCCAAGATAATACCCTACTTATGGCACATGTGACACAGGGGTGTCGGACACTGTTCACTTAACCCCGTCGCCATTGTACGGCATTATCATCATCCCCACGTTACAGCCGCCAGCACTGGGGAGCAGGGAGTTTAGGGAACTTGCCCGGAGTCCCCCAGGGCCAGGGAAAGTAGAGCTAAGCTTTGAATCTAGGAATTCTGGCTGAAAGTCTGCAGTCTCGTCCGCTGCACAACACCGGAGTGTTTCTAGTGACAAAGATGCGCTGTTTCCTAGAGCAAAGCCCACGCACTAGTACACGCTGGAGCCGGAAATCGGTCTCATGCGTGTCCTCCCTCTGCATCGGATAGTTAAGAGCTGGAGAAAGTCAAAGTTCAGGAAGGCCTGGGCCCTCGAGACGTGGACTTGATGGAGACGGGGGATTTGGTTTGGCGGTTTTCAGGTTGTAGTTGATGGTGACCATGCCACTCCCCAGTTCTCTCCAATGTCTGCAGAGGTCAGTTAATGAAGATTCTTTGGGGGAGGGCGCCTCAGTGGCTCAGCTCGTTAGGTGTCTGACACTTCAGCTCAGGTTGTGGTCTCAGGGTTGTGAGATCGATCCTCATGGCGGGCTCTGTGCTCAGTGCTGGGTCTGCTTGAGATTCTCTTCCTTGCCCTCTGCCCCTCCCCCACCACAGTCTCTGTCTCTGTCTCTCTTCCTCCCCCCAAATAAATAATCAAATAATTTTAAAAAACCCTCTGGATTTAGAAATGCCAAATCCCCTAGTGAGTCCAACAGTGAGTAAATTCTCACTCTACCCAGAAGAGCCTTGTCAGAATCAATTTTATTTCCTTTCATTTCCCCCGGCAAATTTTTCTGGAGCGTGCTAGACCTGTGGTCACTACTCACTGGCAACATCAGCAGCAGCAGAGATAGGGACTGTGAGGTTTTGCTCCCAAACCTTGGCTGTACCACCAGAAAGCCCACTTGATCCTGCGTGGGAAAATGGCAGCCAGGGCTGGACTCATCCAACCCTGGTTTTTGGCCTCTTGTGGAAGGAAGGCAGAGTGTGTATGAGACTCTCTGTGAAGAGGGCTGACTTCGACGATGTAAGCACATGAAGATCTATTTGTCTCACCTGAGGGAATGGTCAGAGGAGGCAACGTTTGCTGTTGGTTCAGCAGCTCAAGATTTTCAGGGCTGGAGGTCTCTGCAATTCACCTGCTCTTTCCCTCATTGTCTCAAGAGGGCTGCTGCAGCTCTAGCCATCAGGTTTAGGCAGGAAGGAAGAGGGAGGAGGGACAGAAAAGAATGCCTGACTACGTAACTTCCTATTCAAGAGCTCCCCCCAAACTCTACTTACTGCTTTTGCATGTCTGAAAGGCTGGGCACCCCAGCAATACAGGATGAACGGGAGAGTCAATGGTGGTTAGGCAACAAGCAGTCTCTGCTGCAGAGTCCTAATGGCCTAGAACTGGGTTGTCCTTGTGTCCAACATCTCAGCTCTCCAAGTCTCTGTTGCCCCTGGAGAAACCCTGGGCACGTGGGCTGCTTCAGCATCCTGGCTACTTGGACCAACCTTCCAGGACTGTCAGAGACCAGAGCAATTCAGACTGAAAGAACAATCTGTATTTCTAAAACATTTGTTTTTAAGCAGAGAAAGGACTGATTTTTTTTTTAATTTTACTCTTACTCATGTTTGATGTGTGGGTGCGGTTGGCTGCCGATCTCTGTGCTGGTGGGTCAGGCTGTCGGTCCAGTGCACCTGCCAGCTGCCCCAGCTTCTGAGAGATCTTCAGATAGCTCAGATCACAGAAAGGAAATACTTAAAGTGGGAAGGTAGCTTTCTCCCTGTTAATCAAGGGGTGGAGGATAAGAATAAAATACAGAAGTCACAGAGGATCGGGTTGCTATAAATCATGGTTTTACTCACCTTTCTTACTTTAAGCATGCCCATCCTCACTTCTCTGCCTTTGTTAGTTCATGCCTAGCTGAGAGCAGATTAAACATCCTCTCACCGCCCTAGAATTCTAGGTGTCCAGGATTCTTCCTTCACTGATTTTCCAAGAGACATTGCAAAGCAGATACAACCTAAACAGATTTCGGTTAGGCTACAGTGCGGTATTACATTCTCATGAAGTTGCGTTACAATGTAAACGTGATCCCAAGCAGACAGAACTCTGATGCTGGGCTGCGCTGGAGGTATAAGGAAGGACCTGTGGGCTATTTGGGATAATTACTTATAGAAGGACTCACAGTTATGGGGTTCAAAGCCAGGAGAGCTCCAAGAGGCCCTATTATTTATTTTTACCTTGCTAAGTGTATTAGCGTGTTATCCAAGCTCCCCGTGACAGGCACAGCTTGCTGGCGTTCGTAAAGCCTGCAAATGGAAGCAGAGAAGCGAGTGCACCATCACATTTCTCTGGCTGGAGGCCAGAATGCATGGAGGTTTTCTTAATTTAGAACTGACTGTAAACTTGGACGTCTTGCTCTAGGGCCACCAACCATGCTGCCAGCATCCCAGGAAGGAATCAGCTAACCCACAGGGGCTACATACCAAAAGCTCTGACTGCTCCCCAGATTTTCCTAAACAAGCATTGAGTCCCGTGGCGATAACGTCTGTGTCTCTGGGAACCCGCACAAAATGGCAGCTGTCAACAGACAGAGAAATTTGGAAGGGACACCCAGCATGTCACCGTCGGCTCCTGGGACAGCACCGAGCCCCTACCTGTGTGCACCCTTGGGGGAACCACAAGCAGCCCAGCAGGCAGCCTGGCATTTCTTTCTTGAATCTTCTAAATTCCCATGCTCAAGCTGTGATTCCACAAATTCCATACCCAGTAAGTCCTGCCCTTCCAAGACGGACACGTGGCCTGATGTGCCCAGCCTACCCCCAGTCTCTCGACCCCCAGTCTACCCCCAGTCTCTCGACCTGAGGTGTGAGCCAGACACCTCTCCCTTAGTGACATCCAGAGCCCAGGGCAAGTCTCAGACCAGGATGGGCTGGGAGACGTTGGTCTCGTTGCACTTGGCCGTCCGCCCTTATGTTCAGTCCTTGTTGGTGTGAACCAAGGGGTCATTCACGCCTCTTCCTATGAACACAGAAAGACAAAGAATTCTCAATTCAGGGAGGGGCAGGGAGCAGGAGCTGCCTTCCGGGGGAAGGAGGGGTGGTCTCCATGCTCTGCTGTTAGTGGCCCAAGGGAGCAGCCCTGTTGCCCTTGGACCCTGAGAACATCCTGCCCTGTCCTTCACGCCCTCCCCCAGGACTCGGTGTCACCCCGACCCTCGTGTCCTTCCACAGTGGCCCCTGTTTGTTGCCTGACTCAGTTTGGATGGATTTCTGCTTTTTGCAGAATTCTTCCACGGAGACAGTGAAGATCCCTTGGCTATCACTTTGTGATACAGGCCTCCATGATTTTTTTTTCCCTTTGAAAAGGGCATTCTTGCAGGGGAAGGGAACGGAGGGTTACTTCAGTGAACACCTAAGACACGCACACCCTGTAAAAGGTGGAAAGAATATATCCTCACTGCGGTTTTCCCCCAAATACTGCCACATGCTTAATGGCGAAACCGTGCTAGTGAAGGCTGTCACTGCTGCTTGCTCCGTGCCGGGCACCACAATAAGGCGTTTTAGAGATGCAGGTTCAGCCCATCGTCCCTGAAGCTCTATTGGCGTTATTATTCCCATTTACAGACAAGGGCACTGCAGCTCGGCTCTCAGAGGTTCAGTAAATGCCCAAGAAGACCCAGCAATTAAATCTCAGGTCTCCCTTCCAAGAATGTCTGTATTCCTTGCCAGTACACAAGCATTCTCTGGACAATTTTCTCCACGCCCTTGGCTCTGCAGGATATTAATATCTGTTTGTTTCTGTAGAATGCTTTTGTGGCAAGTAGCAAAAATGCCAATTTGGTTGGATTTCAAAGGTAAGGGAATAGCTCAGTGAACAGAAGTCTAGAATTGAATGAGCTTCAGGGTTGGTTGGATATCAGTAGCCTTGGCCTCTTCCTCTTCCTTTGTGTTGACACCTGTACAGATGGTAGTCGCCAAATGCAGCCGTAGCCACGACATGTTCTGCAGTGTGACCTTGGCAGTCCCCCCATCAATCAGTGGCCTATCTCCTCACTCCCTTGAGTCTGGTGAGCTTGTGGCTTATTTTAAGCAGCAGCGTGCAGTGGAGATGATGCCGTGTGCCCTCCGCTGCCAGGTCAGGACGGCCGTGCGACATCGACCTTGTTTGCTGGAGCACCTAACTCTTGGAGCCCTGAGTTGCCGTGTAAGAAGTTGAGCTACCCACCACGTTGTGATTCTCATGCTGTGAGGAAGCGAAGCCACATGAGGAGGCCATGGGTAGGCTCCATCCTTGGCAGTCCTAGTCTTGAAATCCTCCTAGAGTCTGCCCGACTTATGAGTGAACAAGCCTTCAGATGATTCAGCTCCAACTGTCAGGTTGCGTCTTTCTAAACAGACCCCAGACATTGTCGAGCAGAGGCAAACCATGATAACTAGAACAGTGTCACTTTCATGCTAGTAACAAGATGACTGGAGCAGCTCTAGACCTCACATCTAGACCTGACAATGCCCAGAGCTTAAAGAGGGGCCATCTCCTTCGGTGGGGCTCTCTCTCAAGGACAGAATGCTTCCCTGGCAGGCATCAGAACGTGTCTCTTTGGTCAAAAGTGAATCACATGCCTACCTGGGACAGGATGAGATAGAGACAACCTTGATATCTATAACAATACTACTTAAGAAAGGATTTCCTGTTTCATTATTGGCAAACACTAGACTATAAAAAATTAAACTGGTCTTTTAACTACAGGACTGCTCAGAAACATTGATGCTGATTAGATCTGTCATTTCCATATTTACCATGAAGGTCTGTTTATTTTTGTAGTTATTTTGGAAGAGCACTTAGCTTCCTGGAACTATCTTCTACAGAACAAAATTTGGGGGGAAAAAACCAGTATAATTAGATACAGCCTTTCCTTTAAAATCGGAAACATGATACATGTGCCTGTTAACACACTATCATTTAACATTAATCTAACCAGTGCAATTAAATAAGAACTCTGCCTCCATTTAAATACAGTAATTGGTACTTTTTTTCAGAATAAACATACCCAAGGAGATGAGAAACTTGGGCTCTAAAATGTGTAAAACACAGACCAATGGAAAGCTATCCCATGCTCATGGATAGCTAATATTGTTAAATATTGGAAGAACCTATATTGTTCTAAATGTCTGTATTGTCCGTATGACCAAAGCATCTGTAGATTAATGCATCCCTTATCAAAATATCAGCAACACTTTTCACAGACCTAGAACAAATAATTCTGCTATGTGTATGGAAGCAGAAAAGACCCCAAATAGCCAAACTCGTGCAGAAAGAACAAAGCTGGAGATCCCACAATTCCAGATTTCATGGAGGGGCGGGGGGAGAAATTAGTACTTTTTCCTGCTTGCTAATCTCTCGCATTTTTACTTTTTGATCTTTACTTACGCAATATGGGATTTAGATCCAATTTGTTGTGCTTAAATTATTGTTTTCTCATATTATGTTTTTCTTTTTAAGAATCAGCCACCTTATTTGCATTTTGCTTTATACTTGAGTTCATAACATTTTAAATTAAATTTTAAATTGGATGGTTTCTGTTCTCACAAACCATTTCTTCATGTCCTGCTTTCCCCATTACCAAACTCCTCATTTAATTCCTCTCTCAGTGGGCTGATGTGCATTTTAAATAATTTGTTTAGGAAGGCTGGTGGATTTTATGCTTCCCGAGCTCTTGCAGCGATGTTATGAGGTCTCTTGTCTTTGAAGATGAATCAAAACCTTCCAAGTGTCAAATTCTTAAGTAAACGCACTTTCCCTTAAAAATCTTGGTGATGTTTCTCTAGTGTCTCCTGGAGTTGAGAGTCACACAGGACATGTCCAAGGGGGCCTGGTTCTCTTACTTGGACATTAACCAACTTATTCTTTATACCTAGATGTCTTGCAGAATTTTTTCTTTATTTTTGCATTTCAAACATGTCATCAAAATATGTCCAAGTGTTGGCATCTTTCTAATTTTGTCACCTGATTCATGATAAGCCCTAAAGATCTAGAGAGCTAAACTTCTAGGAAGTATTTTTATATTATTATATGTTTGGTTATTATTCTATTCTACAACGTCTTGGTTCCTTAGAAATAATGGTTTTCAGTGGGTCTCTGTTCTGTGTCCTTTGGTTTATCATCTTCCCTCCGATGCTTTTCCTCCATAAACCCTCCTTTCTGTGTGTCAGAGCTGATGATACTTATTTTGCCGTCTGATTCGCTGAGTCCATTTTCTCTCCTGTAAATCCTGCAATTTATTGCTTCTATTGTCATTGCTGCGATGACATTATTAGATTTTTAGGGCATTACTTATTATGTATTAACTAGTTTCCATCTAATCAACAAGCACATGTATAGCAGAATACCATGGGGCGTGCAAAGTAATTGCGTGAAGTTTACTTTTGTCTCTCACATTTTCCAGAAGTCCATTTTCTTCAGTTTCCAAAGTGCTCGGTTCTCCTGCGATTTGTACATCTTGAATTCTTTTTCGCAGGTTGCAGACTTTGTGTGTTCATTTCCTCTCATCTTTGTGTACCCGGTGCACCCGGTCTTTGCATAAAGATAAATAATGGACTAGAATTTGCAAGAAACTGACATGAGCCTCAGCCGCCACCAGTTCTGAGTGTGGGGAGAGCCAGGATCACGGGCAGGGGCCTTCAGGGGAGTTGGGTATCTCTGTAGGGCTGCTGATCCGTGAAGGGGAAAGCTAGCGAGTCTGGGTTGTCCTTCCGTTCTCTGTGAGTCCCAACCTTCGTCCGAAGCTGCATCCGGCTGTGTGGCCCTTTGCACTGCTTCTTGCCCCCGGGGTGTGGCTGCTCTTCCCCTTGGACGCTTCCAGTGTGTCAGTGAATGTTGTATAGTGGTGCCGCACAGTCACCCCGAAACTCAGTGGCATAATGTAAGACGCACTTACAGTGATGTTCATGGGCTCCATGCGAGGGTCAGCTGGGCGGCTCTGCACCCACCATGAGTTGCATTTCTAGTCAGTGCCCCTTGTTTCCGTTCTGGGCCCAGTCCGCAGAAACCGCTGGGAAGGTTTTTGTACGGACACGTCATCGGTACAAGAAGGTGCACCCCACGGCATCTGCTTCTACCCCCTCCTCTAACATCTTACTGCCCAAAGCAAGTCACCCAGCCAAGTCCTACACCCCTGGAATATGCCAGTCAGGGCCAAGTGTGGGGGGGTAAGAATTTCTTTGCACCTATTCACATGACAACAAACCCTAGTTCTTCTCCGGTGTGACAGTTCACCGGGGCGAGGAGCTTCTAATGAAATGGCCTTGGTCTGTCCCGTTGCCATTCTCATGCCCCCGCATCCGCAAATCCAACAGGGGTGGTGTGTTTCTTCCAGAACCCTCCATCTCCACTCCCTCTGTCCTCACATAAGCCCAGCCTGCCTTTTGAAGTATTTCTGTGAAGCTGCCAATTTTACGGCCTCAGTTATCTTGTTCCTATAAAAGTGTTTGTTTATCTTTAGCTGATTAAAATTTCATAGGCAACAAATAAAATTTTAAAAGATGAGGTCGGGGTATATAATTGAATCCTATAAATGTAGCGTTGCACGGCGTAGCTCTGTGCTCAGTTTGTGATGGGAGAGGGCGCGCCACCTGCTGAGCGTGTGACCTGGGTATTAAGAGGGAGAAGCTACAGCTTAGCCACAGTCAGAGTTGTCGTCTGGTGCCTGAATCGGAAAGTGAGACCCCTTCCTCACGTGCCGTCTCTGCGGTCGGGTTACTAAAACAGCTGCAAATCTTAACTCATTCCTTAGCTGTGAGCAGTGAGATCAACAGAAGGACGCGTAACTGACCCAAGTGCCGTATTAGGGATCCGGTTACTAAACAGGGGACCACACAGCCCAGCGAAATGTCGTATTTGTGATCCGTTACTGAAGCAGAATGCTGGGCCATGTGGCTTCACCCAGGCGGCATTTGTGATCTAATTCGTGGACAGAGAGCCATGGCCTTCACCCTGGACTCCTGTCTGGCAATTTCCTGGAGGAGGAAGGTCTCTGAACTGCGTGGGGTTTCCTCTGGGAACTAAAATTGGGTCAAGGGTATTCTAATTCTGGATTCTAAGGGAAAAAACACCACCTTCATTTCCATTCTCAGCCTTGGAACAAAGCACCTTAGTTCTCTTAATTTTCAGCCACTGATGCTGATGGTCTGTAGCCGGGCAGGGCCTCACGCTACCATTTAGGTTTCTGGTTTGCCTCTTTCTTCCCCTGTGTTCATCAGTTTTGTTTCTTGTTTCTTACATTGCGCATATGAGTGAGATCATACGGTGTTTGTCTGTCTCTGACTGACTTATGTCACTCAGCGTAACACCCTCTAGCTCCATCCACATTGTTGCAAATGGCAAGATTTCATTGTTTTTTTTTTTTTAAAGATTTTATTTATTTATTTGTCAGAGAGAGAGCGAGCACAGGCAGACAGAGTGGCAGGCAGAGTCGGAGGGAGAAGCAGGCTCCCTGCGGAGCAAGGAGCCCGATGTGGGACTCGATCCCAGGACGCTGGGATCATGACCTGAGCCGAAGGCAGATGCTTAACCCACTGAGCCACCCAGGCGTCCCAAGATTTCATTGTTTTTGATGGCTGATATTCAGTGTGTGTGTTACACACACACACACATGCACACGTACACAGACACAGAGACACACATACACACATGCATACACACATGCACACATACATACACACATACGTATACACACACATATACATACACACATACATACATACCACACCTGCTTTCTCCATTCATCAACTGATGGACACTTGAGGCTTTCGGTAATTCGGCTGTCGCTGACAAGGCCGCTGTAAGCGTCAGGGTGCGTGTATCCCTTCAGATCAGTGTTTTTTTGTCCTTTGAGTAAATACCCAGTAGTACAGTTGCTGGACCGTAGAGTAGGACTTTTTTTTTTTTTTTAATTAACCTTTTGAGGGGCCTCCACGCTGCTTTCCAGAGCGCTGCACCAGCTGACACTCCCCCAGCAGTATGGGCGGCTTCCCCTTTCTCCGCATCCTCGCCAACCTCTGATGTTTCCTGAGTCACTAACTTCAGCCATTCTGACCGGTGTGAGGTGGGATCTCATTGTGGTTTTGATTTGTGTTTCCCTGATGCTGAGTGAGGTGGAGCATCTTTTCATGTGTCTGTCGGGCGTCAGTGTGTCTTCTTTGGAAAATCGCCCGTCCGTGTCTTCTGCCCATTTTTTAACTGGCTTGTTTTTGGGGTGTTGAGTTTGACCCATTCTTTAGGGTTTAGATGCTGACCCTTTTCAGGGACGTCATCTGCAGATATCTCCCCCATTCTGAAGGTTGCCTTGCAGTTTCGCTATTTGTTTCCTTTGCTGTGCAGAAGCTTTTTATCTCGACGAAGTCCGAATGGTTCATTCTCGCTTTCCTTTCCCTGGTCTCAGGAGACAATATGTAATAAGAAGTCGCTTTGGACAGTGTCAGTGAGGTTGCTGCCTGTGTTCTCCCCTAGGATTTTGATGTTTCCTGTCTCACATTTAGGTATTTTATCCATTTTGAGTCTATTTCTGTGTGTGGTCCGGGCTCATTCTTCTGCCTGTGGCTGCCCCATGTTCCCAGCACCATGTGTTGAAGAGACTGTCCTTTTCTCGTTGGACATTCTTTCCTGCTTTGTCGAAGATTAGTTGGCCATAGAGTTGTGGGTCCATTTGCGGGTTCTCTGTTCTGTCACATTGATCGGTGTGTGCGCTGGGGAGGGATTTTTATTCTTCATCCTGCATCTGGTCACATTTCCTGCATCCGTCGTGCATCCCGTGATCTCCCTTCATTGACTGTGGTGACCATCCCTGGATTTCATTCAGGCCATCCTTTTGCTCGAACTTCCATATGCAGTCACGGCCCGTTTTCTGAGTATTTCCGTTCGCCACGCTTCTTCTCGTGCATGGGGACTTTCCTCAACGCCCTCGCTGTCTTAGCCATTTCTTACGACACCACGTGCCCGTTCTTCCGTTCTGCCAAAACTGAGCTAGGGCTAGCCTTGGCGAGGCGCTGTAGGAATGAAACCACCAACGGGCTACATCTCCAGCCTCAGGGATCTTCTGTTCTATCGGACAGAACAGAAATGCCAGCAGGCAATTCTCGTACAGCGTCGTGGATGTGCTGATGAAGTCGGATGTGGGGTAACATGGATCACGCGGGAGGGGAAGCACATCCGACCTCAGGGTACCCAAAAGGCTTATCGGAAGAATCTCAGAGACGGTGAGGCCTGAACGAGGGGCTGGTTCAGAGAAAGACACAGGCCAGAGCACGGTGTCCCGGAATCAGCAGCCTCTGGTGCTCAGGAAGTTCAGCACGTGGAGGAGTCAGGTGTAGGGGTGGGAAGGGGCAGGACATGACGGCAAAGCCAGAGCACGGAAGGACTTAAGAAGCTTGTTGAAGAGCTTAGACGCCGTGATGAAAGCACTCAGGAGTTCTTAGAAGGTTTTCATCAGGTCACCTTGGCTTCTGAGCTCTGGTTTCACAATCAGCACGTGTATCCGGAAAGGCCCCGTCCGTGCAGACAGGATCACAGGACAGCCAAGCCTCATCCGTTGCTCCAGACGAGCAGATCTACAGTCCTTACCTGCATTCACAAGCGGCTGCGCCCGGCTCTTCTCCCCTAACTCCCAGCCCGTCAGAAAGGGCTTTTCTTCCTATCTGAAGAAAGTCACTAAGAATTACCTGTCTGGGGTCCTGGGCGTGGCAAAAGGAATGCTCCAGAATGAGACAAGTGATGCACTGACAGCTCGTTCTGTTGCTTTGCTGAATACCAGACGGAAGATGTCAAGAGAATCCTAAAAGCCTAAGTGACAGTCTTTAAATGAGGAAAAAAGCAGGTGTGCTCCGGGCACAAGGAGCTCCAATCCCTGCTCTCAGACGGAATTCGGGGCCCGCCGATGGCGGCTTGCAACCCAGATCAGAGATGGATTCCGTGGGCCTTAACAGAGATGACGCTGGATCTCTCCGCATTAGCAGGCCTACCACAGTGATGTCAGGTAGTTGTATTACTTTGCATTTTTCATTAAAAAGAGTTAGCATTCTTACTTTGTTTGATACTCCCCAAATCTCTAGGAGGTGGCTTCTTACAATGATTGTTATTCTTACCTCCTTGTGACTATCCTGATCATTTTATTATTAGTATTATTGTGATCTATTAAATGGAGAGAGAAACACATTCCAAGCTAGTAAGTGACCTGCTAGATTCAGCTGGAGAGTGCCAGAATCCCTCGATTTTGTATGAATATATATGTCCCTCGATTATCATTCTCGTGAGTCTGCGTGTGTGGGACATTTCTGTCAACCTCTTTCTGCATTTATTTGCAGAACTCAGCTGATTAATCTCATTTTCTGAAACTGCCACAGTAGGCAGTGAGGGGGGAGCAAACAGAGAAGCAGACACTGGACTTGAGCCTTACCTGTGTGGTGCCCGACCAGGTGACATTGGACTGAGTTACCTTCTCCTGCCACAACACAACCTGGGCACAGGCCAGCAAAATGTGTGATGTGCAAGGAGCTGCGCATTTTAGACTCGAAGGAGTTGTGTCTGCAGAACAACCCAGGATACAAATACCACCGTATATGTCGCAGGGGAACAGAGGCGTTTAGACACTTTGGCCGGGTCACACAGCCACTACATGACAGTGTCTGGGTGGAAACCAAGGTCATGGGACTTTTCTCAGAAGTCCTGCTGGGGCCTCACACACTCGCACACTCACGCACACACACTCGCGCACACACACACTCACACTCACACTGGGTTTTCATGACGTCTCCACCGTCATTCACATGTGTCGTGAACTACTTCACTGTAACGCCGCGGACCCCTTGGAGCTTCACCACGTCCCTTCGGGTGTGCAAAGGGGAACTGTGTATGTGTTTTATTCTCAAGAGTTGCTGCGAAGACTCAGACCTCCTTCTCCGGACTCCTGGTGTCTCCGATTCTCCCGTGGGATCACCCTCAGATACCGCAGACGTCACACACCTCCCGGGGCTGGCGCCGAGCGGGATCCCTGTGGGCCTCTGCCAGGCTCTCCCGGGAACCGCCACACTCTCCCCTCGGCCCCCAAACTGGACGGTCCAGTAAACGGGCCCCCCTCCGCTTGACAAACCACAGCAGCCCCCGTCCGAACTCCCAAAGGCGAGACGGGTTCTTCCCAGACGTGGGGGAGCTCTTAGCAAAACGCCTTTATTTGACCAGCCAAACCCAAACATAAACCTCTTTGTTGCTCCCATAACAAATCACCACAAACTCTGTGGCTTAAAGCAACGTAAACGTGTTCTCTGAGCGTCCTGGAGAGGAGCGGTCCGAAACTGGTGTCACTCGGCTACTATCAGGGTGTCCACAGGGTTGAGCTCTTCCTGGCAGCTCTGGGCGGGAGGTCAGTGTTTCATGGTCTTTCGTGGCTTCCCAGGACAGCCTGTCTTCCGGGGTCTCCCTTCCTGCCTCTCTAGGGCATCGCTCTTTCATTGCATCTCCTCAACCGTCCTCCCGCGTCCACCCTCCCTGGGTCTCCATCTGCGAAGGACCCTTGTGGTTACGTTTCGGGCCCCACTGAGAGTCCAGGATAACCTCCCCGTCTCAGGGTCCTTAACTTGGTCCTTTTGACCACGTTTGCAAGTCCTGGGGTCAGGATGTACATCTCTTTGGGGCTGCGATTCAGCCTCCCAGAAAACCCGCTTCTCGGAGCCACAAGCTCCGCGCTCTGGGGCCTCCCAGGTCCTCCCTCCGTGGGCAGATCGCGCTGGTGGAAAGGCACTGAGAGGAATGAGGTATCAGTCTAAGGCTCCGATCAGCGTGGCAGTCGAGAGCGGGAGCAGAGAGCTGTTGACGTGCTCTCGTCTGACCCGCACTCCCGTACCTTCCCTCTCCTTTTACCCTGGGGAAGGCGCTGCGGAGAGCGAGTATGTCCATTTTAGAAAGAGAAATGTTTTCCTGATTCTTGCCGTGAGCCGTATTGCTTACAGAACAGTGCGCCCTGGATCCCTGCCCTCTGGCCCCTCCAGCCCAAGTCCCCAGCATGTGCCTCAGGGCCTTGGCATTGCCCTTCCCTGCACCTGGACTGTGCTCTGCACAGAGAGCTGTACCACACACCCTCAGCCCCTTTATGTCTCTGCCCAAGTGGCACCATCCCACAGGGACCCCCCGATGCCCTCATTTAAAAGTGAATCACCACCACCACCACCCGCCCCACCAAGAACTCCCCAGCCTCCTCCTGGCTTCCCTGGACCCACGACACACCTCCCCATCTGACATTCCGGTCACTTCTTTCTTTCCATACTCTCGGTCTGTCCCAGCAGTTCTCCTTGAGGACAAGGAATTTTCTCTCCCCCACTCCCTGACGTATCCCCCGTGTCTGGAATAATGTGCACCGCTCACTGGGTTCCCGATACGGATTTGTTGAATAAGTGGGGGCAAGCATACAGAGAACATAGATATCTGAGCCACAGTCAGAGTCGGAAGCTGACCTTCCCCTGCCCCCTGTCACAGGGGAGTCTGGCTGGCACGTTTTAACAACCCCATGGGGGAGAGCGAGGTGTACACCCCAAATCCAAGTTCAGCTTAAAGCAGCAGAGGGGAGCAGAAGGCATGTGCTCCATCGGAAATCATCAGTCTCACTCGCCTGCTCCTCATCTCCGACTGCGTTACTGAACCTCTCTGGGCTCCGGCATCTTCATCTGTGCCATGGGCGTGAGGTGGCCCGGCCTTGCTCTGGGCAGTACCCACAGGAGGCTCCGGGAAGGCCAAGTGTGTCGTGCACCTGTCACAGAGGAAGCTTGCCCTCCATCTAACCTCTCCTGCTCGCTGCTCCCAGACAGTCAGACTGGAAACGAGGCGCTGGACATCCAGAGAGTCTTACGAGTCTTACGGTCTTAGGGGATGTTTTGTCTCAGATTTGCAGCCAGGGAACCTATCAATGGGCACAGAGCCCAAGCCGCTCGCTTGCATTCGGAGTGGTGAGTCTGTCCCGCAGCAGAGTTTTCTCCATGTCAGCCGTCGACTCTGAGCCACGTGTCTGCGCCGTAGGTCTGGCAGTTCCCGGAAACTTCCTTCTGGACTGTGGCAGTAAATGGGCACTCCGTCTCAGTTCTGCTGTGGTGCTAGGGCTTCCTCTTTCTCTGCGTTTCTTTGCTCTTCTTTCTTTCTGCGGCAGCCCTGCGTTCCGGGGCGTGTCTGCAGCCTCGCGTTAGGACCCAATCCCCGTGCGAACCCCAGCCCCGGCCTACCTTCGGTGGGACTGCAGAACACGGCACACGCCTCCTCGTGCAGGGGTGCGGTTGATGGGTCCATCGTAGCCCGGCACCCGCGGTCGCTTCTCAGGACCTCCAGCCGCCTTCCATGCCTGGGCCCGGCCTGCTCGTCTTGTCCAGGATCCAGACGCGGCCCCCTTTGCTTGCAGTGGGGAGGGGTCGCACAGTGCCTCACGTCCCAGTCTCCCTGTTCGGGTCTCCGTGTGGGAAAATCTTGGAGCCCAGAAGGACTCTGGAAGTGTCCCAGGTTACACCGGTGCCTCCTGTCATTCACCTCTGGACACCGTGGACAGGCTGATGGCAAGACGCACCCTTGCTGGGGGGAAGGTCGCTTGTTAGACCAGGAAAGCTGTGTTGTCCGTGGCGTGGCGCCGAGCAAGGAGGGGAAGGCACGGCGGGACACTGCAGCTGTGCACACGCAGTGTGTGTCCTTGCCACATTGGTGCTCAGCACACACTTGACAATGGCTCTGTCTTCACGCCGCCCTGAGAGAGACGCAGGAGAGCACTCGGTCACCTGGGGAGAACTCCGGCTGCCCGAGATCCTGTCCAGACGTCCCAGACGACAGGAGTTGCTCCCCCGGCACACGGTGCCCCATCCCCGCCATGGTTGAGGAGCTCTTACCCCGCTGGTCCGCGCAGCTCTCTCGGAACGAGGATGCCTTTCGCAGGTGGGAAGAGAAAAGAGCAGGAGCGGGCGGTGTTCCAGAGATCACGCAGCCCGCTCTCCGCTCCAGAGAGGGAACTGTGTCGTCCAGGGAACCGCACGCCTTCCTTCTGCGATGAGCGACTTGGACCCACGTAACATCTGCTCGGGGAAGCCAGGGACACAGCCTTCCGGTGTCCTTCCGGAGCAGACCGCCCGGCACAGAACAAAGGACTCTGTCCTTCCAGCTGTCGGGCATGTCATCTTGTCAAGAATTCAGGGACCCACTGAAGACCCGAGCACGCCCGAGGTTCCTCCCGCAGCAGGAAAACACATCCAGTTACTTGGCTTCGCGCACCTTGCCCCGAGAGAGAGGCTGAACATGGGCGGTCCCATCACACCGGGGCTCTTCCTGGTCTTCTGTCAGGTTTGGGGTTTAGGAACCTTGAGCAGGGGGAAGGCACGTGAGAAAGACTGCTTAGAACAAACAGAAGATTCAGGCTTCTTCATTCAGTAAGCATCTGTCCTGCGTCGGCCGGAGCCGGGCTCTGTGACGGGACTGACTGTAGACACTGTGGAAGGCGCGGCGCATGCCTCTGCCTCCAGCCACGGGCAGAGGCCCCCAGACAGACAAAGAACTCCCCGGGGAAGAGCCAGGGTTAAGGAGTTCGCTGGGGAAATTGCATTTCTGACCGGTTTCCAGGTGCTGCTGGTGCTGCTGGTCCAGGAAACACACTTCAGAACCTTTGGCTTAGGCTAAAGAAGGGTGTGCCACGATCTTAACCTGGGAAGAACCAAGCTTCCAGAGCAAGAGAGAACTAGCATCTGCAAAGTGGCGCCTGAGGAATGACCCCAGGAACAGCAGATGGAGCCCGGGGATACCCACGGCCAAGACAGCCCCCCGGTCTCCTCTTCTGCAAGTCCTGCAAACTCCCATTCACTTTGAGGCGCTCCGAATCAGTAGCGGCCGTAATGCTGGGCTCCTTACAGCGTCGCGTGTCCAAGGAGAAGGATGCAGAGGGGGAACTTGCCTCTGAAAAGTGCATCAGGGAAGAATTGTAGAAGATGCCTGTTTGATGTTCTTTAATATTTCAATCTTTGAAAGCAATGCAAGGCATTTTAGATCTTGTTTTTTAAAAAGCAACAATAACAGCCTGGGCACTAAAGGAATGAGAGGGGAATGAATCAAACACTTTGCAGGATTAAAACCTACACTGGAGAGAAGTAGAAGCAGGATTAACAGGGGATGTGGAATACCAAACCAAGAGATGAAAATGATGGGAGATAAGGTGGGAAATATGGAAACAATGGGTAGAGATTTTAGACTCTTGTGTGTTCCAGAGGAAGGGACCCATTCGATGGACCAGGACCAAGACAGTGATCAAAGCTGTTGTCCAGAAATAACCGGAAACCGAAAATGGCATTGGTGTAAAAATTAAAAGCCCCCTCATGAAGCTCCAGCTGAGATCACTGCAAAAACACATAATGCAGTGTGGAAAACATCTTTAAAATTTCATGGATAATGCAATATTCCTACTGGTGTCCGGAAGAAAAAAGAAATGATCAGCCAACTAAAAATTTAGAGCACCCCGACCTCTCCTCCTCTCCCACATCCACCATAGAAGATCCAGAGAAGTTTCGACAGAGCTTTGAGGGGGAGATTTGTATGTTTCTAGAATTTTACACCCAGCTAAGTCTTCTGTCATAGGAGATGCTGGGAACAAAGTATTAGCAGATTTTAAGAACTGAGAAAATGCAGTGTCCACAAATGCTTCATTATCAAACTATTTTTTAAAAGTTCTCGTAGCAGATATTTGGATGAAAATCAGGGTTGAGACAGTCACAGAGAAAGGGAAATGAGCATTGAAATCAGTTTAATACAGTGAAGTTTCAGTAGCTGTTATAAATTTTGTTGTAAAATTAAATGCAGAAGCCAAATACTATTCTAGGAAAAACGTACATGGTGGGAAACGTGTCATAATAAATCTCCAATTAAACTTACCAAGACTATAACGTGTTGGATAAGAGATTGGAAATAAAGGTATTATATACTTTCTTATCATTTGCAGGGGAAGATGAGAAAATGCAATTTAAGTTTTTTGAATTTAATAATATAAGAAATTATGGCTTAAGTATTGCACTTGATAAATGGAAAGATATCTGCCAGTATAATCAAAACTAGGACAGCTGTAGGTTTGGGGTTTTATTTTTTATTTTTTGCAAAAGACAAAAGGCAAGGAAACCATAGAGAAAGATAAGTCCAGAAAGCAGAGGATGAAATTTAAAAAGCACAGCCAAACATGTTTATGACATATAAAAATATAATTAGCCTCCACCGTTGGAAGGCAAAGAATCTCCAGTTAGATTTTTTTTTTAATCCAACTTTATTCTCTTTATAAGACACATGCCTTGTTAAAGAGACAAGTATTTGGAGCACCTGGGTGGCTCCATTGGTGAAGCGTCCAACTCTTGATTTCAGCTCAGGTCAGGTCTCAAGAGTCCTGGATCGAGCCCCCCACAGGGCTCCCTGCTGGGCGTGGCGCCTGCCTAAGGGTCTCTCCCGCCCTCTGCCTCTGCCCCTCCCCCTCCTTCTCCAAAAATATCCAACAAAAAAATAAAGAGACATGTATTTAATACAACACAGTAAATTTAAGAACCAAAAGGGAGATAAAAATTTAGCAGAAAATCCACTCAAAAAGAAAAGTATAGCCATCTTGATGTAAAAACAGATTTATTTTCAAAGAGAAGGCACTTAAATTTTTTAAAAAATTACTTTGGATTCTACATATGCCTGATAAATTTAGTATCATTTGACAGCACAGGTGATCTGAAAAATAATTTGATATGTATTATAACTTCAGGCTCCTAGGCTTTTTGGTAATTTTTATTTATTTTGAATTCCAGCATAATTAACACATGGTGTGGTATATAGTTGCAGGCGTGCAGCACCGGGATTCGGAACTCCTGTCTGTAACTTGGTGCTCATCGTAATCGTGCCCTTGACTCCCCTGCCCCCAGCTGGCCCCCCCACCTCCCCTCTGGCAGCCATGCTGTTGAAGAGTCTCGGGGTTTTTGCTGGTCTCTTTTTGGTACCTGAGTATTTTTTTTAATGACCGTGTATATTGATAAAAGGTGTCCTACAGTCCTGTACCCAGTTCCCACGAGCAGGTTTTCCCCCCTTGCTACCAAGCGACTGTCCAGCATCAGCTGGTGTCCTACAGTTCAACGCGACTCTGACCTGATCTACCTGGAGATGATATCGTTCCAGAAGTTGAGGCCTCGACCCACAAGGCTGCAGCTGGCAAATGCAGTCCAGACCGTTACCCACACCGACTGGCTGCCTGTGAGTCAGAGGTTCCCGGGGCGTCCTGCTCCGGTTCTGTTAATGCGCTGAAGTGGCTCACACGACTCAAGAAACCAGTTTAATCACTAGATTACTGGTTCACTGCAGAGGCTACTAATGGACACACCTGAATGACCAGATGAAGAGATACATCGGGTGAGATGGCAAAGGGGCTTCCGTCCTCTTGGAGTCTGGGCACACGGAAGTGTCCTAGCTCGCTCACCTAGAAGCTCTCTAAATCCTAGGCACAGCTGATGACAACATCGGCCATTCCTGACGGAGCCACCCTCCAGCCCCTCTCTCTCCTCCCTGGAAATCAGGGGATGGGACTGAAAGTTACAACCCTCTGTCCATGATTGGGTCCCCTGGCAACCCGCTCTCCATCTGGCAGGGACTTCCAAAGGTCACATCCGTAGTATAAACTCAGTTGGGATTGAGAGGGACATGTGAATAACAAGACACCCATTTGTAGCTCAGACGTGATTGCAGGAACTGAGGACAAGAGACCAAATATGTAACAAAGATGCTCCCATTGCCCTTATCCATTCCAGGAGTCGGAGGAGTTGTGAGCCAGGAACCGGGACCGACAAATGAAGACCAGAATGTGCATTTACTGTAAATCACAGTTCAACTTAGACCCATTCTCTAATGGAGGCTGCAACCTGCTTATCTTGTTGTCCTCCCAGAGCCTCTCCTGGGCTTTTTCATTCTCCACACCCGCTTCCTTTCTGATGACTTTGATTATCATTTGTATACGGACGACTTCCAAAGCCATCTCGTCAACCCACATCCAGACCTCCCCCAGACCTCCCCCGGGCTGTTCTGTTGGGCTGTCCCTCAGGAGGTTCCTGATGTGCACACAACCGGAATTCTTCTGGTCATCTTTCTCCCTGGCCTGTCCTTTCTCTGTCCCCAGCCAGCCGGCGCCGCTCGGGCATCCTCCTGATTGGCTCCTTCTCCTCCGCGCTCCGCACCTAATGGTTCCTTAAGTCTTGCTGACCGCGCTCTTACGTTGCTCCCGTACGTGGTTCTTCAGTCTCTCTGGCACCACAGCCCACTGGTCAAAATGATTGAAGAAGACAATTTAGGTGACAAAAGCAAACTTTCACACTTCATGAAGCAGGCAGTTTGCGTTTGGAGAATGCAAAATGGGGCAGAAGACAGGAAGCTTTGGTAGGATGATGCACGAGGAACAAGGAAGAGAAAAACTGCAACTATCTGCCGAGTTGGGGACACACACAGTCAGCCCTGCTTGGGGTGAGAAGGCCCAGCATTGGTCTCAGCTCTTCTCAAGAGGAACATTTACAAGGATGCAACATTTATCTAAGTTCTGGTTTGCTAACGTGGGACCTCAGTGGCTTCCTCCTGGACCTAGAATGTTAGGTCAACACCACCATGGTTCTGAAACCAGTTGCTTCAATACCCTCCTCTCGGGTCATCTTGTCCCTTATACACCAAGGATACTTTTTCTCAAGTTCAAACTCAAGCCATTTTTCTAGTGAAAATCTTTTGGGGACACCCCATGCTACCGAAAAGCTAAGACAAAGGTCCATCCCTCCAGCCATTAAACCTAGAATTACCGTCTGACTCAGCCTTCGGAGTGTTCGAAGCAGCATTACTCACAGTAGCCGCAAAGCAGAGCCACAGGGATGAACCCAAGTGAAATCAGCCAGTCACAAGAGGACAGACACTGGGTGATGCCACGTCTGAGGTGTCAGATTGATGCTAGACTGTACAGGAAGTAGACCGTCTGCAGGAAGGGGCTGCCAGGGGCAGGGCAAGCAGAGAGGGGCCAGGGGAGATCGTGTTGAGCGTCTGTGGAGTTTCAGTTTAGGAAGAACAGATAGTTCTGGAGATGGATGGTGGTGCCGGTTACATGAAGCGTGGATGTACTTGGCGCCACAGAGCTGAATGTTTGTACGGACTGACACCCTCCCCATGGGTCCCCTCACCCCCCACCCCCTTCCATTGCTCTGAGTCCTCAGAAGAACGCAACGTAGAACCGTTCATGGAGCGTGTCGGCTTCACACGCTGGGCCTGGTGCAGTCACGAGCTCGGTCACGAGCTGTGGCCGCTGCGTCCTTCTCCCGTCCCTCCCCGAGCGCCTCCCACTGCACTCACCAGGCAGACCCTTCCCCTCTCGGTCTCGGCTGGCGCGCCTCTCCTACGGGAAGCCCTCAGCAGGGGTTCCCAAGCCACCCTGTGCGTCCCCTGTCGTGGCTCGTAACACACTGGATTAAAACCACTTCTTGGCTTGTCTTTGGAGAGAGATGCATGTCTTGCGCACCTTTGCATCTCGTCAGGGTCTGGCGTGGGGTCTGCCTCAATGACTGTTGGTCGAGTTCAGAAATCAACCTTTTCAAAGTAAGGAATTGCCTCATTTGAGAGCTACAGGACTCTCCATAGACTTCGATGTGTTACCCCTGGTCTCTGGCAAATCAAGTAGTCCCCAGCAAGTGATGTTAGAGGAGGGAACAGAGGATCCATGCGAGGCTACCTAATATGATTAATGAGGGTGGAGACGCTCGTGCAGTTGACCCTGCAGAGATACCATAAAGTGAAAACTTCTGTTCCCGGGAACGAGCAGTGGTACATGCGGCACTCTTTAACCATGAGCCACCACCAGCGGAAGAAAATAAAAACCCAAACCTAGAGGAGGATTATCAACACAAAATGGGGTATCAGAAGTACTGAGAGAGATTTAAAACTGTGATGCGAATGTGTATGGTTACGTGCTTATCTTTTGGCTGGTTTTCTGAAAGAAAATGTGTAATTCCAAAACGGACCCAAGAAAAATTAAGAAGCTACAGGAGTGATGACGGAAGGAATACTTGGCATTTTGCCTACAGTGTTTGACAGTGCAACGTCTTTCAGACTTGCAAGAGAGAGCTATTCCGACAACATTGAAAACTTGGAATTCTACTTAATTAATTTTGTTTAAATGTTAGTATCCTGTTATTAAACGATGACGCAGATGGCTGAATCTAAGGAAAAGAGAGATTTCTAGGCTCTGTGTCTTGTCTTCACTTTGCCAGACTCTGGCTGATTCTTTTCACCTAATTTCTGATTTTCAGCAAATTCTCAGCTGGTTAGGGTTTCTCCAGGTCCCTTCAGCTGGTCTTCCAGGAAATACTTACTCATATTCCCAGCTATGTCCCTCTTTGTCTCTGATTGGGGCACGCTGGGTGGGAGCGCGTCCAAATTGTCTCGTCTGGGACATCCATCACCCCCACCCGGCCCTTTCCCAGGCTTCTTGCAGCGCCTGGGCTTAAAACCACATGTCCCCCCATCAAATTTGAGGGACAGTAAGACAAAAAAGACGGCAGGTCGACCCTACGTGTGTCTCCTAATTCACTCTATGGCCAGTAAACTGTGATGCAGAAAACAAATCCACTTCACACACCTACTTCACTGGTTCGTTCTTCTGTAAATGCTTTGAACTGGAGTTATTTAGATTTCCAGCAAATTACAGTGACCTCGTTTCATTTGTTAGAATAGGGGCAAGGGAAAGATTGCTCACAAAGAAAGCAGGGAGAGAAAAATGTCTAGAACTTCCTCTCACTGCGATCCAGACTAACTTAAAATATTATTCTGTGTTCACTCTTGGCTGAGTTATGCTGCAGAAATCCCAAAGTCTTCATGGCCAGTGTGAGGGTTTATTTCTCTTAAATCACATGCCCTTTGTGAGTTGGCCCCATGGTGTATTTTTTTCCAGGAACCAGAATGAAGGAGCAGCCCCTACTTGGTGTGAGTGGTTTTGTGACAGAAGTCAAAAAAACAAACAAACAACAACAACAAAAAAAAAAAACCAGCAGAATACAAGATGGCTCTGAGACTTGGCTCCGGGCATCCATCATTTTCATATGTGACTTTCACCGGCATTTAACTGACCAAAGCCTTCCATCAGTAGGCCAGGAAATACCCCTCGCATGTTGGGGAAAGAAAGAACTGGAAATACTGAAACCTATTAGAGCTCACACTTCTGCTCACAAATACTCATTTCCCTCTCTTGAGCCACAAAATATACTCCTCCCTCCCCCAAGGGAAACACCCAAGAGCCCCATCCAATTATAGCATGTAAGACCCGAGCCTCAAGTCCTAGAATCTCGTGAATTACCTTAAACCTGGGTGTGGCTCCTCCTGATCTGGAGACTTTGTAAATGAATGAGTGAATGAATGAATACATAATCCACCACTGCCACACTGGACATAGAAGGGCAGAACAGACTCCGGCTAACCACCCCCAACCAATCCCATCCAGAAGGAAAGAGAAAAAGAGATGACAGACACACAGCATTCAAAATTTTAGAAAAAATTCTCTCCTCCTACTGAACAGACCTTGGGGTGAGCACCGTTCCTTGGTTGGACCCTAGTTCCGCTCCCTGGAAGCCGCTCTTGCGTTCACTGTATGATTTCAAGCCCGGTTCCCGGCGTCAGCACCCAGGACATCCGTCCTTCGCGCCGCTCGGCTAGTGCGCGTCTGATGAGGGCAGTGGACGCCGGGGCCTGCCTGGATCCTCGAGAGCTTGTTCTCCTAAGCGCTTGGTCCCATAAAAGGTTGGGAGCCCGAAGATCACCTTGGGTTTTGAACAGTCATAGAGTCTTCTAATCCCAGGCTGTTGGCTCCTGCCCAGGATTGCTGTTTTAAAAACGTAGTCATTTTTTTAAAAATCTCTTTGATTTCAATTGTCTTCTGCTGATAGCCACATCCACAATTATTTTCTCTAATATTCTAATAACTTTCTCTAATATTCTCTAACACCCACAATTATTCTCTCTAAACTGGCTTCTTTGGAGAGTCACTTCACACATTCAGGGGTTTTAATAAGGAACACTTACGTTTATTTTGTTATTTATAGCATATCTCAGTTTTATCTCTTCCTACTGAAAGTGAGAAACAATTGCTTCTTTCTGTTCTGTAAGGCCAGGAATTTCTGGGTTTCTCTATTCCTGGCTTGCAAACCAACCAGTTCTTTCCTGAATTCATCTCTCTTTTTTCCCTAATTTTTTCTAAAAAAATTGAGATACAATTCACATATAACATTATGTTAGCTTCTTGTGTATGATTCAATATTTATATATATTGCAAAAAGACCATCACAATAAACTGAATTAACATCCATCCCCACACATCCTTGTAACGAGAACTGTTATGACCTATACTTCTGGTTTCAAATGTGCGATACCGCGCAGTTACCACGCTGTACACTAGGTCCCCAGAACTCACTTATTTTGTAGCCGGACGTGTGTCCCTTCGGGCCTCTTTCACCGTGTCACCCGCCGTCCACCCCCAAACCCGGAGCCCAGCACTCTGTTCTGTATCTGTGAGTTCAGGGGTGTTGGGTGGGTTGGTTGGTTTCAGATTCCATAGATAAGTGAAACCATATAATCTTCGTCTTTCTCTGTCCAATGTCTTTCATGCTGAGCTCACTTTGTCTTGACGCACCTGTCAGAGGAAACCAGTTGCAACCGTTGCTGTTCCCAAACTTCTTACCTAAAGCCACAAGCTGCCTTCACGCATATATGTCCTTCAAGCCCTCGGGCGACGATTACTGAATGCGGAGTTTCCGCACGACGTACGTGGGTCTTTATCTTTCCGGCCTCCAGTCACGTTTTTCTCGTTTCCCACCACTTGGTGCTGGAACGTGATATTTTAGAAAGTTCGTGAGGGTAGCCTCCCACCTCCGTGCATGAATTTTTGTATTCTTGGCTTCAGACAGGTCAGCAAACAAGCCCGGAGTCTTTGCGGCCGGCCGCGGCGGAGGCCCTCCTTACCCCGTCGCCTCCCTGCCTGGCGTGTCTGTGGGTCTCCTGCACTTGACCCTTGTGCCAGGGCCCAGGCAAAAGGACCAACCCCCGCGTGGGACGTGCTGTCCTCACAGTGGAGGGCAGGCAGCACCTGGCAGAGGGAGAGAGAGAAGCTGACCGTGTACCAAAAGGGGGGCTGGATCCCATGATCCTGAGATCATGACCTGACCCAGAGCCAGACGCGTAAGCCACTGAGCTGCCCAAGTGGCCCAGACAAGATATGTATATGTAGAGCAGGACAGGAATGGTGGCTTCTTGGGAGGTTTGTCATCATTAGAGACACAGGCACTGTCTGACGTGTGACACAACCCCCGAGCATGTGAGGTGCGCTGGGTGTGTGGGGGCAGCAGGTGCTGTGCGAGTGGGACACCGAAGGAGCCGGTGGCATCTTCTCCAGGACCTCCCGCTGCGGCGGGTGCCACACCCGCTGTGTCCCCGCGGGGTCCCCTGCCAAGTTCCCGCATGTGCTCAGAACTGCACGTGCCGGAGAAACTGCTCATCGGCTGCCCCGCAAGGCTGGGAGAAGTGCCAGGAGAGGAGCTCGGGGTGTTCGGGCCACGGGCTGTGCCCCGAGCTGGGCTCTGGGGACCGTCTCACTCCGTCTGTCCCCACAGTTCGACATGCAGAGGATAACGCTGGAGGAGCTGAAGCTCATCCTGTACCACGCCTTCCGGGACCACCTGACCATGAAGGACATCGAGAACATCATCAGCAACGAGGAGGAGAGCCTGCAGGAGACGTCGGAGAGCTGCCAGACGGAGTTTGAGGGAGGTAGGTGCCCCCGCGTCGCCGCCTTCCCGGGCCGGGCTCAGCGGACGCCGCCGTGTCGTCCGCAGACGGAACGTGCTGGCCGTCGGGCTGCAGTGCCTCGGTCGAGAACCCAGGAACGAGGCTACGGGGTTCTTGCTGCACAGACGCCGCAGGTCATTTACTTTCTTTCTGTTTTTTCCCCAAACCCTGCATTTTTGCAGGACCTCTAGTGACCCTGTCACTAGCGACCATGTCGTCCCTCCCGGGGTCCTCTGAGGTCTGGGATTGGGTGTTCAGCTTTGTGGTCGCTCCGCGGTCGTCTGCCGGAAGACCACCACGCCTTCCGACGCTGGTGGCGACTTGAATCGAGTCCGGGGGCTCACTGGGTGGTCTCGGCCGCCGGGACTGCCTTCTCTGAGGGCCCATCCTTGTGTAAAAGCTTCAGGATAATTACCCCCACTTCTCAGGACCCTGAGGAGCAGCTGACCTCTGTGCTCTGCTGCCCAAAAGGCGCGGCTTAGGAAGATCCTGTCCGTGAAATGACTGTGAACTTAACCATGGAGTTTTCAAAGAAATAAGGTTTTCCTGGGGCCGAAATAGAGACCCATGAGAGGCCATTGTGGGCTCAGGAAAGGAAACTTAAGAAAAAACCATTTACCCGATCCCCTAATTAGTAGAACTTTCCAGGGCAGCTTAAGAACTGAATCCCTCTTTCCGACTTTGAAAACCAGAACTGCTGCAACAATGCTGACGCGTCGAAGAAGAATTTTTTTGCATAGGATTAAAACAGGGTATCGGCACCCGCCATTTCCCACGTGTGGGTGCTGAGATTTCTTAGAGGTCAAACTGTTATTTTCTGTTGTTTTTTTCTGAACGCTTAAAGGAATCAGTGTACACAGTGGGTGAGCTGTCCCGTGGCCACCAGAATAGCACGGGGCTGTCTGGTCTTGGAGCTGCCACGGCGCAGCGGCGGAGCACTGTGGCAGGGAGTCTGCTCGGGACAGGGTTGGTCCCGGTGGCCACAGTGGCTCATTCAGCCCTGCGCTCCCCCAAATCCTGTCTGGACGGCTTTGTGTGCAGGATTAGAGGCTGTGACAAGAGGAAACAGGAGGAGACGTTCATGGTTCATGCCCCGACGGGACCAAATGAACTCAAGCCTAGGAAACAGAGCGTGCTGGGTGGGAAGGGGCATCAACCTGAGGGCAAGGCCCCTTCTGAAGACTTTCAAATTTAAGTTTTCCCAAACTGTTGTGAATGGCGAAGGTGGTGGCACAGAGGCTGCCTTGGTCTTGACGACCCCTGGGCTGTAGTGTCAGTGGCCGTATCTGGAGTGGGAGCCACGGGAGAGCTGGACGGGTCGTAGTCAAGGCCAGGATTTGGGGGTGGCAGGATTTGGGGGCGTGAGGGGGGGAAGGAGGCGGAGATGGGGGGAAGTTGGGCTGCGTGGTCACTGGCCTCCCCCGGTCCCGTCTGGTTTTTCCCGGTTCAAATAATAGCACCGGGGGCTCCAGCAAACACTCCTGAAGTGGCGGGAAGCGTATTTCTGGGCATTTCGTTTTCCATAAGCGCCTTCGTTTGTGGATCACTGTTTTGTTCAGAGAAATGCCACAAGTCTTAGTAATTTGGGCAAGGTCAGACTGTGCACGGGGAAGTCATCTGAACTCTAAGCAGTGTCTTCTTATTGTCCAAGCGCTCACACGTTCGTAAAGGAAGCGACTGAGAAGGGAGTTTTCCGAACGAGGTCTCACCGCGTCTGCTTTAACTGATGCGGACGTAGAGCGCGGACAACAGCCACCGTTTCGGGATCCGGGGGGCCGGGGGCGGGGGTGGTAATTGATAAGTTCCAGTCACTGCACTAAATGCTTTAAACTTTGTGGTCTTACTTAGTAAAAGAAACACTGTTTTATAACATTGCTTTTTGGAATGACCTGTGCAACCTTGGTTACGTAATCCACTTTGCTTGTGATCACATCAGACAGTTGTTTTCTGTATGTGTTTTGTATTTTAAATATTACTATGCTTGGCCCCAAATGCAAGCTCATCGCTTTGTGGTCAGTTTTTTTCCAGTCTTGGGTAGGATCAGAGTCACTGGTGGATTTATTTAATGCCCGGAGCCCTCTCCTTGTTCAAGGGGCTTCCTTGATTGTACTTACGGGCAGAGTTGTCCTGGAAGAGATGCCACACGGGCACTGAGGCCCCCCCGTGACCTAGGACTAGAAGAGTCCGTTTGGGGCCCATGGCTGGCCTTGACCTCCTCCCTCCCAGCCAGGGAGCGCTTCTCTCCTGCTCTTGAAACGTAGTTGCAGCAAGTGCGTACCCAGGCGAGTCAGCCAGACGGCGGCCAGCAGATCCGTGGGGACTGGGAGTCTGGCCCTCCTTTGTGTCAGAGGAAGGAATCCTTCAGAAAGAAAAAACCTAAAAGTGTAGATCTTTGCCTTAAAAAGATGAAAGGGCACATCTGTCTCTGAGCAAGGAAGGAGGTGGTCAGTGAAACTGATGTTGTGTTGGGGGCGCCTGGGGGGCTCAGTGGGTCGAGCCTCTGCCTTCGGCGCAGGTCATGATCCCAGGGTCCTGGGATCGAGTCCTGCATCGGGCTCTCTGCTCAGCAGGAGCCTGCTTCCCGCTGTGTGGCAGATGCTGTGTGGCAGAGGGGGAATTTAAAGAAGGTCACATCATACAGCTCCGAGCACAGCAAGGTTAGGGTCAAGACCCCAAGATTTGCACAATCCGTGAGACAGAGCCAGTGAGACGAGGGTGGGAGACCTTCCATGTGCCGGCAGCGTCGTTTTACAGCTCGACTCTGCTTTCACTTTTCTAGATCCTGGGTCTCAGACTCATCTGAGGGTCCGTTTCTGTCCGCTGAGTCAGGACGCAAATGTCCTTCCCTATGAATGGAGACGTAAAGGAGAGACGGGCCCGGAGCCCAGGGGGTTGCGGCCCCAGGATGGGAGAGGTTTCTGTGTTTCTTTTTCTCCTTTTTATTTTCCTTTTGGCTTGATGTTGTTGTCTTCACTTGTTCGAGTTTTAGGCCGACGCAGACCACAGATACATGCATGAACAGGTACACGGACACGCACACACGCACATGCGCACGCGCCCCAGCTCCTCACACGTTCTGGTCCGCCTTGTCTTCATGGAGGACAGAGCTCCGTGGTCATCAGCAGGAGGGGCTCTTCCCATCTTCTCCCGGGAAAGGACAGGGGACAACAGGACGAGACTCCAGGCTCCACAGAAGGAAGCTTTCCGGGTTCTCCCGGGGACTCTGAGATGGGGGTTCATGCCGTGTGTGGAAGGACCTACAGAAAACCTCATTGAGGCAGGGAAGAGACTAGAAGAATCCAACTCGAGGCTCCAAGGGGCACCTTTCCTCTCTCCACACGCCGGACTTCTGGATGAGACGTTACACGGATTGGGTCAGGAAGCTGACCGGCTGTCACCCACTGTGCCCAGTGCTCTGGGAGCACCCATGAGGTCACGGAAGCACCCGGAAGTCAGGGCCTCTCCAGCACGGTCCGTAGCCCGCAGCCAGCACGGCCTCGATCCCAGGAGCATACCTGGCATGACTTTCAGGCACTCCCCGTCCCCGCGATCTGTTTGAATTCTCTTTTTCACACAAATTATGCTCAGTGTTCCAAGGTGTCTGTGTTCCCGATTTGTGTTCTAACCATTTGGAGGAATAAACACGTTGGTGTCCACCAAAGTGCGTGAGATACAAGAGTCTGGGACTCCCACAGTGCGCACCCACCGCCCAGGCTACCTAAGAGCTTCTGTTTCGCCCCTTACGATCGATCACCAGACACGTTGCATTTGGAGAAGCTCAGGGACACCGAGAGGCAAATTCATGTTTCGTTATTTGGTTCCGGTTGCTGGCACATGTGAAACGGAGTGGTATCGTGGTTGGATCCGCTACCTGCCGGTCACCAGATCTGTACGCAGGGTTCCCGTAACAAGTGATACTGTGTATGAAGTTGGACTTGCCGCTTCCCGTATGTTTACTGATTAACTCATAGGATATAGTCCAGGAGGTCAAGGGCCAGGAGGACGTGGCTGTCCTGCCGGCCAGACGCTGGGAATTCGTTAACCTGGGCAGCTGACCTGAGCGTGTAGTTCTGTGGCCCGACTGGTAGAGATGGGGAAAGTGAGACTCGGCCGAGTGCTGTCCTTTGTCCAAAGTCAAATCACAGGAAAGGACTTGAACCTGGGGCTCTCTGACACAGCCCTGCCCTGGCCTCTTCATGGGTTCCTCTGGGCCCTTCAGCCAGACGTGGGCGTCGCAGACTCCTTGTCGAACGGCACGCCGTCATTACTCATTCTTCATTCTGTCGCTGGAGAAATCACATTATATTTGGAAGTTGGGGAGAAGTGCAGCAAGACTGTGTGAGCCCTTTCAAGACACGTCCCCCAAATGTTGTCCCTAAATGGAATACCAGCTGTCAGATTTTTCTAGACATTCTGACAACACGCACAGCAGAAGGAAGTAAAGCAAAATCATCAACGGGGGAATAAATAGTTTCTGGGAAAGGCATGGCAGAGCGGCTCTGCGCTGCTCCGTGACGGGATGATGGACAGAGGGAGGAATGTCCAAGGACGTGACACGGGCCAGGCAGACCCTGAGGCATCCCTGTGTGGGTCTGTGGGTATGTTTCCAGCCCTGTGTAGACCAGATACGTGACCCTGGATAAGTTGCTAGTTTTTTAAAGATGTATTCGAGAGAAAAGTAGAGAGAGGGGAAGTGGGAGGAGGGGCAGAGGGAGAAGAAAATCTTCGCGCAGACTGACTCCCTGCTGAGTGCGGAGTCTGATGCGGGGCTCGATCTCCCGACCCCGAGACCATGACCTGGGCCTAAACCAAGAGTCAGACGCTCAACCAACAGAGCCAATCAGGCGCCTCGACCCTGGGTAAGTTACTTAAAAACTCTCTGGGCCTTCTTTTCTTCATCCGTCCAATGCAAAGTTTGGACAAGGACGGTGACATCCAGATTCAACAATGTCTGGGCCCCCTGGAAGGTCAGAAAGAATCTGCAGCCAAACCCAAGGTCTCCAGCTCGGCCGTCGCTGCTGAAGCCCCAGGATTCCTCGCAGGATGTCAAATGCACACCCAGATGGCGAGCCTTGCCCCGTCACCGGGCTGTGCGCAGTGGGGATTTCAGGCCCATTCGAACGAAGGGGGCATAAGATGTCATCTCTACCATCTGCTCACATTTTCTCCAGTGCTACGACTTTCCTTAAATAAACCCCTTTCTCCTTGGGGAAAGGTAGGAGGTCACGGTGTAGCCGAGGCCCGTGGCTGGCAGTGAGAGAGGACACGGTCTGCACAGAGATTCGTGGCCTCAGAAGGGAAGGGATTTTTCTTCTCTCCAGGAATCCTCCTGGGCAGTCGTGGCGGAAAGCTTTCTGGAGCCGTCAGTGCGGGGGGTGAGAATCTGAGACCCCGGACAGAGAGCCGGAGGCCGGTTTGGACAGACGCCAGGAGGTGCAGAGCTCAGGCTCTGCGCCCTGAGCGAGCCCGGCTTGAAAGCTGCCCCGCGCTGCCCCAGGCATTTGGCCCCTTGCCAAGATGCTTAGTAACTCTTCAGAGCCTCGTGTTCCGCATCCGAGAAATGGGAGTCGCAGCAGGACCCTCGTGTGGTTGTTAGGAGGACGAGGCGCGGTCTCGCAGGAGAGTGATTTGTACGATGCTTCGCACGGTAGGAAACACTCAAACCACCAAACCAAAACGGGCTGCCCCAGCCCCGCTTCTGTCCTTCTCAGGCTTCTTCCCGGAGACACCGCAGGACCCACCGCTAGAATGCCGCGTCTTCGCAGGCATTTGGAAGGCATCTGGGACGGGGACCAGATCTGCAGGGTTTAGACATTCTTGGCTCGTTGACTGCTAGAGTCCTCATTGCCAGCGCTGGACTTCCCAAAAGTACTGGTCAAAACTCTTGGTTTTAAGTAACAGAAAATCAACCCAGAGCCGCTTAAACTTAAAAAAGATAAATAAATTAAAAGGCGCACCGGCTCAGATCATACAAGGCGTCGGAGGAATGAGCTTTGGCTGACCCGACGCAAAGAGCTCAAGGACCGCCTCCCCCCTCCAGCCCCAGCCGCGCACATTCTCGCTCCCCAACGCTCTGTCCTTTCCTCTCTGCCACCTTCGTTCCTGGGCAGGCTCGCTCTCCCCTGAGGGACAGGATTGTCTCCCGGAAGACTCGTCCCCATTCCGAGACCAGCTCCCGCCAGTCGTGAGGGGCCCGTGTGCCTCGAGCTCGGCTCGCTCGCCCTGGCCAGTCTGGCTTGGCGCGGCGGGAACAGTGAGATGCTGCACGGGGAGCTCCACTGGGGAGAGGTGCGGATCCCCGAACCAGGAGACGGGTTTTGTTCTAAGAAGAAAGCTCGGTTAGAAAGGCCAAAGCAACCCCTGGTGCACGGTGAACCCTCAAAGCAAGACACAGCTGATGGTTGGAAACCGAGATGCTTCGTGGTAAGGAAGGAGCCAGCTCCCAGCCCAGAAGGAGAGGAGGCCCCTGTTCCCCTTTCGGGGCATCACGCAACAGCCTCCTGCTACTCCCTCAGCGACCACCACGTCCCGCTTGCCTTCAGGGCTCACCTGGAGTCCCCAAGCGTCCCTGATTTCTCTGATGGACAGAAAAGTCTCTTTCAGAAGCTCTTAATTAGTATCCCCTTTGGCCCTGGAAATATTCAGTTTCATAAAATCAGAAAATGTTGGGCCTGGAACACTCACAGAGTGGGAATAGCCCCCAGACCTGGCAGGTCTGGCTTATGGCGAGAACCACCTAAGATGGGTTTTATAGGGTTTTGTTTTTAAACGTTCCTGAGCCCTCAGCTCCCGGCCAGAAATATCACTTACATAGGTCTGTGTTCGGATGATTCGCCAGAATCGTTCAGATTCTGGTTTGCCTCATTGGGAAGTCGGTGCCTCCAGACGCGCAGCCCCATTTCGAAGAGATGAAGCCAGAGGGGTTATGAGCCCTGTATATCCAGGAGTCACCCAGCTGGTCGGTGGCAAAATGCATGCAGACTCTGGTCTCCAGGAGAATATCCAGGAGTCGCCACTGCCTGTCACTGGCCGAGTGGACAGCATGAGTCTCTGGGAGAAAGAGAAAGCAAAAGGAACGGCCTTTTGCTGGATTCACAACCCGGGTCCTGCCCTGGCAGCCAGGACTCTGCAGGAGCTGGGGACCTGCTAACCAGCTTTCCAGAAAACTGCGGACCCCGCTTCTCTGTCCTCCTGTGTCAGCCTCCCCCGCTCACACGCCAGCCCTGTGTGCGTTTGGGGTGCCTGCCCTGGCAGCCACGAGCAGAGAAAGGGAGCACTGGGCCTGACGGACAGACGGACACGGAAAGGATCGCCAGCCGCATGACGCGTTGGTGCCATTTTCACGTTCAGTTTCAAGCTCCTCAAAAAGAGCTACCGTCTGACCCAGAAACCTGACTCCTAGGTCTGCGTACCCAAGAGAGCTGAAGACACGTCCACGCAAAACCGCGGATCCGAGTGTGTTTGCACATTATCCACAATCGCCAAAACAGACACAGCCCCAGCGTCCGTCGGCAGTGATAGGACAGGGTGGCCCAGAGGAGTGAAGCGGGAACGCTCGCCGCGGCTGTGCCTGGGCCGGGCTAAGTGGAAGGCGACACGGAAGGCTACGTGGTGTGTGATGTACTTGCAATGCCCAGGGCGGAAGCAGCTGAGCAGCACTGCCAGGGCCGGGGGCGGGAGTGAAGCGGGACTCCTGGTGTGTGTGGGATCCCCTTTTCGGGCGGTGAACGCATTCCAGATTTAGGCAGCGGCGATACTCTCACAGCGTTGTGGATGGACTGAATGTCCCTGGTACTTAGTACGGGAATGCCATCTCCGCGAGAAATGAGTGACGATTGGGAGTTAGGCCGTTACAAAAAACGTAAAAGGATCAGGCTCTTTGAGAGCAAGATGTTCAGGAGACGCCTCCTGAAGTCCGCAGTAAGCCCCGAAGACGTGCGGGGGAGGGCACTGGCCCCCCCAGCGGCGAGAACAGGTGCCCGGAGTCTCGGGCAGCAGGCCGAGTCCATGCGGGGGAGGCCTGAAACGGAGCTCGCTGGGCAGGGAGGCAGAGTGGTCGAGGAGCAGAGGTGGGAGACGGGCCAGAGGTGGCCTGGGGTCCTCCCTGCCGAGCCTCGGAGCCGGGGGGACGCACTCCCCCAGCAGGAAGCCCTCGCAGAACGAGGCTGCGGGCTTGGGTGGTGCGTCTGGAGCGTCGCTGCGGGGAGGGCGGCGTTGGGACCTGTGGGCCTGGGCTGGAGGCTGCGGGAACAGGAGAAACACGAGCAGACCTTTCCTGCCGCCCCGAGGGGAGAGGAGGAAGTCTTGCGTTTCTTTAGCAATTCTCAGTTGGACGCAGCTTTCACCTTTTTTTATTGGCTCATTCATCTTTGAGATCATTCTTGACACCAGCAGAGCGGTTACCACTCGGTCCTCGGACAGAGAGAGAGAAACTGAGGCTCAGGAAGCTCAGTCACTTGCCGGGGGCTGCTCCTGAGTGGTGGCTAAGAGGAGCCCTAAGCCGGGTTCATAGTTCACCCTCGGCCGCCCTGTCGTCTCATCGCAGACGCAAAGCCTGGACACAGAAACCCCAAAACTACAGCACGATGCACACGTCCGCTCGCCAAAGCCAGCCGCCAGGGACGGTCAGCAAACCCGCGAGCGCGCGGCGGGCCGTCCCCTGCCAGCTGGAGCAGGTGACGCGCCTTCCCTTTGGCTCTTCCTATCGCAGAGCAGAAGATCAAGGTGACTGAGTTTGTGCAGAGGTTTTGAACCTGGGTCTTAGAGTCCGACCTGCCTCAAGCCCCACCTCCACCACTGCCAGATGAACTTGGACCTCACTGCCTGGAGCGTCAGGCCGCTCACCTGTCAGCTGACGCTCACACACCCCGCTGGCCGGCGCGGCCGCTACCTAACCCGTGATTCAGACGCGGGTCTGGCTCTGAGGTCGTTCCTTTTGTGCTTGGCACAGGCCGAGCGCATTGCGAGGGCTGCAGAGCCCAGGACCCTCATCAAGGCACAGAGGCTGAATCAGGAGCTGAAGGGTGACGTGTTTCCAAGCTAGGGACTGAGCGGGACGCGCCACTCCGCCACTCCGTTTGCAGGACTTTGGTCTGGACTCTGGTTTGCATGGCCCCAGGTACCCACTGTTGGGTTCCCCAGGCCTTTTCTCCTTTCTTCTCTCTCCGCTCCCACTGCTTTGAAGGGTTTTCGGATCAGAGGTGCAGCCGCTCTCCTGGGGGATAATCCTGTTGCCTGTGACCTTGTTTGCTGAGTGTCCTTCACAAAGACCGGCTTCAGCCAAAAATTTCTCCCTCCTGTAATCACGCAATTTTTCTTGGCCTTCGCCAGCCCTGGGGACAGAAAGGTAGCTGACTGCCTTCAGAAGCGTTTTCACGCCGAGGAGCTGCGCGGAAGAAATCAGCCAGTCCGCGGAACGTGCTAGATGCGCTCCCTCCGCAGCCTCCGTTTCTTCTCTGCTTTGGTCCTTTTCCTTCCCCAACACCACGTCGTGTCTCCCGTCTGCGCGGGCACCGGTTTACATCTCGTCCGTTCCTGGAGGGGCTGGGGGAGGCACAGCTCTGCACCCAGGAAAGTTTCTTCCTCCAGATAAGAATTTTTAAGATTCTGAGACCCAGACCTGATCAGCAAGTCGAGAACCAAACCAGAAATGCTCCGTAATCACCCAAGGAAAGCAAAAAGCCCCGTGGATCGAGAGTTAAAGGTAACAAGAGGCAGGAAGAGAGGGTGGCAGAAATACGGGAGTTGAGCCCAGGGCTGCCCCAGGGAGCCTCGGGTGTCTGTGAAACGCGGCTGGAGAAACCCTCCTGGCTGACACACTTCTGAGAGACCCTTGACAAGCCCCGGAGACCCCTTCCCTCCAGGCAAGCTCTGCCCATGGAAACCTCATGGGCTTCCTACTTGTTCCCTGTTATTTCCAGGGATTTCAGAGGCGCCACTGAATGCCAAAGGGAAGACGTACTTGAAACTGAACCATTTTTTGGTTCTTTAACGGCATGTGGACCCTACCATGACCTTGCTCTTTGGCCGATCTTCTTTTCCGCTGAGAGACTGTGAGGCGCATGAAGGGAAATTGCATTTTTTTCTAACCCCCGGCCCCCTCTGTGCCATAATCTGACCTGGAGAAGAACCACTTTCCCTCTGCTGAAGGTCTGCGAAGGTTGAAGGTCCCCTTCTCCAAAACAGAAGGTGACCTGAAAATGTTCTCCTGTCCCGGTATTGGGTTTCTTAACACCTGACTCTGAAGAACCATCTTTCCCAACACTCCCCGCCCTAGGTCCCTAACGCACACACTCACACACGCACACCCGTCAGGCCCCCCAGCAACTCAAACTCCATCAGGTTCTTTGACGCCACTTAGTCCTGCTGAATCGAAAATTCTGGTGCCGGGGCCCAGCGATTCCCTAATCACCCGGAGAACCGAGGAATTCATGAATTCCCGCCTTCCGCCCCCAGAGCTTTGACTCAGTAGTTCTGCCACGGGACCCAAGACCTCACACGCACATCGGACTCCCAGCTGGCACCGACGCAGCTGATCTGGCGCGTGGCTCCGGCGCAGGTGGCTTCCCACTTGCCTCCAGGGCACAGATTTCTGCCACATGCTCAGTGATAAGTTGTGTGCAAAGACCACGGACGGACAGACAGATGGGAAAGGCAAGAGGTGCAGACCACCAGAAGAACAAGGAGGAAGAGAAGCTGGGCCGGGGAAGCCATGCCTGGAAAAGAGACCTGTGCTTCCTCCGCACGCTTTATCAAGGACGTTCCTCCTAGTGATTTCCACTTACCTGTTTCCGGTCCTTGTGACTTTCCCATGGGTTCAGACCTCCGGTGGTTTCTCAAGGGCCTTATCAAAGTGGTGGCACAAGACCCAGCCCAACAGAAAGGATTAAGAGAGCACAAGGATCCAAGGACCGACACCCTGGTGCAGCAGCCATGGAACAGGAACACCCCGTCTCTGGAATGTCTGAGGGGCTTTGTGCCTCCCTCCTCCTCACTGGTCCTGTCCGCGGGCCATGTGGTCTCCGCTTCTCGGGTTTCAGCAGAGTCACCCAGTTAAACACCGATGACTGACCCCCTCTCTGGCCTTTCTGATTCCGTACATTGGGATGGGGCCTGGCCTGACCACCTGCATTTTTTTTTAAAGATTTTTATTTATTTATTTGACAGAGAGAGATCCCAAGTAGGCAGAGAGGGAGGCAGAGAGAGAGGGGAGCCCAATATAGGGCTCGATCTCAGGTCACCGGGGCCATGACCTGAGCCGAAGGCAGAGGTTTAACCCACTGAGCCACTCGGGCGCCCCAGCACTTGCATTTTTAACAAGCTTCCCGGGCATGGATGCTGCTTGCCTAGGGACCCCGCTCCAGAACCCCCGGTGCGCGTCTGAAGTCCTACCGCAAGCCATAGAAGAGTCATGTCCCCCAATAGTCCCCAAGGACGACGCCAGGAAGACAAGTGGCTTCTGGCCCGGTGCACACAGGGAGAGGAACATCTGGCCCTCTCTGCCTGCAGCGGGGGACTCGGACAGGAGCCCGTGTCCGGCGGAAATCAACAAAGTAAAGCCGGGTGGTGCCTTTGGGGACACCCCAGATTGGTACCTTATTTCCTCACTCAGAAAGTCCCTGTAACTCTACCGTGTCTGGGGGTTTGTAGCTCCCTCTGAACCTCACAGCTCTCCTGGGTTTTCTGTTACAAAAGTGTTGCCGTTTCGTCCCATTTGCCAGGAGAGGCCATGTCCAGTCTGGGGGACCGGTCCCCGACGGGATCGTGGGTGCGCCCGGTCTTCCGCCCAGGAAGTGGGCTTGTGGAGGGGGAGCCCGGCCTGTCTCACCGTGTCCCTTCTCTCTTCTCTCCCCCGCCCCCCAGTGCACTCCCAGAAGCAGAACAGGCAGACGTGCGTCCGCAAGAGCCTCATCTGCGCCTTCGCCATGGCCTTCATCATCAGCGTCATGCTGATCGCCGCCAACCAGATCCTGCGCAGCGGCATGGAGTAGCCGCGGCGCCCGGCCCGGCCTGCATGTGCATGGCCTGCGCCGACCCGGCTCCTGCGTGCCCAGCGCGGCTCCCAGCGGGACCTGAGGCCGCAGCGCAGCCGGTGTCGCTCACCCGCTCCATCTCCTTGGCAGGGACACAAAAGGGCTGTCTTACACGCTTTAAGGGTTTCCTTCCCAATGCAATAAAATAGCCAGGAGTTCCAGTGACTGCGCGCACCACCCCTTAGGACTCTGCAGACAGACAGACTTCTCAGCTCGGGGGTTTCCAGTGGCAGCCCCGACAGCCAGGGCGCAGCACCCACGGGCCCCATTGTTCGAGCCCCAACCCCGGGCCAACGGGAGGCTCCCGGCTGGGGGAACCCTCCGCCCCACGGGGCTGACTTACGGGACAGGGGGGCTGCCCACCCCACCCTGGCCTGCCTCCTGCACCCCGTGGAGCCCCCCCAAAGGCACAAGGGGAAAGCCATCGACGGGGGTGCAGCGCCTGGCTGTGCGCAGGCCACACCCTCGCCTCCGCGCCCCCTGCCTCTCCTGCAGGACCCCTGCGGGCAGAGGTGGGGATGCTGGGTTCCCGCCCACACTTAATTCTGTTCCTGGAGCCCGGCGCACCAGCACCCCGGAGCCTGCAGAGCCCCCACCCTCCTCCCAGCTGGGCCACCCCTGCTGCCCTCCGCGGACACGGAAGCTGCTCACGGGCATCTGTCCAGACACGCGGACTGTCGCATACGTCGGTCTTCCTCTTGGGCGACATCCGTCTTTCCTGACCACTAACTCCCGCTGCACGCTTGTCCTCCGACTCGCATCCCCGCTCCTGGGCGGACCGGGTAGCCCGGGGGTGGTGCGGGGCAGGACCGAGACCAGGGGGAGGCGGTGGTGCAGCCCACCCCCCGCCGTCGGGCTCGGAGCCGGAGCCCATCTCCGGCCCCGAGGCCCCATAAGTTCAGGTCCGGGAGCCCCTTCCCCGCTTCTCATCTTCAACTCTGCTTCGTTCGTCTTCCCCGGAGAGAGACAGTCCGCGCTGCACAGACGAACGGTGGAGCGACTGTTTCGCATGGCCCCTCGCAGCACGCGATTCCGCAAGTGACTCCTCTTCACAAGGAAACGAAAAGGTGTGAATCAGCTTAGCCCGCACGACAGGTGACTCACTGCTACCGGTGGCGGCAAACTTCTGGGGACGGGACAGGGTTCCGGGGCGCGTGTTCGGGTCCGGCACTGCCCGGCCTCCCCCGGACGCCCGCCAGCCACCGCCGCGGGGTCCAGCGGCACAGCCGGCCGAGCCCGTGGTCTTCCCACGTGATGTTTCCCTTTGTACTGGCCAAGCTCGGGTCTCCACGTCTGTCACGGGGCTGTCCTGCTCCTCTCATTCCGCGGCGTCCCGAGGCGACATGCTCTTCCCGCTGGCTCCTTCCCTCTCCCCGGAGCTGAGGTGCCAGAGTCGTCCTGGGCTTCGCAGTGCGGTGGGTGTCCCCGATGCCGTCCCCCGGCACCCTCTCTCAGCTTTCTCCCCACTGCCTTCTCCGACTTGTCCTTTTAGGGTCTTTTTAGGGTCTTTTTGGGGTTCACCTCTGCAAGTGCCCCAGGCAGCAGCCGGGGGCGACCGCGGAACCCCCCGCCATGGGAGATGGTGGTCCCTCAGTGACGAGCACAAGTCAAACTAGGGTTTGAGCCATAGTGTGCAGGACGGAGCAGGGGAGAGTCCCCAGAGCTGGGGGGTCGAGGTCCCGCTGGGAAAATGCCTGGAGTCCCGCCCAGCCAGGCCAAGGAAGGCAGCAGCCTGCCTGTCCGTCTTGCCCGCCCTGCCCTGCCTTGGTGCACACCGCACACCTGCCTCTTCTCTCTCTCCCCCTGCCCGACTGACCGCGGCCCTCAGGGTCGGCGCCCGAACGAAGACGGGTCCGAATACAGCACTGACACGTAAGACAACTTCTTTAGTTTTGCCCAGAGCAGCTTACCTCCCCGACGCCCCCCCCCCCCCAGCTGGACTTGGACGGGAAGGAGCCCGTGGACCGCTAGACCATGTCCTCCTGGGCCCCAAAGTAGATGGGATAGAGGCCCCCGGGCATGACTCCTAAAGGAACCTGCCCCGCGAGAGGGGAGTGCAGGGCTTCCCCGGAGGTCGGGGGGCGTACAGGAGGTTGGAGCCCGAGGCAGGGGCAGGGGCGAGAAGGAGCTGTGGAGAGGCAGCGGCGACCTGCTCAAGGCCTCGGCGTGCCCTCCCCGGAGAGGACCCCGCCCCCCGCCCCCCAGGGACCAGTAAGCAGCCGGTCCCACACCGCGGGGACCGGAGCAGCACGCAGCCCTCGTGCCGAGAGAGGACAACGCAGAAGCTGTAGCACGATCTTGGAGGGGCCCCGCCCCGGGGGCCTGACACACGGCACCCGGCAGCCAAAGTGTGGGGGGACAGGCCAGACCTGGTTGCATTCCTGAGACTTCGGGCGCTAAGAGCTTATTCCCGTGGCGTGACCCGTGGCTGCTCTGCCTGGACAGTCTGTCAGAGGGGTTGGGATTCCTCGTAAGGCCTACGAGCTTGACTTCTGGCAGGCTCCGGGGCCCCCGCCCCATTCTTGCTGTGAGAACGGGTGCCCCCCCAGACCACGCAGGTGGTGACCGGGGAGGCATTTTGCTAGGGGGACAAGGCACACACGTAGGCCCTGACCCACCAGAAGCGGTCTGCTGTCACCCCAGACGCATACAGAGCCCTAAACAGGACCCAACATGGGAACTATTAGAAGTGGCTTCCAGAATGTGTGTGGGTCCCACGTGACCGATCTGGAGAAGGAAAGGGGGTGGGGACCATGTTGCCATGGCAGCCCTTGCACTGCTGCCGAGTTCGCCAAGGCAAAGCAGGGAACGTTTCCTTAAGGAGCACGGGCTCTGCCTGGTGGCAGCCGGAGTCCGCGCGTCCACGTCCCCCGGGGCAGTAAACTACGCTCTCGAAGTCGGCCGGTTCCTCTGCCTTTCCTGGCGTTGTGATGCCGCCCTGCCGTTGCTCGGGAGAACGGAGCTCCCTGAGAGCCGGTGGCTTCCGCCCCGCCTCCCACCCCCCTTCCCAGGGAGCAGGGACCCCTTCATCTGGGCAAAAAGGCAGAAATGTCATTTGGAAGGCAGAAAATATTTTAAGCTTCAATCTTTAAAAGCATCTGTTTGCCTGTTTAGACGCTCTCCCACGAGCCAGAAATGTGAAGTTTTACGTGTGGTCTCAAGCAAGCCCAGAGGCCTCAGAACCTTCTAGGTGTTTGGTCTGCGGGAACGAGATGTGCGCGAGACGGGTTCTGTCCCCACACCCGCTCCTGTCTCCGACCTCACACACGTGGTCTCCTGTGTTTAGCCAGAAGAACCGGGTGAAAGGCGACAGGCTCGTTCCGACGGCAGTGACCCTCCCAGCCTCCCCCACAGAATCAGAGAGGGACGGATCTAAGGCGGGGGGGGGGGGTTTCTCTTTTCTTCCAAAGGCCTTCTCTAGGCTCAGGTCCAGACTCAGGTGATAAATCAGAGAGTTTTGCTCTTAACTCATAGCCAGTCGCCTCCCCGGGACCGTGACAGAACAGCAAGGGTGTGACCGACCGCCAAGCACAGGTCCCGGGTTGGCCGGCCTGGCCACGTGTGGCTGCACGTCCTGAAGCCCCGTCCTGCTGTGCCATCGCCCTCGACCCCCACGGACGCTGCGGAGCTCTGCCCCCGTCCCCCACGATGTCCCAAACCATCCTGGGTCGGTCTCCTGCACCGTCTCCCCGGAAGCCCATAGCGACAGAACTCACCCCGTCCCGCGGAGACGCAGGGACACCCGGGACCCCGCCGCAAGGAGACACCCCGTTTTCCTATAGTGCCATGAAGATGCAGACGGGCCGAGCCCAGACTTGAGACTCGGCACACAGCGGCCGCGTTCCCAGGACGGCTGTCTGGAGCGCGGCCGTCGGCCTTGACCTGACATCAGAAGTTCCCCGGCGGCCTCTTCCGTGACTCTCGCAGGGCGGAGGGTCCACACCTCGTGGCCCTGCCGTAGCCATTTTCACCCCTCATGCCCCAGCTGTCCCCGAGGGCGGGGGATCCATCCGAAACAGAAAAGTGCCATTAGCCAGCAGGGAAGGTTCCAGCTTGAATGCCGTCAACCACAGTGACCGGAGGAGGAATCCCGCGGTCCCTCGTGCCCCGGCCTCTGCGCGAGCCGGAACGGCCGAAGAGTCCAGCTTCCGCTCATGCTTCCTGGGACTAAGTCACCCGGGACTGTCCCCAGGGGTGTGGCCCTGCCAGAAGTCCTGGGTTTGGGGAGGAACACGGTGAAATGCACAAACCAGCCGCACATCTCTCTGTCCCGCGCTCACTGTGAGTGCGTGTGGCCAGGGCGCGTGGCTGTGCTCTCTGCCTTGCACTGGCTCGGGACCCTCCTGACACGGTCTCAAGGAACGTGGTCTCAAAGCTCAGAAGGTCTTTGTGGCAAAAGTAATTCGATTCCTTGGGCTTGATATAACAGCCACGAAGAACAGGTGTCGCCAGTCCATGGAAGGCAGTGAGTTTCCCTCTGAAACTGGAAGACGCGCCGCGGCCCCGACGGCGGGTAGCTCGGCGGCTGGACACCCACGCGCGGCCCCGCCCTCACCCCCTTCTTCCCTGAGCTTGGGGCGCTGGCTGGCAGGACTGGCTCTCGCCACGCTAGACGCGACTTCCTCCCAGAGAAGGGCTGTGGAGGCTGGAATTCCCCATGGGGTGAAGAACGGGCTAATTAGGAGGGAATATTCCAGCGAATGGAAAATTCACGTGTGCTGTTGCTCCCTCCCTGGACCTGTGAAAAGAAACACGGTACAGGGCCGCACAGGCTGGCCTCTGGACGCGTTCCCGGCGTGTCTGGCCTACTGTGGTGTCGTACGAGGCACCGAGTGCCACAGGGCTGCTGCCACCAACCCGATGCTTGTGACACGGCGGGCAAGCGTCGAGAGGAAACCGGCCGGTGACTCACCTTCCCCCGGGGACGCGGACACCTGCTGAGCTCAGAACGCCTCTCCCGGGGTTCCCTCTGGCCGCAGACCTGTTGAATAAGGCCCGGAGAGCGGAGTTCAGAGCCAGAAGCGCGGGAGCCCCATCACGTGAGGACGCCACGTGCTTCTGCCCCCGACCAGCCCTGATGACTCTGAGTGACCTTCGGTCCCCGGCCTCGGGTTTCTGACCTCTAGAGCAAAGGGACACCAGAAGCCCCCCTGCACCATGAGTCTGTCTGTCTGAAACGAGTCAAACGCTGCCTAGACACGGGAGGGTCCCTCTGCCCCCGGGAGCGGCGCCGGGTCCGGCACTTTCTCTCCCAACGCGGCTCCCCAGAGGCGCTTGTAACCAAGTGTGTCTCTCGGTCTCGTCTGTGGATGAAACCGTGCGAAGGGGCTCGTGTCCAACGTGCGGCGTCTTGCGAGTGAGGGTTTTCTTTACTCCCCAAGGTCTTGCTGACTCCAGGGAACACCAGAGAGGGGCTTCGCGTCCCCTTGTCAGCCGGTGTGAAAAGGAGGGGGTCGGAGCACTTCTCCGCACATCCGCGCACAGAGTTCGCGGACAGGGACGGGTGGGGCAGAGCCAGACCCCAGGGAGAGACGGGGCTCTCCGTCGGAGCAAGCCCGCCGGAAGCCACCGAGTGAGGAGCGCGGCCTCCACACCTGCGCCCCTTCCTTCCTTCCTTCCGTTTTCTGGCCGTTCCGTACACGTGGTGTGGTTTATAGTTACTCGTGACACGGCAGGAGGACAGTCACCGTCTCCTGACTGTCGGGACGAACATGGGCGCTGGGGGGACACCAGCCACTGCGAGCGTCTTTTGAAGGCTCAGGGGTGCCGAGCCCGGGCCGGGCTTACATGCGCCCCAGCCCTGAGAGTTGAAGGGCAGGATGAGGGGCTGCTGGACCCAGGAAAGTCCCAAGTCCTTCTGCCCTATGATGACAGAACATCTAAGTCTCTGTCCCTTTTCCCCGTCCTAGAGTGGACTAGGGCTTTTGTACAAGCTTGTTTCTCTACAAGCCCTCCTGTTCTCCCCTGGAAAAACCCAGCCTGGTCAGGAAAGGGTCCTCAGCTCCTGGGAGAAATCTGCACAAGCCAGAGCCTCCCGGCTCCCTCCCAGGAAGATCAATGCATATTCTTGCTGTCTGACCCAGAAATCTGGTTTCAGGGGATCCTTGAAAGGTTTCTTAGTGGGGTTTGATTTTCCCCCTAATTCTGAATCCAGGAAGAAGCTCCTTCAAGGACTAACCAAAGACAATGCTCTTGGATGGGAATCCGATCCAGAAAGTCTGGTCAGCAGTGGGCTGGCAAACTCTCATGGGGGGGGGGGGGTTCGGCGTCATGAGACTCGGACGTGACTCGTTTCTCGAAGCACAGTATAGCACAGTTAGCGGCTGGGTGGCGACCGGAGCACCGCTGAGGGCTGCGAGGGCCGGTGCGCCCGGAGCCCGCTGCGCTCGGATCGAGAACGGGCCACGAAGACGGAAACCCTGGGCCACAGTCTTCCCATTTACCTCATACATGTTCCTTTTTTCTTTTTCCTTCCGTATTAGGTGATGATTTCTGCTATTAAGTGGTGAGAGAGTCAGCAGACTAGTCACAAGAAAATCTTTATATAAAATGTAAATATTAATATAAATTAACTTGGCATGCAACTTACTAACCCATGAAGTATATACTATCAATACGTTCTCTCAGTGTATAAAGGGAAACTGACTGCCATATTTACCAGATGTTTTCTGTAACCAAACTTGTCTGTAAATATATAATCTGTATAAAAAGAGTCTAATTTACCATTATTTATGCAATAGAAAAAATAAAAGTTTTTTTTTCTTTTGAGGAGAGACTCAGTTGATTATGGGGCGCGTGCTTTGCAGACCTGTCACAGAATTCCCTCCTGGGACCCCGAAGGGCACGCGGGTCCGTTTGGGTCGAGTCCCGCGTCCCCCGCTTCCAGGAAGCAGCTGGGGGACCGGGTCTCGCACTGGGGCTTCGGAAGAGAGTGACCGACGTGAGGGGAAAGCAGCCGACTGCGGACTGCGGTGAGAAGCAGGAAGCCCTCCTAGCGGGGCAGACAGTAAACTGAGAAGACTTCGCAGACACCCAGGCTAATGGGGTCATCCTGTCGGGGTTCCCTTTGCCCAATTCTCCCCTCCACCGCCCCGGGGCGCAGCGGGACACTCCCGGGGCGGGGCAGGACACTCCCGCAGCTTTCGGAATTTGCAAAGTTCCTTGAGCTTTGTCGGCATAAACAGAGACAGCCCTTCCCTGACATCAAGGGGGAAACAGACACCACCAAAAAGCGAAATGACTTGATGGAGGACACCAAGGTCCTGCCTGATTTGGGGCCAGAACCTTGGCCTCCCGGCCCCAAACACCATGAGGGCTTCTTAGATTTTCTTTACTTTTCAGAAACGTTATCACACATCTTCCCAAGTGTCTTGTACTTAAGCCTAAAAGCCGAGTTTCCGTCTGGGTGGCATCTCCCAGGGGACCCTCTTGTTAAGTGTTGCATTTTATACACCTTCTCAGGGGACACTTAACAAGGTAAATTCACTAAGCATTTGTTATTGTTTAAAACTTCTAAAAATAGAGTGTTCTAGGCATACAACAGTGTTTTTCTCTCTGCTGAAGGGGCCGCTGGCAAATTCCAGTGAGAAGGACTTGGATTTTATCTTCTCTGATCCGATTTTTGACTTTTTTTTATTATAAAGGAGCATTCAGTCACGAATATTGATTCTCCGGGGATCATTAACCCAGCGGGGAGGGTCCCGCAGGATTAAAATCCCAGCAGGGGGCTGACAAAACTCTGTCTCTGACCCCTGACCACGCAGATAGTGAAGCCTGAACACGGGCCCTAACTTGGTAAGATCCAAGGTAAAACAAAGCGCTCCCTCCGGTTATGAACATACTTTTAAACCCCACTGGGATTTTTCCATAATTGTGATCAGTGAAGTTCAAAGGCTTTTCTTGGCTCATCTGTGATCCAACCACGTGCCCAGTGAGAAAGCTGGTCCCGCTGCTTCTCCTGCCGGTGCTGGGAGGTCCACCTGCGGTAAGGAGCTTAACCTTGGGCTGACCGGGCTAATGTGTGCGCCTCGGGCTGTGTTCCCAGGCGTGTCTTACCTTGGTCTTCTTTCAACCCAGTGGCCCAGGCTTTGATGACTGAGCGATGGGCAGAGCCAGGAGCCACCGTGTTCCAACCCACCCTGCTGAGCACCCCCGGGTCCTGGAGCGCGCTTGGGGCCATGCTCTGGCCCCCGAGCATCAGCCACTGTGAGGCCAGAAGGCTCTTCTGCTTGGGAGAGGTTCAGAGTCAGCCAGGACCCTGCTCTCACACTCAGGTTTCCTAGGATGAGGAGGGGAGATGCAGGCGCCTCCCGCAGAAGGGCTTCGGGGCTGTGCGAAGACGCTGGCTCACACCCTCCGGGGTTCACGGCCTGACATGGCCGGCCGGGGATCAGGAGCCACTTCTCTGATCTCAGGAGTACTTCCTGGGACGAGTCTCCTGGCTCGGGGCTGCGGCTGTAGCCCACAGCCCCCGTGCACAGCCCCAGAGGGTGTGCGGGCCGCGGAGACCTCTGCCCTCCCTCCCGGGGAGGGGCCGCTGGCTTAGGAACTGGACGGTCTTGATGGGCTTCCTTCCCGCCTTTCAGTGCCAAAGCCGTGGCGGCCAGGGTGTCCCTTGGAAGCCCAGGGGTGGGCGTGGGTTTGCCGAGCAGGTGACATTCCCCGTCGCCCCGTCTCCCCGAGGTTCATCGGGATAGCAGCAGGGTCAGACAGAGCAGAGAGAGGGAGTGGACTGCCTGGTGTGGGAGTGACCGCTCAGCAAAGCTGTTGTTATAAATGAGCACAAAAGACCCTTGAACAAGAAAAAGAAGCAAGAGGCGGAGGCGGGGGACAGCTCTGGGCCTCTTCCATGGACGTGAGCCCTGGGTGCGAGCTGGGGCCCTGGCGTCTCCCGCTGCCTCGGGCAGCAACGGCAGAAGCACCGGCAGAGCAGGCACGAGCGCGCCGCCGTGAACAGGCTCGGCTCTTCCCAGCCTTTCGGAACGAAGAGGAGCAGCCCCGGTCTTCGCGCGTTCGAGCCTCCGTGCTCGCAGAGCCCAGTTTCTTCTAGATCAGAGCGTCTCCAGCGCCAGCCCCTCTGTTCCTTCCCCCAGGCTTCTCTTCCGAGGGTGCAGTGTCGAGTCGAGAAAAGGGAACTTGGGTGGGGGGAGCCCCGGAGGTTTCTGCGGTGCCGTCATGTAAGGGGGTCCGGGGGCTTGTGTGCAGGTGGGGGAAGGGCGGGCTCTGCAGACTCCAGGGGTTTGTAATCGTGAGCAAATGACCTCAGCCCTGCGACTGAGACGAGTGTCCCATCTCAGCCACAAGAGCTTCTCCTACTTGTCGCTTTATTTCCAGCGGCCAGCGTTGTGCCCGGTGCACGGTCAGTCCTCCGCAAACAGCCGCTAGATGAATAAACCGGGTCGCCGCAAACTGCCCGGATGTCCAAGTCCTCTGGCGCCGCGAGGTCCCCTTGCTCTGCCATCGCCCCGCCACCTCCCTCCCCCCATCCTTGAGCCCTGGTTCCCATGCCTCTGTCCAAATCGGGCAAGCCTGGATCTCCGCATTCGGGGGCGTCTTAGTTCTTCCCGCCGGTCTAGGAACTCTTCACCCTGTTTGAGAAGCTCGGTCCAGCTCCTTCAGCTTCGTGAAGCCGGCATCTGGTGCCAAAGAACGGGGCTCGCCTCTGGCTCTCCCGTCAGCCTCCCCGAAAGCCAGAGCAGCCGGCCCTTGGGCTTGGTCTCCGCAGGGATCAAGGTCTTCCCAGGCATAACACAGAGCCCTCCTGGGCTGGGACGGGGGCAGTTCTGCCCCTGCCCTACACCGCTCCCTCCTCTTACCTCTGCAAGATCTCCCTCAACACCTGTCGATCGCCAACCCCACCGTGTAACCCCAGCCTTCATCATGTGGCCGGTGCTTTAGCAACGCTTTGGGTAACTGGCAAGTGTCCGCCAGGTACTAACAGGCGCAGAGAGAAACATAAACAAGACACCGGGAGCCTGTAGCCTAATAGAAGGAACAGACAAGTCAGCCTGGGTCTACAGCCCAGGGTCAAAAGCCCTATGGAAGGATTCGTCTCAGAAAATCACAGCAATACAAAGGAGGGGCATCAGTCATGTGAAAACATTTTTTTTTTTAATTGTGAAATTATCCACCATGACCAGGTGGGATTTATCCCTGGGATGCAAGGGTGGGTCAACGTTCGCAAATCAATCAATGGGAAAGAACAGATCAATAGAGAGAAGAACCACGTGGTCCTCTCAATTGATGCAGAAAAACCATTTGACAAAACACAGCATCCGTTCCTGATTAAAACTCTTCAAAGTGTAGGGATGGAGGGAACATTCCTCATAAAATCCATCTATGAAAAACCCACAGCGAATATCATTCTCAATGGGGAAAAACTGAGCCTTCCCACAAGATCAGGAACACGACAAAGATGCCCACTCTCGCCACTGTTGTTCAACGTAGTACTAGAAGTCCTACACCAGTGATCAGACAACAAAGAGAAATCAAAGATTTTCACAATGACAAAGAAGTCAAACTCTTCCTCTTCACAGATGACATGACACTTTATATGGAAAACCCAAGAGACTCCGCCCCCAAGTTACTAGAAATCATATAGCAATTCAGTCATGTGGCATGATATGAAATCAATGTACAGAAATTAGTTGTTTTCTTATACACTAATAATGAAACTGTAGAAAGGGTTATTAGAGAATTGATTCCATTTATAATAGTACCAAAACCCATAAGATACCTTGGAATCAACCTAACCAAAGAGGTAGAGGATCTATACTCGAGGAACTATAGACCACACATCAAAGAAATTGAAGAGGACACAGAAAGATGGAAGACCATTTCATACTCATGAACTGGAAGAACAAACATTGTTAAAATGTCTACACTGCCCAGAGCAATCTACACTTCCAATGCCATCCTGATCAAAATACCAGTGGCATTTTTCACAGTTCTGGTACAAAACAATCCTAAAATTTGTATAGAACCAAAAAAGACCCCAAATCGCTAAGGAAATGTTGAAAAAGAAAAGGCTGGGGCATCACGTTGCCTGATTTCAAGCTTTACTACAAAGCTGTGATCACCAAGACAGCATGGTACTGGCACAAAGACAGACACATAGACCAGTGGAACAGAGTAGAGAGCCCAGATATGGACCCTCAACTCTATGGTCAAATAATCTTTGACAAAGCAGGAGAAAATATCCAGTGGAAAAAAATCTCTTCAATAAACGGTGCTGGGAAAATTGGACAGTTATGCATAGAAGAATGAAACGACCATTCTCTTACACCATACACAAAGATAAACTCGAAATGGGTAAAAGACCTCAATGTGAGGCAGGAATCCATCTGAATCCTAGAGGAGAACATAGGCAGTAACCTCTTCGACATCGGCCACAGCAACTTCTTTCAAGATATGTCTCCAAAGGCAAAGGAAACAAAAGCGCAGATGAACTTTTGGGACCTCATCAAGATCAAAAGCTTCTGCACAGCAAAGGAAACAGTCAACAAAACAAAGAGGCAACCCACGGAATGGGAGAAGATATTCACAAATGACAGTACAGACAAAGGGCTGATATCCAAGATCTGTAAAGAACTCCTCAAACCCAACACACACAAAACAGATAATCACGTCAAAAAATGGTGAGAAGACACAAACAGACACTTCTCCAAAGAAGACATACAAATGGCTGACAGACACGTGAAAAAATGTTCATCATCACTAGCCATCATGGAGATTCAAATCAAAACCACACTGAAATATCACCTTACACGAGTTAGAATGGCCAAAATCAACAAGACAGTAAACAACGGGTGTTGGAGGGGATGTGGAGAAAGGGGAACCCTCTTACACGGTTGGTGGGAATGCAAGTTGGTGCAGCCACTTTGGAGAACAGTGTGGAGATTCCTTAAGAGATTAAAAATAGAGCTTCCCTATGACCCTGCAAATGCACTACTGGGAATTTACCCCAAAGATACAGATGTCGTGAAAAGAAGGGCCATCTGTACCCCAATGTTTATAGCAGCAATGGCCACGGTCGCCAAACGGTGGAAAGAACCAAGATGCCCTTCAACGGACGAATGGATAAGGAAGATGTGGTCCATATACACGATGGAGTATGATGCCTCCATCAGAAAGGATGAATACCCAACTTTTGCATCAACATGGACGGGACTGGAGGAGATGATGCTGAGTGAGATAAGTCAAGCAGAGAGAGTCAGTTATCATATGGTTTCACTTATTTGTGGAGCATAAGGAATAACACGGAGGACATTGGGAGAAGGAAAGCACAAATGAAGTGGGGTAAATGAGAGCGGGGAGATGAACCATGAGAGTCTGTTCTGTGTACCCCGAGAAATAAACGTGAGGGTTTGGGAAGGGAGGGGGTGGGATGAAGGAGGGCCCGTACCGCATGGAGCACTGGGTGTGGGGCATGAACAACGCATCTTGGAACATGGCATCAAAAACTAATAATGTATTTTACAGTGACTAATATAACACAATTTTAAAAAAGAAAAAAAACTAAAAAAAAGTTTCAAGCGCATGTAAAACAGACAACAGTATAGCTATCGTGCGCATTTAATAGAGGTCAGTGTTCTGAGATTTCTCTCTCTTGCTCTTCCACTCGCTCCCTCCTGCTTCCCTCCCTCCAAGAACCCGGGCCCACGGTCCCGCGGACGCTGCGGCTCGTGTCTGCCGCCTTCCCTTCCACTCCTTCTTCGGATACGATCACTTTCTGGAAATTGCTTGTTCCCATTCACATATAAATATATTTTAAGATTTTTAAAGATTTTATTTATTTACTTAGAGAGAGAGCACGAGCACAGGCAGAGGCAGGGGCAGAGGGAAGCAGGCTCCCCACTGAGCAGGCGCCGGAGCTGGGCTCGATCCCAGGACCCTGGGATCCTGACCTGAGGCAAAGGCAGACGCTTACCTGGCTGAGCCACCCAGGCGCCCCTGTTTATGTTTTTTGGAGGGGAAGTTCTTCGAGGGGCAATACAAAGAAGTTAGCCAGGCAGCGGGGGACAGTGCACTGCAAGCAGAGGAACCGACGTGTGCAGAGCCCAGGGCGTGGCGGACTTGGCTGAGGGACGGTTGAAGAACTGGCCTTAACCCGGGGGAGACGTGTGATGGCGGCGTCGGAAGGGGAGAGCGGGACGGGGCAAGACGGCGCGACCTCGAGGGACGGGGAAACGAGTCGCAGTGCCTGGCGGCTGATTCGGTGCGCGGCTCGATGGAGAAGACTGGCTGAAGCACACCCAGGTTTCTGGTTGGAGAAGGGCTGGCGCAGTCGCCGAACTTAGGACATCAGATGGCAGACGGGAGCAAGTGGCAGTTTGGTGTGTCTGCCCTGGAGAAGCTGGAGAGGAAGGCAGCGACCGAAGCCGGTCTGTTCTCAAACGTTTCGCTCCCTGGTCTCCCTTCCTTCTCCACCTTGCGGCAGGAGAGGGGGCCACGGCCCGTCTTGGCTGGTTCCCACCAGTGTTCCTTTGGAGCCGCCCAGTTCCCAGAAAACGTGGGGAGGCACTCTGGGGCCTCCCGGGGGTCTGAGCAGGCAGCGGGGGCGGCTGTGGGCCCGAGCGCCGTGCTGGGATGGTGGTTCTGACAGCCCGGCACAGCCCCACTGTCCCCTTTACCGCACGCGCGCCCAGCAGCTGGCGGACCTGACTCCCAGCCACGAGCCCACCGTCCCGCCACACACATTGCTCATCCCGACCTTGGCTCGATGACTTAACAGATTCCTTGCCAAACCTGGGTTTTCACAAATGATTTCCAGGAAATGTGAGGGTTGAAATCAAGTTGAACTCATGTGGTTTTGCTCTGTAACTTGAGGTTCCTCTGTGATTTCTGGAAGACCTTGCTGCTCTGACTTCAGCAACCTCTGCTGCTTGCTTGTTTCGAGTCTGGGAAGCTCCGAGGTCATCTGTCCTAAGAAGCCCGAACAGAATGCTGGCCAGATGCTCAGGAGCAGCCACACAAAGGAAAAGTTTATCTTGCTTCAGAAGGATAAAATCAAATAGCCGTATCATTGAAGCGGATTTTCTTTGCTTGACTTTCTAAAATAATATGCTTTGAACTCCCTTCCCAGAGGTTAAAAAAAAAAAAAAAGTGAAATGTATTTGGTTGACTCATTTTGGCAAGACCACTGCCCCTATCTTCTCTCTTTGGAAACTTCAGAGTTTTTATGAGGGTGTTTGAGCCCCCAGCCATTTCTCAAGTGTCCTCACTGCAAGCACGTACTACCGCATGTCACATTCTGAAGCCGGGAGAATCCGTTTACACCCACTGGTCAGGACAGAAACCTTCAGTGTGAAAACCAATGTGGAACATGAGACCCTCACAGCACAATTTGATTACGGAAATGACTTCTGGCTTCATGTGGACTCTCCATCATAGAGACATTTGGTGTATTCTCCTTGACCTCATCTGGGGAACACAGACTAGGGCCCAACAGTCTGTGTCATCAGAAACCGTGAAGGCCAAACGCTAACAGTACAATATACTCAAAGTGCTGAAAGGAAAAAAACCTCAATTGCAAATTCTGTATCTACAGAAACTAGACAGTATAAATGCATTTTTGTTGTTTCCTTTTTTCTCTCTTAGAGAAAGAAGATTTAGAAGACTGCATGAAGGCAATATTGTAAATCTATATTGATGGGTACATAATGTGTAAAGGTATAATTTACAAAAATGATAGCCTGAGAGAACCAAGATATTACAGGAGCAAGGTTTTCGTGTATTATCGAAACTAAGTTGGTATTAATCTGACCTAGTTTATTATAAATTAAGATATTAATTGCAATTCCCAGGGAAACCACTCAGAAAATATTCCCAAAATATAGTAAAACAAATGATAAGGGAATTAAAATGGGGTACTGGGAACTCATGTCTAACACAAAAGAAGGCAGGTAGTAATGGAGGATTTAGGAACAAGAAAGACATACAGGAGTAAGTACTAAAAGAATAGAGGTTCTTCCTTGTTGGTAAGTACATCAAACATAAATGGATTAAACTCTCTAAAAGGTAGAGATTGACAGAATGAATTTACAAAAATGATCCAAACTATAGGCTATCTGCAAGAGACTAGTTATAGATTCAAAGTTACAAATGAGAAGTAAAAGAATGTAAAAAGTTATCCCATGTAGGATATCACAGAACATGTGGAGTAAGGAGATCCAGAAATCCGTCTTCCACCTAAACAAATATTGAGCTGGCAGAAACTGTCTGAAATAACTAGTTTAGAACCCTGACATCTACTTGAACACTTGAGGTGTCCATGGAAGTGCTTGCTAAAGAAGGTAGTAAACTTCAATAAATTCTCGTCAGTTATAGCCTTCTGCATAGTGGCTACCCCAGCCCCACAGCAGGCAGCTGTGGGAAAAGCATCTGCATTCTGGGGTGACGACTTTGAGCCAACATAGGCAGTAAGAATCTTGTCCTCCAAATATCAGGGTTATGTGTTTTAGATTTTGATATTTGCTTTTGATGCCAAGGGGCCAGCACAGAGGCTGGCTGTTGTTTCAAACCTCACAGATGGAAATGGTTCCCAGGGAATTTAAAAAGATATAGTACTTGTGAGATTATTTCCCACTTTTGGACCCCAACATTGAAAGAAATTTTTGTCAGGTCACTGACTATAGAGATGACAGAACAGAAACTTCAGTGACCACACACAACAACAAATACACATTTTGGAAATATATTTTGGAAAAGTCACAAATGGAAGTGTATGGCCCTCAACAAAGCCAGATTTGGCAATCTCTGAGGAAGGGGAGAATTAGATCTCTGGAGTTTCAATGACATAATACTGCAAATGTCTAGTTCCCACCAAAAATTACAAAACATACAAAGAAACAGGAAAGTTTGGTCCATTCTGAGGGGAAAAGAGCATTTGAAAGAAACAATCCCTGAGGAATCACAGATATTGGAAATATTAGTCTGCGACTGTTAAATCAATTGACTTAACTAGGTTCAATAGCTAAGAAAACCACGGACAAAAAATTGAAGGAAATCAAGAAAACAGTGTATGAAAAAAGAAGAACATCATTAAAGAGAAATTATAAAAAGGAATCAAAGTCTGGAGATAAACAGTCTAATAACTGAAATGAAAACCTCACTGGTGGGGTTCAACAGCAGATCTGAACTGGCAGATGAAAGAACTGGCAAACTTGGAGATAAAAACTTTAAAACTGTCCAGTCTGAGGAACAGAAAGAAAGAACAGCAACAACAACAAATCAACAGAGTCAAAGAGACCTGTAGGACTCCATCAAACATGCCAACGCATGCCCTGTGAGAGTCCCGGATGGAGAGAGAGAGATAGGGGAAGGAAAAACACTTGAAGAAAGAATGGTCCAAAAGTTCCCAAATCTGAGGAAAAATATGAATAAACACATTCAGGAACCTCAGCCACCTCCAAAGAGGATGAAATCAAGGAGACCCACATCAAGAAACATCATACCCAAACTGTCAAAATTCAAAGACAAGAAGAGAATTTTGAAAAGAGAACTCATCACATACAAGGAATTGCCAGTAAGATTAGCAGCTGATTTCTCCTTAGAAACTATAGAGGAAAAAGACCACTCAGATGATTCTCTTTTAAAACCCAAGGCGAAAATATCTGTCAATCAAGAATTCTGTATGTAGCAAAACTATCTATTAAAAATGAAGAAACCCAGATATTTTCAGTTAATCAAAAGCTGAAAAATCTTATTACTAGTGGGCCTGCCATGTAAGAAATATTAAAAGGAGGCCCTCATGAGGAATTTAAAGAACACTAAATATTAACTTGAAGCTGTAAAAAACAGAACACTAGTAATGTTAGTTACATGGATAAATATGAAATACAGTTTATTGTACTTTTGGTATGGTTTGCAATGTCTATTTCTTCTATATGATTTAATAAGCAATAAATAATAGGCATAAAATAATTATAAATCCATGTCACTGGGCATGCAGTATATGAAGACATAATTTGTGGCAATAAAAATAGAGAGGGGAAGGAAATATATAAAAACAGAGTATATATTATTGAAACCAATTTTTTTATTATTCAGTCTAGGATATTACCAGCTTAAGATATTTATTATTACCCCAAAGTAATTCTTAAGAAAAGAACTAAATTATATATATAAAGAAAGAAAATGAACCAAGGGAATCAAAATAGTACACTATAAAAAAAAAACTAAGCAACAAAAAAAGGAAATAATGGAGGAATTGAAGAACAAAAAACATATGTGACACATAAAATAAATAGATAAAGGAGATAAAAGGACTGAAGCAAAAGAATGAAAAAAGATATTCTATGAAAATAGTATCCAAAGGGAGCTGGCTCACATACTGATGTAAGGATTTAAATAGGCTTTAAATTAAAAAGTAAGATTTAATTTTTTAAGTTTACAAAGACAAAGAAGATCATAATATATTGATAAAATGTCTGATACATCAAGAAGATATAACAAGTATAAACATATACAGGCCTAATAACAGAGTCCTCAAACATATTTTTTTTTTTTTTTAAAGATTTTATTTATTTATTTGACAGAGAGAAATCACAAGTAGATGGAGAGGCAGGCAGAGAGAGAGAGGGAAGCAGGCTCCCTGCTGAGCAGAGAGCCCGATGTGGGACTCGATCCCAGGACTCTGATATCATGACCTGAGCTGAAGACAGCGGCCCAACCCACCGAGCCACCCAGGCGCCCCAGAGTCCTCAAACATATTAAGCAAAAGAGAGAGAGAGAGAAAAAAACAGAATTAAAGGAATAGACAGTTCTTTAATAATAGTTGGAGAATTCAGTATTCAGTATCCCACTTTTGATAATGCAACCCAAAATCACACAGATCAGCAAGGAAATTGAGGATTTGAGCAGTACGATACACCAGGTAGACTTAATGGACACATACAGAACATTACACCCAACAGGAGCACGATACACTTTTCCCGCAAGTGCACATAGACCATTATTCAGGCTTAAACATATGTTAGGATGTAAAACAAGTCTTCATAAATTTTTAAAACTTGAAATCATAAAAAGTATATTTTGTAATCGCAGTGGAGTGAAACTAAATCAGTAGAGGAAGGAAAACTTGATCACTCACGATGATGAGGAAATTAAACATCACACTCTAAACAACCAATTTCAAGAAACGAATCACAAGGGAAATTAGAAAATATACTGAGACAAATGAATGTGAAGACCCAACATACCAAAACTTATGGCACGCTGCAAAAGCAGTGCTAAAAGGGAAACTTACAGCTGTAAACACACACACATTAAAAAAGAAAAAAGATCTCAACCAATAACCTAACTTACATCTCAAAGCACCAAAAAGAGAAGAGTAAAATAAGCCCAAAAGTAGAAGGAAGGAAATAATTACAACTAGAACATAGATGAAATGGAGAGTAGAGAAATAATGGAGAAATACAATGAAACCAAAGGTTGGGTTCTGTGAAAAGATGTTTTATAATGGACAAATTTTTAGCTAGATGGACCACAAAAAGAAGATAGTGAAGTTTAAAATTTCTAAAATCAGAAGCTAAAATGAGAACATTATGACCAATTTTACATAAATAGAAACGGTTATAAGAGCAAACTATGAACAATTGTTAATATCCAATTTTGATAACCTAAAAGAAGTAGAGAAATTCCTAGAAATGCATAATTTGTGAGACTGACTCATAAAGAAATATAAATATGCATGGACCAAAATCTACAGGAGGGAGATTAAACAGGCAATCAAAAATATCTCCACAAATAAAAACCTAGAGTGGATGGCTTTACAAATTCTACAAGGCAGTTAAAGAAGAATTAGCTTAAACCCTTTTCATAATGTTCTAAAAAATTTAAGAGGACAAAATACTTCCTAACTCATTTTACGAAGCAATCATTTTCTGAATACCAAAGCCAACAAAGAAAACATACACACATAAACTCTACAGACCAATATCTTTTATGAATACTAATGCAAAAATCTCCACAAGAAAATACTAGTACAGCCAATTCAGCAATATATTAAAGTGATTATACACCATGACTAAGTATAATTTATTCTTGAATGCAAGGGTGGCTCAATATATAAAAACCAATCAATGTAATACACCACATTATTAGTATGAAGGAGAAAACACATGACCATCTCAATAAATACAGAAAACACATTTGGTAAAATTCAAAACCATTTCATGATTTAAAAAAAAAAAAATTAAGAACAGACGGGAACTACCTCAATCATGAAAAAGACCTTGTATGAAAAACTCACAGCTAACATTACACTCACTGGTGAAAAACTAAAGCTTTTCTTTTAAAATCAGGAACAAGACAAGGATATTGGCTTTTACCATTTCTATTCAATATACTATTGGAAGTTTTAGCCAGAGGAATTAGGCAAGAAAGAAAATATACAATGAATCCAAATTGGAAAAGAAGTAAAATTATTTTTGTTCACAGAAGATACATAAAGTAAAAACTCTGAAGATTACACACATACACAACTGTAGGAGCTAATAAATTAATTCAGCAAAGTTGAATGATATAAAATCAACATGCAAAAATCAGTTGTATTCTTATACCCTAGCAATGAATAATTCAAGAGGAAGAGAAAGAAAACAATTCTATTTGCAATAACATCAAGAAGAACAAAATACTTAGGAATAAATGAAACGAAATCAGTAAAATATTTTTACATTAAAAGCTACAAAAATGGTGAAAGAAATTAAATAAAATACAAATAATATAATGCAATCCCTAATCAAAATCCCAATGGTATTTTTTTTTCAAAAATGAGAAAAGCATTCATAAATTATGGAATCTCAGGGAACCCAAGTAGAAAAAATTACTTCAAAACTTACTACAAACCTACAGTAATTAAAAGGCTATGGTTCTGGCTTAAAAATAAACATATAGACCAATGAAATAAAATAACTAACTCTCAAAATAAATCTTCACATACACAGTTAATTGACTTTTTGGCAAGCATGCCGACACCATTCATAAGAAAGAGCAGTCTTTTCAACAAACGGTGTAGAGAAAAGTAAATATCCACATGCAGAAGATTGGAGTTGGATCCTCACCATATACCATATATGAAAGTTAACTCAAAATGGATCACAGACGTAAAATTAAGAGTTAAACTATCAAATTTTTAGATGAAAAATAGGGAAAATATTCGTGTTATTGAATTTGGCAATGATTTCTCAGATTTGACACCAATTTCATAGACAACAAAAGAAAAAATAAATAAGCTAGATTTCAACAAAATTCAAAAATTGTCTGCATCTTATCAAGTAAAAATATAACCCATAGAATGGGAGACCGTGATTACAAAGCTTATCTCTAATAACAGATTAATAATCAGAATATATATATTTTTAAAACCCCTACAACTAACGACCAAATTCCAAACAACCCAATTTAAAAATGAGCAAAGGCATAAATAGACACTTTCCCAAAGAAGATACCCAAATAACCAATAAACACATGGAGGGATGCTCAACATCATGAGTTATGAAGGAAATGCAAGTCAAAACAACAAGATCCCACTTCACATTCGGTATGATGGCCATTATCAATTAAACAGAAAATAACAAGTGTCGCTGAGAATGTCGAGTAATTGGACCCCTCATACCCTGCAGCTGGGAATGGGTAATGGCACAGCCACTGTGGAAAATAGTTTGGCAATTCCCCCAAAAGTTAAATACCATGGGATCCACCAACTCCACTCCTAGTTTTATATCCAAAAGAACTGAAAGCAAGGACTCTAACAGATATTTGGGCATTAATGTTCATAGCACCATTATTCACAAAGCCACAAAATGGAAATTACCCAAGAGTACATCAGTGCATGAATGGATAAATGATATGTAACATACATTATCTAGCCATAAAAATGAATATAATTCTGATACACGCTACAACACTACGAACCTTTTGGACATTATGTTAAGCAAAAGAAGCCAGACACAGAAGGACAAACACTGTATGAATCCACTTATGTGAAGTATAAAGAAGGCACGTTCACAGAGACACAACTTACTGCAGACTGGAGGAATGGAGAGCTATTACTTAATAAAGAATATAGAGTTTCTGCTTAGGATGATGAGAAAATTCTGGAAATAGAGGATAATGGCAAACAAAACATTGTGAATTAATTTCATGCCACTAGTTGTACAGTTAAAAATGGTAAAAGCTTCGTATATTTTACCAAAGAAACAAAAACCGTCCATGCAAACACTAACCAGAAGAGAACTGTAGTGGCTATATTAATATCAAACAAAATAGATATGAATACAACAGACAAAAAATGATATAATAAAAAAAGGACCAACTCCCCTAAAAGATAAAAAAGTAACTATATTAAGTTCTAAAGTGGAAGCTCCAAAATACATGAAGAAACAAAACTGACAGAACTGAAGGGAAAATATGTGATTTTCCTTCAATATTTGGAGACTTCAATAACCAACTTTCATTAATGGAACAAAAACTAGATAGAAGATCACAAGGAAATAGAAGACCTGAAAACGCTAAGTGAACCTGTTAGGCATCTATAGAACACCCTACCCTGTATCACAATATACGTTCTTATCAAATACACATGGAACATTTTCCAGTAAAGCCATTTGTTAGGTTATAAAATAAGCTTAAATAAATGTAAAAAAATTAAAACCATACTATGTATGTTCTTTGACAACAGTGAAATGAAATTAGAAGTCAGAAGGAAGGAAATTTGGAACATTTATAAGTTTGGAGATTTGACAACATACTCTTAAATAACAAATGGGTCAAAGAAAAATCATAAGGGACATTAGAAAATACTTTGAGATAATGAACATGGAAAAGTAACATACCAAAATGTATGAGATTCAGTGAGTTCCGTGTTTAGGATGGAATTGAAAGCTGGGAATGCATACATTAAAAAATATTGGCTTCAAATCAGTTACGCGTCCTTCCACCTTAAAAAGCCAGAAAAATCAGAGGAAGGTAAGCCCAAGTCAGAGGAAGGAAAAGCCAACAGACGACAGGAAGACACATGAAAAATCAGTTTAGTACTTTGAAAAGATCAGCGAAATACACGACCATTAGTTAGTGTTACCAAAAGGGAAAAGGCTCAGATTACTAAATCAGAGATAAAAAGGGGGACCTTTTTTTACCTACTTCGTAAAAATAGAGAGGATTATGGCAGAACACTATGAACAATTGCCTTCTAACTACTTAGGAGACCTAGAGGAAACGAGCAAGTTCCTAGAAATATGTAAACTATCAAAACTGGCTCAAGAAAAAAGAGATATCTTTTCTGAACTGGGTATTTTGTTTTGTTTTTAAAGATTTTATCTACTTATTTGAGAGAGAGAGAGCACACCCGGGCAAGCACCAGGAGGGAGAAACAGACTCCCTGTTGAGCAGGAAGCCTGATGCGGGGGCTTGATCCCAGGATAGTGCGATCATGACATGAGCTGAAGGCAGACACATAACCAACTAAGTCACCCAGGTGTCCCTGAACTTGATATTTTGAATTGAACTTTTCTATGATAAGACATCACATCAGTAATCAAAAACCTCCCAACAGAGTAAAGCCCGGACCAGATGGTTTCACTGGTGAATTCCACTAAATGTTTAAAGAAATTAACAAAATCCCTCTCAAAATCTTTATGAAATAGATGAGAGTACTTCATAACTCACTTTATAAGACCAATATTATCTTGATTCCAAAGGCTAGACAAAAACATCCCATGAAAAAATTAGAGACCAATATTCCTTTTGAACACGACATGCAAACTCCTGGCAAAATTCTAGAACATCAAATCCAGTAGCATATAATACAGATTATACACAGTGACTAATGTATTTTAGGAATATAAGGTTTTCTTATGACCCCAAAACACCAATTAATGTACTGCTCCATATCAACATAACAAAGGACAGTAAAGGCATTAATGAGGCACCTGGGTGGCTCAGTCATTAAACTCTGCCTTTGGTCATGATGCCAGGGTTCCCAGAACGAGCCCCACATCGGACTCGGCTCCATGGGAGCCTGCTTCCCTCTCCCTGCCGCTCCCCGTGCTTGTGCTCTGTGTCAAATAAATGAAATATTTTTTAAAAAGGAATGGAATTGATAAAATCTAATACCCTTTCATGATTAAAAAAAAAAAAACTCAACAACTTAATAATAGAAGAGAGTTTCTGAACTTGATAAAGGACATCTAGAGAAAACACACATCTGAAAATGTCCTTAATGGTGAACAACTGAAAGCTTTCTCTTTAATATCAGGAACAAGATAAGGATGTCCACTCTTGATACTTCTATGTAATATTGCACTGGAGGTCTGGGCTAAGAGAATTGGCAAAGGGGGAATAAGTCATCTCGGATTGTAAAGGAAGAAGTAAACCTATCTCTGTTCCAGGTGCAATAATCTTAAATGTAGAAAACTTTAAACAGTCCAGACACACAAAGAGTATTATAACTAACAAATAAGTTCAGCAAAATTGCAAGATACAGCATTAATATATAAAAATTAATTGTATTTATGTACACTTATAATTAATAGTCCAAATATGAAATCAAGAAAACAATTCTGTTTACAATAAGATCAAAATGAAGAAAATACTTCAAAATAAATTTAAACAGAAGAGTGCAAGGCATAGGGGTACCTGGCTGGCTCAGTCAATAAAACATGTGACTCTTAATCTCAGGGTCATGAGTTTAAACCCCATGTTTGGTGTAAAGCATATTCTTTACACCAGAAATTTAAGTCCCATTTAAGTAAAGCGTAATTAAAAAAAAAAAAAAGTGCAAAGCTTGTGGTCTGAGAATTGTATTGTTTTAAAAAATATTTTTTAAAAATAAAAATAAATTTAAAAATAAATAAAATTTTTAAAAAATATTACAAAAAAATAAAAGTAATCTAAAGGGGAAGACTATCCTATGTTCATGCATTGGAGTATTTAAAGGTAAAACTTTCCAAATACAGGTTCACAGAAATCGCTAACAGAATTCCAGTGCCTTTTTTCCAGAAACTGATAAGCCGGCACTGAGATTCAGATAGAAATGCAAGGAACCCTAAACAACCAAAAGAATCTTGAAAAAAAAAAAAGAATCAAGTTAGAAGACCCACATTTCCCAATCAAAAAGGTGTCACAATGGCATAAGGATACATATCTAGACCAATGAAATAAAATTGAGAGTCCATAAATAAATCATATATTTATAGCCAAATGAGTTTTGACAAAGGTGTTGACTATTCAGTGGGAAAAAGAATAGTTTTCCAGTAAGTGGTTTGGGGACAGCTGGGTATCCACAGGCAGAAGGATGAAGTTGTGTCCTTTCACATCATATAGAAAAACTCACTCAAAATGGATCAAAGATCTAGACTAAAACAAACTATTAGGAAGAAAAAAATAGGCTTAGATCTTCGTGACCTTGGATGAAGCAACATTATTTTAGATTTGACGCCAAAAGCACAAGCATCCAAAGGAAAAAACAGATAAATTACACTTCATAAAAAATAAGAACTTTTGGGGGCACCTGGGTGGCTCAATGGGTTAAGCCTCTGCCTTCGGCTCAGGTCATGATCTCAGGGTCCTGGGATCGAGCCCCGCATCGGGCTCTCTGCTCAGCGGGGAGCCTATTTCCCCTTCTCTCTCTGCCTGCCTCTCTGCCTACTTGTGATCTCTCTCTCTCTCTCTCTGTGTCAACTAAATAAATAAAATTTAAAAAAAATAAGAACTTTTATACATTGAATAAAATGATCAAGAGAGTGAAAAGATAACCCAAGGAATGGCAGAAAATATTGAGAAATTATATATCTGATAATGATTTTGTCAGAATATATGAGGAACTACAGCCATTGTAACAGTTCTTTCACAAGAAAAAGGGGAATAATCCAATTTTTAAAGTAGGCTAAGGAGTTAAATGTTTAACATTTCAAAGAAGATATGGTCAATAAACATGAAGAGATACTCAACATCATTAGTCATTAAAGAAATGTACAGTGAGGGGCACCTGGGTGGCTCAGTGGGTTAAAGCCTCTGCCTTCGGCTCAGGTCATGATCCCAGAGTCCTGGGATCGGGCCCCGCGTCGGGCTCTCTGCTGGGCAGGGAGCCTGCTTCCCTTCCTCTCTCTGCCTCTCTCTGCCTACTTGTGATCTCTCTCTCTGTCAAATAAATAAAATCTTAAAAAAAAAATGTACAGTGAAACCACGGTGACATATCATTTCACACAAACTAGGATGGCTATAATTTTTTATGAAAATGACAAGATTTGATGAGGACATGGAAAAATTGGAACAATTTCAGCAATTCAGTTGTCATCAATTTTATACATTCTGGTGGGAATGTAAAATGATACAGGTGCTGTGGAAAACACTTTGGCAAAGCATTAAACATAGTGTTGCCATATGACCCAGTAATTCTACTTCTATGTATATGTCCAAGAGAATTGAAAACATTTGTTCAAACAAAAATTTGCACAAGAATGTTCAGAGTAGTATTATTTTTAATTGCCAAAAAAGAAATGATATGTATGTCCATCAACTGATCAACGAATTAAAAAAATGTGGCATACCAACCCAATAAAATATTATCTAGCTATAAAAAGGAAAGAGGTACTGATAAAAGCTCCCACATAAATAAAGTTTGTAAATATTATTCTAAATTAAATAAGTCATGAGTAACAAAAGATCAGATATCATATTGTTCTATCTTCATAAAATGTCCAGAAAATGTAAATCCAGAAAGACAGAAAGCAGATTAGTGATTGCCAGGAGTGGCAAGAGTAGGGAATCCGGAACGACTGCTTATAGGGTTTCCTTGTGAGGTGTTGAAAATATTCTGGAAGTAGGCAGTTGTGATGGTCATGCAGCATTGTGAATTTACAAAAACACCACCGAATTATGTAATTCAAAATTGTTAAGTTTTATGTTATGTGGATTTTATCTTACCAAAAAAAAAATTACAAAAATTTTAAAACAAACAGTAGCAAAAATCAATAAAATAAAAATTTGGTTTCTTGAAAAGATCAACCAAAATTGACAAGTCTTTAACTAAATTGAGAGGGGGGAAAAAGGAAAAAACCTCAAAGTCCTGAAATCAGGAGTGAAAGAGAAGACATCACTACCAACCTGACAGAAATAAAAAGGGCTGTAAAGAAATACTATGAACAATTATATGACAAACACAAAGTGCCAAAACAGAATCCAGAAGAAATTGAAGATAAAATAAACTTCTAAAAAGATTCAATTAAAAATCTTAAAACCTCTAATAAAGAAAATCCAGAACCGAACAGTCCCACTGGTTGGTTCTATCATACCTTTAAAGAAGTATGAACACCGTCATTCTCAAAATATTCCAGTAGAGAAGGAGAAACACTTCACATCTCATTGTATGAGACCAGGGTTAACCTGATTCCAAAGCTCATCAAAAAATTTGCAGTAAAAAGGGAACTGCCAACCAATATCCATTATAAATACACAGACACAAAAGCCCTCAACAAACCACAGGTAAATCACATCTAACAGCATATAAAAAGATTATACACCATGACCAGGTGAGTTTTATCTCAAGAATGCAAGGTTGACTTAGCATCACAGAAATCATTTAGTGTAATACACAATATCAAGAGCATAAAATACAGAATCCTCATGATCATGGCAATAGCTACAGAAAAGGAATCTGATAAAATCCAACATCCAATTTCATGTTAAAGACACCCAACAAATTAGGAATAGAAGGGAGCTTTCTCGAACTCAAAAAAACTCATAGCTAATAGGGTACTTAAATGGTGAAAGATCAAAAACTTGCCCTCTAACATCAGGAATGAGACAAAGATGTACATTCTTACCACTTATAAATATTGTACAGGAAGTTTTAGGGAAGAAAAAAATTAAAAGTACCCACTCTAGGAATAAAGAAGTAGAACTATCTCTAAACACCCCATGTTTAATGATCAAAAGACTATTGTAAAGATGGCAATGTCCTCAAATTGTCTAAGATTCAACAGAATCCTTACCAAAATCCCCATCCAGCTTTCTTACAGAAACTGACAAGCTGATCCTAAAACTCATATGGAAAGACAAAGTACCCCAAACAGTCAAACAATCTTGAAAAAGAAAATGGAGTATTCACACATTCACATTTCAAAACTATTAATTATAATAAACAATACTGGCACAATGGTGGACATATGTATCAATGAACAGAATTCAAAGTCCATAAATAAACTAATTTATGGTCAACTGATTTTCAACAAGGATGCCAATAAAATTCAATGGAAAAAAGAATAATCTTTCCAATAATGGTGCTGGAACAACTAGATACACACATGCAGAATAATAAGTTTGTACCCCTACCTCACACTATTCAGAAAAATTAACTCAAAATGGATCACAGACCTTAATGTAAGACCTAAAACTATAAAATTCTCAGACGAGAACATAAGAGTAAATCGTTGTGACCTTAGTTTGGGCTAGGCCTGGGGTTCTGGTTATAATCTTTTTCTCTAAATAGAGGGGAAACCACTTAATGTTCATTTGGCAGTAGTAGAAAATCTGCATGTTTATGTTGTATAAACTTCTTGTGTGCTTATTCAATTTCACGGTTTACAAAATTTAAAAGAAAAAAGGCTAAGAAATCCTACCTCACACCATTAAAAACATTAATTTGAAATGGATCATATATAATCTTCTCTATGGAAGATTAAATGATAAATTAAATAATAAACCTTCAGTAAGAAAATGTAGGAAAATTCTTTAAGACCTCACACATAACGAAGGAGATCATAAATTGGTATAGTATATCCAGAGAAAGCTTGCTGTCTTTGGCCTTAAATTTATATATACTTCTTTAGGATCGCCTGTCTGGCTCAGTCAGTAGAGCATATAACTCTTGGTCTTGGGGTCATGCGTTTGAGCCCCACACTGGGTGTAGAGATTACTTAAAAATAAAATCTAAAAAAAAAAAATCATATATACCCTTTAACCCAACTACTTCACTTCTTGTTATAAGAAAACTCATTAAAATGTTATTTCTGATATGAGAATTTGGGAAAAATTTATATGCTCAATAGTGAGTATATTTTTTTTAAAGATTTTTTTAAATTTATTTGACAGATAGAGATCACAAGTAGGCAGAGAGGCAGGCAGAGAGAGAGAGAGGAGGAAGCAGGCTCCCCGCTGAGCAGAGAGCCCAATGCGGGACTCGATCCCAGGACCCTGGGATCATGACCTGAGCCGAAGGCAGCGGCTTAACCTACTGAGCCACCCAGGCGCCCTCAATAGTGAGTATATTAAATAAACTATAATATATCCATACAATAGAATATAATGCCCCTCTTAAAGTTGCAGAATATTTAATGCACAAAAATATTTATAAAATAATGTGTAAAAACTGCATTCAGAGTGTGTATATTTTTTTTTAATTTTTAATTTTTTATAAACATATATTTTTATCCCCAGGGGTACAGGTCTGTGAATTGCCAGGTTTACACACTTCACAGCACTCACCATAGCACAGACCCTCCCCAATGTCCATAATCCCACCCCCTTCTCCCAACCTCCCTCCCCCCAGCAACCCTCAGTTTGTTTTGTGAGATTAAGAGTCACTTGTGGTTTGTCTCCCTCCCGATCCCATCTTGTTTCATTGATTCTTCTCGTACCCACTTAAGCCCCCACATTGCATCACCACTTCCTCATGTCAGGGAGATCACATGATAGTTGTCTTTCTCCGCTTGACTTATTTCGCTAAGCATGATACGCTCTAGTTCCATCCACGTTGTCGCAAATGGCAAGATTTCATTTCTTTTGATGGCTGCGTAGTATTCCATTGTGTATATATACCACATCTTCTTGATCCATTCATCTGTTGATGGACATCTAGGTTCTTTCCATAGTTTGGCTGTATATATATACATATATGTATATACATATACACATATACATATACACACACACATACACTATATATGTATATATACATATATAGTGGAATATTACGCAGCCATCAAAACCCCTGAAATCTTGCCATTTGCAACAATGGGGATGGAACTAGAGGGTAGTATGCTGAGGGAAGTAAGTCAACAAGAGAAAGACAATGATCATAAGATCTCCATGATATGAGGAAGTTGAGAGGCAGAGTGGGTGGTTATGGGGGGAAGGGAGGGGGAAAATGAAACAAGGTGAGATCTGGAGGAAGAAAAACCATAAGATTTGTTTGTTTCCATAAGAGACCATAAGAAACCATAAGAGACAAACCATAAGATCCAGAGGGAGACATAAGAGACTTAATCTCAGGAGACAAACTGAGGGTTGCCGGGGGGAGGGGGTACGAGAGGGTGGTGGGGTTATGGACATTGGGGAGAGTATGTGCTGTGGAGAGTGCTGTGAACTGTGTTAAGACTGATGATTCACAGACCCGTACCCCTGAAGCAAATAATACATTATATGTTAACAAAATTTTTAAAAAGTGATAACATTAAAAATGATTACTATAATCACTTTGCTTGGTAATTATTTTTATCTCATTTAATCCTAAGAATCACCATATGAAACAGATTTTATTATTAATTCTGATATGTCAGCAAAACAATGGGGGGTTTAAGGAGTTTAACTATTGATCTCAGGGTCACACAAATTATGAAAGTAGCAGATCCTTGATTTAAATCTAATTTTGTGTGACACTCAGATTAAATTAATGAAGACCCAAGAAGAGATAGGAAAGAGAGATGTTAAGAAACGACACTTTTTCTCCTTGTTTTATATAAAAGGAGAAGAACTCAGAGATTATTCCTAATTTAGGATTATAGAAATAAAAATTTAAGAACATGTTTTTAAAATGTAATACTTGGGGTGCCAAGGTGGCTCAGTGGGTTAAGCATCTGCCTTAGGTTCCAGTCATGATCTCTGGGTCCTGGGATCGAGCCCCACATCAGGCTTTCTGCTCAGCGGGGAGCCTGCTTCCTCCTCTCTCTCTGCCTGCCTCTCTGCCTACTTGTGATCTCTGTTAAATAAAATCTTTAAAAAAAATAAATAAAATGTAATACTTGTTTCAAAAAGACAAACATTTAAAAATAATGCAAGAGTAATAGTAGACCGAAACTCTGTAATAATTATTTTGAAACAGACATGTCAATATAAACTCATGATTTTTCATTTTAACACATCCCCTGGCTTTGGGACACTTGGGTGTCACAGTCCATTACACATTCGATTCTTGGTTTTGGCTCAGGTTGTGATCTCTAGGTTATGGGACTGAGCCTGTGTGGGGCTTACGCTGTGCAGAGTCTGCTTAAGATTCCCTCTCCCGGGGTGCCTGGGTGTCTCGGTGGGTTAAGCCTCTGCCTTTGCCTCAGGTCATGATCTCAGGGTCCTGAGGTTGAGCCCTGCATCGGGCTCTCTGCTCAGCGGAGAGCCTGCTTCCCCCTGCACCCCTGCTTTCTCTGCCTATTTGTGATTTCTCTGTCAAATAAATAAATAAATCTTTAAAAAAATTCCCTCTCCCTCCCCTTCTGGGCTTCCCCTTCAAATAAATAAATAAATCTAAAAACAAAACAAAACAAAAACCAAAAAAAACAAAACAAACAAACAAACAAAAATATCCTCTGGCTTTTTCCGCAGAAAGGGTAGAGAAGAAAAGATATTCTTATAGCAATGAGGACACCTGGTGACCAGAGCTTGGTTTCTAAAAGCCACCAAACAGGTTGAATCTAGAGCTGGGCTCTGGGGTGGCTACAGGTCACGGGCAGAGGACTGAAGAGGAAACAGCTGCACAGAGAGGGCTCTGAGGACCCACAGAGCACGCCCTGCAGGTCGAGCTGCTGACCATCAAATGTGCGCGGACACTATCAGATGTTGGGAGTCCAGCTCTCCAATAATGCCTGTTTCTAACGTCCAGGGTAGAAACCTCATAATTCACCACTAGTGAACATCAAGTTAAAGAACTGTATTTGCTTTCTGGGGCTGCTGTAACAAGTTATCACAAACGGATACAGTTTGATCCTCGGACGCGGTTTGTATCAGTGGCTTCCCACAGCAGAAATGTATTCCCTCGCAGCGAGCCTCAAGTCTTAAGTGAAGATGCCGGCGGGGCCATGCTCCCTCTGAAGGCCGGATGGGGAAATGCTCCCTGATCTCTTTCCAGCTTCTGGGGTCACCAGCGCTCCTTGGCAATCCTTGGCTTGCAGCTGCATGACCCCAGTTCCTCCCTCTGTCTTCCCGTGGCCATCATTCCTGTGTCTGTCTGTCCACTTCCTATAGAGACACCACTCCTCGGAGTCAGGGCCCACCCTAAATCGATGTGACCTCACCTTAGTGAATTACATCCGCCAAGGCTCTATTTCCAAATAACTTCATATTCTGAGGTTCCAGGTGACATGAATTTTGGGAGTGGGGACCTTATTCAACCCAATAAAAGTACTAAGTAGGGCCTTGCCTCGCCAGTGGGGAAAAGTTTATCCTCAACTAAAATGCTGATTTGGTCCCACCTAACAAAACTTGAAAAAGCAAGATTAAAATATTAACTCTTTCTGGGCTAACTCAAGCGTATTCCAGAGCAAAGCTCAAAAATTTTGTTAGTAATATGAAAATATCCAAAAACTAACAAGGTAAAATTCACAATATTGATCATCCAATAGAAAATTATATTTGAAGAAATGATGTGTAATAATTTCCCAAATTTGACAAAAACAATAATCCATAGATCCAAGAAGTTCAGTGAACTCCTAGCACAAGAAACAGAGTATTCTACTATGTTGCTTAAATCTGGTGATAAAGAGATTTAAGCATCCAGGGAGGAAAAAAGATATTATGTACAAAGAATCAACGTAAGAATAAGGCAGAGGTCAGCAAGCAGTGTAGAAATGCTTGAAGAAATATGTTTAAAATGCTGAAAGGAAAGATGCGCTCACCTGGAATTTCTGATGCAGTGAAAATATCCTTCAAAAGCAAAAACAACATAGAGTTTTCAGACAAACCAAAGCTGAACAAATTTGTCACCAGCTGACATACCCTGTAAGAAATATAAAGTAGTCCTTAAAGCAGAAGAAAATAATAAAGATCAAGCAGGAAAATGAAGGAAAAAGAAAACAAAATTAGAAGAAGAAATAAATGAAACCAAAAGCCGGTTTGGGGAGAAGACTAATGGAACTGACAAACTTCTAGTCCGACCAAGAAGCGAAACAAGAAGGCAGACAGAGATGGCCCACATCAGGAATGAAAAGGTGATTATCACTGCAGAGTTTAGCAGGTATTAGAAGGGTGAATTTTTAGTTAAACCTCTTCCTGACGAGGAAACTCCAGCCTTTCAATGGCTTCAGTAGTAAACTTTACCAAACAGAAGGAATGGCACGGAGGACATTAGGAGAAGGAAAGAAAAGTAAATTGGGGGAAATCGGAGCGGGGGATGAACCGTGCGAGACTGTGGACTCTGAGAAACAAACGGAGGGTTTTGGAGGGAGGGGGTGGGAGGACGGGCGAGCCTGGGGGCGGGTACTGAGGAGGACCCGGACCGCACGGAGCACTGGGTGTGCGGCAGAAACAATGAATTCTGGAACCCTGCATCAAAAACTCATGATGTTTTATAAGGTGAATAACATAACACAATAAAAAAAAATTTACCAAACATTTAAAGAGGCATTAATACCAAACCTAAACAAACTCTTCCTGAAAATTGAAAAGGATAAACTATTTCCCAATCTTTTCCATGAGGCCAGAATTACCCCAATATCAAAACTGGAAGAGGACATTAAACACACACACACACCACAAACCAATATCCCTCATTAACTTATATGCAAAAAAAGTAATGAAGCACTAGAAATAAAGTCCAATAACATAAAAAAAAAAAAACCCACATCATAACCAGCAGGGGTTTATCCCAGAAATGCAAGCTTGATTTATCCTTTGAAAATCAATCCATGTAAAACTCATCATAATCACAAACTAAAATAGAAAAGCACATAATGATTTCAATAGATGGAGAAAAATCATGTGACAAAAACCCAAATATATTCTTGATAAAGACTTCTAGAAAGTAGAAATATATGGGAACTTTTTCACACTGATAAAAAGCAGTTACCAAAAAAACCTACAGCTAATATTCAGACATAATGGTATCAGACAGAAAGCTTTTGTGCTAAGATCAGGAACAAGACAAAGATGTTCATTCTCACCATTTCTATTCAGTCTTGTATCGGAGGCTTTAGCCAGTGCAATTAGGCAAGAAAAAGAAATAAAATACATCCAGATTAGAGAGGAAAAGAAAAGATGTCTTTATTTGCAAAAGACATGGTTATCTGATAAAAGCTACAGAAAAAGGAACTAGACTTTAGCAAGACTGGAGAATCACACCTTTGGTGGCAGTTTTCTTGGTTCTCTGCAGGCTTCTGTGCCGGCAAGCTCTTTCTTCAATGTCTCTACAACTTGCAGCTCCTGCCAGTAGCTCAGCACAACCACAAGCTACCACAGGGCACCTCCCCTTACCTATTCTGGTAGGCTCCACAGAACCCTGCTGCTGGGACTCCTACAGTTTCCCCCCTGCCAAGCCGGGACACAAAAGGTGCAACAGGAGGCCCCCAAACCCAATGCCAAGCTTCCTTCCACACCATCAGCTCCGTGACAGAAGGGATTTACTGAGTTTAATGCTCTGTTCCCAGTACTTCCACCAGTGTCTTGAACATAGGAGGTGCCCAAGTAATTACGGAATAAACTTCAGCCAGTTCCTCTCTCTCAGAGAGAGCCCATTTTGCTCTCTCTGGATCCAGGATGTGCCACAGAGAGTCACAGAAAGGCATCGCGGAGAGTAATAGTTAGTAGTACTCATTTTACAGGCTCAAGGTCATGTACCAAGTCGTTAATGGCACAACTGGGCCATGAACCAGGTCCCCCAAGTCCCAGCCCTGCCTTTTCCCTCACAGTTTCTCCCAGCAACCTGAAAGGTGCTGAATCTCACTTCTCAGAATGGTCTGAATCCACGCAATGAAGGTATTGACGAATTTGCTGAAAATGTAACCCAGGGAATGTCACTGTTAGAGATCACCCCTCCCTTAGCTCTCCAGCCCCAACTCCTAACCCTTAGCAGGAGGATTCTCATAGCCGGCTCCGGCTGTGGACCTGCAGAAGGAATGAGTTCGTCCCTGTGGACGGTGAAGAGGGACACTGTCCTGAAGAGGAAGGTGCTCGAGACCACATGGAAGGTGAGGAGAGAGCTCAAGGGAAAGCCATTCTAGGTGGCAGAAGCTGATCCTAGTCAGCACAGCTGCCACCGGACTGGGGGTGGGGAAGGGCAAAGACGGGACAGGAGGGGGAGAGGCTGGGGGTGCCGGCAGGATAGAGAAAGGCCTCTGCTTGTGGTGCCTGTGGTCCATGACGGGCTTCCACGGCCAGAAGACCTCGAGGGGAGCTGGCCGCGACGATCACCCCACGCCTGCCACCACACTTGTTACTCCACTGTAAGATGTAAGCCGAGTGCGGACTCTTCCGTTCCCAGGAGTCTCCTCTGAGAATGCAACTATCTCTTAGCAGGAACTGGATGCCAGAAGTTCCCGACTGGGCCGCACATTCTCATTATCTGGGGAGCTCTGCAGAAATGCTCACACGCCTCCACCGCAGACCAGCTACCTCCGCCCGGGGAGCGGGGGACCAGCGCAGACCAGAGGGTGTCAAAGCTCCCTGGGCTGTTGTCGTCTGAAGCAGGACAGCTGTGCACCTGCACTATTTGCCTGGAAGTCAGCAGGAAGGAACGTTAGAGATCATGGGAGCCTTTTTGGCAGATGGGGAAACTGAGGCCTGGGGACTCTGTGTCAGAGACCAAGGCTGGAGCGGAGCCCGGGGTCACTCTGTTCCGTCCTCCAGCGCAGCTGTCTCTGGAAGCTCCCACAACACGGTGTGGGGCAGGGGGCGTGAGAAGCACCGGGCGGATGGGAGAGGCAGGTGGGGGGATCCCGGGGGTGGGGCCGGGTGCCAGGTTGGCACCAAGGAGAACAGCCCCCAGACTCAGGATTCTGTCCGCAGGGTCCTGGCCGGCGTCGGGGTTCGGGGCACACGGCTTCTCTCCCTTGCCGCGTCTTCCCGTGACGGCCCTACTGAGTAAACTGGCCTTCGCGGGGTTGCCCCGGCGCCCAGCTAGCCGCACCCTGAACGGACGGCTGCAGTGGCAGAGGGACAGGGGACCGGCCGCGGGGACTGGGACCCTCCGCAGGGCTGGCGCCGTCCCGGGCTCCCGCCCCGGCGCTCCCGGGCCAGCGGCCCCGCTCTGGGTCCCGCCCGGGAGTTAAGGAGGGCGCGTGGGGCGGGGCCGCGGGTCCCTGGGGACGCTGGTTTTCAGCCCAGGGCGGGGAGGGCAGCCTTGGGCTCCTTCCACGGGGGACCGGCCTCTGCCCGCACCGACCCCGCTCCCGGGGGAGCACACGCGTCCCTGCCACCCCGCGGGGCGCGGGTTCCCGTGTCCCCAGGTCACCTGCGGAGGCTGGGGCTGGCGGCCGGCCGGCCGCACGGAGCCTCTGGGACAGCCCGAGTCCAGAAGCCGTGCGCGGAGCGCAGCGCGGAGGACAGCCCGGAGGCGGCGTCGGAGCAGAGCAGGACAGGGACCTCGGAAGAAGCTGAGCTGGGTTTCCTGGGGTGGCCCAGGGTGCGCAGGAGGCGGGCAGGGCAGGGTCCCCGCAAGAACGCAAGACTCGGGCGGGTCAGCCGCGGCCGCCGGGCGCCCTCCAGCGGCGGTGACGCCCCCCCCACCCCCGTCACCGGGACCGCCCACCGCCTGCGGGAGGGGACACGCGGGCTCGGAGCCGGCGCAAGGAGGGGGCCCGGGGGCCCCAAACCCGACCTTCCAAAGGTCTCCAGGACTGGCTCCGTCCAGCTCCCCAGAGACACCCTCCAAGAGCGCCTCTGCGCGCTGACGCTCACCCTGGGGTCACGGGGACACTTGCTTCGTCCCCCGGGCTCTACCTTCGAGCGCTGGGGCGGAGCGGGCTGGTGCTGAGCGTCTGGAGTCAGCGCGGAGCCTCCTGCCTGCGTGACCCCCGCGAAACCTCGGGGGACTTCCCGTGGGTCTCCCGGGCCGGCGGCCTAACCCCACCGGCTGGAGCGGTCCGCGCTGCCGCGGGGGCCCGGCTGGAGCTTCTCCTGGTGTCCCCTAAACTCTCGCCGTTTTCTGTCGCTGGTTTAACGCGGTACCTTTCCGTGGAAATTAACCGTCCTTTTGAGCGGACCTTGAGCATCCATCCTGAGTCGCTGTCCCCAAGGTGACCTAACCCCAACACCCCGCCCTACGGGGCAATCGTGTGGACGATGACGCTAACGCCCACCCCCCTCGATGGCTTTGCGAACGCGCCGAGACGGCGGAGGAAGCATGGGGCGGTGGTGAGCACGGCCTCGCACACCGCCGGCCTCCCGGCTGGCCTCCCGTCGCCCCAAGCGGAGGGGCTGACGCCCGCCGGCAAGACGCCATTCTTCCTACTGATCAGAGGTGAGGCCCCGAGTGTCCAGGACCTCGTCTCTCAGGCCACCCAAGTGGTCAGACCAAGGGTAGTCTGGAGAACCAGGCTCGACTCCGAGCACGGAGCTTGCTCGCCAGAGCGGAAGAGTTGGAGCCCGGGGGGAACTGCGTGCTCCCCCAGCCCCCGCACTGCGTCTGTGCCCGACCCCGGTGCCCGACCCCCGTGCCCGACCCCCACGCCCACCCGGCTCGCAGCCGCTGGAGCCACGCCAGCCTCTGACTCCGGCCGGCCAGGCTGGATGTGTGCACGGGAACCTCTGGAGAGCTGGACAGATTCGGAGCTGCTGGGGACCCTCTCCAGGGCTTTCGGCCGGGGGTGGGGTGGGGGTGGGGGTGGGGGTGGGGGTGGGCCCGGGAGTCTGGATCCTCGCAGCTCCTCAGACGCAACAACGGTGTGCGTCCCCGAGGTACGAATGACTCTGCAGGAGCCACAAGCCTTCCTGCACCTGGCATCTTGTTTTCTTGGAAACTGCTTAAAACGTGCAAAACCACCACCACCACCACCACCACCACAACAACGTTCTCCGAGGCTAGCTGGCGCACAACGTCAGATCAGTGTCAAGCGGATGGCGCAGGGGTTCGGCCGCTCTGCAGACGGCGGCCGGACCGCACGACGGCCCCCGCCCCCTGACCTGGCTCCCTGTGCTGTGCGTCCCCGACTGGGAGCCTGTACCCCCCCCGCGCCCCCGCCCTTTCTCCCCTCCCCCCAGGCCCGCCCCGCCCACGACCATCAGTTTCCCGGTGTTTATAGGTCGGCTTCGTCTCCTGTCTCGTCGTTAGGACTGCATGTAGGTAGGTCTGTCTTTCTCCGACTTATTTCAGTGAGGAACCCCCCCCCCCCCAGGTCCTTGCAGTGGTCGCGGCCGCGGGACCCGGTTGCGGGTGTCTCACGCCTTCACCCGCGCGCCCGTTGAGGGCCACCGCGCTGCGCCCGTCGTGGCCGCCGCGAACAGGACGTCAATCGGCGCTAACATCTTCCCCGGGGGACACCGGTCGGGGAATTACGGGGCCGCGGGGTCGCTCTGTGTCTGACTCCTGCAGGAACCTCCATCCCGCCTTCCAGAGCGGCCGCACCGGCTCGCGATCGCCCCGACGGGGCACGGGGTCCCCTCTCCGCGTCCACGCGGACACCGGTGTCGGCCCCTCCGACGGTGGCGGGTGGGACCTCACTGCGGTTCTGGTGTGTATTTTTCCGACGGTGGGTGATGCTGAGCATCTGTTCGTGAGGCTCCTGCCTGCCTGTCTTCTTTCCAACCAAATATTTTAAAGAATTCAGCTTTATGCCTAAAACCAAGTATTTGAAATCTTTGGTTTTTTAAAAACCTGCAGACCACCCCCCGCCTGGCCCCGGCCGCGGACTCGCGAGCGGCGCGCTCGCCACCGTGTGGCGGTCGCGGGAAGTGCTAGGCCCGCGGCGGGCACAGAGAGGCAGGAATCCACGCCAAGGCCACACAGCGCTTCACGGCCTGAGCAGCGGCCAGTGGGGACCCCAAGAACAAAAGGAAGGAGAGAAGGAGGAGGAGGAGACGGCAAGAAAGAAGGAAGGAAGCAGGGGGAGGCAGAGAGGGCGGGAGAGGAGGGAGAGACGGGAGGAGGCAGCTGACAAGCCGGGACCGAGCGTCACAAACACTAGAGGGAGAAGGAAAAAAGAAAAAGGTTTTTTGCTTTTCATAAAACTTCTAGGAAAAGCTGCCCTCGCAGATGACGGTGCTACTGGGAATTCTGAACAATTAAAGGTGGGGATTTGGGAAAAGGAATATTTACAAGACAGAGTGCTAAAGGCCAAGGAATTCGATCTGTTTTGAGAAGACAGTCCTTACAGAACTTCCATTAGCGTGCTCTAGAATCCGTATTACATGTTATTTCAACCCCCTGCCCCCACCTTCGGTTTCCCACCACAGCTTGGCCTTGTCAATCAGGGTGAGCGACCACATTTTCAGGAGCAGAAACTGTTCCTAGGATGGGAGATCATCTGTTTCTCTGGCCAGAATCGATCCTGTTTGGATCGTGAGGCTGTCAGTCCTTCCGGTCTTATCTGCACCGGCAGTGACGGGGCAGGGGAGGCAAGCCTCTCACTCAGAGCTTCACCTCCTCCCCTGAAAACCAGTGAGATTGGCCGAGATGTCCCCCAAGGTCTTTCCTGCTCTGACATCCTAGGTTCTGGGGCCTTCTGTAAAGTTGGCCCCATTCACTAGCTGCTGGGCCAGAATGAGAAAATTAGTGCTTTGTCTTTCTCCCCTGTAAGGTCAGGGTAATAATATTGTTCTGCATGTCACGATGAGGTGCTGGGGGACTCCAGTGTGCAGGAAGGTAATTATAATGAGCTTTTACCAATCAGAGTGGTAACGCGCTTTACAAGGGTAGAGGGCAAACTATGCTGTCAGGACTAGCCAGAGAGGGACCTTAAAAGAGTAGTTCTTAACTTTTTCCATCATTTGATATTTTGAGAATCTGATGAAAGCCTTGAAGGCTTTCTTCCCCCCAGTGGACGTACATGGAACTTGTTTAACCAGGGCTCACATTTGCTGAGATTATAACCCAATGCGATTACATTCCCAGTAATTCCTGACTCTTGGATATGCCAAGAGGTCTCTCCTTCCCCTATTAAACAAGAAGGATCGTTGCTTCAAAGGGACAGTGGCTGCTGCCTGGGGCAAAAGGTCTTTGTATCATTCAATATTTCAAATCCCACTTTTCTCAGTTAAGAGGGAGTCCACAGTTGCAGGCTTTGTTGACAGAGAAAAGGATTTCCAGTGTCCAGTAATCTTCCTTTACAGAGCAGGAGCAAAGCTGGGTGTTTGAATGTAGACTTTCGTGTGGTTTTCAGTTTAAGGAGGAAGGGCAATCCCTCTTCCCCTTTCCATTATGGAAGTGTGCGGGACATATCTGAAGAGGGGAGGGACAATGGAAGGAAGCCAAAGAGGACAGAGCTCTGGAGTTTAGTAGGAGAACAGACTGCCTCTAGGATGCCTGTGCTAACGGGTGGTAGCCGGAGCACTAGAGAAACCGTGTCCAGCCCAGCGAGACAGTGAGCCTTCCAGTTTCTTAATGTCTGCTCCGGGCCCACAGGGAGTCCAGAAGTTTCTGCAGGCACCCCCGTAGGGACCTGAAATCGGTGAAGGGACCAATAGTATAGAATATGCCTGGGGACGAGGTAAGGTGGCCACAAAATATGTCATCTTTGTGCCCAGAAGGTGCCTCTGGCTATCACAGGTAGATGCTAACGCAACTTGGTGGCTTGCTGAGCCACAAAATGAAGGACATCCCAGGAGAGGTTCGCAGGGCCTCCAAGGACTGCACACCGACCAGAGGCTCCTACCCTCCCCTGAACCTCCACCTCTGCTGTCAGGAGGATACCTGGGGCTTACACATGAGGCGTGGGATCGGAGAGGTTGTGGGTGCTCGAAGTGAGGAGCGATGCATCGGACTCCCACCTTCTCGCGCAGCCGAGGGAGCCGTCAGCAACATGAAGAGGCATTTTCCGGACTGAGAGAGGACGTTAGTAGGTCGTAGTAGAGGGTGAACACCCCAAGTACAGAAAGAACATGTCCAGCGCAATAGCTAAGAATGAACTGATTTAAAAATAGGCAGAGGAGGGGCGCCTGGGGGGCTCAGTGGGTTGAGCCTCTGCCTTTCCCTGAGGTCATGATCCCCGGGTGCTGGGACCGAGCCTGCATCGGGCTCGATCGCATCTGCCGAGCGGGGAGCCTGCCCCGCCCTCTCCGCCTGCTTGCGATCTGTCTGTCGAAGAATAAATAAAATCTCAAAAAAAAAAAAAAAAAGGGCCGAGGAATGTCATAGACGTGTTTCCAAAGAAGACACCGGAAGGGCGACGGGTGCACGAAGGGGCGGCCGCGTCACTGGTCACCGGCCATGTGACCCACCGGAGCTGACGCGCCCCAGCCGCCCGGTCACCGGCCGCGAGAAGCCCCGGAGGAGCGGCCCGTGCGGCCGCGCAGTCACGGCGGAGGGCCGCGTGGACTGTCCTCAGAAAGTGACACCAGCCGCGCGCGGACCTTAAAAGCCGCGCCGTGTCCCTGCCGGTGCGTCCGGCGGGTCACAGCCGCCCCCTCGGGAGCCCGGCGGCTGCGCTGTCGCCGCGGCCCGGACGCCGAACCCACGCGCCGGCGGCCGACAGCGGACAGCGGACGCGGCCCCTGCGTGCGGCGAGGCCCGCGGCCGCGCGAGCAGCGACCCGACGTCCGAGACGGGCCGACGGGGCCGCGGGGCCGCGCGGACTCACTTACCGGACGCCGCGGGGTCGCCGGGGTCGGCGGAGACGCGGTGGGGACGCGGGGCGGCGGGGACGGAGCCGCGGCCCCAGGCCGGGAGCTCAGAGCCGCGGGGACCGGAGCCGGGAGGGACCGACGGCTTCTCTCCGGGGCTGAGGAGCGGCCGAGCTCTCGGGTTCCACTGGGAGAACCTGGGCGGCCGCCATCTTTATCCTCCTGCCCCGCTCTACGGAAAGCGCTCAGGGAACAAAAGCTCCAGCGCGAACGCGGGCAGACGACGTAGCCCCGCCCCTGGCACAGGTGGTGCAACTCCGCCTCCCGCCGAGGCGCAGGAGAATCGGCCACGGCCCCGCCCCCAGAGGCTCGGGAGAACGTCCGAGAACATCCGGCCCGGCCCGCGGACTGATGGAGACCGGCGGACGTCATGGCTTTCTCCCCGTGATGATTGAGTCCTCAAAGTTAATTAACACTTTTTTTAATTTAATTATTTTCTTGTTCTATTTTCTTACCTTTTCCTCTTTCCTTTTTTAAACATTTTTAAACTAGTTTATCTTAACAATACCTTTCTGAAAAAAAAATCTTTTAAACCATCATTATATTTTATCCTTCATTGTATTTAACCTTTTTGTGTACATATAGGGATTTTTTTCCTAAAAAATTTTGGGATACAATCTCTTCTAATACATCAAAATATACCCTAAATCTAGCACACAGCTTTTTTCTAGTCTCTAGGCTGAGCACATTCTCTCCACGTATTTTTTTCTTTCTTTTTCCAACCAACGTATCAATTCCTTTTTTACAGTTTTTAAAAAAATTTTCATCTTTACAGTCATATTCCATCCCTTCATGTGTTTACCCTTATTTTTGTATATATGTGTTTCTTTCTTTAAAATTTTGGGAGGCAGTTTCTTCTAAGAGACCAAAATATACCCCAAATCAAGAGGGTGGCTCTGTTCTATTCACCAGTCTAATATATATATATATATATATATATATATATATATATATACACACACACACACACACACACACACATATCTATATATATTCTTTTTACCCCCTTTTTACTCCCCCTGATTTGGGGTCTCTTCTGACTTGGTTAGCATACATTTTTCTAGGGTCTTTGTCACCCTTTTAGTATTTTTATTCTCTCTTTCATATATTCTTATCTGGATAAAATGACAAGGCAAAAAAAACTCACCACAAAAAAAGATCAAGAGGCAGTACCAAAGGCTAGGGACCTAATCATTATGGATATCGGTAATATGTCAGATCTAGAGTTCAGAATGATGTGTCTCAAGGTGCTAGCTGGGCTCAAAAAAAGCATGGAAGATATTAGAGAAACTATATCTGGAGAAATAAAAGCCCTTTCTGGAGAAAAAAAAATAACTAAAATTTAACCAAGCTGAAATCAAAAAAGCTATTAATGAGGTGCAAACAAAAATGGGGCCCTTACTGCTAGGCTAGATGAGGCAGAAGAGAGAATTAGTGATATAGAAGACCAAATGATGGGGAATAAAGAAGCTGAGAAAAAGATAAACAACTACTGGACCACAAGGGGAGAATTCGAGAGGTAAATGATACCATAAGACAAAACAATATTAGAATAATTGAGATTCCAGAAGAAGAAGCAAGAGAGAAAGGGGCAGAAGGTATATTGGAAAAAATTATTGTAGAGAATTTCCCAAATATGGCAAAGGGAACAGGTATCAAAATTCGGGATGTACAGTGAACATCCCCTCAAAATCAATAAAAATAGGTCCACACCCTGTCATATAATAGTAAAACAAGTCTTAGTGACAAAGAGAAAATCCTAAAAGCAGCCCAGGACAAGAAGTCTGTAACATACAATGGTAGAAATATTAGATTGGCAGCAGACCTATCCACAGAGACCTGGCAGGCCAGAAAGAAGAGGCATGATACATTCAGAGCACTAAATGAGAAAACCATGCAGCCAAGAATACTATGTCCAGCTAGGCTGTCACTGAAAATAAAAGAAGAGATTAAAAAAAACCAAAACCTTCCAGGACAAACAAAAACTAAAAGAATTTGCAAACACCAAACCAACCTTACAGGAAATATCATATATGTGCTGCCAAAGCAAGCACCCTACAGGAAATATTGAAAGAGGTCCTCTAAGCAAAGAGAGGGTGTAAAAGTAGTAGACCAGAAAGGAACAGAGACAATATACAGTAATAGTCATCTTACAGGCAATACAATGGCACTAAATTCCCATCTTTCAATAGTTACCCTGAATGTAATTGGGCTAAATGCCCCAATCAAAAGACACAGGGTATCAGAATGGATAAAAAACCAAAACCCATGGGTATGCTGTCTACAAGAAACTCATTATAGACCCAAAGACACCTCCAGATTTAAAGTGAGGGGGTGGAAAACAATCTACCATGCAAACGGACACCAAAAGAAAGCCGGGGTGGTAATCCTTATAACAGATAAGTTATATTTTAAGCCAAAGACTATCATAAGAGATGAGGAAGGACACTATATTATACTCAAAGGGTTGTCCAACAAGATCTAACAATTTTAAATATCTATGCCCCTACCATAGAAGCAGCAAACTATATAAACCAATTTAAAAAATCAAAGAAACACATGACAATAATGCAATAATAGTAGGGGACTTTAACACCCCCCTCACTGAAATAGACAGATCATCCAAGCAAAAGATTAACTAGGACATAAAGGCCTTAAATGATACACTGGACCAGATGGACATCACAGATAAATTCAGAATATTTCATCCCAAAGCAACACAATACACATTCTTCTCTCATGCACATGGAACATTTCCCAGAATAGATCACATCCTGGGTCACAAATCAGGTCTCAACTGGCACCAAAAGACTGGGGTCATTCCCTGCATATTTTTAGACCACAATGAAGCGAGAACTCTATCACAAGAGGAAAGTTGGAAAGAACTCAAGATACATGGAGGCTAAAGAGCATCCTACTAAAGAATGAATGGGTCAGCCAGGAAATTAAAGAAGAATTGAAAAAATTCATGGAAACAAATGATAACGAAAACACAACTATTCAACATCTGTGAGACACAGCAACGGCAGTCCTGAGAGGAGAGTATACAGTGATAGAAGCCTTCCTCAAGAAACAAGAAAGGTCTCAAGTACACAACCTAACCGTATGCCTAAAGGAGCTGGAGAAATAACAGCAAAGAAAGCCTAAACCCAGCAGGAGAAGAGAAATCATAAAGATCAGGGCAGAAATCAATGAAATAGAAACCAAAAGAACAGTAGGAGCTGGTTCTCTGAAAGAATTAATAAGATTGATAAGCCTCTGGCCAGTGGGAATGCAAGCTGGTGCAGCCACTCTGGAAAACAGCATGGAGGTTCCTCAAAAAGTTGAAAATAGAGCTACCCTACGACCCAACAATCACACGACTGGGGATTTACCCTAAAGATACAAACGTAGTGATCCGAAGGGGCATGTGCACCCGAATGTTTATAGCAGCAACGTCCACAATAGCCAAACTATGGAAAGAACCTAGATGTCCATCAACAGATGAATGGATCAAGAAGATGTGGTATATATACACAATGGAATACTATGCAGCCATCAAAAGAAATGAAATCCTGCCATTTGCGACGACGTAGATGGAACTAGAGGGTATTATGCTGAGCAAAATAAGTCAATCAGAGAAAGACAATTATCATATGATCTCCCTGATATGAGGAATTTGAGAGGCAGAGTGGGGGGTTTGGGGAATAGGGAAGGAAAAAAGGAAACAAGATGGGATCGGGAGGCAGACAAACCATAAGAGACTCTTAATCTCATAAAACAACAGAGGGTTGCTGGGCGGGGGGGTGGAGGGGTAGGGAGAGGGTGGTTGGGTTATGGACATTGGGGAGGGCCTGTGCTATGGTGAGTGCTGTGAAGTGTGTAAACCTGACGATTCACAGACCTGTACCCCTGGGGCAAATACTACATTATATGTTAATTAAAAAAATGTCAAGGGGCGCCTGGGTGGCTCAGTGGGTTAAAGTCTCTGCCTTCGGCTTGGGTCATGACCCTGGGGTCCTGGGATGGAGCCCCGCATTGGGCTCTCTGCTCGGCGGGGAGCCTGCTTCCTCCTCTCTCTCTTCCTGCCTCTCTGCCTACTTGTGATCTCTGTCTGTCTGATAAATAAAATCTTTATTTAAAAAATGTCGAAGGAAAATTCCAGCAGACAAGCAGAGCAGGGAAGGAGCACTCTGGGGGAGGACAGAGGATGGGACGTACAAGCTGAGTCACTGCCCAGCTTGCAAATGGTTTTCTCTGTGATTCGGCCATCTGTGTTTGCTCAGTGGCACCCAACGAAGTCAGGTTCCTACCCCCAACCCGGGAAACTACGGGATAAGGGTGCTGTCTTCCTGGATAAGGACGGCTCCCAGGTCTGCGAGGCCATCCCTGTGTCGGAAAGTTAGCACGAGGCTGGAGAGGATGCATACATTACCTCCAAAGGGCAGAGAACAAATTTTCATGGACTCGTCTTCTAGAGTAGCTGCCCTTAGAAAAGGGAGGTCAGGGGCCTTGAGTGAGGAAGAAACCGGTCCCAGTGCAGGGGAGCTCGGTCAACCTACAAAGCAAAAGATCTTTTGCTCTCAGTGGAAGGATCCTCTGGGTCGTGGCACTTTCTCTCTTGCCCGCTAGATGGCACTGTGTTTGCTCCTGAGACCTTCGCGAGCGAGGCTCAGACACCGGCAGGGGCCAGAAGTTTCTAAGGTTCCCTCTGCTCCGTGGCACACTCCCTGTGGCTCTCCCGAAGGTGGCCACGGTACCTTGAATTCCATATGTAACCTCAGAGCTTGTCTCCGGCATGTTTGCTGGTCCTAAACGCGACTTTGTGAGGGTCAAGGGGTTCCTGGCCATGCCCCCCTGTCAGATTGTGGGCACCGTAACGGGCCTCGGGCCAGGTACTCTGATGGGCAGAATTCACCAGTCCTGGATTCCTAGTGACCTTGGGTCTGTCACTGTAGCCATGAGGGTTGGTCCTGGCTCTGGGGCCCAGGTATTGAGGTGTTTGCTGCATGCAAGGGCTGGGGTCCCCGATGTGCACCTTGTTGGTCCCGCTGGATAACGCACCCTTTCCCCGCATTTTCTGGAGGGTTAGCGACAGCTTCGCCTTGGGGGAAAATTATAGCAGGTCATTAACGGAAGTGCTCAAAGTTAGCGGTTTTTATCCTTTGTCAAATCCTGAACTCACAGAGAGGCCTTCATTAGCTGTCCTGCTGGAAGAATCTAGAAGGAGAAATCTCTCAGAGCATGGACAAGGAGAGAGATTCCTCTTCCCAGGCTTGGAGAAGGCTGAAGTACTGGGAATCCTCTTCCTGTCCCGGAGATACACCCAGGTAACCTCCACCGATGAGCACAGACACGGCCGTTTTAGAGAGCGCCCACCCCGGAGCTCCTGACCCCTCCAAAGGGTGTGACGAGCGCCTTCGGGGCCCGGGCTGGGGTCCGAGCCTGGATCCACCTGGCGGATCCTCCTCACACGGGAAAGGGCTCTAGCCCAGCTCTCCACCCCCGGACCACAACTCCTTCCCCCAGAGACAAGCCTTCCGGGGAAGGAGGCAGCTGAGGGTCTTGGTTTCCCTCAGAAACAGACGCTGAGACAAAGACTCCCGCACGCGCAGTTCATCTGAGATGAGCAGAAAACCAGTGGGCAAGGGACAGGAAGGCCACCGCCAACGGAGCCGGCCGGCACTCGGATGCCCGAGCTTCCTTCTGTGGGGAGATGCGGAAACAGCACGAATGCCTTCCCACCATTGTGCCGGCTCACAGTGTCCCCCGAGCAGAGAGGAAGCTGGCCACGCGCGTACCACTCCCATCAGGTACCGCTTGGCGGCTGTCAGAGGCCCCCAGGCAAAAAGACACCAGAAGTCAGCCACGCCGCGGAAGGCCCGACGGCCACCGACAGCAGCTGTTACTAATGTCCCTCTGCCAGCAAGTGGGCCAGACGGGAGAGGCTCTCCCAGGCCCCGTGGGCCCCAGAGGAGGACCACAGGGCTGCTCAGCCTGGGCTGCAACCAGAGAAACGTGCCGAAGGTCGGTCATCCAGACAGGTGACACAGGCAGGCATCCTTGACCTAGTGGGTCACCAAATGGAACTTGGAACTGAGAAAGCCGGGAGCAGAGTAATGGGAGAGTTAGTTACCAGGAAACATCTAGTCTGGTGGCCTCGTGCAGTGGTTTCCCCAAGGTGGGCTGAGAGGTCGGTTCCCGGACGCCCTTCCCGGGGACCCTGGCAGAGGGGCTGGCTGCGATGACCCAGGATGTCGGCACTATTCTGGGATGTCGCGGGGCCATCTGGGCTGGTGATGGAGTCGGGGTGGACAGGTCGGATGAGACAGGGCATGGGGTCAGCACATGGGATGCTCTGGCCACTGTTCTTTTGCGGAAGTGTGCTGCTGTCAGCGGTATTACTAGTGGTTTGGGGATCACCCACCGAAATGCCTTGAGCTCCCTTGGGATTTGGCTCTAAGAACCTTGTCTGGCATCAGGCTGTGTCTCCTTGGTAAGGTTAAGGCCCGGACAAGAACTCTGTCTCTTCAGTTTCTTTCCTTCTCTTTCTTCCTTTCTTTCTTGTAGGCTCCGCGCCCAACGTGGGGCTTGAACCCGCGACCCTGAGATCAAGAGGCGAGCACTCCACCTGCCGAGCCGGCGGGGGGAGGGGGCTCCCGTGAACTGCAGGGCTCAGGGAGTCTGTGAACTCGGACGGGGAAAGAATTATGCCTTTGGCTGAAAATAATTACACTTGTAGTTTCTTTTGCCTCTAAAAGAAACTCAGCGTTTCCTTCAGTCATGAAAGTCGACCAGAAGCCGCAGCAGGGGAAGAGCACCGGCGCCTTCGTCAGCCACAAAACCCTAGTTGCGTGTCGGATGGGTCCTTGCGGAAATCTCGTGATGTGGACTCACCCAACTTTTTATTTTTCATTTTAATCTTAACTCTCTTTGGTGGGGAGGGGCAGAGGGAGAGACAGGGTCCCCAGCAGGCCTCGCGCCCAGCGCACAGGCAGATCTGGGGCTCGATCTCATCACCCTGAGGCCATGACCCGAGCGGGAATCAGGAGCCGGTGGTCCACCGACGGAGCCACCCAGGCGCCCCCTCGTCCAGCTTTGACATGACAGAGACTGGGCCTGTCCCATCTTCCACGGAGCGTGTGAGTGAAGAGCGCATGTGTTTTGGCATCACAGTTTCTGTATTTCTGTCCCACTGGGTTTCCCCGTGGTCCCTCCGCCTTCACTTCTCACACTTCTGAATGTTATCCCAAGACGGGGTCTCTAGGCTCCCGCAGCCTGCCCAACGCGTCCCCCGCGTGGGAAGGGTTACAAGTGCCCCGCAGGCCCTCAGACGCCAGCAGGTGCGAAGTCAGGCCAGCGGCCAGAGCGCGGGGAAGGGACTGGAGAGCCCTGGGCCCCTCGAAGGGTCACTCAAATGCCACAGTCCCTGGTTTCTACTCCCGCGGGGGGGAGGGCGCGGCAGGGCGCAGCGGCCTCGCTGGGAACCATGGAGAAGGCGCGCGGGGCTCGGGCCGTCCCCGCGTCTCGCCACCACCGTGTCGCGGCCCTGGCCACCTCGCCACACACAGACCCGCCGCCAGACCCTCTCATCCGGCCGCGGGAAGCCTTCCAGCAGAGCCGCGGAGTGTGCGGTGCGAGGACACCCCCCGACATGTCTCCCCCAAACCTTTGCGATGAGCTCGGAAGCCCGGCCGCGCCTGCTGCGAGCTGCTCGCGGTCCTCCCCACTGTCTGCTTATCCAGCTCCTTCTCCTCTTCCTTTTTCTTTCTGTTTTTTCTTTTTTTCTTTCTTTTTCTTTTTCTTTCTTTTTTCGTGGTCTCTTGCTGTCTCTGAATGTCTCTCGGCTGCGCCTCTCCTTCTTTCTGCTCTTCTCTCCTGTCCCCCTGAACGTGTTCTCTCTCTCCTTCCGGAGGTTTCTGTCGCCTGCCCCGTCCCGTCCTGCCTCTCTGCTCTCTCCCTCCTCTCTCTCACATGCACGTACACACGCGCACACACACCTCCTTCCGGAGGCCGCCGGCTGCGGTCTGAGGCTGGGGACCAGAGGGCAGGGACCCTGCGCGGGGACCACAGGGGGAGCCTCTCCTCCCGGATGTCGTGCCATCCGCGGTCCCCCAGCCCGCATCCCCAGGCAGTCTCGCTGCACGACTGGTGCGCCTGCGGCCTGCCGGTGAGACCGTGAGGCCCGCGCAGGTGCGGGCTGGCGTCTCGCAGACGGTTCTCCAACTCGCTCTGGCGAGCCCGGCCAAGCGCCCTCAGTGCTCCGGGTCCCGGTCTCCTCCTGCAGAGGGGCCTCACCAAGTCAGGTTCAATACTGGGTTTCAGCGTGTGGACCTCAGTGTGTGGCGGGCAGCCGGGGACTGCTGCCGCTCGGCCTCCGGGCCCTCCCGCGTCCCCTCGCTGAGCACGGGCCAGCCCCGGTGACTGCCTCTAGAAAGGGGAATGTGGCCACAGTGGCGGGATTTCACTTCCGAGGGGAGGCCACGCAGGGTCGTGATTTCCGTCTCAGCGGCTCTTTTCCTTTCTGGTGTTCCTGCCTGCGCTGATGACTGCCGTGTCACGAGGGCCACATGGCAAAGAACCGAGGCCTCCAGCGTCTGGCCAACTGCCCACCAAGGACGGAAACCCTGAGCCCGCCTGAATCACCCCAGTGACCGTGGATCTTGGAAGGAGGTCCTCCCCTAGTCCAGCTTCGAAGCGACTCCATCCAGGGCCAACATCTGGATCGGAGCCCAAGGGAGCCGCTGAGGTAAGACCCAGGGACGCTGCTTCAGAAGCTGACCCAGAGGGACTGTGAGGCCAGAAGTGCGTTAAGTCCCTGAGCTTCGGCATCATTCGTCAGGCAGCACCGGACAGCGACCGCGAGGCATGAAGGTCTGCGTCAGCGAGGGGAGGCCGACGCTCGGTGACACACAGACCCGAGCCTGCAGCGGCCGACAGACAGCGTGAGGTGTTGGGGTCCATGCGGGGCTCTCTCACGCGGTCGCTCGGGACCGAGAACCCTTCCGCCATGCGGCACCACCGTCCCCAAGCTCCCCTGTCGTCCGCATCCGGCTCAGAAGGGACAAGGCGGCAGGCAGGGCCCAAGGACGGCCGGGCGTCGGGTTCTTCTCCGCGTCACCTGTCCTGACGCTGACATTTCCAGGGACGTGTTCCTGAGAAGTTCCTGGGCAGGGGTGTCTCCTCTTCAACGGCCTGTCAGTGCTCAGGCGATGGGTTCTCTGAGGGTTTGGCCTGCTTCGGGGAGAGGTCACTGTGTGCTGCCGTGGTTGACTGGTTCCTAATCCCCCCGCAAAATATGAGCTCCAGAAGGTTCCCACACCGCCCCACGTCTGCACCGTCAGGGCTGACCCAGTGCATGCAACATTTTGGGCTGCCCTGAGTCAGGTTTGCTGAATCAGAAGAGATGTTATCTCTGAACCGGTGAAGATGCTGCTCAGGGCCATGGGGGCAAGAATCCCAAATGACTGTTGTGCGAACCAAAGGCTTATTTATTGCTTTATTTTTCTTTCTTTCATGGAAACAAACTGGTAAGTAACAACCCACTGTTAGTATTTGCTGCCACACGGTTCTCAAGGTCCCCTTATAATACGGTGCCGCAGCTGTAGCTATCCTGTCCGTGTTCCAGGCGGCAGAAAAAAGGCGGGGTCCAGGGCCAAAGGGTATGTCTCCAAGCTGAATGGGCCTCTATTTTTAATATTTGTTTATCTATTTTAGTGAGAGACAGAGAGCCAGCCAGGGTAAGGGCAGAGGGCAAGGGAGAGAGAATTTCAAGCAGACTCTGTGCTGAGCAGGGAGCCCAGTGCAGGCTTTGATCCCATGACCCTGAGATCATGACCTGAGCCGAAATCGAGAGTCCACCTTTAACTGACTGTGCCACCCAGGTGCCCCTGAATGGGCCTCTTTTCAAGAGCATCCCCAGAGGAACGACTTCTTACCTCTCAGTGGCCACCCCCATCTGCCAGGGAGGCTGGGCAATGGGGCTTCCTCGCCGGGCACCGTGCTGCATCCAGCAATAGCGAGTTCTCTTGCCAAAAAGGGGGAGATCGGACAGACCAGCAGCTTCCGATACAGCCTCTTACTCCTCAAGGGAGCAGAAAGATGGATTCCCGCTGATCCAAGTCCCAATTGGCTTTTCCATAATACCCATTAATGGTATCGACGGAACTGTCTTTATCGTCACTTCAGGCTCCCCACTGAGAAATGGTCCCAGGCCGTGGCTCCTTTGTTACCGCTAATAACGGCCACGTGCGAGAGAATGGCCGCGCGATCTCCGGGACAGATGGACAGCCACCAGCCAGACTGTGGCATCCGGTGGCCGAGATGATTGGAGAGACAACGCCCATGGAGCACCTTTTTTCTTTTTTCTTTAAGTAGCAGTAGACTAATTTTTTTTAACAGTTTTAGATTACAGAAGATTTGCACAGATAATACAGAGAGTTCTCACAACACATCCCTCGACCCACAGTTTCCCTTATTAACACCACCTTACGTTGGTATGATGCAGTGTTGCAACTGACTATTCAATTATTGGTATTTTTTTTCAATTATTGATATTTTTATTTTTTTTAATTAAATTAATTTATTTATTTTCAGAAAAACAGTATTCATTATTTTTTCACCACACCCAGTGCTCCATGCAATCCGTGCCCTCTATAATACCCACCACCTGGTACCCCAACCTCCCACACTCCCGCCACTTCAAACCCCTCAGTTGTTTTTCAGAGTCCATAGTCTCTCGTGATTCACCTCCCCTTCCAATTCACCCCAACTCCCTTCTCCTCTCTAACTCCCCATGTCCTCCATGATATTTGTTATGCTTCCCTATGACCCTGCGATTGCACTACCGGGTATTTACCCCAAAGATACAGATGTCGTGAAAAGAAGGGCCATCTGTACCCCAGTGTTCATAGCAGCAATGGCCACGGTCACCAAACGGTGGAAAGAACCGAGATGCCCTTCAACGGACAAGTGGATAAGGAAGATGTGGTCCACATACACTATGGAGTATGATGCCTCCATCAGAAAGGACGAATACCCAACTCTTGTAGCAACATGGACGGGACTGGAAGAGATTCTGCTGAGTGAAATCAGTCAAACAGAGAGAGTCAATCATCTTATGGTTTCACTTATTTATTTTAATTTTTTAAGTCTTTTAATTTCAGCATCGTTAACATCGTGTTGTATTAATTTCAGGTGTACAGTACAGCAATGCAGCACTTCCATAAAACAAACACCCAGTACTCAGGACAAGGGCCCTCCTTCACCCCCATCCCCCGTTCACCCCTCCCCCTTCCTCTTGCCCTCCTCTCCTCCCCGGTAACCATCAGTTTGTGCTCTATGGTTACGAGTCCTCGTTTTTTTCCCCCTTTGTTTCTTAAATTCCACATATGAGTGAAATCATATGGTATTTGTCTGTCTTTGACTTTTTCCTTTTCTTTTTTTAAAAATTATTTATTTATTTGTCAGAGAGAGAGAGAGAGAGCACACATAAGCAGGCAGAGCAGAGGCAGAGAGAGAAGCAGGCTCCCTGCGGGGCAAGGAGCCGGATGCGGGACTCGATCCCAGGACCCTGGGATCATGGCCTGAGCCGAAGGCAGCGGCTTAACCCACTGAGCCACCCAGGCATCCATGTCTTTGACTTTTTCCACTTAGCATTATACTCTCTAGCTCCAACCATGTTGTTGGAAATGGTAAGATTTCATTCTTTTTTATGGCTGAGTGGTATTCCTGTGTGTGTGTGTGCGCTCGAGCATGCGTACCACATATTCTTTATCTGTTCACTAATCAATGGACTCTTGGGCTGCTTCCATATCTTGGCTACTGTAAATAACGCTGCTGTAAACATCAGGGTACATGTATCCATTTGAATTAGGGTTTTGTATTCTTTGGATCAATGCCCAGGAATGCAATGGCTGGATTGTAGGGTAGCTCTATTTTTAACTTTTTGAGGCACCTCCATGCTGTTTTCCACAGTGGCTGCCCCAGGGCGCATTCCCACCAGCAGCGCACGTGGGTTCCTTTTTCTCTGCATCTTCTCCAACACCGGTTGTGTCTTGTATTGTTGATTTTAGCCATTCTGGCAGGTGTGAGGTGGTATCTCACTGTGGTTTGATTTGTATTTTCCTGGTGATGAGTGATGTGGAGCATCTTTTCATGTGTCTGTTGGCCATCTGGATGTCTTCTTTGGAGAAACATCTGTTCCTGTCTTCTGCCCATTTTTTAATTGGATTATTTGTGTTTGGGGTGTTGAGTTGTGTAAGTTCCTTATACATTTTGGATACTAGCCTTTCCCCCGATAGGTCATTTGCCAATATCTCCTCCCCTTCCATAGCTTGCCTTTTAGTTTTGCTGATTATTTCCTCCATTTTGAGAAGCTTCTTATTTTGATGTCATCTCAATACTTTATTCTTGTTTTCGTTTCCATGGTATACCATTATGAACTACAATTGATAATATACTCGGATTTCTTTTTTTTTTTTTTTTAAACTCTGTCTCCTTTTTATTGTCCCAGGACCCCACATACGACACTACATTGCAGCTAGTTTTCACGTCTCCTCAGGCCCGCCTTGACTGTGACACTTTTGCAGACCATTCTTGTTTTTAATCCCTTGACAGTGAATGCGATCGGCCATTCCGCAGAATGCCCCTCTACTGGAATTCGTCTCATAATCTGTCTGGTTCTGTGTTTTTCTGGAGGAAGACAGCAGAAGAAAGTGCCACTCATGCCTTCCTGAGACCCCATCCGTCTTTGGGCGATGGCTCTGTTTAGAAGGCAGATTCTTACACTGAGCCCAAGCCACAGCCTGCCTCCATCCAGGGGCCGCATTCCGACAGCGCTCCAGACGGTCTCCCGTGGGGTCTCCCACCCCAAACCTTGGTGGTCCACTGAGTCTTCAAGCAGTAACTGCCAAGTTCAACACACTTGGCTTCTTCCTCGATAAGATGTGATCTCCAGGCTCATCCCCACCCATTATGGAGTCCGAGGGGGCAGGACAGTCGCTGGATTTTCTGGATTTTTGGCTCCAGGATCCCACTGATTTCTCCTGGAGCTTGCTGGCCTGGATTAAGGCAACCATTAAATAAAGCTCATTTCATTTTTATGCTAGATGCCTGCTAAGCCGTATCTCCCGTAGCATGCATTAGTACAGCTGGCTTTTCAGACCCAAGTGCGGGAACTTTAATTCATCTCATCAGAGCTAATCATGTTACGACCCCATTACGCACTATGTATAGGAAGTCATGGGTACCGACATGTGAGGAAGAAGTGGGGAATGATGATCCTGATGCGATGAGCAGTGCTTCACGGTCTCTCTGGGCGGCAGGATTAGTAATGTTGTCGTCTTCTCATTATTACTCACTTGTATTATCTAATTTCTCTAATGCACCATCAACTAATTTGTAAATTACATTAAACAAAAACATTTTTTTGCTCTTGTTTGGATCAGATTGCTTTCCTAGCCTGCGGGGATGCTCTGAACCGTTTCGGGCAGGACTGGCTACGCCTCTCCTGCGAGTTCTGAGTGTGCGTGTGTGTGCGTTGGAACTTGGAGCTGATAAAAAGGGAGCAGAAGTCGGAGGCAGGAGGCTGGAATGTCCCTCCTGTTCTACATCAGCCGCGGCTGCATTGGGACAACGGAGCTCCCGGGACTCGGGGACACGCGGAAGGAAATCAGTGCATCTCGGCTCCTCCGTCCTCTGAAGGTCTGTGCTGAGAACCTGGACACAGGCCTGGTGACAGCCTAGTCCTCCTCCTCCTCTCGTGCCTGGGGCTTGTATGTTAAAACAGAGGCCTCAGAGCAAAGCCACCTGCGTAGACGGTGTAGCCTAGTGGTTATGAACGCGTGCTTTTGGGCGAGGCCGACTGGGGTCCGAAACCCACACCTTCCACTTGCACACTCGTGAGGTCAGGCCGGATCCTGAGCTTTCTGAGCCTCGGTGTCTCGTCTGTGCAGGCGAAGTGGAAGGGCCCGCCCAGGGCTCGCTGGGGACACACCCGCAGGACGTGCTCGGGTCACGGTGGTGGTTGTAGTTACGGTGACAATTAGGCATCGGTACTCCACTCTCCAGACGCAAGGCAGGCCCCGTCCTGCCGGAAAATCCCACCAAGCGCCGGCCGTGAGCACCCGCCTGATGAAGAAACCCAGAGCGACCCAGGGAAAGCAGTAACAACGAAAAAGGAGTAAAAACAAAACCCAAACCCAAACCCAAACCAAGACATTACCCAGCCTCCTCACGCCTCGGGGAAACTCTTTGTGGGTAAAACAGACCTTTAAAGAGGGCGTAACTTAAAAATAAAGTAAAACTTCAGAACACAAAGCGAAAACACACAGGGGCCACCGGCCTCGCACCGCGACGACCCGGAGCACGGACTCTTCCTTCCTCGGAGGCGGCGGCTTTCCTCCGCTAAGCTGGCCTGTCCAGAGCCAGGCCTGACGGATGTGACCCCGGCAGAGACCCACCGGCACTGGGAGAGCCTCAGCCAGCAGGGGCCCATGCATCGGGGTCAAGGTCAGGGTCGGATCGGAGTCAGGCTGTGATCCCTCAGGTAGGAGGTGTGGCTCTCCTCTACCTGTGGTACCTGTTAGGGAGTGACCCAGAGGTGAGCCACCGGAAGAAAGGCAAGGGTTGAGAACAAGTCCCCGAGCAATGAGACCGTCCTAGGTCCACTGGTGCCACGTCCTCACACGACCGGGCAGAATGAGAAGGGACCCACGCTGTGCTTTCCCAACGGGAGCTTTTTTATTTTTATTTTTCAAGATTTTATTTATTTATTTGACAGAGCGAGCGAGCGAGAGAGCACACGCATGCACACACAAGCAGGGGGAGCGGCAGAGAGAGAGGAGGAAGCAAGCTCCCTGCTGAGCAGAGAGCCCGATGCGGGGCTCGATCCCCGGACCCTGAGACCATGACCCGAGCTGAAGGCAGATGCGTGACCGACCGAGCCGCCCCGGTGCCCTCCACCTGGTGCTCTACAGGCACCTGCAGGTTCTCCGACTTCTGCAGCTGCAAGACGCCCAAACGATTTCCAACTGTTTTCCTTCCTTCTGGTAATCATCTAACAATCAGCATAAAGCCATTCTGCGTGAGCCGGAGGGCCAGGCGTGCGCCCGCCGTGAATCGGGGACGGGGCCTAGAGCGGATGTCACAGCAGCCCCGGCACCAGCGAGCGCCGCAGTTAACGGTCCGTGTGAGGGAAGCGAGGAAGCGAGACCTTCATAGCCGTGCGCGCGGCTGCCGCTCCGGAAGGCCGGGGGGATGGCGCTACCGCGCGCCAGGGGAGCTGGGACGAAGGAAGGTTCTGCGCCGAGCGAACCAGTCGCGGGTGAACGTTCCGGAAGCAGCTGGTGGGTTCAAGTTGTCTCCAGACCCCGAGCGGCCTGGGCCTGGGCGGTCACGGCCAACGCGGCCACTTGGTCTGGGCAGCGCGGGGCTGCCGCCGGGCTGAACATGAACTCCAGTTTCATTGACTTCGTGCATTTGTATCGACTTGTACATTTATTTTTATGTTATAGCCGTAACGGGTCTATGAGCAAAAGCTGTTTGGTGTCTGTACATATTTGAGGAACACGACAATAAAAGATAAATTAGGTCAACCCTAGGGCTGTGAGGATTGTTGTTGGTTTTTTTTTCTCAGAAGGATTCTATTCATTTGCCTAAGAAACAGTAAATGAACATTTTTCCCCCAATAGGCGACCAATCCCCAGGCGAACGGGATTTGGCTTTCCCGGCCCCGAAACCAGCCGATCACCCCCTCGCCCCTCGCCGGGGGGTGGAGGGGAACTTGCCGTCCGCGGATTGTTTTCTGTTCCTGACAACTTCAGGCCACACCCAGGATTTTATTTTTAGAATTTATTTATTTATTTGACAGACATAGATCACAGGTAGGCAGAGAGGCAGGCAGAGAGAGAGAGGGGGGGAAGCAGGCTCCCCGCTGAGCAGAAAGCCCCATGCGGGACTCGATCCCAGGACCCTGAGATCATGACCTGAGCTGAAGGCAGAGGCTTAACCCACTGAGCCCCCAGGCGCCCCGCACCGAGGATTTTAAGCGCAGTTTGACCTGTCCGCGCTCCAGAGAGTGGGCGGCAGGAGGAGGTTCCTGACATCTGGTCCCCGCGGTTTCTGCCCTCGGACACGCTGTCCGCAGAGCGGCTGAGGCAGACACAGCGCACCCGAGGAAGCCCAGGACCCAGTGAAACCGTGAACGAGGCGACTGTTAGCCCCTGGGGTATTGGGAAGCCTCTGTTCACTAAGGATGATGGTGACAGTGGGCCAGGCCTGACGGTCTCCGTGTCCCGCCACCTCCAGCGGCCCCAGTGGCCCCTGTCCGGCTGAGTTCTTCCACTTGGCTCTCGGGGCTCGGGCAGCACAGGGAGCCCCCGGCGAGAGGCGGCTGGTGAAATCCAGCGGGGCGCCTCCTGCACGCACTGTCGGCTGCGGCCTCTTGGGGGCGAGAACCCCGACATCTCTAAAGACACCAAGATCCCCATTTTCGCTGCAGGAGCAGACCCCGTCGCAGGACTGCCCAGGCTCCGGGGCCGGGTGCTGTATCTTTGTTCTCTATTGTGTGTATCTTCTCGCATGGGCCGCATCCGTGCTCCTCTCTCCAACACGCGCCTCAAAGGCTCAGGACTAGCACCCTGGCCTGGCCGTGCACGTGCTCCGCGGAGTTTAGCTCCTTCTTGCTTCCCTCCCTCTCTTCCTCTTAAAAAACAAGTCAGAGGAGAAGCGTCCGGAGCAGCTTGTCGAACTGAACGGAAACGGGCATCTGGAGTTTGGGGCCGGGGCCCCTCGGATTGCTAGGCCCAGGTTTCGGGAACTTCCCGATTAAGTGAGAAAGAGCACATGAGCAGGGGTGAGGGGCAGAGGGAGAAGCAGGCGCCCCGCTGGGCAGGGAGCCCGATGTGGGACTCCACGCGGAGCCCCGGGTGGTCACGGAAGCGCTGAACCGCTACACTGTACACATGACGCGAATATCACACTATTTGTTAACCACACGGGAATTCAACTGAAAACTTAATAAAACACAAGCAAAACCAAGAGGAGCTGCTGGCAAGGAGCAGGGACTGGGGACCCGAGGCCAGTTTCGTGCTGGCCCTGGCTTCCCGGCCTCCCGCACAGGCTCCAGGCCCCTCCCAAGCCCGTCCCCGGGGGGCCGTCACGGGGCTGTGGGGTGGGTGGCGGGGCTGTCACCCAGCCCGTCTCAGAGCGGCTGTCCCAAGCCAACTGGAAGGAGAGAACAGCGTGCAAACGGGGCAACTCGCGGGGCAGCCGTGGGAGAGCCCCTCGGTCGGCCGGGGCCGGCTCCCACCCTCTGGGAGACGGGGCTACGGTGTGAGGACGGCAGGAAGACAGAGCCGACGGGCAGGAACGCTTCGGGAAACCGAGCAGGAGGGAACGCACAGGATCAGAGACGTCGGTGGTGAGGCTTGGACGTGTGTCGGTGTCGGGGCACCACCTGTGAGGTTTTCGTCCATATAGATAGGGAGGGGGATTGAGAGAAAAGAAGAAATCGGCACCGGCCAGGGGAGTGGGGGGCGCAGGTGAGGGGCTGGAGCAGAGGCTGTCCTGGCTCGGCCCCCTCTGCGGCGTCCCCGGCCCCCAGCGAGGGCGGGGAGTGAGATCCCCAGCTACAGGTGGTACCAACTCCCACCGTTTGCTGAAGGAGCATGAGGCGTCCCTGGAGCCCAACGCCAGGAGCCCGGTGCCACTGGGAGGACACGTGGCCCCTTTCCTGCAGAAGAAGGAAGCCGCCCGGGCCCACCGAAGGCCTCAGCGGGATCTGCGGTCAAAACCTCAGTCTCCGGCGAAACAGGCTGCGGCCTTCTTCCGGTTTTCCCTTCGAGACCCACACGGGGGCTGTGGGGGGTGGGAGCCGTCAGGGCCAGACTCCACCGCACGGCGTGGTATCGTGATACTCCCTCAGTGTCTCCCTGGACCCCGCTGGGAACTGGCTGGCCTTGGCGCTTTTCACTTCACGGTGACCCCGAGACGCCGTTCTTAAAGTCTGATGAGCTCCTTATTACCGAACGGCAGCACTTTCTATCACGTGCTCAGGGACCCCGGTTCTCACAGAACCCCGAAGGAAACCGGCATGCGTGTCTGTGTGGCCCCAACGAGATGCCTTCTCTGCCTCCTCACAGGGAGGTGCTGTCCGAGCTGAAGGGACCCCTGACCATACCCATTTCCTTGACGGAGCTCCGGCACCTTTCAGGACCCACATCTCCATGAGAACAGGGGGCAGGTGCTTCCGCCAGAGGCACCGTGATTTTGAGAGGGGTCTGGGGGCTTCACGGCATCAGGAGCAGGTTGATCAGGGCGATGCAGATGGGTCACCCTCCTCCTCTCTTCAGCTTCTGGCACCAGCCTGATTCCCCCACACTGGGCGCCCCAGGGCATCAGTAAGTGAATGCCAAATGCTAAATTCCATCCCACTTTGGGGAAACATTGAGTCCAAGTGGAGGTCGGCTTTGTGTCTGCCTCTGCTCCGAGGACTGCTGCTTACAGTAAGACCAAACCCTCAAACCAAAGGAGCCCTCCGCCATGTTCCAGGACCTCCCCCTGAGCCCCGGGTTCTGGAAGGACCAAGAAGCAAACAAGGCTGCTCTGGGAAGTGCTCACATGTGTTTATTTCACAAGGGAGGAACGGGCAGGGCGCAATCACCAAGAAGATGCCACCAAAGGAGACACAGTGAACCCCAACTGGGCGACTACAGGATTTGGTTCTGGGCTGGGCTTGGCCTCTGGGGACAGGATGAGGGACAGAGGGGGAACTGGCAAAAGGGACAGCCTTCCATCTGGGGCTCCACATGGGGCAAGGCTGGGGGTGTCCTCCAGGCCAGAGAGGCGTGGCTGACCCCCGCCCCAACCCGGCTTCCAGCAGCCTCGTCCCGATCCAGGAGAGCCCCGAAGCGAAACGCCCACGGCCAGGCACGGACGCCCGCTCTGCACACACTGCAGGCTCACGCCCAGACACACTCGTGCACAGCCCCTGCCATCACGCGTCACACCGGCACACGTGCTCGCAGGCGTGCACACGCATCCGTACATTACCTCCGATGTGTAAGGGCACCCCAACCGGAGGGCAATCGCAGAAATGATTACTCTTCGGAGAGGAGTCGGCTGCCTTCTCGGCCCCCAGCCAGCAGAGCGCGGGGTGACACGCGATGGACACGGAGCACCCCGGGGTCCCGAGCCCGCCCCCTGCCCCTCGCCCCTCGCTGTGTTGGCTTCAGTCCTTAAGCTCCAGGCGGGTCAGGGCTCCCTGGTCCCCGGGAGGGCAGAGCTGCCCCTGGCCCGGTGCCAGCCCTGGAGACCCCCTCCCAGCCACGACCTCCCTCTGTGCTCAGCCTCTCGGTGTTGCTGGCTCCCTGCAGACCTAGCAGAGCCGCTGGCCCAGGGACACGGGAGCTTAGGGCCCCACTGGGTGACCGTGGGACCATTCATTCCTCCCAGGCCTTCTTCGGGCGGGTCCAGGAAAGGCCAGGGCCGTCCGCCTGGGGGAAAGGTTGGGGTAGAGGCTGCCTCAAAGTGGGCATCTGGGCAGAAGCGAGGTTGAGGGACACGGAGTGCTGGGGCCCCGGGGTCCCCTCCGAGGAGAGAAGACAGGAGGCGGCTGAGCACGGGCCCCGCTCTGCTGAGGGCTGGGTCAGTGTTCAGAAGCTGCTGCGAGAGAGGGATGAGGAGGAGGAGGGGCCCTGCCCGTCCCAGGCCGGAGGGCGGCTGGAAGAGATCGCGGAGGACGTGGGGGTTTCGTGCCACGGTACGCGGGCCATGCCTGGGCAGCAGAAGACGCGGCTCCCGGCTTCCCAGAGGAGGGGTTGGGGCTCTTCCAGGGAGCGCGGGCCTCCCGGCAGCTGAGTGCCGAAGGGGGGACACCACGTCTCCCTCTGGGGCCCCCGTGCTGCCCTGGAGAAGCCCCGGGAGGCCCGCTGAGCACCTGCCGGCTTCCTGCTGTCTGTCCACCCGCACGGCCGGTCCAGAAGACGGGCAGACCCCGTCCTGGGGGCCGGGCTCTGGGGGCCCCTGCCACTCCCCGCTACTTGATCGTGTTTTTAATTGTCCACCTCTGTCCCGTGCAGCTGCGGAGGATGAGGTCAATGCCAGCCACGCCCCGGTTCTCCACCTCGAGACAACGCCCTGTGCCCTTGTTCATGATGGCGCCATTCTGGGTGAGACAAGGAGAGACAGAGACAGACGGAGATGGAGAGACAGAGAGAGAGACAGACAGAAAGACAGAGAGAGACAGAGACAAGGAGAGACAGAGACAGACGGAGATGGAGAGACAGAGAATAAGAGAGACAGAGAGAGAGACAGAGAGACAGAGAGAGAGACGTGGACGGAGAGAAAGACAGAGAGAGAGGTTTAACACTGCAGTGCCCGGCGCAGGGCCTCTCCCAGGGAGCCGTTCCACCAAAACTCTTTGCACAGGGAAACGGACCACTGGAGCCTCCTCCAGAAACCCCAGAGTCAGAAAAGGTGTCAGCTTCACCAAGACTGAGTGGCTGAACCCGGTGTCAAGCCCCCACGGGGGCTGGTGTCTGAGAGTGGGATTTCCGGGGAGACCTGAGCTCTGACTTTCCCCATCCTCCTGACTACTCAGAGGATTTCAGAAAACTCGCCGCACTCGCACTCTCCCCTCCCCGAGATCGGTCGGCTCCCAGCCTGCCTGGTGCTGCCGCAGGGTGTCCCACACGCTATCCCCCTCCTCCACGGACTCCCCTAGACGTGCCTTGGGTTCATGAGGCTGGCCCTGGGCTGGAGACCTTGGGGAAGTCGCTTCCCTGGGGCCCGCAGCGGCCCCTGGGTGCTCTGGGGGGCCGCCTTTCCCTGGGGCGCTCACCTGGACAAAGTTCCAGCGCTTGTACAGGCTGCTCTTGACTTTGTCACAGTCGAGGAGCTGGGGCAGCCGACTCTTGGAGTTGTCCACCAGGCAGCGGGTGTCAGGGAGGAGCGTGGTGGTCCCCAGGGCGCCCAAGTGCAGGAAGCCCTCCTTGGTGTAGCGGGCGAGCTGGGGAGAGAGGAGAGGGCAGGGGGCGGTGACTCGGGTCTGCAGGGCTCACCCGCCACGGCCGCGGTCCTGGCTGCTACGGCCCCGGGTCACAGAGGAGCCCTGCTCAGGGGGCCTCCTGGCTCACTAAGTCTGGGAGCCGCATCCCCGGGCCCAGGCGGGTTTCTTTCTAAGCATGTTCTCCGTCAGTGTTTCAACATGAGGGAGCAGGAGTAAATAAAAGAGCAGGACTTCGGATTTCTAAAGCTCAGGTCTGCTCCCCGCGGGAGCCACCCCGAGTAAGTCCCTTAACCTGAGTCTGCATTTCCACCTGTTTGTAAATTGGGATTAATTGATCAATCCTGCCCTGCTGTAAACTCCCAAAGAAGCGGGTCGCTGAAAAGGAAACAGACATATTAAAAGGCATCGCACCTAACAAGCGTTAAAATAAATACACCAAAACGGCAAGGTGATACCACATTGGGAAACAAAATTCTCGTTTTGTCAAGGTTGGCATAAAATGGGTGGCAGTGGGGTTAATTTGCTTTCGAAAAGGGGATTTCAAAATAGATACTTTGTGTGCTTTAGATTTTTTTTCTCTCTTGACCCAAAAAATCCACTTTCAGAAATCTATCCCCAGGTGAAAACCCGAACTGGGAACACAACATCATTTAGAATGACAAGAAAGCGGAAGGGTCCCACGTGCGCCACACAACGCGGGTGCTTGATTCTGCTCCACGCGCCCCGACGGATGCTGGGGGATTGTGGGAGATCGCAAAAACAGCCACACCCGGGGCACGGGGCTGGCCCAGTCGGTCAAGCGTCCGACTCTTGGTCTTGGCTCAGGCCATGGTGTCAGGGTCGCAGGCTCGAGCCCCACGGCAGGCTCCGCACTTAGACGGCATCTGCTTGAAACTCTCTCTCTCCTTCTCCCTCTGCCCCTCCCCCACTTCTGCTTGCTACCCCCACCCCACTCAAATAAATAAATAAAACCTTTCTTTAAAAAAAAAGCCTTCCCTCTTCCTTCCATACACCCCGGGCAGTACGACTTTCGAAGCCATGTCCTTCAAGAGGTGAAGCCGGTTTCCCCATCCCGTGAGTGCTGGTGACTTACTTAGACCCACGCAACACAGCAGAAGCGAGGATGGACTCGCCTTTAGCCTGGCGTGCTTCTACCTCTTGCTCTGGGAGTCCTGCTGGCCCCGTGGCAGTCGGCTCTGGATGGCCCAGCCAAGAGCCAACCGTCAGATAAGTGGACGAGGTTGTCCGAGACTGGGCAGCCCTCAGCGGACCGGCCGGCTGCCAGGAGCTGTAGGGAAATCAGCTCCTGGAATCAGCCGAGCCCAGTCCGGTCACAGACCCATCCAGCACATCTGGACGATGCACAGTGAATGCACATTGCTTTATGCCAGTAGGTTTAGGGGGGCTAGTTGTCACGCAGCAAGAGCTAACTGATACGGAGATGGTGCTGCCTCCCAAGCCTTCCCACAGCAGGACCCAAGCTACTCTAGTGGCCTCCCTCCTGCCGGTCTGTGTTGTCTAAAATTCTATATTCCAGCCTTGGAGCAAGTACATTCATCCGTCTTCCACACTCTTTTAGGGGCAGGGACTGTGTCTAATTAATTTCATTCCTCGCTCAGAGAAAATCACAGACCAAGTGCTCAAAACATGTTTGCGGATGAGCACGTTATAAATGTGGGGAGCGACATCATTTAAAAGACGTGACGACGTCTGTTTATTTAAGCTCCACAAGCATGTTTTGAAGAGTTCTCTGTGCGACCTGCCTGGGAACCAGTTTCTGAGAACACGAGCACGGGGCTGTGTTCCCACTGAGAACTCCGGTGCAGGCTGGTGAAGGCAAGGAGAAAGAAGATACATCTCTCATTTCGCTCTTACATGCTGCGAGGTAGCAGGGTAGGAAGATTATTGATATACAGCTGGTGCGGAATAAATTAAAAAATAAAATTACCAGCTTGCATGTATTTTTTAAAAAGATTTATTTATTTATTTGCCAGAGAAAGAGAGATCACAAGTACGCAGAGAGGCAGGCAGAGAGAGAGGGGGAAGCAGGCTCCGTGCTAAGCAGAGAGCCCAACGCTCGATCCTGGACCTGGACCCTGGGCTCGATCCCAGGACCCTGAGATCATGACCTGAGCCGAAGGCACAGCCTTAACCCACTGAGCCCCCAGGCACCCCACCAGCTTGCATGTATTAAAGACACACTCTGCATTATTTCTAAGCATCATAAAGAGAATAAAGAATGTAATTTTTGCAGCAACTCTCTGAGATACGCTTCCATTACTCTCCCGTTTTAAAGATGAAGAAACTCAGGTTTGAGGACATCTGGTCCCCTGGCTGGGTCCTGGCCTCCCTCCTTGGGACCCGAGGGACGCTGGCCCGGCAGCTGACCAGCCGACGGGACTCTTCCTACACAATCCCGGGCTTCTCCCGAGAGCCTGGGCATTTCTGGGCAGGAACGGAGCCAGAAGGAAGCTCTGGTCCGGCAGGGCCTCTTCTCCAGGGCCCAAGTTTTCTGCGGAGGTTCTCACTGCTGATGAAAACCACTCAGAAATCCTCTGCTTTGATCCCCGAAGGGGGGCCCACCTCTCCCCGCTGAAACAAGGGACAGGGAGTTTAAGTGCCCTTGAGAGAGATGCGGTTAACATGCGCTTTAAACCCAAATTAGTTCCAAATCAGAGGGACTGTCAGAGGCGACACGATACGAAAGTCTGCAGCCCTCCTCACCCCTCCCCAGGCAATGTCTCTCTGAATATGCTCAGATTCACCGAATGCAAAGTGGTGAATGACAGCGAGCTGCCTTTATGTTCAGGGGAAAGACAGACACAGCTGCTTATTGAAATTATGAATCAATCTATTATCCAGCAGGCAAATGAACAGCGCTAAGAACATTAATTAACTGAGCATCTCTGTGACCCAGATGTTTAAAGAGCGACGCTAAATGCCACTGGGAGTTAGGGGCCCTCCTTTCTGAGGTCTCTGGGTGAAGGATGAGACCCCAGCCCTCCAACTTTCCGAGGAGGGTGGGGAGGCCCTGCAGGCCTTCCGTTCTGGGGGAAGGCGCTTTCTCAAGCCAAAAACACATGCACGGGTCCCGCTGGCCTGGCCAAGGGGGCAAGGTCAGGGGAAGGGCGCTGTGGTCTGAAAGGAAGGGGGGCTCAGGTTACAGCAACCGATGTCCACTGCCTCTCCCCCACGAGGCAGGAGGGTGGTGCGAGCTCAGATCTTGTGCCGGTCCTGGATCGCGAGTCTCCGCGGTGTCTCCCGACCGCTGTCTGGTCCCCCTCCCCAGCTCCCCATCCCCAGTATCCCTTCCTTACAGGCCTCTGCTCCCTGGCCTCTGCATGTGCAGCAGGCCTTCCTGCCTACGGCTTGGCTCCAGCTGACTCCTTACTGGCCTTCTAGAAGGTTCGAGCTTCAGCCTTCCCAGACTCCGTGCAGTTCTCTCCATCCCTCGGTGTCTTCTCTAAGTCTTCCTTCCCCCACCCCTGCACTGTCCCTCAAGCCCTCGGTGTCAATGATCCCTATGCTTCGGCGTCTCACTCTCAGGGGGTGTGGGAGTGCCTCACCTCCGCTAGACCGTTTTGGGAATCCACTAAGTGATGGCTATTTGGGTTTTTTCCACTTTGGGGCTATTACGAATCATGCCGCCATGATCATTCATGCGTAGGTTTCCGAGGAACCTGTGCTTTCAGCTCTCTTAGCGCTGTGTCGAGAAGTGGAACTGCTGGTTGCTGGGTCACATGGTGAATGTGTGTCTAACTTCCGGAGGAGTCGCCAAGCTCTCCAAGCAGCTGCACCGTCTGCAGCTGCCCCCGGCACGGGCCAGCGTCCCAGCTCGGCTACAGCCCCGTAAACTCTTGTTCCTGTGGCTTTCTCCTCTGTCTTTCTTTTTAGGAACATGCTAGCCATTGACTGGCTGTTAAGTGGTAACTCATTGTGGTTTTGATTTGCGTTTCCTTAATAACTACTGATGTTGAGCATCTCTTTATGGGCTTGTCGGCCACGTGTGGATCTTTGGAGAGATGCCCAGTCAGGTCTTTTGCCCATTCTTCAATTGGGTAAATTGTCTTTTTACTGCTGAGTCATAAGAGTTCTTTACATATTCTGCACGCGAGACCTTTTTCTGGTCTATTTTGAGTGGAGATATTTTCCCCCATTCTGAGGGTTGTTCTTTCACTTTCTTGAGAGTATGCTTTGAAGTACAAAAGTTTTTAATTTTGATGAAGTTCAACTTATTGATTTTTTCTTTACTTATGCTTTTGATGTCATTATCTAAGAAACCACTGCCAAATCCAAGGTCATAAAGATTTACACCTATGTCTTCTAAGAATTTTAGAGTTTGAGCTCTTCCATTTGGATCTTTGATCCACTTTGAGTTAATTTTCATATGTGATGTAAAGTGTACATACAAGTTCTTTCTTTTTCATGTGGTTATTTGTTGTCCCAAGACTGTTTGTTGAAAAGACTGTTTCCCTATCAAATTGTCTTCTCATCCTTGTTAAAAATTGCTAATAAAAAAACTAATTGACTATAAATGTGGGATTTATTTCTGGAATCTGAATTCTATTCCACTGACCCATGTACCTACCCCTCTGAGAGCACTACATTGTCTTGATTAGTACAGCTTTGTAGTAGGTCTAAGAACTGGAAACGTGAGTCTTCTAACTCTGTTCTTTTTCAGTGTCATTCTGGCTACTCTGTCCCTGCATTTTCATATGAATTTTAGGATTATCTTTTCCATTTCTGCAAAAAAAGGCAGTTGGAACTTTGATAGGTACTGCACTGCATCTGCAGATCAACTCAGGCAGGACTTCCACAACAGCAGTAAGTCTTCTGATCAAGGAACATTGGATGTATTTTTTTACTTAGGTCTTTCATTTGTTTCAACAATGTTTTGTAGCTTTCAGTGTATTTTTCCTCAGGTTTATTCTCAAGTATTTTCTCTTTTTTGGATTCTACTGTAAATGGTATTGTTCTCTTAGTTTCTTTTTCAGAACATCCACTGGTAGTGCAAGATACTTAAAGATAGTATCTTTAAGACATTTCTGTAAACCATGAGCTGCCTCCTGGTACCGCATAGTCACTCAGACCAGGAGGGGCTGCAAGTTCCCTTGGTTCCTGCTTCCCCAGGGTCAGGGCCAGGTGCCAGTGGCCCGTACCCACTGCAGACCAATATTCCGACGGTGCCTGGACCTCACCCCAAGTCTCTCATCTTTTCACTTGTCTCCTATGACTCTGCCAACCAACGCCCTTCCCGCCCACAGCAGGGTCTAGATTTTTAAAATGCACCCTTCATCCTAATCCCTAGCTTGGTGTCCCGGACCCTCACTGCCCTGGGGAATCTTGCCTCCCACGTTGCTGACAAGTTACCTTCCCTACCCCTCAAAACCTGTCTCCGTTCATTTTTCACTTCTTTCAACATTGTGTTCTCCTCACTCCATAGGTACCGTAAGTCATCATTTCTCCCTTCTTCTTCATTTCTTCCAAGCTACAAACATAACCAGATCTCTGTGCCCAGAAATCTCCAGCCACAGCTCTCATGATCTCCTCGTTTTGTCTTTGGTTTTCCACGGTCTCCTTCCTTCGTGCTTTCTACCACCACTTTCACCGACACTGCTCTCTGCAAGGCCAACAGGACCCATTCATTCTGTCCACCTCAATACTTTCTTCTTAGTCTCTATATGGGCCACCGATTTGGGGCCAGATGCTTTGCAGGGTGCTGGTGAAACCATCTCTTCTCTCTGTACCCTCTCTCCTGGAAAGCCTGCCATTCTGGGGGCTTCCGGTAACATCTCTATGCTGACTTGGCTAACTGTGCCAAGTTTCTATCTCCAAACCAAACCTCTCCTCAATTCCGGATTTGTATATCCAACTCACCACTGGATATACCACTTGGAGGTCTAGTAACCATTTCAGAGTCACAGATCAAAACTGAATTCCTGCTGCCCTGGGTACCCAGTCCTCCCCTCCACACTCATCCAACTTCGGCTCCATCTTGGTCCTCACAGCGTCATCCTTCAGCCGCTCGGGCCAGGCACTTTGGCTTCACCCTTTACTTGCCGCTTCCTCTGACCCGCCACATTCCCAACCCAGTAGCAGATTCCATTCAGGCTTCGCTTCCACTGGATTGTAAAAAACTTAGAGTGACAATCTATGTTTTCTTAGCCACAATGTTTGATCGATTTGTTTTTATTGCACTTAATGATCTAAACGGACTTATTTCTATTTTCCTTCTTGGCACTGTCGATGTGCCCAGTCTTCTCCGTTTCCTTTTTCTCCTTTATTGGCCTTAGTTTGGATTGGTTCAGTTTCATTTTTTTTATTGTTTTTGTTTTCTGGAATGTTTCATAGTTCTCCTCTACAGATTTGGGAATTCTACTTCATTGCTATTATTTTACTGGCTACTTTCAAAATTCAACAATTAACAACTTAGCAGATTATTCAGTATCCTAATGTCTGCCTCCACCAATAAAATTCAAGGACATTAGGACACTAAATCCAGTCACCTCCTTTTTACCGTTCAGCCTTTGGTTATATTTCGCTGCCCCAAATTAGATGTTATTCTTATTATGTAAGAAACATTTCTTTGGATTTACTTACACATTTATAAATTTCTTTGTTTATAATTCATTCTTTCCCCAAGATAGTCTTCTGGGGTTATTTTCCTTCTTCTTGAAGTACATTCTTTAGAAGTTCCCTTGGTGGTTACCTGTCGTGCTAAACCCTCCCATATTCTGTTTATCTGAAAATGCCTTGGGGGTGATTTGTTATGCAGCAGAAGCTAACAGATACAGTTTCTTCTTGTGCATCTAGCATGTGTTTAAAGCGGTATTAGTTGTAGTTGACCTAGAATCTAGTTATGCCGCAGGCAGACGACCCTTCAAAGTATCTAATCTGCTCTACTGTCAGAAGCTCCCTCCTCTGGGCTGAAAACTGCTTGAAACTTGTCGACCCTCACTTTTCCAGTTGTGGCCAATGGAATACCAGTTCCTCGTTATACACCCGTACTCCTGATCTCTTCCGAGGCTCAAGGTTTACAAACTTGGTCACCTTCCCCCTTCCCTCTCCCCCACCCATAAAGTTGAAAGTCTTCTGGTTCCTGCTTCCCTATGCCTCTCACACATATTTCCTCCCAATCTTCCAGGTGAGCTGCTGCAGGAGATTTGTAACTTGTCCTCACCTCTAGGCCTTCCTACTTTTCATCTCGCCTTCCTAATCCTGCAGGTTCAAATCACATCATTCCCGGCTTCAACCTTCAACTGCTCTTGTTTTAAGAATAAACTTTTTTTTTTTGGGGGGGGTCATGATCTTCGGCTCTAGGTCTCCAGCTTACACTCTTGGTTTCTGACAGATGGCTTGAGGTTTCTCAAAAACAGCCAGCAGGAAGACTGTGTGGAATATATCTCCACCGACTCTTACCCTGTCTCCCGCGGTTACACAAAGACCCCCCTTCCAGAGGTGGTCTCTTTCAATGTACACACTTATGTATTCTGTGACTCTCCTTGTGGAAGGTTTTGTTGTTGTTGTCACTGCTGCTGTTTCAGGATATTCTTATACAGCGTAGGGAGTGAGAAAGAATCTTGCAAAAAGCAAATACTCTATAAATGCCTTCTGAATGGAATGGGATTATTCTAGGTTTGGCTGCTGGGCCCAAGAGGAGAAATGAATGTCATTATCCACAACCCTAATGCATTAGGGGGGAAAAAAAAGCTCTGAGCTCAAATACGATTAATTCTCATTTAGCAGAAAAGAAGAATTTTCTATTTGAGATGATCTAAGAGGCACACACAACTATTAACCCACATTTAACAGCCTTGAGGGAAAACTAAACTATGCAGGTTATAGCCAAATAAACAAAACACAGCCAAATGATTGTGGAATGACTCTGGGACACAGCAAAACCCATCGAATTGTCAATAAAAACATGGCTTGCAATTGCTTTCAGATTAAGGGTCCTTCTCAACTCTTCGGAATCAGGCTTAGTCAGTGTAGAAAACCACTGCTAAATGAAAAAATGCATTTTACCCTGCTTTTACTCAGGACACGGAGAGATGAGGTTCCATTGATTGGAACCTGCTTTGGGGTGAATTTCTTTGTTTGCTGCTTGGCTGAAGGAGTGATTTCTGGTGATTACACATGCATATGTATATTCTTCAAAACAAACAGACTTTCTCAGAGCATGCCTGATCCCAAGCGATACAGGAAATGTCTCCAACTGCATCTCCAAGTGGACACATGGTGGCTGTGACGGAGCTGGAAGTGGAGAAAGGGGCTGCCTGGGGCAGGAGAAATCTTTGGGGGAAATGGAAATGCATGTTTTGATTGGGGAGGGAGATCTGCAAGTATGTACCCTGTCAAAATTCATCATATTGTACCCTTGAGCAGATGCTGTTTGCTGTACTGACCTTGTACTTCAGTAAATTTGATTTTAAAATATATCTGGAAGCTTAGAAGGCAGGCTATGGAATCAGAGACGTTTTTTGCAGAGAGTCAGTTCCTAGGGGACGAGCCAGTTCCCAGGGCCTTCCTCCTCAGTCTCCTCTCTTCCCCCATTATGACTCCTCATGCTGGATAAAAATACTGTATTTCCAGAAAATGCAGTGCTACTGAAAATTAGTGGGGAAACATATTTACACCACAAAACCTTGGGTTGATTTACCTGCACAGACTGTCGAAAAGTGGATGGATTCAGGGCATTGCCAGTGGAGGTGGGGGCGGGTGGCAGGGTCTGGACCCCAGAACTCTGTGGAGAGAGCTGGGAGCTCTTGGAGAGTGGCCCTAGGGGTGGGAGCGACACCAGGATGAGGGCCAGAAGAGTCCCGTGGGAGAGGGGGTGCTGAGCGGGAGAGCCCGCTCCAGTTCCCAGGCAAATTCCCAAGCCTGCCTCCAAAGCTAACCCTGACTGCTAACTGGTCAGAGAAGCAAAGATCCCATTTTTCCACGAAGAGATTAATTTCCTTCTTGTCTCCACATGTGAAACAGGAAGGCAGGACTGTGTCGGGCGCAGCGTGAAAACGCCGCAAACGCTTGGCTCCCTTTCTAGCAAGATCTGAATGAAGTCTGTCTCACCTTCTCATTTTTGCCCATTGAAACACTGTTCCTGGCTCAGTGCTGTGTCATCAAAGGGGCCGTCTATCGCACGGTTAAAGACTTGCACTCTGGAGCCTGTTTAAGAAATCCAAGCTCTGCCACTTAATAGTTTTATAACCCTGGGCCAGTTGCTTCAGCCCCATGGGGCTCCGAGGCTTCATTCTTCAAACTGGGGATAATTTTACGATTTACTTCCCAGGGTAGTTATGGAATCCGGTAAGTGAGAAGGGGACACGCACATAGGAAGGCCTGTGTATTTGTTTCTCTTCTTTTCCCTGACCTCATGCTCAAGTTGAGAACTCGGCCGGGGTTTCTAATTCACCAGACTTCTTTTCTTCCCAGTGGGGCTCCCACGGGGCCTCGTGTGGCCAGCGTTTCCCGGCCCCGTCTCCTTCCCTGTTCCCAGCCACTCTGGGCTCCCTGTTCTGTGCCAGAGCCCTTGGTCCAAGGGTTGCCTCAAGTGCTCCAGCAACACTGCTGGGCAGCTGAGTCCCTACCGGTGGCTGCCTGCCCCACGGGGTTCTTTTGGGCCGGGTCTGCCGGCGACCTTGAGCTGGACTGCTGATGCAGGGGAGCCTGGCTCTGGCCCCTGCGGTGCTCCCGCTCTTTCCTCCCCCACCCTCCACTTCACTTCTCTGGTTTGGTCCGGCTCTTCCGTGCCCTTGCCTGGAGCGGGCCAGATGCCTGGGGGAACCGGACCTTCGATGGGGCTCCTGGGACTCCGCTTCACATCTCTAAAGCCGCTCCTGTGTCCCGCTGATGCCCCCAGGGTCCTGAGCTCTCTTGGCCCCCCATCTTGGACGCACGGTCCTTCCTTCACGCTTCTGCAGCGGAGGCTGACGAGCTCTGCCTGTTCTCTGCTCCTGGCATGTTCCCAGACGAACCCCAGGCCCACCATCGGCTGGAAGCCAGCCTCGATGAACCTCAACCGCTCGGGAACTTAGCACCTTGGCAGGGAGTCAGAGGTGAGCCCGGTGTTGATGTTCACGCGTGAGCGTGGACGGGAAGGTCTTCCGAAATGACACCAACCTCTGAGAGTCAGTCTGGGTTTCTAGCATACCCGAAGGTCATTAGATCCACTCCAAGCCTTGTTCTGGGTCTGGTCCTTCAGGTAATGTAATATATCCAGGGATAACGGCCCTACAAAAGTCAGGGCACTTCCTCTTTTTACCTTCCCGCTGGAGAGACTAAAGTTTCTTCTCTCGATTCTAGAAGCCCAAACTCCTGGCGCAGTGGCGTCTCCCTCGTGTTGTGCACCTCTCCAGCCAGACTGGTCGCTGTCATGCTGCCCATCCCCACCCCCCACCTGAGCCCACAGGCGTATCCTGAAGCTCGGGCCAGGCTGTGTCCAGTGTGGACTCACCCCACAGCCACCACACGGGTCCAGTCAAAGCATCTAGTGCTTTCCCTGCCAGCAGCCAGGACCCCCTTTGTGCACGTTTCATTCTACATCAAATGCTCATCAGTGGCCCCCCATGGGCTACAGCGCCCCCCGTCGAAGAGAGCCCTTCCCCGAGATTCCCTGAAGAACACCGTTCGCTAGAATTTAGGGCCCTCAGCATTGCCAGCCCTGGCAGGGGAGCTAGAAATTGTGGTTCTCCGGAGGGGAAGCCCAGGCTGGCAGGTCAGTTGATTTCTGTTTGGGGCGAATGCACAGATTTCTCTCTGAAAAAACAAAGTCTACATTTCTGCTTCTGTTTACCATAATCTGACCCGAGGAAATTCAGTGTTGCCGCAGCCATGCCTGACGGGAGACGGCAGAAAGTCTGCTTTCGGAGCGCGGACCCTCAGCCTTCTTCACATTTTCCTCTAACATCTTAGAAATACAAGTAACCCCTCTCACTCCCTCACTCTGCTCCGAGGGTGCCTCCAGCTCACCCTCCTCTGCCTTTCCACCTGGTCTCGCCTTCCAGAGAGTTCTCCCCACCACGTCGGCACCGCCTCACCTCCCTTCTCCCCCGGCATCCGCTCCCATCCGCTCCTCTCCACCTCCACAGAGAATCCTCTCACCACGTCTGGAACCGTATCGAGCGCGCAGCGTGCTCTAGCCCGCGGGACCCCTGGGCAGCATGAAGGGCGGAGCCACACTAGGGTCTGTCCTGGGGTCACTGTTCTCTCCCTTGGCACATACCCCGAAGCCCCATCTGCCTCTGCCGCTCTGTCCTCAGCACCTGGTTGGAAAGTTCGGCTGCCTGGAGGACATCACTGCGGGGCCTCCCAAGGCCCGTCCCTCAGCCTGAACCCACAGTGCCCCAGACAGAACTCAAGGCATCCTCCCCCCAAACGTCACGTCCAATCTCAGCGGCGGCGGCGCCGTCTGCGGGTTTAGGCAGGGACTGGAGCATCACTCCACCGCCCTCGTACCTTCGCTTGACCTCTCCACCAACAACTCCCGCCAACCAGCCTTCTAAAAACATTAAAAAAAATTAGTAATGTCAGAGCCATTTCAGACTTACAAAGAGTTGCAAATATAAAACAGTGAGTTCCCGTAGGCCTGGAATTCAGCTTATCCTAGAGTTAATCTATTACATAATTGTACCATAATTACGTAATCCAGGGAGTTAACATTGGTCCAAACCTATTAACTAACCCGGAGACCTCACAGGAATCTCGGAGCTTCTCCAGCACACGTTCTCTCCCAGGATCCCACACTGCCTTCTGTGGTCACGTCTCCGTGATCTCCTCCGATCTGGGACAGGCCCTCAGTCTTCCCTTGTTTCTAATGACCTCGACCCTTTTGAAGAGTACGGGGCAATTGTCTTGTAGAACATCCCTCAGTTTGAGTTTGTCTGACGTTTTCTCATGATTAAGAGTAAAGGTCTAGTAAAAACCACAGAGGTGACGCTGGGCCCCTCCTGGGGCACCAGATCAGGAGTGCGTGATGGCTCATTACTGGTGACGACAACCTTGAACACTTGGTTAAGGCAGTGGCCTTGGGGCCTCTCAACCATGATGTCACAGTTTTTCCCTTGATCGAGGGAGATGCCTGGAAACTACGAAAACATCTTACTTTTGATCACTGATTTTAGCATCCGGTGCGAGCTCTGGACGTCAGCAAGTATTACGGGCCGACCGCCTGGGCGTGATTTTCATGACCCACATGCCTTCTACGTCGACTGAGTGGACTTCTACTGCAGGAAGAGTGGGCCCCCGCTCTCCATTTACTTGTTTATATCGGTACAGACTCATGGATTTAAAAAAAAATTACGTGAGTGACAACCCAAATTCTCACTATTTTGTTGCTCGGGCAGTTCTAGCTTTGGACACTGGGTGTCCTTCAGGGTGGCTCCTGTGTTCTATTGAGAAGACACAGTCTCTTTTTAAAGAACTTCCTTTTGTTCTGACACCACAAGGTCTTCCAGGCTTAACCTCTGTTTACCTCCTGCTCCCTTGCTGGGATCATCGCAAAGCTGGGGGCCGGAGGTGTCCCGCGCTACTGGGTTTTATTGCTCCTGGGCTGTTCCAGAGCTAGGAAGTCCGTGTATGCACACCCGCCCATGCACGCATTTGGTTTTCTTTCTACCTTGCTACAAATTTATTTCCACCCTCTGTTTATGCACACATTTACATATGTACTTATATTTGCATATATGCATGGAACATAAACTCATCCCGACCCCCACATTGCAATCCGCATCCGCTCATCCTGGCCACGCCGCCACGCTTAGTCCCAGCCTCCGTCTCCCACAGCGGGGGCTGGGGTTCCCACCCGCCGTCCTACACCTGCTTGTTCAGTCCTGGCATGTCCTCAGCACGTAACCCAGACTGGTGGGGAAGACAAGCTAACTTGTTAGAATGCATTACTGGCGGTGGTTCTTTTTTGTGGAATCCAGTCAACGTTGTCCAAACTGTGCCAGAGTCACTCAGGTTGGCGCTCCTCTTCCCCACCATCAGGGAGGCTGTATTTGTCCAGTTTGTCATTTCCCTTTACTGCGTGCACCCCACTGTGGGTCCTTCCCCACATTCTAGTTGAATTTATTTTCTTTCTAGACGTCTGCAACATCACCGTGGCTCTGAGTCAGAACCTGACCTGAAGGCTCCCTGAGAGACGACCCCTCCCCCCTTTCACCTGCCCCCACTTCCACGCTCCTCCGTCCCGTCCCCACGCACTTCCGGCAGGTGGCCCAGCTTGTCAGTCTCTGATTTACCCTTCGTGGCTCTCTGTGCAGATGCGCAGGTACAGGTATTTATTTTTAAGTGGTCACCTGCCTTAAATAAAGGTTAACACACTATGCATCTTCTTTTGCACTTCGCCTTTCTCGCCCAACCGTATGTGAGGCTCACTGTGCGCGGGTCAGCAGAGATGGCCGGTGCTCCCGCGCGCGGCAGCTACCGCACCGCTCTTTCAACCACTGTCCCAACGACACGCACTCCACGGTTTCTACCGTTGTGCAATCACAAAGAACGCGCATATTCTCATACTGTTGGAATCAGAGTCGGCTTCTGGAAGTGGATGGCTGGGTCAGGAAGCAAACGGACGGCAGCTTTGTTAAGTATTGCCAAACTCCCCTCCAAAAAATGGTACCGATTTGCATTTCTACCAGCAATCTGGAAGACTGGTTATTTCAGAACCTTGATAACAGAGTAGGTTGTCAGTTTTCCTAATTTTTGCAAATATGATAGGTGGGGAAAATGGCTTCTCAGTATTATTTTGCTTTGAATTTCTCCAATTACGAATGGATTTAAACATTTTAAAATATATTTAGAACAAAACGATGTTCTAAATATATATATGCGCACACACACACACACACACACACGTTTTTTGGTGGGAGGCAACTTGTTTGCTTGTGTCTTTCCCTATTTTTCTAACAGACTTTTAGTCCTTTGTTCCTCGATTTGAAGCGTCTTCTGTGCGACGGGAACATCATCCCTTGTGCATACGCTACAGATACTTTCTCCTTGGTTATCAGGTGTCTTTGACTGCGTTTATGGTGTTATATCACCATGCAAGTTTAAAAAAGTTTTACTGTAGTGAAATGCATCGATGTATTATAGTCTCTGGATTTGGGGTTTTAGTTAAAAGCCCTCCCCTAGATCACAGTTAGAGAGGGATTCACCATTATTTTCCTAGCGTTTGTACAGTTCCATATTTTACATTTACATTCTTAATTCATTTGGAATTTAAGCCTCTGTATAGTGTCAAGTACGGGTCTAATTTCATCCCTAATCACATTTTAATTTTGTCTCCTTCTCGCTATCCCCATGGTCACTACTCACGCTCAGGAGACTGACTTTAGACAAGACAATCCCACCCATGTCAGAACTGAAGTTCATGCCTCTAGCTTCAGACCCCTCCCGTTGGTCCCTCACACCGCAGTCCCAAGTGCTTGCTTCCTAAATGTAAGTCAGACTGTACCCCAACCTCCTATTCTAAAAGGCTTTCAATATTTTGGTGGCTTCCTGTGGGGGCTGGCCTGAAGCCCAGTCTCCTAGAGTCCGACAGGGCCGCACATGCTCCGCCTCCTGCCCACTGGTCCGGCCTCATCTTTGGTCACTCTCCACCTCATGCTCGGCGTTCCTGCCTCTTTAGTCCTGGAGACTCAGTTTCCCCATTTTAAAAATGGGAATGATAGAAGGCCTTGCAGAAACTATGCAAGAAACAACGAAATTTTGTCTACAAGATACTGTGGGATTCCAGGAGAAGAGGTCTCAGATTCAGATATTTTGGTAAAGGAGGCAATTCAAAAAGAAACATAAGAATGAAAGAACAGCGCAAGACCTCGGCACATTACATATTCTGAAATACGGTGGTTTCCCCAGCAGGAAAACCGTATCTGTATTTGTTTTGTTGGGCTGGTCTGAAGATTAGATAAATTAGGGGGAAAATGCATCACAAATTGCATAATATTCGTCATTAAGATGATGTTTACAGAAATTTACTTGATAAGTAAAAAAATAAAAATAAAAAATCCATGGTTGGACTCAACCAGTCACCATGCTATTTTATACAATCATGTCTTAATTAACTATGAATTCCTGGATGGTGGGGCTTCCACGTTCCATCTGTCTTTCCAAGTAACTTGCCTCCCGGGCGACATTTCCTTACAGAACTGAACCAAGCTGGAGGACGAGCTGAATGATGGAAAGCTCCTGTGTTCCAGCACCACAGAGCTGGAAGGAGCCTACGGCATCAGTCTTCCCCTTGGCAAGTTCCTTGAGGATTGCGGTGCTAAGTGGCTAAAATTTTCAAGTTTTCACTGCTACTCATTATTGCTTTTTTTTTTTTTTTTTTTTAAATAGCCTCACGTAGTAGAATCTTTGGGAAATAGAACCTAACTGAAGCTTTCCCAAGGTCCCACAGTCAGCACCGCGGACGTCATTTCTATGTGATAGGCACCACGGACTTCGTCCCCGGGCTTTGTACGGATGAGCTTGTTTGACTGACACACTATCTCTACGAGGTGCACACTCTCATTGTGTTTACACGACAGAGAAGGGAGCTGAAGTACGGGACACTACCGTGTGTTGCTCAAGGTCATAGCTAGTAAGCGTGTTTCCCTTACGAGTCAGCCACACACAGAAGGGTACCTCTTGGCATCATCTTAGAAGAATGAACTCTGGTCCGGGATGCGTGTGAAGAATGATCTCTGGTCCGGGATGCATGTGAAGTGTCCTTTCCTGATTTCCAGTCTCACTAAGATGCAGGGACCAGACACCTTCACTTAGCCATGCACGGCTCCGGTTAGCTCCAGGCCGCCCAGCTGTTCGTCCTGTCCTATTCCTGGCCAAACCAACTATGTATGTGTGGGCTATGCAGCCCAAGCCGACGAGAACCCACGTCCTTATGTACAGAAGCTTCCTGCAAAGCTTCTCGGGATTCACCTTTCATCTCTGGCCCCATAAAGGGGCCCCAGATTCAGGCCCTGCAGGCAATGTAGACATGAACCTAGGTTTCATCTTTTGGGAGCAGGATCAGGCAGTCAAGATGACTGACGGAGTCCCGTGAAAGCAGACCCCATCGCCTACACGCGGCCCCAGTCGCTTCAGGAGGAATCTAGGTCATGCAGTGCAGCGCTCCCAGGAGAGGGGCTGCTGTGGAAACCGCCGCGTCACACAGCAATCGGAGGAAGGCCTTCACACTTTTCTAGAACGAATGCCAGTGAATCCATGGCACCCTTGGTTGTCCCCATGTGGGTCGAAAACCCGGCACCCGTGGTGCCCCACTTCCTTCTGCATCAGATAGACGGGATGGTGAGAACAGTCTAGAACATTCTGCTACTGACATTTGGCCTTCCTCTGGCCATCTCAGATGGGAACCCAGCCTTCTGAGGCCTAGACCAATGGCCTGAACTCCAATGGCCCCAAACACTGTAGGACCAGCCCTTAATTCTGATTGGCCATGTTCGCGGATTCTCTCCATGTCCAACAGGCAACGTCTTTGCAAATGACCTCCCTACAGACGCCACCGTGCCAAACGAACGCGGAAACTCTGACCCCAATGGTCAGGGCATGAGGCTAACCTAGGGGCTCTTCTCTTGCTCAGATGCACTGGTAGTGCCGAGGCACTAAATGTCTTTTCCCCAGCAGGTTTCCACTGTCCCCTTCTTGTCCTTCAGAAGCGGTGATGTTATTAATTCAGTGATTTGAAAACAACCTAAGAAATCAAAATACTTCTTTGAAAAAATATAAAGTCTGGAAGCAAGCCTCAGAAATGATACTAGTTGTTCTAGGGTGGTAGGATTATGGAATGATTTAAAAAATTTTTCCCCAAACTCACTGCAATGCTGTTATATCTTTAGTAGAAAAGGAAAAGATTAGCTGACAGTGACTTTTTTTGACTGCGACAGCTCTGGGCAAGGTAGAGAGGTTCGGCTGATAATACGGCCACTGCCCCACTGTTCCCTCTGAGTTCCTAATTCCCAACCCAACATTAACATAAAGTCTGCCTGGCTCGCTTTTTGTGTCTGGAGTAAACAATCCACTGAACTTCTAAGAAGACATGAAACTTTTAGCTGAGCACCTCTACTGGGGAACAATTTATGACTACGATTCTGATTTTCTGGAGAGAACAGTCCCTCACCCCGTTCTGCCGGGAGAGGTCATTCCTCCTTAAACTGGGGCCCGCCTTAAGCAAGAGCAAATGTGCGTGTGTTATTCTGAATCCCACTTCAGAAATCGGGCACTGAGGCTGGGCGGAGGCGGGGCCTGGACGGCAGGGGTAACAATCTGGAAATAATAAACCCAGAAGGTTTCTGAACACCGCACAGGTGCTGGGCGCTGGGTGTGAGCGGGAAGAGCCTCCGTGGTGCCCCACTTCAGGCGTGGCAAACCACACCAGTGTGTCCTCTCCTGCTTCTTGTGCCTTCTCTTTGGTCTCTGTAGGTTTCCCTAATGTAAAGGTACCTGCCCTCGCTCCCCCAACCCTGTTCTCCCGCGAGGTCTCCAGCTCCCCAGCTCTGACCTCATGCACTCCAGGAATGGAAAGGGATTCCCAGGTCTGCTTCTTCCCCAGGGCAGGGGCCGGTCTCTGGAAAGCCATCTTTCCTGGGGCGTTAACTCTAGAGGCTCTCAACGGCTCCAGCCCCGAGCCCGAATACTTCTGTGACTTTGTCTGGAAGCCAAGAGGCTGCCAGATGTCATCACCTCCCACCAAGGGCCTTCCCCATGCTAATAGCTGCGGGAGCCCCGTCACTCCGCTGGGGCTCTGGCCTCTTACTGGCACAATGCATCATCGTGACAAGGGGTTGGGATGATGTATTGCTTAAAAGATGAAGCCATCAAAGAGTAAGTCCAAGATCAGATTAAATTTAATTAGAGGATAAAAGAATTCAAATCTGTCATTCTCATGATGAATTAACTGAGGCTAAGGGACGGGAGCTTCTCCGAAGAGAAGGGAGAGGAGGAATGAGATGTACTGACAGAAGGGAGACCTTGATATCTCCCCAGAGCCCAGAGACTCACAGAGGTCGCCCTTGGGACAAAGCCTGACACCCCCTCCAGGACACCCACCTCCTAGAGCGTCCCATCGCAGCTAGGAGCTGTTGCACACGGCGCTCCCTGAATGCCGCAGGACCACCTGCTCGACCTCGTGCTGGCAAGGCACGGGCTGTTGCGAATCCGTGGTCCTCAGCGCGGGGAGGAACCCACATCCGCTGGGTACACGGCCATGAACGCTCCCAGTTACGCTGGGCCTCAAATTTGGAGGCAGATGGAGGGACCGCCTGTGAAGGGCTTAGAGGGGGGTTTGGAGGACAGCAGGGCCTCTCGAGATCCCGACTGGGTTAACTTGACGGCCTATGTCTGCTAAAACTTACAAAACTCAATATTAACAAGAACGAATTTACCTGAAAAATGAAAAAAAAAATCCCAATTATGTAAAAACTGAAATAGTATGGTAAATTAAAAAAAGAATTAGGTTGGAGGCACCTGGGTGGCTCAGTCATGAAGCATCTGCCTTCGGCTCAGGTCATGATCCCAGGGTCCTGGGATGGAGCCCTGTCTCGGGGCCCTGCTCGATGGGGAGCCTGTCTCTCCCTCTCCCCTCTGCTTATGCTCTCTCTCGCAAGTAAGTAAAATCTTAAAAAAAAAAAAAAAAAAGAATTAGGCTGGGACAGTTGGCAGTCTGGGGCAGACATCTGGGGGGACCTCTGACCACCTGTGAGTCTAACACAAAGCCTTGCCCCTAACAGGTGCTCCACTGACGGTACTGAGAGACGGAAACACTCTGGATGCATGGACGACAGCATCCAGAGTCCCGGGCTCTGTCTTCGGTAGGTCTGGGGCTGGACTCAGGGACCGATGAGCATTTCTCATGCATGGCTGGGGGGCTCACGGTTCTGGGGACCACACTTGAGATGCTGGGTGGTAAGCCCTGGCCCCACATCCTAGCACCCAGGGCTCTCAACACTCAGACCCCACTTGTCCCAGCCAGCTGTGTTACTGTCCCTCCAACACGCGGTTCGCCGCGGTCCCCACGACCTCCAGCCTTCACGCTCACCTCCTGCCCGTGTCCGTGCTGGCTGCCAGTCCTCCCAGCAGGCCTTGCTGTGGGCTAGCGAACGCAGGGGAGACATGCTCCCCGCAAGGACGTTTTCACAGGACCTTCGTTTGAAAGGCGTCATGGCTCCGGGCCTCTGTCTCCGCATGAACCCTGCTGCGTGTGGGTCGCTACCCCACCCGATGGGACGAAACGAAACGTGCTCCTAAGGCCAGAACTGGGTTTCTCGCCAGCCCAGCCAGGGCCCTGGCCCAGGGTGCTCAGGGGCTCACAGGCCGTGGCCGGCTGCACCATGGGGACCTGGGTGGCAGCTCAGTGGCAGGGGCTGGAGAGCTGGAGAGCTGGAGAGGGCGCTCAGAATTCTCAGAATTCAGCGGCTCGGCGAGGTGGACAGGCTGACCAGGTGGGCGGGAAGGGGCGGCAGGAAGGGGCGGGCAGAGGAGGCCGATCTCACGGCCGATAGCCCTGCAGGGCCGCCACGGCCGCTCTGGCTCGGGGACCCACCTGCCCCTCGCCCTGCGGGGTGGGGGAGCCTCCGTTCTCCTTGGACAAGACCCCATCCTCAGTGGGTTCAACGTGATCCCAAAGGCGGCAGCTCCGTCTCTGACTTCGGTTCGGAAAAGAGAAAGGCACGTGTGTCACCCAACTGAGGGACCGACGCGGGGCAAGGCTGGCCGCGCGTGTGACAACGGACATCGGCGAGCCAGTGGGCTCCTCGCAGGGTGAGGGGCCGTTTCCATCTTGTTGACAGACACATGTTGTTAAGACGCGAAATCGCCCTGCTCGGTGCTTACTTTATCTCTGTTTAATTGCTGTTTGATAATGAATTATGACAGAGAGTCCATTAATTAAGCGAACAATGTCTGCGGAACACCAACTCCTTCTTCGGGGAGTTGCCTTGTTACGGGAGCTTTGGTTCGGCTCTGTTTGCCCACAGCGCTTTCCGGAGCGGTTTAGAAAGATGCCAAAACACGTGATGGGGGGCTCACTCCTGGGGTAGAGGGAGCGGCTTGGAAGGCGGGGGAGGAGAGCTGATGAGCCGGGGAGGGGGCGGGCAGCTGCAGAGCGGTGCCGAGGGTGGCTTCCTAATTCAGAACACGTGGTGGAACAGAAACCAGCACGAGACTCACTCAGATCAGCGGATGGGAACAACCAGGGCCCCTCACAGGTGTTCATCCCAGAGTCGGGGGGAGCAGGGAGCAGCCCACTTCGGTCTGCTGTTCCGTCGACTGAGCGGCAGGGGCGTCCGTCTGGGAACGCTCTGCGCACAGGTGGAGCCGGAGAAAGAAAACTTCTAGTTCCTTCCCACCCAAGGCGCCGGAATTGTGCTGGGGGAGCGGAGAGCCTGCCGCTGGCTCCGGGGTGGGCAGGGGCTGCCAGGTGCACATCTGCAGGCTGGGTGCATTTAGCAGGTGACCGGCGGGACTCGGGCAGGGGCACGAGCGGAGTGAAGGCTCCGGACAGAAGGTTGAGGAAGGTCAAGTTCCCGGGGGTCTGTCCCAGAGCTGTGAGCATCACAAGGGTGTTAGAGGGCGTTCTGAGGGCCCGGGCAAACGGAGAAGGCAGAGGGTTCTGGGGGAGGTGGCCACAGGGCCGTGGGGGGCAGAGCGAGCGCCTCAGTGTGCTGGTCCTTGGATTCGGCTAAGAACAGCCCAAGGGGCTTTGAAAACCCTCCCCGAATCCACCAGGTAAAAAATAACAGTGCTGGGAGCCACGTGGGGAAGCCCTCAGGTGTCCGGAGACAGCTAGGAGACACCACTGTTCCCGTTCTCATTCCCAGAGTCGGCTTCGCAGGCCGGATTATCTAAATGCACCAGTGTCTATGATGCCACGGTCACTCCGTGCTTGCTTTGAATGTTGCCTGCTCAGAGCACTGGACAGAGAAGCCTGGGACTTCAGGATGAGCCCCTGCTCCTGTCCCCCCCGAACAATGGTCACAGGCCTGTGCTGGGGAAGCTGGAAAGTCAGCAGGAGCCGCAGGCCAGGAAGTCTCCATAGCAAGCACCCGTCTCTGAACTCCGGGAGGTGAAACAGCCCAAGGGCAACCTGTCATCCCCGTGGCGGTTCTCTGGTGTCCAGTCCCAACCCTCCCAGGCCGGCAGCCCAGCATCACCCGGGAACTTGCTGGAAACTCAAAATCTCAGCTCCCACCCCAGGCCCCCGGATTCAGGAGCTCCAGCAGTGGGGTCCAGAACGTGGTGCTTTCACAGGCCTCGTGGGGACCCACCGCACCCCGAAGGCAAGGGTCCGGCCTTGCGAGATCTGCCTCTCCGTCCCCTTCTGCCTTAGCGCGTGGCCCGTCCTCCTCTCTTGCATTCAGGGCCCGCCAGACGGGCCCCTGCTACCTCCCGACACCCTGAGCTCTCTTGCGCTTTCCACACTCACTGTGCTGTGGATTTTCCTGCCTCTTTACCTGTCTCTTCCCTCGAGTGCAAACCACGTGAGAGCAGGGGCCACCACCACATGACTCGCGGCCAGCCTGCAGCCCGGGATCCGGACGGACTCACGGAGTGAATGAGCGAATGAGTGAAGACACTCCCTGGAGGCGTCTGCTTTAGGCTCAGGTCATGATCCCGGGGTCCTGGGATCGAGCAGCGAGCTGGGCTCCCTGCTCCGTGTGGAGCCTGCTTCTCTCTCTCCCTGCTCATGCTTCTCTCAAATAAATAAACAGAATCTTAAAAAGAAAAGAAAAGAAAAGAAAAGAAGACACCCCTGGATTCTTTAGACCCCACTGTGGTGAGTGTGAACAACCCAACCCGTTCCCCGCACGGAGCCGGCGGAAGCGCAGCGGGTCTGGGCTTCCCTGTCTTCCTGCCGTGCGCCGCGGCCCATTCAGCCCACGGCGGGCGGCCGGCTCGGTAAGCCCTCTGCAAGTACGCGGGCTGGGTTTGGATTCAAAGTGCTCTGCTCCTGCTGGAGGGCCTGGATTCCGGTCTGCTTTGCCCTCTGGCACTTGCCCCTCCCCGCCTCAGTCTCCCCTGCTGCCTCTCTACATCGCGGGGGGGGGGGGTGGCTGCAGGGAGCGAAGGGACGTGGGATTTGACCCCCAACCCCCCGTCCGGCACCGACGGGAGCCCGAGGGTCCGGACCACCAGCACCACCCGCCGTGACAGCGGAGAGGAGGCGATCCTCTTCCTCGCTGCTGGCTTCGTGGGAAGCAGAAGTTCCACAAGGAGGCAAACCCACCAGCTTTACGCCTGCATGTGCGAGCGTCTACGTGGACAGAGGACCACGGATCTGCCATGAATGCGTGTGCTCCCAGAGCACGAGCAAGACCAAGGGAGCCTCCTCTCGGGCATTTTGTCCAGGCTCCTCCTCTTCCAGACGAGCCCACTGAGACCCGGAGAGAGAACCGGCGAGGCTGCGGTAGCGTCCCCTGCCTGGTGTTCCCCTGGGATCGCGTCATGGAGACCGCCCCTGTCTGCAGCGGCCTCTTAGGTTACGGCTTGACATAAAACAATGTTTTCCGTTTTTATGAATGTCCCGTCTAACGACATTTCTGGATACGTGTTCTCCCAACCGTAGAGAATTTCTAAGCTTTTTACACGCACATACCTACACACATGTGCACACACACACGCTGAGCTCGGGCTAGGTGATTCCCTCACCAGGCTTGCCCTTCCTCGGTTGGGGCTGTTCTGCCCTTTCTGGGTTACCCTGCGTGTCCTCCCGAGGCACCGGGGAGCACGTGCGTTCCCGGCAACGTCCCGGCAAGCGCACGCCTCCTTCAGGATCAGCCCTGGGCTCTGCACCGCGGCTCACAGAGCCGGTCACACCTCCCTCCCACCCACCCGCTGGCGGCCTTTCGGGATGAGCGCGGCGAGCGTGTCCTCACGAGGAAGTGGCTAATGCTTCAGGCGTCCGTGGCTGTAACAGCTTGTATGCATAAGGGTACATGCCCTCCTGTTTGCAAAGGACCCCGCAGCACATTTACACTCCTCAGTGTGCTGCGATGTGCCCACTGCTGCCCTGCATACCTGTGCCGATGCACCCGTGCGTCTCCCCCCGAGGGCTATGCAGAAACAACCAGAAAGCCCCCGCCTCCTTGAATGTCTCAGAGCACGGAACAGCCATAAATCGGGGATGACAGATGTTACCAGAAGTTCCCACAAATCCCCGCTGCCTTTACTCTCCCCCGGCTCCTACCTGGGGTCCCCAGCCGTGGCACGGGTACAGTATTGCTGTGTGGTTCTCCAGTGGCCCCTGGTCCAAGCAGACATCTTTCGCCTTGTTGTTTCGAAGCTGCGGGAAAAGGCAAAACATCGCCAGTCAGAGCTTACAGGGGGAGCTTCTGTACCCAACCCTTGTTCCGCCAGCCTCAGCCCCCACTTCCCGATGCAAAGGCCACGGGACCCCCCCCCCCCCCCCGCCACCGCCATGTGAGGACCAAGGCTCAAATCTGTGAGGTGATCACTATAGCAGGAAAGACCAAGTCTTTCGGCGGATGCTGTGGGCGCCAGCCCTCTGCCTGGGACACCTCCAGCCTCTGCTTGCACATGGCTGCCCCATCCCAGCACTGAAGAGGGGCCTTGGGGAACACCGGACATAGGCACACCAGTTACCCACTGGCTGTCCACAGTGGGCCTCGACACCAGCATGGGTTGTAATCATTCTGGGAATCATAGGTCAGTGTCTAAAGTCATTACTGATACAGAGGCACCAAAAACAAGAATTGGAAAAGGAAACAAAAGCCTCACCACCAGGAAAAGCCCGAGCAACACGTATTTATATATTCCGAAAATACTAACTGAACGCCCACACCGTGCCAGACACCATCCTGAGTGTTTGGAAAACATCCGTGGAGGAACAGCCAGAAGTCCCCAAGACAAAACCCCTGAGCTCAGCGAGGCGCATCTTTTAGGGAACAGGCAAGAATTTGTCTAGCCAGACGGTCCAGGGGCTCTGTGTTTCTGCTGTGGTGTCGGCCCCTCCCACCACGCTGCGACCTCAGCCAGCGGGAAATGGCAGTGGTGCTGGTCTTATCTGTACACGCTCGGTCCTCTCCAGGTTCTGCTCACCAGAAAACCAAACCAGCCAGGGATAAAGCAAGGAGAGAGGCAAGGGGCATTCGCTTTGGTGTGGCCAGACTGGGTCTGGGTTCAGACACCTGAGTGGAATTTCAATGCCTGTTTCATGAAAGATTACAAAAATGATACCATCGTACTGAGATCTCTTGAAAAATGTATAAGAAAATAACAATTGTTTACAATCCTTTCCCACAATCAGTTAATTTTTCCCAATTTTGAGACAATTTAGTTTTATTCAGCTTTGATGGTAATGAGAAACTTTGCATGTAAAGCTTTGTTCCCATTTCAGGTTTCCTCAAGAAAATAATCTGCAGCTCAGTCAGTAAAGCGTCTGCCTTCGGCTAAGGTCATGATCCCAGGGTTTAAGCCCCGCCTTGGGCTCCCAGCTCAGCAGGAAGTCTGCTGCTCCTTCTCCCTCTAACCCGCCCCCACCCCCATTCACTCTTTCTGTCTCCTTCAAATGAATAAATTTTAAAAAATCTTGAACATGAACAGACACTTCTCCAAAGAAGACTTACAAATGGCCAACAGACCCATGAAAAAATGTTCATCATCACTAGCCATCAGGGAGATTCAAATCAAAACCACATTGAGATACCACCTTACACCAGTTAGAAAGGACAAAATTAGCAAGACAGGAAACAACATGTGTTGAAGAGGATGTGGAGAAAGGGGAACCCTCTTCCACTATTGGTGGGGATGCAAGTTGGTGCAGCCTCTTTGGAGAACAGTGTGGAGATTCCTCAAGAAATTAAAAATAGAGCTTCCCTATGACCCTGAAATTGCACTACCGGGTATTTACCCCAAAGATACAGATACAGTGAACAGAAGGGCCATATGCACCCCAATGTTCATAGCAGCAACGGCCACGGTCGCCAAACTGTGGAAAGAACCAAGATGTCCTTCAACGGACGAATGGATAAGGAAGATGTGGTCCATGTACACTATGGAGTATGATGCCTCCATCAGAAAGGACGAATACCCAACTTTTGTAGCAACATGGACGGGACTGGAAGAGATTATGCTGAGTGAAATGAGTCAAGCAGAGAGAGTCAATGATCATATGGTTTCACTTATTTGTAAAGCATAACAAATAGCATGGAGGACATGGGGAGTTAGAGAGGAGAAGGGAGTTGGGGAAATCGGAGGGGGAGATGAACCATGAGAGACTGTGGACTCTGAGAAACAGACAGGGTTTTGGAGGGGCGGGGTGGGGGGGCTGGGTGAGCCTGGTGTTGGGTATTATGGAGGACGCGTATTGCATGGTGCACTGGGTGTGCTGCATAAACAATGAATTCTGGAACACTGAAAAAATAAAATAAAATTTTAAAAAATCTTTAAAAAAAAGAAAATAATCTGAGAACTGGGAATATAGTAGCAAAATGTATAGGTCCCTTAATGTTCTTCAAATATGCTGTCTAATTCCTTTCTGGAAACTTTGAACCAATTCCTATTCCCATCCACAAGATACAGAAATGCTTATTAGTCCTGACTTTCACCAGTTAAGAATATTGTGTACAGACTTCCAAACCTAGATTCCGGGGAATCTGAGGTACAGCATGTTGATTATAGCCAATATTGCATACTTGAAAATGGCTAAGTGGCCAGACCATCTTAAATGTTCTTCCCACAAAAAGGAGATGGTAAGTATGGGATGTAGTGGAGGGTTAGTGAACTCTCCGGCAGAAATCACTTTGTAATACGCAACTGTATCAGATTCCGTTGGACACCTTAAGCCTATACAATGTTACACGTCAATTATGTCTCAGTAAAGCTGCAAGAGGGGGAAAAAGAGTGGCTAGGAAGAAAAATTCTAAAGAAAATGGTGGAGTACTGTTTCCAACCAAAGTTTCTAAAAATTTGTGCAGAGGGTGAAGAACCAGACATGGCGCACAAAGAGTCCCCAGCGAGCGATCTCCAAGGAAGTGCAAAGCCCCCTTATGAGCCCCACACCGTATTCCAGTTCTTTCTCAGAAGCTCTGAGGAGATGGCTCAGCGTTGATCCTTTCAACGATGCAAAGGATACATTACATGGAAAAACCCAAACATCTTCTGAGTCAAGAAGTAATTCAGAAGAGTTAAGATGTTGAAAGCAATGAAATCTCAGAAACACCTCGACCAATGTATTTTGCTTATATTTCCATTTTACGCCTGCACAAAAGCAACATGATAAAATGTGCCTAATGAGGCCTAATGAGGCTTTTAAAGTAAGTATAAAATAAAAATTACGGGTAATAAAAAACATTGTGTTGAGAGGTGAAGAAAGACATCTTGCTTTTATAAATTTACAATTAATAGTAAATTGGAATGTTTCATGTTTAGCAATTATTTCCCTTTTTGAGAATCATCTGTTTATTTTCCCGCTGGGATATCAAGTGGTTTTATTGTAGATATATAAGAGCTCTTTATATATTAAGGATATTGTTTTTATGGCATATTTGTTCCATATAATGATTTCAGAATGCTAGGCTTTTAAATTTTGTTTCTTATGTTTATGCAAAGAAATCTATTATTTGGAAACTTAATAAGCTGCGTGCCTGGGACCGTGCTAAGCGTAACAAATGCAAAGATAAACAAAACTGTCCTTGCCCTGAAACAGTCCATGGTCTGGAGAGTTAGATAAAGGAAGCGCAGGTACAACACTGAGTCTGCAGGACAACAAGGAGACCATCCTCACCCCATCTGCGGGTTTGGACACTAAGAAGAGGGACTTGTGACCCCTGAGTAAGTGGAAATATTGCTGGAAATGTTCTAGTTTTTACCCAGGTAGTAGCTATGTGGATTTCTGCTTTATATTATTATGCCATACATGTATGCTTTATACATATCATGCGTGTATTGTCTTTCATATAAAAAACGGTAAAAGAAGAAAAAGGATGAGTAAAAGCAAACCAGCAACCTTCAGGATGACATGAGCCAACCACAGAAGAGTGAGAGGAAGACTTGGGGGTAACTGTGCGCACGCCGAGTTGGCTTCATATGTGGAAAAGCAATTGGGTCATACATGGGAGAGTCAGGATATCAAGTATCCATGTGTCTTCCCTGAAATACTATTGTAAGACAGCTCAGAATAGAGGTAAATGAGCTTCTAGAAACCAAGGGAAACATAACACAAATGGTCCAGTTAAAAAACGAGCAGAAGACACAAATCGGCATTTTTCTAGAGAAGCCCTCCAGATGGCTACCAGACGCATGGAAAGACGCTCAGCCTCACTCAGCATCATGGACACACAGATCCAAACCACGATGGGCACCACCTCACGCCCGTCAGAATGGCTGCAATTAACAGCACAGGAAACGACAGGTGTCGGCGAGGATGCGGAGAAAGGGGAACCTCCTGCACTGCTGGTGGGGATGCAGCGGTGCGGCCGCTCTGGAGAACAGTGCGGAGGTTCCCCGAGATGTTAAAAACAGAGCTATCCTACCACCCAGCAATCGCACAACTAGGTATTCACCCAAGACACATACAGATTCGAAGGGGCACATGCACCCCGATGTTCATAGCCACATCACCAACAACAGCCACACCGTGGAAGCAGTCCAAGTGTCCATCGGCCGATGAACGGATGAAGACGATGCGGCATTTACCCAGCCATCAAAGAGAATGAAATCTTGCCATCTGCAGGGACAGGGACAGAGCTGGAGGGAACTGTGCTGAGTGAAATAAGTCAGTCCGAGAAAGACGAACACCGTATGATCTCACTCATATGTGGACTGTAAGAAACAAAACAGATGAACATGCGTGGGCCGAGGACAGAAGGAGAGGGAAACAAAGCATAAGGGACTTAGTGACAGAGAACAAATAGAGGGTTGTTGGAGGGAGGTGGGGGGGGGACCGCTAGGTGGGTGATGGGGACGCAGGAGGGCACCTGTCGTGCTGAGCACTGGGTGTTGTATGTAAGCCATGAATCACCGAATTCCACTCCTGAAGCCAGAATTGCACTGTATGTTAACTGACTGAATTTAGATTAAAAAATGGAAGGAAAAAAAAAATCAAGGGACAATGGCTTCTTAAGTAAGCGAGTGTAGGCGCGGTCTCTGTTGGAGGATGAAGCAGGAGCACTGCAGCCGAGACCTGCTCCGAGGGGTCTGTCCAGCTTTGCCACTGAGCCGGAGTCTGTGTGTGGCCAAAAGAAGCAGCAGCAGCATTAGAAGCCTCAAAATGCAACTGTCTGAAGAATCAGAGATTTTGTCACGAAATGAATTTAACCGAAAAGCTATTCTGAAACGTACGAAACGTGAATAAAGGAAGATAATGTTGCATCTAAAATCCCAGTTAACGTTAACAAAGACTGAGAAGTTGATGCGGCGGTCAGGAGGAAGTGTGTTAATGTTCTCGTGTTATATGCTACTTGGCCCTTCATTTTGGAGACTCAGAAAAAACCAAAACATTAGAGGCACTGCAAGTGCTGGAGCATGGGGCGGTTCTATTTTTCACTGTTTGGGGGCCCTCCAAACTGTCTGGTAGAGGGGCTGCTCCAGCTCGCATGCTCACCAACAGGGTAAGAGGCTTCCCCTTTCTCCTCAACCTCGCCAACACCTGTTGTTTCTTGTGTTGTTGATTTTAGCTGTTCTGATGGGTGTGCGGTGGCATCTCATCATAGTTTTGATCTGTATGTCCCTGGTGATGCCTGACGGTGAGCATCTTTGCATTCCTAGGTATTTACTGAAGAACACAAAAATACTAACTCAAAGGGATATGTGCACTCGGATATTTATAGCAGCATTATCTACAATAGCCACATTACGGAAATAGCCCAAGTGTCTACTGACCGATGAGTAGATCAAGAAATATGGCATATACAATGGAATATTATTCATCCACAAAAAGAAAAGAAATCTTGCCATTTGCGATGATGTGGACGGAGCTAGAGAGTATCATGCTGAATGAGACCAGTCAGTCAGAGAAAGGCAAACACCAGACGATCCCCCTCATATGTGGAATGTAAGAAACAAAACAGATGAGCTTAGAGAAAAAAGAGAGAGAGAGGCAGGCCCAAAACCAGACTATGCAGAACAAACTGATGGTTCCGGGGAGGGGGTGAAAGAGGCGACAGGACTAGAACACCTGGGGACACAGAACTGCCCAGTCACTAAATCGCAGGCCCGCAACTCATATCACACTGTGTGCTAACTACGTGCGATTTAAATAATAAACTTAAAACAACAAAAACCATTAGAGGTTACGATAATGCCATTAAGAACAAGACATACACAATTTACATGACTAATAAGGCTTTTTAAAGCTAAAAAACAAGCTAGGTAAAAACTTTGGAAAGAGCAAGGAACATTAAATCCAGAAACATTCACTGGCCTGGGGGAGGACGCTCAAACAGAATTGTACATGAAAAACAATGCCTGACTTCAAGCTTTACTACAAAGCTGTGATCACCAAGACAGCATGGGACTGGCACAAAAACAGACACATAGACCAGTGGAACAGAGTAGAGCCCAGATATGGACCCTCAACTCCATGGTCAAATAATCTTTGACAAAGCAGGAGAAAATATCCAGTGGAAAAAAGACAGTCTCTTCAATAAATGGTGCTGGGAAAATTTGACAGTTATGCATAGAAGAATGAAACTTGACCATTCTCTTATACCATACACAAAGATAAACTCGAAATGGATAAAAGACCTCAACGTGAGACAGGAATCTTTCAGAATCCTAGAAGAGAACATAGGCAGTAACCCCTTCGACATCAGCCATAGTAACTTCTTTCAAGAAAGGTCTCCAAAGGCAAAGGAAATAAAAGCAAAAATGAACTTTTGGGACATCATCAAGATAAAAAGCTTCTGCACAGCAAAGGAAACAGTCCACGAAACAAAGAGGCAACCCACGGAACAGGAGAAGATATTCACAAATGACAGTACAGACAAAGGGCTGATATCCAAGATCTGTAAAGAACTCCTCAAACCCAACACATACAAAACAGATAATCACGTCAAAAAATGGTGAGAAGACATGAACAGACACTTCTCCAATGAAGACATACAAATGGCTAACAGACACGTGAAAAAATGTTCATCATCACTAGCCATCATGGAGATTCAAATCAAAACCACATTGATCTTACACCAGTGAGAATGGCCAAAATCAACAAAGACAGGAAACAACATGTGTTGGAGAGGATGTGGAGAAAGGGGAACCCTCTTACACTGTTGGTGGGAATACAAGTTGGTGCAGCCACTTTGGAGAACAGTGTGGAGATTCCTTAAGAGATTAAAAATAGAGCTTCCCTATGACCCTGCAATTGCACTACTGGGAATTTACCCCAAAGATACAGATGTCGTGAAAAGAAGGGCCATCTGTACCCCAATGTTTATAGAAGCAATGGCCATGGTCGCCAAACTGTGGAAAGAACCAAGATGCCCTTCAACGGACGAATGGATAAGGAAGATGTGGTCCATATACACTATGGAGTATGATGCCTCCATCAGAAAGGATGAATACCCAACTTTTGTAGCAACATGGACGGGACTGGAAGAGATTCTGCTGAGTGAAATCAGTCAAGCAGAGAGAGTCAATTATCATATGGTTTCACTTACTTGTGGAGCATAAGGAATAACACGGAGGACATTGGGAGATGGAGAGAAGTGAATTGGGGGAAGTCAGGGGGGAGACAAATCATGAGAGACTGTTGACTCCGAGAAACAAACTGAGGGTTTGGAGGGGGGGGGTTGGGTGAGCCTGGTGGTGGGTATTGTGGAGGGCACGTATTGCATGGAGCACTAGGTGTGCTGCATAAACAATGAGCCTGGGAACACTGAAAAGAAATAAAATAAAGTTAAAAAAAATAAAAGAGAAATGGAGGACATAAATTGCAAATACAGTACAATATTCACAATGCCTCTTTCTTTTTCCTGCTGCTCATGGGCCTGGTGTGGTGAAAAGAACCAGTAGGAGTGAGTATTAGAAATGGAGTTGTTTAAATAATGGCAAATTTTGTTACCAAACTGAATTTGATTAGTTTGAGTCTTTGCACTTAATATTATAGTCCATATGAAATGTATTTTAGCACATGGTGAGCTCAGCAAGCAGAGAACGGGTAATAGAAGCAAATGCCCTAAAATGTTAACATGGATCCTGCCTGGGAATTGGGATTTGCAATAAGTTTAGTTTCATCTTTGTATTTTTTATAGAGTGCATGCATTGAATTTCTTACTTTAAAGAGACAGAGATTTGCAAAAACAAATGTCTTCTCCCCTCCAAAAATCAGACTGTGATCTCTATGTTGACTCCATGGCCACCCCATTGTTCAGCAACAGAGACATCATTTACATCATGTATACTGTGCTTTATGTGAATGGCAGGCCCTGGAGCTGTTCAGTGCACAACCTGTGGAACTGTGCCCTTGCCATCTTCTTGAATTTTTCCATTTTTATTCTTTGTTTTTTAATACTATTTTTCTCCTAATTATATTAGTATATGAACCTTAGCAGCAATTGGGGAAACATTACAAAGTACTCCCCTAAAGACTGCCTGTCTCACTCCTGGAGGTAACTACAACCATCATCTCCATTTCCCCATTGCTATTTTCCTACTTGCTTCCAATCTAAAATAGTAGCCAATCCACTCCTATAATCCTGATTTTTTTTTTTTTTTGAGAGAGAGTGTTCATGTATGTGCTCATACAGGCTGAGGGAGGGGCAGAGGAAGAGGGCAAGTAAGAATCTTAAGCAAGTTCTGAGCCTAGTGCAGAGCCTGAAGCTGGGCTTGATCTCAACCCCGAGATCATGACCTGAACAGATATCAAGAGACAGATGTTCAACTGATGAAACCACCCAGGTGCACCCCTGACTTTTTCCTTCTTAAGAATTATATCAGGAGCGCTTGGGTAGCTCAGTCGGTTAGGAATCTGCCTTTGGCTCAGGTCATGATCTCAGGGTCCTGGGATGGAGCCCTGTATTGGGTTCCCTGCTCCATGGGGAGCCTGCTTCTCCCTCTGCCTCTGCCTGCTGCTTCCCTTGACTGTGTTCTCTCTCTTTTTCTCTCTGTCAGATAAATAAATAAATAAATAAAATCTTAAAAAAAACAAAAACAAAAACACAATTATATCAACATTTTCTCATGTCATTGAAGTTTTGTACCCACCTTTTGAAATGACTGCAAAACACTTCAAACTATTAATATGGTCTATTTAACTAACCTTTAAGTTAGATTCAGAAATTTTGGTCCAAAATAAAAAAAATCAGTCACTGAGATGAACAATTACTCTCAAATCTTTGTCCTCATTTCAAATTATTTGCTTGGGATAAGAGCTGAGATGAAAGTGTGACTATCGTTAAGCCTTTTAATACATGTGGTTCAAACTGCTTTTTAAAAAGCTTGTTTCAATTTACACTCTCACCAGAGGATTTGTGGTTTTTCATATAACCAAGATCTAGCTGGCAGAGTGCCAACCTGTATTCCAAAAATGAATCTTTATTTGGTAGAAGAGAAAAACCTACTTCCATGTATTTTTAAGACATATTTTAATTTCTTTGATAGGAAGTCCATGAAAAGTTTTCATGTGTTTCCCAACGATCTGTGCTTCCTTGTGTACTTTATTTTTCTTCGGGGGATGTTTTATTTTCTTATTTAAATTAATTATTAAAATTTAAATACTAGAGCTCAGGATGTACTAATTGTGTTATCCACTCATTTACACTATTTATGGCAACACACTTCTAGTTTGCCGGGCCTTCTCCATTCGGATGATGTATGGATTATTTTAATATTTATAAGCTCAGATCCATTATCCGTTTCCTATGCATTTTCTTCCAGGGCTTGCTTTCTTAGAAGGCTCCGGCCCTTTCAGAGATCAGAGGCGCATGCATTTCCGCATGGTTCTATCATAGTTTCTTTTCTTTCATTGAACGCTATAGATCATCTGAAATACACTTCAGGATATGGTGAGCTGTAAGAATTTAAATTGTTTTCTTCTCCAAAGAGCTAGGCAATTCACCCGATTGTCCTATGAATAACCCACTCACTGTCTGTGTTCCTCCGCGACTCCTTCTGTTGGATCTCACTTCGAAAACCCAAAACCCCCAAATCACGCTTTTGTTTGGAATAAGAAAAGACCAGGCAGTTTGGACCTGTTAGTAGTCACTGCTGGGTGACAGCTACTGTCCTCAACCCTCCCCGGTGCACTGGCGTCGCCTTCCCCAGCCCCTAATCCAGATTCCGGCTCAGGGGCGACACCTCCCTTGCACCCTGATGGTTTAACCTGCAGCTGATTTCCCTCTTGTAAAAGGCATCGGGCATGGAGTAGGAAAATACACACAGAAAAAGGAAACACTCTGGCGAAGAGAGCCTTCTGAGTGTCAGCGTGCTTGTCACAGGGCAGCCGCAGGGAGCCCTGGGAAGGAACCCAAATGCTGGGGCTCGTGGGGTGTCCCCACTGGTCTGGCGCATCCGGCTGCCCGTGCCCTGACCCGACTCTGCCACCAACTCCTTGTCCAGACACACAACTCAAGGAAGCGACCAGGCTTACATTCAAGTGTGTTCTCAGCAGCGGTGCTGATGATATTTTAAAAATGGAAACCAGCCAGATGTCTATATTTTCAACAAAACACAGCCCACCCAAAGGTAGCATCATATACAATCGTTATTAGTGAGGCAGAAATGACACAGGAAAATATCCTTCGTATGGCATTAATAATTCAAATTTTTCCACAAGTGGATACCACGGGTCTAGGAATACAGAGACAGAGATGTACTTATAAAAAACATGTACATGTGTGAATTTAAAAAATGCACATGCCCACATACACGCACAGAGTGAAGACCAGCGTCAAACTGTACATAGTACCCACAAAATCAGAATGTCTTTGGCCAAGGCTGGCTTTATGACTCACAGGCTGACACTGCGGGTAATTTATTTAATTCATTTAAGTTCAGCTTCCTGATCAACAAAATGGAAACAATACTCCTACGTCATAAAGAGGGTAAACAGTGAGTTCACATGTGAAAAGCACATCCAAAGCACTTAAGGGTTGATCGCTGTTATGATTTTCAAAATTTTCTACAATGCATACTACGGCATTGGTAATAAGAGAAAAGTCTATCTGCTTTGATGTTTAGAGAGGTGATGTCATCTCCTCCCAGAAAATCCAAGAACATCTGCCCTTCTGTTGGTGACAAGGGGCTCGACCCCGGCCTGAGCAATGGACGGCTCCAGGCACTGCCTGTCTTCATACACGACTTCCTGCTCAGTGTCTCACTTACAGGTCCTGGGGGGAACCTCACGAATGTCCAAACAGAACTGGTCACGCACTCCACACCCATAGGCAGAACCGGCCACCAGAGCCTTGGCCCATGCCCTCACTGTGACATGTATTACCCTGTCCCCGGCCAGCAGGTGGGAGCCCTGCTTCCAGGTCCTGCAGCTCCAAACCCTCTCTTGAAGGAGTGAAGACTCTATTCTCTATTCCTCCCATCAAAGCAGTCCGCAGCCTAATTCACAGCTACCAAAGCGGAGAGCAAGTGTGGTCTTAATTACCTCCCCGTACGCGACGGTGTTATTGTATCTTCTCATTTCCGGGTACACGTGGTCCAGGTACCACTGGAAATTCTTGCACTTTAAACTCTTCCTCAAGGCTCTTCTCTCGGACACATCGCCTATGTCAATCCCCGCGTTCTGAAAGCAGAAGCAAAGGCTTTAGGGACCGGGGTCAGGGCGGGGGGTTCCGGCCAGAGGAAAGGACAGGCGGCCTTCACCGACACCGTCCGGGAGAAACCTCAGTTCCTGCCTGCTTGCTGGTACGTCGGCTCAAGGGAACTCACTCGATCGCAGAGCCTCCGCCCAAGCGAGACTGCTGTCCCCTGGCGTAGCCTGTCCCCTGGCAGCCCCCAAAGTCAATCATCCTTATCACCACGCGAGGCGACCCAGGGACACAGCGATATTGACAACCTACGTCCCCAGCTCCGTCTCTCCCGCATATCCTCAGCGACTCCCAGAGCCAATTACTGGAGGAATTATTTGATTAAGACAAGGAAATAAACGCCTGGAACCACCTCCTGTCTTTCTTCTCCCTACCCGGGTGACTCTGCCCCTCTGCTGGCTCTTTGTGAAGTTCATTATACACAGAAGTGAAAATAATTTCCCACTGCAAAGCTTGTAATGATGTTCTAATGAATAATTCACTCTGCTTTTACAGAAATGAACCTGTAATGGGCTGCCGGGTGCTGACGGGAGAACAGCGCGGCTGAGGTGCGGCTCCGCAGGCTCCGCCGCAACAGGGCCGCGGACCAGGAGGCCGGCTGCCGGCTCTGCCACGACGGGCAACGGGCAGCCAGGCCGCCGCGCGGGGCCACGGCGAGTTCCCGTTGTTCCGTTAGCCTCCTTTCTTTCATCAGCCAAACGGTGATTTTAAAGGAAAAATCCCCTTCAAGGTAAAACTTTCAGAATCCAAAGGCAAACCTGGCCTGTGGTGTTCGAACTCTTGGTTTTACCGTGTTGAGCACAATGGAAGAGAATGGCCGTTTTCGAGAAGCGTGGGGGCTGCTGCTGGCCTGAGGTTGTTCAAGGAAAGCGCTGGGAGCCAGTCGGCAGCCCTGAACTCAGGACTGAGAACAAGGCCTCTGTGGGCGACAGCTTCCCACGCACCAGCAGGAACAGCAGTGACTGTGCTGGGGAAGAGTGGGATAAAGGCGCGAGCGCGCGTCCCTGGCCTGGCCAATGCTATGCGCAGGGCGTAAGTAAGTCACGTCAGCCTCCCAGAGCTTCAGTTTGCCCATCTGCAAAATGGGCAGCAGAGAGGTCCCTGTCAAGCCCGCATTTACTGATCCCTTAATGTTTGCTCTGCTCTCTCTGTTCTAAGCCTCGCATCTGTCTTCACAAGAGCGCAATGAGGTCTAAGCTCACAACCCCTTGCTGACGAGGAAACTGAGGCATGGAAGACTATGTCAGCAGCTTGTTATGGGGCTACACAAGATATTGCGAGTAAGGAACTGACCAAGCACCAGGGACATAGCAAGGGCTCAGCAAGCGTTGTCTGTGTTTATATAAATGATCACATGTAAAATCACTTCTGGCCTCCTGATACCTAGGAAGTGCTGTATGGCCATGAGGGGAGTGTCCATGTCTCAGAACATTATTTTAGAACTGTCACAATATGATAAACATTCTTCTCTTTTGTCCTCTTCATCTGTCATTCTTACACGTAGTCGGCTGCCTCTCTGCGGCTCTGGGCTCCAGCCTCCTGAAACGCAGAGGCTGCCAGATCTCAGTGGGAACAATTCCAGGCCACTCTCTCGGGGCATGGCTGAGACATCTAAGGTATGACTGAAGAGATAAATCCAGCCCTGGCTGAAGGTGCTGGTCACCCCACTGTGCTACGGACCTAAGTACATATCAGGAGCATTTCAGTACTCAGTACTCAAACTGAGTACACTGGTACTTAGATCAGGTACTGAGTGCTCCAGTACTTAGACTGGGTACTGAGTACGCTGGTACTGAGATCGGGTACTGAGTGCTCTGGTACTTAGATTGGGTACTGAGTACTCTGGTACTTAGATCGGGTACTGAGTGCTCCAGTACTTAGATTGGGTACTGAGTGTTCTGGTACTGAGATCGGGTACCGAGTGCTCTGGTACTTAGATCGGTTACTGAGTACTCTGGTACTAAGATTGACTACCGTAGTGCTTACTACTTAAGCAGGTACTTCAGATTTAGTTCTCCCGATCACCCTAGGAAGGAGGACTTGCTGTGATTGCTATTTTTAGGAGAGGAACCTAAGAGACAGAGGCAAGAAATGGATTTGTTTGAGATTGCGTAACCAGTGGTTGGCAGAGCATGGACTCCAACCAAGCTGGGATACTGCCACTAAGCAATACTCCTGTGGGGTTTAGTGTTCCTGGCAGAAGAGGGAGGAGACTTGATGAGTCATGTAAACAGTGGGTACCTATGTCGTGGGGGCAGCTGGAGCTCCAGGACAGGGCACAGAGTCAGAAAATGATGGGGCCTGTACCAAACCCCTGGTACGGGATCTCTCGGATGCAGAGCTCGTTCAAGAGCAGGGCATCCGGATTACTCTACCATGACCGGGATTAACCCACAAGATCCTTCTACTCTTTGTAAATGGATTTTGAGGTCTCCACTATGCTGGTCCCCACATAAAGCAGGGGTTCTACCACCTGGAGGTCTGTGAACCCCCTCGAGATGCTCTTATAATTTTGCAAGTACAAGCACTTCTCTGGGGAGGAACCACCAACTGACTGAAGGGATCGGTGACCCATTAAACACAGGACCACTGGCCCAGGGTGATGGGGGAGAGCTGCTGCGTCCCTACCTCCAGGGGCAGGTTCCACGCTATGTACACGTGAGACTTGTAGTCGTCCATCCAGACCTCAGCAACCCGGAGGGCATTCCTCTTGGTGTAGAAACCAATGTTGCTGTTGTAAGGTTTCTTCTTCCGCTCGATGTGGGCCACTCGTGAGCAAGGCAGGACCTCCATGCTGCCCCCGCAGAGCCACACCTGGAGGCATAAAGGATTTTATCAGCCGGACAGAGAAATTCCTAGAGGCCACGGCCCCTCCCCAAGGCCCCAGGGCCATGGTCAAAAGACAGCACAAGTGAGAAATGCATTCTCATATATTTCAGGGTTGGTGTGTTACTGCAGTGTAGATGAACCTGACCTAGCTAACACGTGTCAAAGAGGGCTTGGGGGGACTTTTATAGGTACAATAGTTTAGGATGTGAAAACAGAGCTCTGGGTAACAGGCACCCATTGACCTAAGGTGCCCTTGGTGACGCATGGGTATTTTTAAGTTCTCAGTAGTGAGAAAGTGGCACCTGTGGAGTGTTTTCTCCCACCTGGCAGAAGCCATGCCTTGCAGACCTAGAACGGAAAATTCAAACTGAAAACCAAACCATCTTTATTCATATAGGCACAAAGTGTGCAATGGTCTACTTATGCATTGTTAATATGCTCTATCTTGGAGTCCCAAGAGCACAGATGCCCAGCCTTCTGGAACCATGTGCCCCAGTGTTACCACGTGCTGGCACCACTTGTTACTGCTGGAATACGGAGGTGGAAGGCTGAAGTGGCAGTTGCCTTTGAGGCATGCAAAAGCCCAAGGAAGTGACACTTGCTGTTCTCTGTGTGGGCATGGCAGGCACCCGGGCTCAGAAGGCCCAGCTTGAGGGGGAAAGCCAGACTATCCAACCTCTCTCAGCCCCAGGCAGGAAAAAGGAAGCATTTCTGATTGTTAAGAAGGACTGCTTTGTGGAAATAAACCTCCGGATCCTGGTGGGGAGAGCGGACACAGAGGTTTCAGGGACCCAGGCTGCTGTCCTGCCATGAGGATCGTGTACACTCTCCGTAAACAGAGTTCGGCTGAGCTGAGCCAGCAAGCACAGACAGCGCTGCTGGTCTCAAGCTGGGATACTTCAAGTCACTGCACCCTTCAGTGTCCCGGATCCCCTCTGCAGGATGCCGGGACCCTCTTGCAAGTTGCACACCACCCCTGGTCTTTATTGATCGAATTTGGTGGCAAAATCCACATGCATGTGATCTTCTATTTCCCAACTCTGGCTGCCCTACAGGGAGATGATACAGACGAGAAATTCTCTCTGTAACCATGAGCCCGCACGTTCAAGGAGGAGACTGTGAGCTAAGAGATTGGTAGAGAGCGGGCGATCCAGAGTAGTTTCATTAGGGACCTGACAATTAGTTCCCCCCCATGGGATGGCATGGCAGCTGCTGATAGTGGAAGGAAGCCAAGTCAGGGGGTGCAAATATGGCTAAAGGCTTATGGGGAATAAGGGTAAAACACAGTGGCAGAACTTCCAGGGGTTGCACAGGTATGCAGTGTTGGGAAGCTTTGGGATCCAGGGAATGAACGGCAAGACATCCCATGTTCATGGATCTGAAGACCCAATATTGTGAAGACAGCAGTACTTCCCAAACTGATGTGAAGACATCCCATGTTCATGGATCTGAAGACCCAATATTGTGAAGACAGCAGTACTTCCCAAACTGATGTGAAGACATCCATGTTCATGGATCTGAAGACCCGATATTGTGAAGACAGCAGTACTTCCCAAACTGATGTGAAGACAACCCAATCCCCATCAAAACCCCAGACGTCTTCTTTGCAGAAATTAACAAACTGATCTGAAAATTTATGTGGAAATACAAGAGACTCAAAAAACCTTGAAAAGAACAAAGCTAGAAGACTTCTCTTCAGATCTCAAAATGTACCAGGAAACTCCTATAATCAAGACAGTGTGGTTCTGGTGTAAGGACAGACAACAGGATAGAACTGAGAGTCTAGAAATAAGCCCTCACATTTATAACTGACTGACTTTTTAAAAAAGATTTATTTATAGAGACAGAGAGAGAGAGAAACAGAAGCACAAGGGGCAGAGGGAGAAGAAGAGAGAGAATCTGAAGCAGGCTCTACAATGATCAGGGAGCCCGTCACAGGGCTCAATGCCATGACTCTGAGATCATTTCCTGCACTGAAGCCAACAGTCAGGTGCTTAACAGACTGGGCCACCCAGGTGCCCCATAACTGACTGCTTTTCAACAAGGATGCCAAGACAATTCAAAGGGGGAAAATGGTTATTTTCAACAAATTGTGCCAGACAACGCACCAGGGAATGAATTTTTGCCACCACCTCACCGCATGTATAAAAATTAACTTGAAGTGGACCAAAGACCTGAATGGAAGAGCTAAAACTGAAGAAGTCTTAGAAGAAAACACAAGGGCACATCTTCATGACCTACAGTTAAGCAAATGCTCACCAACAGACGAGTGGATAAATAAATATTCCATATGGTGGAATATTATTTAGCAGTAAAATAAATAAGATAGTGACACGTGCTATAGTATGGGTGAACCTTGAAAACATTCAGGGGATGCTGAGGGGAAGCGGTCAGTCACAATGGACAGTATACTACATGATTCCATTTATATGAAATGTCCAGTATAAGAAAACCCATAGAGACAGAAAGAAAACCGGTGGTTGCCTGGGGCTGGGGTGGGAGAAGGTGGAGTGGCTGCCAGTGGGCATGGGGCTTCCTTTTAGGGTGATACAGACGTTCTGATATTGATCACTGAGGTGATCAGGTGATCACTGAAGAACTCTGAATGTACTAAAAAACACAGCTGTATACTTTAAATGGGTGAATCGTAATGGTGTGAGACTATCTCAATGAAGCCAGGACAAAAGCACACAGGCAGATCGATAGGTAGTCCGCAGAGAGAAGGGGAAAGAAGACTCAAGGGACAGATTCCAGTTTGGGGAGCTAAGGAAAGGTGAAGTGATGAGGGCCAAGGCTGGGTTCTGTGAGGACCAGTTTCCGAGCAGGGATCACAGGCGCAGGTGTAGGAAGGGCCTCGGCAAAAGCCAGAAACCCAGGCGTAAGCACGGAGTGCCAGGTGGGAGCAGAACCCACAGGCAGCCGACTTGGTGCCAGTCTTGCGTAAGCAGTCCAGCCCAAGGTCAGGATAAACCAGGGTTGGGATCGTCCAAATTATTCCAGATTGTTCTTGGGGGTGTGACTAGGCTTCGAAGGGCTGTCAGGTGGCCCTCCTTGCTGAGTGGGCTCAGAGAACAGAGGGCCAGGTCACACCCCCAGCCTCTTTAACAAGAGTGGGAGGCGGCGTGCCAGGCTGGGAGGCCGGCGGCAGGAACACGGGCTTCCTGTCCTGGGCTCTGCCCTGTGGATACCAGCTGGCACACTCAGGGGGCACCAACTCAGAGCCACTCAGCTCTTCCTGCATGATCTGGGGAGATGCAAGGAGCTCTCAGACCGTTTAGTGTCTCAATGGTACAATGTTCTCTTGGGCCCAGCAAACCTAGAGTGAATCACCGGGGTTGGGCACTGGCCCGGATGCCCGTGACACTGTCACAGCGTGGCTCCTGGTGCCCCTTTACCTGAGAAGTGAGGAGGTGACCGTCAGGAGGTGTAGTAACTCCAGGAATAGGTATCAACTACTTCATTCAACCAGAAAATTCCACTCAGAGCCTACTTTCCAGCGCGGGAAAGACAGAGGAAGAAGGGCCGACACACAAGTCGCTCCTCGCGTGCGTGACGTTGATGGTCTTGGAAGGGAAACACAGGAACTAAATCATCACAGGCAGATGTGCACGCTCCGACAGGAAGCTAATTCCAGGAAGGAAAGCAACACAGTGCTGGAAAAGCCAGCATTCGCCAAGAGAGGGATATGGGCCCATCGGCTCAGAGAAAGTATCTCGACCTAGGACGGGTAAGCTGTCATCAGACGGCCCAGACTGAGCTAACTTGGTTGAAGAAGTTGGCCACGAGGACAAGAGCCCAAGCCTAGGGGCAGCAGCCCAGGCACAGTGGCCTTGTGTAGGGGGAGCCTACGCCCCTCGCACGTGGGCTGCGTTCAAGACGGCTGCAACAACCCCTCCCATGCTCCTTTCCATAAAGGGTTGGACCTACTCTTCATCCTCTTGGATCTGGGCTAGCCTTAAGACTTGCCCTGAGTTGTAGAACGTACTAGAAGTGATGTTTCACACTGTACAAGGCCAGGCCTTAGGAGGGTTTAGAATTTTTGCTTTCTCCGTCTCGGGATCCCAAGTCCACCATGCTTTGAAGAAGCTGTGGATGAAAGACCCTGGGGAGAAGGGGGTCCGGCCTGGCCTCTATCACGTGCCTTGGGCCTCGGTTGGACCGGATACCTCCAGCCAAGCCACTGACCGGCCACCGGCATGTGAATGAACCCACCCGTGCTGCAAAGAGCAGAAGAATCACCTAGATAACCCCGGCCCAAATGGCCAGACTCCAGAATGGTGAGCGAATTGGCTGTTCCTTTAAGCCGCTGGATGTGGGTGCCCGTAAACACCGACACGAGTTGAATATGCAGGAAACTGGAAAAACAGCCGAGGGTCTGTACCTCAGAGCAGAGCCTGACAATGAAGCTGGATGGGCGGGCAGGGCTCCCGCCAGCCGGGCCTTAGACCCCACGGAGCAAACGGATCTTTGCTTTAAACGAGAAGCCACCGAAAGAGATGAATTTGAAAAAGTCACCCCAGCTGAAGTGTGGGAAAAAGGTTAGTGGCAAGGAGAGGGGAGGCAGAGGGGGCAGGAGGGTCTTAGTGTCATCCTGGGGAGAGATTCTGGTAGCTTTGGCTAGGACAGTGGAATAGAAGCAGAGGTGGACAGATTTGAGCTTTTTAATGGCAAAATCTTGGCCAATGGGCTGGAGGTGGCAGAGAAGAAAGACTCCTAGTCTTCCGCTCGGGCAGTGGGACGTAGCTGTGGCAGCATCATGTTCTGGGCCAGAAAGCCTGCCCAAGGCTACCCAGGGCTCTGGGGGCAAAAGAGCATCACAAGACGCAGCTTCCCCGCTCTGGACAGTGATGCCCCGGGAGAAGAGGACGCTGGGAGAAGGAAGTCAGTGAGTGCGGATGATTTCTGGTTTCTCCAGCGTTGCTCCAGAGAGAGCCTCTTCAAGGGCATGCTGGCTTAATTCCATCTTTTGATGCATTTCATTCATTCAACTCCTGTGTTTCATCAATATTTCAATAGCTCATGAGAGTCTTACAGACGACGGAGAGTATGTCACCGGATGGGGCAAGCCGGTATTTCCAGAACTATGCCTCGATCTCCGCCTGTCTGCTGGACTCCCTGAATGTTCTCTGTACCTCCCAGTGTCTCAAGTCCTCCCTTCAAGGGCGGGATTCGAAGCTGGCCCATATCACTGGTTCCCAAACCAGGCTATGACTCCAAATCACCAAGGGGTGCTTTAAATTTACCAATGCCTGGATCCCTCCCCGGACCTACGAGTCACATTCTCCAGGGAGAAGCTGAGGTACCACCGGGTCTTTAAAAACGTCCCTTCCATGTAGCCAGGTTTGGGAACCACAGGCATAAAGCCATTTAATATCTATTCCGAGTCTATGGTTTCATGACTGAGGCCAAGAGAAGTTAGGATGTGGCTGACGAAAGCTCAGACCACCGGGCAGTGGTTCTGGGGATGCTGGGAAGAGATGCGGGATCGAATGTTCCGGGCACGGCCTGAAATGCTCTCCCCAGTGCCTCCATCACCAAGGAGCCTGGTCAGTAAGGCGGGGGCAGCGTGGCTGGTTCATTTGTATCACCTACTGTAGGCAGTGGCCTCTGAACATTTTTGATAGATATTTTCATCTAGAGAAAAAAAGAAAACAGTTGAAGCCCATCCTCCATCCTACTGAAGTCATCCATTTTAAATTAAATGCATGGGCTATCGCACTACTAGATTTTACCAATGATGAGTGTAGAGAGAGAAGTTTGAAATTGCACAGAAATGCAAGTGCTAATATATTCCTCTCGGGCCCACGGGTCCCACCTGGTGTGTCTGCCTTTGGAAACCACTACAGGAATTCAAATGCTCAAGGTCTAGTCTTCTTCCGCCACTTTCAGGAGCCAGCTGTTGCTCGAAAGCAGCAGAAAGTACAGCTCCGGAGTGAGTAGGTTTGTCACCAAAGTAATCTGGTGCGAATTTTCAATGGTGTCACTAGAGTATGAACTGTGAGTGCCACGAGAACATGAGAGCCACTTTTCCTGAGATGCTCTAGACACCATCGGGTGTGTGGGGGGGCAGCTGTCTCTGGAAAAAGCCTCCGATACTGTTACAGAAGGGGGCCTAGGGCCTTCTGTGCCTCCCTCCGCTCCACACCCCTGTCATTCAGTTGGAACAGGAAGCTGCAGGATCCAGAAAGAAATCCAGGTGCCATCCTCGACCTCTGCTTCCCAGGCACTGGTCAGTCCATCACCAAGTCCTGCAGACAATGACTCTGCACTGTGGCTCAGCTGCAGCCCTTTCCACTCACGCCCACCATGACCACCGGACTACCACCTCCTCCACCGTCGCCCCAAGCTGCCACCACCTGGACCACAGCACCCACCTCCCGATGGCTCCATTCCATTCAGCTGGCCTCCACTCGGCAGCCAGAGTCCTGTGATCAGGTCACATCATCCCCCTGAACACTTTATGGGCTCCCACTTGCTCTCACAGAGGGAGGAACGGAATGAAGAAGAAAGATAGAAACAGTGTAGACAGACAACATGACAGACACAGAAATGGAAGTCAGAATGACCAAGGGCCTTTACGGAAACAGTCTAGACAGACAACATGACAGGCACAGAAATGAAAGTCAGAATGACCAAGGGCCTTTACTGCAGGACTCAACACCAGGAAGCTCTGAGTCTGCCCAATGTCTGCCTACAAACCCAAATCCACGCCTTGTGTTTCTGGGACAACGGCTCCCTGGCACCCTGGCTCATACTGCAAAACCAGCCCAGCTGAACTCCTCCTCTAGCACAAGCTGAAAGATGCTGAGGAGGAATCAACCCATTTATTCTCTAGTACGGGAAGGCCACACGATCCGTTTCTCCCACAATCTGAACACACTCATTTTATATCCCAACCCCAGGTTTGTCATCTATAAATGAGGGGGAAGCTATCACATTGGATCCTTTCAGCTCTGGTGTTCAGGGTCTGTGATTCCCTACACCATAGATCACAGTCCCAGGCTGGAGGGCCAGGGTCATCACCAGTGGAGGACACTAGCTTCCTTAGGCTGCCCATCCCCGTGTTGACTTTCTTGAGGAATAATCTTGAGACCCCGAGGAATCCCCCAACTAATGAATTCAGGCATGTTATCTAGACCACTGGATTATCTCTGAATCCAATCTCTAGGGTCCCTTCGGATTCCTGTGTGCACTTTCTATCACAGGCCGTCTCTAGGCACACACCGAAACTATTTTCTCTCTATGAACCAGTCAACACCCCCTGTGCCACTTACTGAGCAAATTTCTTGAACGGCATTTTCTTGTCTTGGCATAGGGTATAAAAGAGACGCTTCCAGATCTCAGATCTTAAACCATGGCCAAGTGTGTCCATCCTTTTAATTTGTCCGAAACTTATTTCTGGTGGGCAGCCATCACTTTCTTTTATTCTATTATCAGTTGTAGAGTTGTAGAGTTTCTCTTGGAGACCATCTTTCACACTCCATGAAACGAGTGAATCCCTTCCTAAGATGTTAAGGTGAGTAGAAAGTAAGATGGCTGCTGGTCTTCCTCACTCACTGTGGGGCCCTCAACATCCTAGTCTTTACTCCTGTGAGGACATACAGGCCAAGACGACCCATGGAGGTGTGGGTGAGTGAGTCTTCTGTGTCACTCTCATAGTCAAAACTGCGCATCTTATACCATCAAATGACAGTTTCTTTCCTTTGGGGGATATGGGCTATTCCTGATCTATGAGAATTAAAGAAAGAAATTAAGAGAAATTAATTAATTTTGTTCTGAATCCTCACACAGCCCAGACCAAGGCCAGTCAGTGTCTTGTCCAGGTCCTGCCCAAGTGACCCCCTAGACCTGCCTACTACCCTTGGGAAAGGAAGTGAGTAGGAGCATTAAGGGCAAGGGCAAGCTGTCAGGAGGCATTAGTGGGCTTGTTTGAAGATGAACTGTAGAGAGCAGAAAGGGGTCAAAGTCAGTAGCAGACAATTACCAGCAAGATCCAAGTCTAAGAGAGACTAAGAGATGCTGTAGAACATCCAGCAAAGAGTCCAGCTGAACGTCAAGGTGATGCAAAACAAGGAATGAGTCAACCCACAGGACCACAGGCCAGAGAGCACATCAGATCTCGCTGAAGAGGGAATCTTAGTAGGCTGGGGTCTTTGTTTTTTGCTTTTTCTGTTTCCTTAATATATAATAGTTCTATTGAACTATAATCCACATACTATAAAATTCACCTGTTTAAAATGTAAAAATTCCATGGTTTTAGTACAGTCACAGAATTATGCAATCATTATCACAATCAATTTTAAAACATTTTTATCACCCAACTAGAAACTCTATACTCACCAGTCAGCCCCCCTCACCACCACCCACAGCTCTAGATAATCACTAATCTACTTTTTGTCTCTATGGATTTGCCTATTCTGGGTATATCATATAAAGTAATTACACAATATGTGGCCCATTGTGGCTGACGTCTTTCACTTAGCATGATATCTTGAAGGTTTACCCATGTTGTAACGTATACGTGGTCTTCATTCCTTTGTATGGCTGGATACTATACTACAATTCGTTTATACAGTCATCCATTCACGGACACTTGGGCTTTTTCCATTTTGACTGTTACGAATAATGCATCTATGAACATTCATGTATAGGTGTTTATATGGATGTGCACATATTTTCATTTCTCTTGGGTATATCCCTAGGAGTGGAACTGCTGAGTCATATGGTCATTCTATGTTTAATCTCTTGAAAAGCTGCTAATCTCTTCCAAAGTGACTGCACTATTTTATATTCCCACCAGCAGTATAATGAGGGTTCTAATTTCTCCACATCCTCACTAACCTTGTTAATGCCATTTTTTTTTTTATTATAGCCCTTCTAGTGGATGCATCTTGTTGTGTTGTGATTTCCATTTTTCAGATGGCTAATGATGTTGAACATCTTTTCATGGGCTCATTGGCCATTTGTATATCTTCTTTGGAGAAATGTCTAGTCGGGTCCTTTGTTCAGTTTTTAATTGGATTGTTTGTCTTTTCATTATTATCAGAGGCCACATGGAGAAAATGAAGTTGGCTTCCAGTGTCATTTCTCTCCTTCTTTTCACTCTTCATCATCCAAAGGCTCCAGTGTTCAAGGTCTCCTAAATTATTCCCTCCCTGGTTTGTGTGTAGAGCTGGCATGGAGATGGCCATAAGGCACAGAAAAATGAACCAGGCAGCAGAGGCCAAATTCTTGTTCTACCTCCTCCAAAGTCCAGCTCTGTGATGTTAAGCAAGTCATTTTCCTCTTTCCTCCCAGGCTTAAGGCTTCCTCACCTATAAGATGGAGTCAGACTATCCACCTGCCTCCAACACAGAGCCATTATGAGGGACAATGAGGTTGTGGATGTAAAAATGTAGGGACACTGCTGAGTCTTCCATCCTTTCAACGGGAGACAACTGATACGGTTTCTGGGCTTGGACGCAGGTCTCAGACTGCATATTTCCAGACCTTGTTCCGCTGCTTACTGGTTGGCCTTATGCAACTTAGCCTTTCTATACCCCAACGTCCTCCTCTGTATCCTCTGTATAGTGAAGGATAATAATGGTCCTTGCCTCTCTGGGTTGTTGTGATATTTAAATTAGATGTGTTATTTGTCAAGTGCTTAGAGCAGTGAGTGGCTCCAAGTTCTCAATACACATTATCTAGGCCATCACTGTTATCATGACTCCGAGGCTAGATTTCTGATGCCATACTCTGTCTGTGCTCCCGGCCCCCACTGAGAAGAGGGTGGGCTGGGCTGAGTTTCCAGAGGGTTTTTCCATGACTGGGCACTGAATACACTGGCAGGACTGACATGCTGATGAGCTGTGCTAGCTTATCCAGCCTGAGAGTCTCCCCAAAATGTCCAGCTCTGTGTCCCAAGTGTGTGTGTGGGGGATTGTGCCCCTCAGTGACCTTGCCAACGCTCTCCCTCAGGTATGTGTCTCTCCCTAGCCTCCTCTCCTTGCTCTAGCTCCAGGAATGGCCACTATAGGGGACCAGAATATGCCACCCTGAAATATGCCTCTTTGTCATAAAGGTTATTTTGAGCTGATTATTTTGAGAAACAGCAGACACAGAAGCTCTGAAAACAGAAGAGAAGTTCCCCTTTTGTAAAGGAAAATTACATTTATAAAAAATCTCCATTTGCAAGGGTGCCCCACCCTTTTTATATCAGGAAGAGACGGATGACTCCAAATCACAAGGGACTCATCCACGAAGACAGTACTGACTTAAATCTGCATGACAAACCTTACCCTTAGTTACAGTACTTTTCCTGGTCCCCTTACCACCACGGGTCTCCTCCACAACCCTCTTCTTTTGTTTTAGCTGAATATGGTGTTCGAGCTCAAGTTCTAAGCCACCTCTTGGAGTTTACCCATCCTTGAGTTTCTCCCAGGTATATATGAGATGTTAAGAAATACCAGTTTGCTTTTCTCTTGCTAATCTGTCTTTTCTTACAGGGGCCCTAGAAGAGTAGAAAAGATTTTTTTCCTCCTCTACACCAACCTCATCCACAGGGTCTGTAACTGCTCCAAGGGTGACCATCGGTGTCCCATGCTGTCCATCCTGGTCTCTCAGCCAAAGAGGCAAGCCAGCCAAGTAAGTTCTGCAGCCCAAGACCATCCATGAGCTATGCAACATTATTCTCTGATGTCTTACGGGATGGCTGTTGTTTGCAATTTATACCTGGCTTTTCTCTAGATGAGAATGACACATAGGCATTCTAATGGGAGAATTTTAAGGGAGTTGACCAGTCAGCCAGCCAGGAAGAGGTACAGGGAATAAAACTTCCCTGTTAAGGCCTCCAGTCTATCGTAAGCAAGCTTTCTCCCCAGTTCATAGGCACATGTATCTGAAGTAACAGGAGACTTCACTAACATCTCTTTGGAGAAAAGTAAACATAATGTTCTCTATATTTTGTCATGTAGACTTGGAATATAAGAGGGAAAAAAAATCTTACCCTTTCAAAAAAGATAGCAGAAGAGAAGTCTAAGAGCCCGGACTTCAATAAACACTCTGATGTGTTCCTGTGGTTTGTGACCAGCACCTTGAGATTCTGGATTATAAGGTGTTCTGGGGCCACACAAGCTCCTGCAGTCCCCATGACCATCTCCCAAGCAGAAGCAAACTTAACTGAACTTCAGCTCCAGGACCTTTGTTAGCATGAGCTCCTCTCATGGCCTGACCTATGCACTGGACCCCACAGAACCTGGATGCCCTGCCCTGGGGACCTCTCCCACCCCCTCTCTTGGGGAATGAAGCCCTACACCTCTGGAGCTGGTTCTCCAGATGTCTCCTTCACATGGACACAACTTCTTCCTGGTATCAGACTGAAGTCACTCTGGAAGCCAGGGAAGCCCACATACATTGGTAAAAGCATAACACAAATTATGTAAATGACCACATTCAGTAATCCAAGTGCAGGCAAATTTTAGCCTTTTGTCTGCTGGTAAATCTGTTTGAAACAACATAGATTTCTGACTAAGAGAACATTTAGTTTGTTACCCTCATCCTACCAATCTTTTTTGGGTAGATAACCCACTTTGGGTAGATAACCCATTTCCCAAAGCACAGGCTCATTCTCTTCAAAATCAGGACACCCAGAGGTGCCCCTGCTCCTCCATGCTCCTCTCTGCCATCCCAGGGACGGTGAGCTGGCTTTTCATGGTTGAAATGTCTGTTCTATCTCCCTAAGTTGCACAGATGCATAATGGCTTTCCTCCTAAAGTCCTTTAACAAAATCTCAATTTCAATCTTCTGCTTTATTTATTACCATTTCTTAGAAATCGGATTTATAAACATGGACCTCAAGACATCTCAATGTAAGCACCACGGTGGCGAGAACCTCTTACGTGGATTCCATTTCCAGGGGATGCAGGTCATTCCTCTTAATACACGACAAGGAATTAAAAGGAAGCTTGGAACATGACACGGGATTTAGAGGAGGAAAGAAATGCATTCACATGGAAAGCAGCTTGATTTATTGTGCATGGAAGATGGGTGGGCTTTTTCCTTTTCTTTTAATTTTTTAGGTTGATGCTTATGTGTTTGAAATAATAATATTGGGTGGGAAAACAAATAATATCAGGCCTATACTCTCAACAGTTTAAAATTCAGCCTCCCCTTGCTACCCAGCCTGGTAGCCTGTTATTGTCAGGGAGGACCCGAGGTTCTGTGTTAGGAAAAAAGCCCCAAGCAGCCTCAGTCGCACACCTGAGGTTGTCCTGGCGTGTCCTGGCCCATCTCCTTTGCCTTCCCCTCTTTCCTTACCACTTAGGGCTTCCCTGCCTAGACCTTCCCTCACTCCTGTTTCTCTCCTTCCATGACCGCCCTGCTCACACACTCCTTCCTTTGGACAGTCCCTCCTTTTGCAAGAGCAGTTCCTACTAATTAAGTATTAAGCATTTATCCCTCTGCATTCCCAGCCTGATGCTTTCAACTTGTAATAATTTACCTCCTTTGGTCATTCCATTCAATATCATCTACACATTTACTAAGACCAGAGCTCAGAGCCAAATGCTGCCAGGGATCTAAAGAGAATTTAGATGTGCATCTTACACACCGTCTTTGCTCTTTTCTCAGAACTTAAAATTAGAGTTCCAGGAAAGTGTTGAAGATTGCCTTAGAACTCTGGTGTAGAAGCAGCCAGGGTGCTGGTCGGGGGAGTGTTAACATGGAATTCATTCCCCTCTCTATGTATCCGTGTTCTACTATCAGTTAGCCTGAGATTTTGCCAGGATAGAAAAGGAGCTATTAGGGCACAAACAGAGGTAAACCACGCTTCACCACAGGAGCAAAGTGAATTATATTTAATTCTGAATCTCTAATACCGAACGTGTTAAACCAGAGCTTTGAGATCAGGTACAGCGCTCTGGAAGGAGCCTGGAATGTCCACATGCTTCCAAGAAAATCCTATCACCGTGGTTCAAAAGGTTCTCAAAGGGTGTCAGTGCTCTCTCCAGAGCACCATCGCGCAAACCAACTTGGTCTGGGCTAAACGAAAGGCTTTGCCAATGACCACTCCCAGAAATCTACAGAAGGGGACAGCAGGTACAGGGCTGCCTGTGGTCTGGGACCAGGATGAGCAAGAGGCCAGGAGGGACCAGCCTGCCATAGCTCCACCAGACAAAACAGTCCACCCACCCACCCTTAGCTGTCATAGAAGAAGGACTTCCCACTCACTATAACACGGCCAGTAGGGCATGTGGTGCGCATGGGAGGGGCAGGTTGGAGATAATGACCCAATGGCCCTGAGGAGACCAAAGGCCACTGATGCTGGGGCAGGGGACACAGACCTCACCATCGCAGCACCATGAGTGCCCATGTGCATGTTTAGCTTTTGTCAAAGTGCAGACCCATGACTGGATGTTGGCTCTGTGGTGGCTGGCCCTGCCCTGCCTGGCTGGACAGACCCTCAGCTCTCTTGTCCTACCCCAGGTGGTCAGGCCTGAGCACGCCCCAGGGGGCACCTGCTGTAAAATGGTGTCCAGTGCTCACAAAGGCTCAGAGCACAAGGACAGCCACTTGGGAGAAAGGCAGATCCACCACCCCGAAGTCCACAATGACCTGAGGCAGCTCTCCGGAGACTGGGACCACAGACACCTCCTGGGACACCTCCTGGGAGAAGCCAACAGGGCCACGCTGGGGAAGAGATGCGCGGGGCTGCGGGATCTGGCAGGAAGCCAGCCTGTGGTAATCGGGGGATGAGAAAAAAGTCGCCACTCAAGCTCTTCCTCGCCGGCTCCCACAGGAGCAGGATGAACGGGGCCTGGTGGGCTCCAGCCTGCCTCGCCACCGCGTCACTATCTACAAATGGTGGCTTTGGGTGTTGGCAGAGGGACAGCATCACAAACACACCGGCGTTACTGATGGGGTCGTGAAGAAGCACGGTGTGGGTGTAGGGACACTTCTATCCCTCCCTCTGCTTCTCCTCCGCCTGCGGACTGGGAGCCACATCAGTAAATGAACACACACTCAAGTTCCCAGGCTCGGCAGAGAGAGAGAGAGAGAGAGAGAGAGAGAGAGAGAACACTGTGAGCCGTATGTAAACAGAATGAGTCCACCTCCCCCTGCACTCAAAAGATAAAGACCTCGAATGCCTCACAGACAGCCGATTAGTTAGCGAGAAGGTTCGCGGCTGAGGCTGCTGATGCGCTGGGAGCAGCCCCGGTCCTGCCCGCCTGAGCCGGGTCTCTCGCGGCTTCCTGCAAGGCTGGAGGCTCACAGAGTCCTTCCGGTGACTCCACAGCAGTCCCTTCTTTTTACATAAACTGCCAGGAGCATCAGGTCATTTTTAAAATGTTGGACCGGTAATTGAGTTAGAAGCCTCAGATGTCAGGGGAATGTGAGGTTTTTGAAGCGGACGCCGAGCTGTAAGTCAGGAAAGGACGGAGCACTGGGGCCCGGTACCTCGGGCACAAAATGGCTGACCCAGCAGTTACTGATAGTCAGTGGGGACTCGGGGCAGTAACCGGAGGGACGAGGAAGCTGCCAGCACAGTAGAGTCTGAAGACCAGAGATTACACGCCTTCATGCCATTCAGTGCCCTTGGGGTGCTGGGCGATTCAGAGCCGAGGAAAGAGACACGGATCTGGTTCACTTGGGTATCGCCACAAAAGGAAACTCGCCATTAGATGACCTTCCTCAGTGCACTTGGGCCCGGAGCTTAGTGACATGAAGCCCGATGAGTCACCACACCAGCAGGTTCCACAGTCTTTCCAACTCTGTGTCAACATTTGGACTTTGAACAGCACATGAGAGGGGACTCTCACAGATGGAGGAAACGAGGGATCTCAGTCCTTTTTACTGAATTCCAACATCCATTTCGGTCCCTAGAAGGGGCAGGGAATCATGCAAGGCTCTCAGTGAGCCCGTGACCATCCTTCGACAGACCTAACTCAAGGAGGACATCAGCCACGGGAAAGGTCTGGGCAACTGCTGCCAGCGTAGACTCGTTCTTACCAGTGTGTGTGAGCCTGGAGACGTGCCACCCGAGGCCTCACACCATTGCTGCTCCCTTTGACCCATGGCATGGGGACCCCGGAAGCCACCTGCTAAAGGGGCAAGAGCCACGTGTGGAAGGAGCCCAGGGCCCAGGATGACCACGAGGAAGGCTCCTGCCAACCGCGACCACCCACCATGGGTTTTCATGAAAATCTCAAGCCAGCCACCGAGAGTTAGAGGTTGGCTGTTTCCGTGCTCCGAGTTCCGTGCCCCAGATACTCCCTCTCCCCTGGTTTGGCTTGTGAGTGTAGAGAATTTAAGAGATATACGGGAACCGCACGCTTGAATGGGTTAGATGCCCTGAAGCAAGCAGCCTCACGGAGGCTCTTCCAACCCAGTAACTGTGTTTGTTTCTCTCTTCCTCAGCTTCCATGGATGCTGGATATTGCACACGGATATCGAAAGTGTCACTTAGGTGCCCTCTTCCATTCTCCTCTCCGTTCCGTGGGGCCAGATTCACACTCTGGAAGTCGCTGGGAGAACAGCCCAGCAGGGCAGCTGGTAAAGGGAAAGGTTCCTTTAAATTTTTAAACCGTGCTGCTTTGTTCTTGCTCTCCGAACGCCGTGTCCGGCCTATCTGCTAGGCCTGGGGTCTATTTGAACAATTCTGAAATGTCATCTCCTACCTGCTGACTTCGGCTGCTGCGAGCCACGGGCGGCCCGGCTCCCACAGAGCCCGGAGGCGGGACGCGCACACACGACCCGTTCACCGGGGGCCGGGTCGAACAGAGAGCCGGCTTGACTCAGATACGTCTCTCCACTCTCCGGCTCAGAGAAAACACGGGGATGATGCCGTCTTCTCTTGGACACACGTCCCTTTTTCCCTTTGCAAAGATGCGGGGGGTGGTGGGGCCGGGTCTTGACACTTGTAGACAGAGTGCCACCGCACGGCATCGATCCTGAAACCTTAAAGAACCATCGGCTCAGGGTCTCTTCCGGGGCCATCTGAGCCCTTTGTCCCGGAGCATCGGAAGCAGGAGCCACCCTTCGATGGAAGTTCTCCACGTCGGACGTCCCCAACAGATGCCATGGGCTCTTGTGTTTTCCGGGCACCCCTGGGCCCCGGGAGGAGTACGCAGGGAGTCGGAAGAAATCGTGTCTGTTGGGGGCTGAGCTCCATCCCCCACCTCCCTCCAGCCTCGCCGGCACGCTGAAGTCCTAAGAATGTGACTGTACTTGGAGAGAAGATCTTTAACGAGGGAATTAACAAAGGGCGGCCCTGACCCCGGAAGACGGGGTTCGCGTGAGAGGTGGACGGGAGGACGCGGACGCGCACGCGGGGAAGACACGCGAGGACAAGGAGACAAGATGGCGTCTACAGGCCCGGGACAGAGGTGTCGGGAGACGCCTCGCTCTCAGACTCGCAGCCTCCCGCAGCGTGAGAAAGCGGATCTCCGTGGTGAGGCCCAGCCCCGCTGTGGTGTTTGTCACGGCAGCCCGGGTGCACTAACGTGGTCCGCGCCTACACTGCCCCAGCTCACGACAGGGCGCGGCCCTGGGCGCACCCACCTGAGACAGGTCCCTAGAAGGTTCTGGAGAAGCTAGAAGAAAGTCTGTGAAAGAAAACTTTTCCTTCAAAGCATGCAATCTTGAAAACCGTGGAGCGTTCAGCTGCCCACGGCACCTTCTGGTTTGAGCTTGGAGGCCCACTGCGGGAAACCTCAAATCCTCTCTCCGAAGCAGAAGAGCCCTGCTCAAAGTCCCTCCATCGGGAGGAAAATGGCTTCTGGCCCGCAGATGGGAAGGGGCTTCTTCGCAAGATGAGATGCTTGCTTTCCTACACAAAGCGGGGGTAGCCAGGAGTAACGCGGGACTCTCCCCACCACGGAAGGGGCATCAGCAGACCGCCCCGGACTCGCAGCGACGGGCCAGCCCCATTCCGTGGGGCAGGGGACGGCCGATGCTGGCAGGAGCCCCTCTGAGTCAGCCACACGTGACCGCCGGGATTCGAGCCCCTCCAAGCTTTGGGAGCCGGTCTCGCGGTCACTCCATGACTGCCGCTTCCCTTAGCAGCCCCAGCGTCGCGGGGCTGCAAACGGAACGTCACCAGCGTCACCACAAACAACGGCGGTCGACTCGCCGCGTGTCAGCCCCCCACGTGCTCTCTGCGCACCAGCACTTACTTTCTTTCTCCCAGCAGGCCTGGGCCCTCGACGAGGAAACTGAGGCTCAGAGAGGACAGTGAGCGTGCTGGGGGCACACACTTCTGGAGTGAGGGGCCCGAAGGCAAACTGAGGTCCACCGGACCCCCATATGTGCGCCCGCCCATGCACATTTCCAGAAGTTGAGAAGACCCTGTCTCTGAGACGGCCCCTCCCCACTTGCACCAGACCCACTTGTGAGGCCCCAGTACTGGGGCACAGACGCTCTACGCCAGAGGTCTCTGAGTAACAGCTCTGATCTGAGCTGACTGCACCCTCATCACCGGGGAGCCTTGAAAGACACACACGTCCAGGTCCCGGGCCCCGAGCTGCCGGTCCAGCAGCCTCTGGGAAGGGCCTGGCATCTGCATTTTAACGAGCTTAGGGAATCCACGCGTCGCGAGCTGTGCGGAGATCCTAAAACCTTTGCACCGGGGACACCTGCACAGTCTGGCGAAGCCTCCGGAGCCCTTCTCAGCGTAAAAGTGCCTCCATGAAGCCAAATGCACAGAAACACACAGGAAATAAATTAGGTGGAAATACTGTCTTCAAATTTTTAAAAAGCCATGAGGCAGTAACCCATACGCCTCTTTAACACATTAAGTAACAAGGTCCAGCGTGAATCTGAATTCAGACAGGAGGATCCCTAAGTATTTCAAGGCGTCTGTACAAAGTGGGACACAGTATGCCCAGGTCTGTGATTAGCACCGGAGACAAAGCCCAGGTGTGGCTGGTGGTGTACGGATCAATTATTCTCTGTCACTGTGCACGCTCACAACCAGTCATCACTGAGATGATCGCCAGTGCCAGGTGCAGGTTAGTAGACATACGATGTGCATTAGGGATGCCTGGGGCCTCAGTCGGTTAAGCGTCCGACTCTTGGTTTCAGCTCAGGTCTAGATCTCAGGGACCTGGAATCCGGCCCTGCACTGGGCTCCACACGCAGCGCGGCGTCTGCTGGGGTTTCTCTCTCTGCTCTCCCTCTGCCCTTCCCCCCACTCACACCCCCCCTGTCAAATAAATAGATAAATCTTAAAAAATAAAAGAAAAATAATGCTATGTGTTTTATATTCCTGACCAAATTTGCATGCCCGTGGATTTATCACAGGACTCCACGGAGATGGGCGGACCCCAGGCTGAACGCTCTTGTTCTGGGCCAGGGCCAGTTACGAAATCGGCACCACTCAGGATAGCAGTGCCAAGGGCTAGCTCTCCACGAACACGGGCCTTACAAGAGGCAAAATCAAGCCAAAGAGGCGCTTGATTTCCATCGGCAAAGCGAGATCTGACCGGAGAGTCTCCTTCCTTCCTCGCCGAGAGACTGTATCAAATGACTGATAGAAAAATTAATCATCCCTTGTGGAACAGCAGCCACGAGAAATCACATGCATGCAAATCTTGTGGGGAAAAATGTTGCATGATTTATCTTGTTGTCAGCGTTCTTGTATTTCCAAGATGAAAGTTATCCCCCCCCCACTCTTGCTTTGTTTTGCACTTATCCTAATTTTCTAAATAACATGGTTTCCAGATTGCGAGACATGATTATCCTTATTCAGAGCAAACGGTGCCGGGATGTATTCACGGAAAGGGCTGCGTTTCCCCGTAATCAGCCCCCCTCTCCGTCGCCTTGTCAGAGCGCGGCCCGCTCTGATGAGATTCCTAAAGGTTCAGCCAGATAAAGCAATAACGAAAAGCTCCATGATGCTGCACGAGCACCAGAGAGTCTGCCGGTGCTGAGGACGGCAGGCTCCGTGTCCTGACAACCCCTGAATAGCTCAAGGCATCTCCTGCTGGCTGCCTTCGGCTGTGTGCTGCGGGACAGTGTTTCTAGGCTGCTCACAATTATTTGTCTCCACGGCAGAGGTAAGGAAGTTCACGTTCACCTGCCACGGGGAGCCGAGACGCCCCCACGGACCTCTTGGAGCAACTACTCTCCATCAGAGCGTCTGGAGGTGGAACCAGCCCCCAGAGGAGGGTGGACAGCCGTCCATCGGGACACCAGAGGGCACCTGTGGACGCAGCCCAGCTCAGTTGGGAGGAGAAGGGGAGCCACCTTCCAGATGCCCGCGTGGAGACGGGAGCGTGGCCATGGAGGCACGGCTTCATCCTCAGGACGGGCTCGTGCAACCGTCCTGCGTCACTCCGCCTGCTTTTCTGCGGACGGCTTGCGAAGCGATATTCCCCTCTCCCACGAGGCCACGGGCCTAGGGCCTCAGCAGCCAGACTTAGCGGCCTCACCATCCACTGACGTCATGGGACCCAGACTGGGAGCTCAGAAGGTCCGTCTCACCACCTCCATCTGTCACCGCGCCCCAAGCCTACACTTCCAGGCTCGCCTCCTCCACGGCCCCCGAAAGACGTCGCCACACGCTCTCCTGTCCATTCTGACCTCAGCGACAGCCCCCACCCTGCCCGTACCAGGTACCAGGGCCTCCCTCTCCTGTCCCCTTGGCCCATCCAAGTCCCACTCACCTTCCCAAGCCCCGGGACCCTCGCTAGAAAGCACCGCCCTCTCCCTCCGAGGGAGGGACGGCCCCCTCTTCGTTTTAGAACACTGTTTGTGCTACGGTTTCACAGATGGAGCAGATGGTCTAAGATGCCGGCTGTGCACGGGGACACTGTGTGATTCCCGTTCGTGAGCTGCATACGGAGCCGGAGCCGGTGCTGGGACAAGTCCCACCCTCCCCGCCCCACCCCCCGACCCCCGCTCCCAGGGACGCCCCCGCTGCGATATTCCCTGCGATATTCCCTCTGACCTCAGGCTTTTCCTCTTCTCTTCCGGTTACTCTTACTCACTCTCACCCGCTACATGTGTTCAGAAAGGAGGGCCTGGGGCCACGGGGTGCTTGTGACAAGAGCTAACAAGAGCAGAGGACCGAGAGCCGACACCTGTCTGAAGCGCTTCCCGGTTACTCACTCATCACCAACTCGCTCACATCCACGGCGGCGAGGTATGTGCTATCCGCTCCTCACTTTAGAAACAAAGAAACTGAGACAAAGGGGGGGGGCGGTGTCCTAACTGGTTTTCCTGGCTTCCTACCTGCGTGGTGTCCCCAGTCACAGAGATAAAACTGACCTCTCCCTCCGAACCAGAGCCCACAGTCTGAACCGCATCCTCGGCTAACTCCCACGCCCGGCCCGTATTCCCCACACCCTCCGTCTCCCGGGCCAGAGACCAGGTGTCCAGGGATAGTCTCTCTGCCCCAAGGCCGGCCTGAGCCCTTCAAACTAGGCCACCAGAAACTGTTTGTCCTGCTTTGTCCCCCTGGAAACCCAGTCGCCTCTGCGTCCTGGGCAAACCTGGCCCTTCCCCCTGTGTGGGGTGGAAAACCTCTTATTTCTGGGGAACTAGGAGTAACAGACTTTTCTCTCAATGGCGCTAACCTTTCTGAGTGACCATGGGGTCCCCTCGATAAGTTAAGCCCCAGGTACGCACTGCCGCGCCCCGTAGAGGCCGAGCTGGGGGTCGGAGCCCTTGTCGTCTGCTTGTGCCCTGCCTCCTGCCCCGGGCCTCCTGCGCAGCTCCCCTTGCCTCTGCCTTTCTCTGTAGCTCACGGTCCCTTCGCGGTCACTTCGAAGCTCCCTTGCTCCCTCTGCACCAGGGCCTTCTGTGTGCTCTCGGCAAGGCCACGGCCATCGTGGATCGGACCGACAGTCTGCGTCTTCTGGACCAACACCCAAAGCACTAAATACTGCTGGAGGAGAGTCACCTGAGCACTGGTTGTCCCCGTGAACGGATGTGCTCGGCCCTCGAGACGACCCGGATGCTGCCGGAGGAGCAGAGCCTCCCGGGAGCTCCCGGTTGGTCCTCGCTGCTGCGATTTCGGGCTTTTCCGTTTGCTCTCAAACCTCCAGCCTGCCCTCACTCTCGGCTGCTCACATGACCTGCATGTCCCCGGCAAGCGGAGGCCATCGGCGGGAAGCCACTCTGCCCGCGTCACTGCATCACTGCCTCCAGCCTGGCCTGACCCCCGCTTCTTCCTGCTATGGGGTGGGGGATGCGCCTTCATGTGTCCCTGCCACCCCCAGCCTTGCTCTCCCCGCACGGCTTTGTTTCTCTGGCTCTCTCTGCCCCTCTCCGCAGGCTCTCCTTCCCTTTCTGCTGGTTCTGTCCGATCAGCGTAGAATGTGCCGTCTCTGCCTCCCTAAAGGTAATATGAAGCAAAGGTACTGCGGAAACCACGTAGTCAGACCTCTGAGAGCAGTCTACACGCGCTGCCTCGACTCCCCTGCCACCTCATGCCCGAGCCCAGGGCAGTCCAGCCTTTGTCTCAGCTCTACTCCTGGAATCAACCATGACAGATGGCACCCTGCACTGAATCCAAGGCCACCTGTGACCCCGTGCCTGACCGCGGGGCCCGGCCCGATTCCGTTCCCTCCCCTGTGGTGCACCTGCTGTGTGTCAGGCACCAGAGGAGGGACACACGCGGGTCCCTGCTCTGTGGAGCTGACATTTCAGCAAGGGCATCAGGACATTCGATGATACGTACAATAAACAGTAAATCACGTGGCCCCAGGAAGGCGTTAAGTCTGCGGCGAAAGGAGAGCCAGGCGGGGGGCTCGGTAGAGCCGGGTTATGAGCAGAGGTGGGGAGAAGCTGCAGCACACAGGGATGAGAGATATCTCTGTGAAGAGCATTCCAGACACTAGGAAGGGCTCGAGCAAAGGTCCTGTGGCAGAGGCTCAGGAAGAGCGAGGAGTCAACGGACTGAAGGAGAGAAGGTAGGAGAAGAGCAGGAGAGGCGGGTCCGTTCCTGGAGGGTCTGGAGGGGACGGAGAGGACTTCAGCTTTCACGTCAAGTGGAACGGGGAGCCCCTGAAGGTTCTGGAGAGAGGAGGGCTGTGATCTGACTTGGGCACTCGGCCCTCTGACGGCCAAGTTAGGACGGACTGTGGGGCTTCCCGAAGCACCTGCTTCTTTCTACCCCTGCGGCTGCTCCTCTGATCCACCGTCTTCCTGGGCGACAGTGGGGCCTCCACTGTGTCTCTGTCAGCCCACGCCTCCGCCAGGATGTGCTTCCTAATGCGCAAATTGTGCCTCGGTGCCCCTCTCTGCCGTGTGTTCTGCGGCTCCGCGCCATCCTTGGGAGGAGGTCTGACTCGTACCCATGGCCTGGGAGAGCGCGTCTCTGCGGGTCTGCTTCCGTCTCCCCACGGGTCTCTCCTGTTTCAGCCGCAGCACGAGTGTGTCCCGGCCCCAAGTCCCTCTGGCCCACGGGCCCCGCCACCGGCAGCCCCATGTGGCCACAACCCTCCTCCCCCACCCTCCAGCTCTCCCCGTCATCCTCAGAGCCCAGCTCAACATCACTTTCTCTAGAAGCTTCCATAGCCCTCGGTCGGGGCTGCCTGCCTCCCACGATTGTCTCTACTTCTCTAGCCGTGGCCTCTCCGCTCGGCTGGCTCTTCCCTTGCTTACGGCCCCACCACGCCGTCAAGTCACCGAGGGTCTGCGCCCGCCTCTCTGGTCCCCAGTCAGAATCCCGGCACAGAGGGATCCCAGGCCCCACGGCCATGTGCCCAGTAACAACGTACCAACCGGTGGGGCCCAGACTCTCAGGGGATCTGGTCTCTGGATGTGAACGTGGCTCCCGGAGTCACTTCTGTGTTCTGTGAGGCCCGCACCGACAAGCGCCACCGGGAGGCCCGCTAGTATACGGACACCACAACCTTCCAGAACACTGTCCTTCCGCCGGCTACGTGCAAGGCACGGCACTAGGCACCTTGTAAGTTATTTCACCTGATTCCCACACTTCCGTAAAATCAGTTTTATAATTTTCATTTTACGACGAAAACCTAAAGCTGCGAGGAGTGAAGTAACTTCCTTCGTGGTGCGCGGGGGGCCGGAAGTGGCTCGCAACGTTGGCTTTGGGTGTCCGCACCGGCCTCCGTGATGTGGTCCCCAAACACAGGAGAAATAATAACCCTCATTTTTCTAAGAACAGTCTGTTGTGCTCCTACCCCTCAAGCTGCTCAACCCTCTTCTGGAGCACGTTTCATCTCGAGCTCGTGGAACTCCTCGTTCTCGGTCGACACACCGCAGTGCAGGGGATGTCTCTCATCTGTCCTCCAGCCCCCCGTCCTAACGCACTGCGGGAGGGCGGCCACGGGCTGCGGGGTCCTTGCGAGGCCTCCCAGGGCCTGGCACCACCTCCCCCGGGCCCTGGTCTCCTGAGGGGCTCTAAGTGGGAACGGAGGTCAGGGTCGTGGCTCCTTCGGAGGTTGTCCTCTAGGCCCGCCGGCCCCCAGCCCATCTCACAGAAAGTGACCCAAAGCGGGTCCCGGAAGGAGCCAGGCTGGGCCTCAGCCCTCGAGGCTCTAGCCTCAGGACGGAGGGCAGGTCTGCGCCTCAGCTCCCCACCCCAGGGATGGCAGGACACGGACGCTGGTGGACAGAGCATCGGAGGCACAAAACCATTTACTACAACGATGCTACATGTTCATAAGGGGCCGCCGAGCACTGGGGGCCTGAGGACCACTCAGCCCGGCTGCCTGTGCCCGATCCTTGCTGACCGTATCCGGAACATTCTTCCAGAGACAGCGTGGAGAGGGGAGGCCCCAGAGTCAGAGGCGCCTGAAGACAATCCCCAAGCCTAGGAGCTGTGAGGAGGCGCCACAGCCAAGAGCCACCAAGGGGCCCAAAGTCTGAGGGGGGCTGCCTGGGGGCTCAAGGCGGGAGACACACGGACCCAAAACACCTGCTCCCCGAGGCCCCGACCCACTCCCTCAGGCCTCTCAGCGCCCAGGGAGCGGGTCCTCTCCCCGGTCCTCATTGAAACGTGCTCCCGCAGGGGCAGGGCGGCTTCTCGTGGGGGCTCCGCTGCGAGGCACGTGCCCGTCTAAGCGGGGGCCGGGCCGGTGCACAAGCGGCCCCTCCTCTGTCTCTGGGGCTGCTTCCCGCCTAGCTCCTGAGGCAGCCGAGCCTGCGTCGGGGAACAGAAGGTAGACGCGGGCCTTCTCGCCGGGTCCCGCCTGCGAATGCCCGCTGCGCCTCGGCTTTGCCCCCATACGGCTCCCCTCCTCCCCGGTGTGTCCGGCGGGCGATCAAGGAGCCGCGGGGAAACGCGACTCCGGGAGCAAATCCAGCCAAACAAACGCGTGCGAAACCTCTCCGGGCCTTCAGCGCCCAACGGGGCGGCCGCGTGAGGCTCGGCCGGGACAGTGGCCCGTCGCCCTGAGTAAGGGGCCCGCCCCAGCGGCCGCAAACACTCCCGGCCCTGCTCCCCGCGCTTACTCCGCTGCAGGGAGGGACTCTGCTCCTGCTTCAGGACACGGGCTCTGCCGGAGCCCTCCCCGAACCAGCTGGCCGGAGGGGGACCCGCTGCCCGGACGAACCGTCCGCCCCTCCGTAAGGGGCCGGGGTGGGTGGGCCATGATCTGGAAGCCTCCCCCTATGGTTTTACGGGGCAACTCTCCGCCGCCCTCCACGCCGCCCCATCCAAAGCAGGGCTGGGTCTGGGGTCAGGCGGGCGAGGCACTTTCCCTACACAATTCGGAAGGGGCGCCGTAAAAACTCACAAATTAGGAGGAATAGTATTTTGATGCAGCGTTCTAAAAATCGAAAGTAATGCAAAAAACCCACCAAGAGCTGCTATGTTGCTACGCGCACGTGCACGGCTCCCTCGCACGCCCACCCCGGGGCCGGCGCCAGGAGAGCTGGTCCATCACCGGCCTGCTGCGCCCTCGGCAGCTCCTCCCGGGCCACAAACCCCACCCCTGCCAGGCCTTCCGCAATGAGCAAGGTGCCCGTCCTCTCCTCACACCCAGCCCCTGTGCACCTAGACACACGGATCCGTGTGGCGTGTGAACAGGGCTGGGCTCCCGAAGTCAGTCACCGTGACCACTTCCCCCAGCCCGCATGGGAGCTCCTCTGGGCATACCCCAACCCCTGGGAGTCCCCAGCACTGTCTCCTCTCCTGAGGGCTGGGGCTGGATCCTATTCAGTGTTCGAACCCCACACGTTTCTGGGTCATGAATGAAGAATGCACAGGGGCTCTGATTTGGGGTGGCTTCCATTTCCCATAGCATCTGAACAGGGCGGCCCCCGGGGGCTCACTTCTAGGGAAGGGGTCTTCCAGCACCCCAGCAGCTTGATCAGGTTGTGGGGGGAGCACGGCCGGACGTCTACGGCCATAACGGTTCTCTCTGTCCGGGTATCTGCAAGGTGTCTGAAGAAAGGGCTCAGGCCCTCTGTCCTTCTCTCTGTCTTTAGGCTAAACATCTGCAGACCCTTTAATACATCTCCATTTGGCGTCCATCCTGGAACCCCCAGAGGGTCTTGGGGTGGGGCTACTTGAGGTCCTCAAAGTCTTAGGCTGGTTGTGGGTTAATTTCCCTCTTCCCTAAAGCCCGCCATCAGCTTCGAGCACCTCCGCACGTGCCCTCGGAGTCGAAACCACCTGGTGGTCTCTCCTGGCTCCTTCCCACCCCCCCTGCCCAACCAGGGCCCGTGCGTGCTCTTGCCCCACCACACGAGAATCCCCACAGAGCAACAGGGGCTCCTTGTACAGCGTAAGCCAACCCTTCTCAGAGTACACAGAGAAGCCCTAGAGGCGGACTGTACTCTTCCCCTACTGCTCCGCTACCACTTCTCACTCACACCCTTGCTCATGCCGCTCGGCCGCACGGACCTCCTGCTGCGGCACAACTGCGCCAAGTTGTTCTTGCCACAGGGCCTTTGCACTTGCTGTTCCTTCAGCACGGAAGACTCTTCCCCTAGAAATCCAAAGGACTTGTCCCTTTACCTCATTTGAGCCCATGAATCAAATACTCCCTTATCCCCCAAACATTCCCTGCCTGCATTATTCGAAAAAGTCTCTCCCCACCCCCTGAATGCTGTCCCTTTACTCCGTATTTGCTTATCGTCTGCCCCACGAGGGCAGGGCCTCTGTCTGTTTTGTTCTCTGCCGCACGGCTAGCGTCAGAGCGGCCCTGGCACACAGCAGGTGCTCAGTGAATACCGACTGAATCAGGACATGAGTTGGAGAGCCGGCAGCTGAGCCTGTGCTCTCGGCCCTCACGCCCAGTGTCTGCGGTATGAGCCCAACAGTGTGGCGCACAGCAGACCTGCTTCCTCTCTTTACGTCCAAAATGGCACCTCTCCCCTGGGTCCTCATTCCCAGCCTCCATGATTTCTGGATCCCGGAAGATCCACACGTTCCGTCCTGGCCCTCTCCGACTCCTGCTGAGTTGAGTCCCCGGCCTGCCTTCCCAGCGCTGCCGGTATTTTTAGAAGAGCACTTCTTGTGCGTTTCCGAGGCCAATTATCCCAGCTGCCTCTCTGAGTACATTTCCACTTGCTAGTTCATTTTTCTCGATCTGTACCAGCACTGATGAAATGGCCCACTAGCTGTGTGCCAATCCTCAACCATAATGACAGCCCGGGCCGAGTGGCCTCTGCCACCACAGCTCCCGCAGCGGGAGCTCACGAGAGGGGCGCGAAAGGGATCCAAATGCACAGTTGGCGTGACAAGGAGAGGGTCAGGAAAAGGAGAACCAGATTCCCTTTGGAGGGGTGGGACGGTGCTGCCAGCCAGTGCGTTGGGAGAATGCCAAGCCCTTGGTCCCCACAGGACATCTTGCGTTTTCCGCTCTGTTCTTCTGCTGCGGACGCTCTGCCAACAGAAGGGTTTGGCTTTACCCCCAGATCTCTGGGACTGAGGCTGATCTCTGGACAGTAACTATCCCGTGTGAATCTGGCAGGCCTGACAGAGCAGCAGTCGACACAGAGTGGGGACCCACAGACCCAGGCTGTGGGAATGAATGAGCTCATCTCCAAAGGGGGTGTTCAAGGGATCAACTCAGCTGTCTGCCACCAGCTCTGAATCTGGAGACTTTGATGGGCCTACAGGATGGCAAAACCATCCCCCTAGATTGTTCGAACGACGTCCTGAGTTTGTTCCAGCTGCGGGGAGGGGTCCCATGGGTGCCGTTAGGATCTCAAGATGGCCGCTTGCTGAGAGCAGGCAGCCCACAGGGCTCTGGGTCCAGCTCCTGCCTGGGAAAGTGCACTCTCTTTTCCTCCCTGGCCTTCCTCCTCCCCAGGCTCCCGCCCTCTGCTCGAGCCGTACCTTGCCATCTGTCTTCACGGGGGCCACCAGCTTCCTCCCCGGTGCCTTTGCCCAGGCTGTACCTTCTGCCAAATCACTCCTCTTCCCTCCCCAACATCCAACTCCCGCGGGTCCTTCTAGACCCCAGGGATGCCCTCCCTGAGGCCTGTCCAGCACCCGCCTCTCTCCCACCCCGGCCTCGCCAGGTCAGGGCTACCGAACGTGTGGCTCACACGGCCTGTCCGTGAACAGTCTGAATTCCAAGCTTCGGATGGAAATCGTGAGTGAGCTGTGAAAGCAGTTACAGTAATTCAACTGAGTAATTTTATGTCGGTGGAACCTAAGAATAAAGACTTGGGCTTTGTGTTTTCTTCTTTTTTTCCTTCGTTTATCTAGTCATTCATTTTATTGCGTTTTATCAAAGTCTCCGTTTGTGATCGGCTGGAAGTAAGACAAGATGTGTCCATGATACATCAGTGCTTCTCAACGTTCGGCTCATGACCGGCCCCACGGAGCGCGCGCGAGTCATTTCCCTTCCCCGGCCGCCGCCCACTCTGCTCCCGCCATGAAAGGTCAATGCCACAGACATTCTGTCCATCTGCTTGCACGCTGCATGCAGGTTTGTGATTTTACATAAAAAGAGCAATGCTCCTTTGTGTCCCCCTCCAAGAGCCAATTTTAACCCTGTTGGGGACCGTGTCACTGTCACTAAGAACGCATGCCACGGACGGCTTGAGAAGAACTGCTACGGTCCCGGGAGAAGCAGGTGCTGCCCCCGGGGGGGTCTGGACATCCAGAAGCGGGTGGTTCCTGCCAGGGAGCTGCTGGGCTGGAGGCTGAAACACACACATTCTCGCAAATCGCCTCTCGTGTCCCTCGTACCTTACAGTGAGGGTACGCACTGATTTTTTTTTTTAACTATGGATTTTGGTAGGTTCCCTTATCTATAAACTACGTTGGGTCTTGTGCTTCTGTGGCAGATGAGGAGGAGGGAGGAGTGTGGAGGCCACGGTCATGCAGCTGGCCGGCCATGACCAATCTTCTCGCCCCTCTGCCATTTACCCTGTGACCATTCACTGCTCTCCATCGGGACATCTCAGGGCAGCCACAGGGAGGCCTGAAGACCATCTGAGAGGCCATTCCTGGGATGTGCAGCAAGCCGGTCTGCAGAAAACGCCGGTCTGAGAAACGGCCCTCCCTGGTACCCCCGCAGCCAGCATTGTAAAGAGCTGGGGGCCAGGTCCACTTGGTAGCGAAGCCTACTCACTTCTCTTTTTTTTTTTAAAGATATTATTTTTGTTTAAAGATTTTGTTTATTTATTTGACAGAGAGAGATCACAGGTAGGCAGAGAGGCAGGCAGAGAGAGAGGAGGAAGCAGGCTCCCCAATGAGCAGAGACCCTGATGCGGGGCTCGATCCCAGGACCCTGAAATTGTGACCTGAGCTGAAGGCAGAGGCTTAACCCACTGAGCCACCCAGGCACCCCTAAGATATTACTTTTTTAAAAAGTAGTCTGTACACCCAGCACAGGGCTCGACTCACAACCCTCAAACTGTGCACTGCATGCTCCACTGCCCGGTCGGCCAGGCGCCCCAGGAGCCCACTCACTTCTATTCAAGGCAGAAACTTCGGACTCACTCTCTGTTACTTACACAGAACTACTTTGATTTTGCAGGATATATGATGACCCATGGAACTAGCCTTCCAAGGAACATACTTCGGAAAAAGTAGAGGCCACAGTTTTATTAATTCACATTCTCTTTCCCCAGGGCCACAGGTCATTGGAAGCGAAGGAGTAAAAATCAGAATGTCGTCTTCACCTTTACTGGAGGTTCCTGGGGTGCCTTCAGCCCCCGTCAGCCAGCTCTGAAGCACTGTCCATAAGTGTCCCTGTCGCAATCTGAGAAGGATCATGCTCCTGTGGACATTCTCTCTTCTTAAGGCTTAGCACAAGACCGGAAAGACACTGTAGACTCAAATTCACTTTCTCGCAACTGAAGGCAGATTCGTTCTACCTCAAGATGCCTGTCATTTCTCACCCTCTCTCTGGCTGGGAGACAAGCCAAAGATAGGAGCATCTCAGACACACTGAGGGCCCAGGTCCCCTGAGCACTCTGGAGCTGCCCACATGGTGTGTGTCTTCAGAACAGCCTGTAGCTTCTGTCCTTCAGTAGTGGTCATTCATCCTTTCCCCCAGGCATTGTTCTGAACCCAGAGAATCCAGTCCGAGTTCGAAACAACAGTCTGGGGGACAGTTGGATGTAGGCTCAGGGCACATCACGGTTCCTGAGTGGAGCACAAGTGGACAACGGCTGCCGTAACAAAGTATCACACTGTGGGAAGTTCCAATGACAAAAATCAATTTTCTCACAGTTCTGGAGGCTGGACATCCAAGATCAAGGTGTTGGCAGGTTGGGTTTCCTCTGAGACCTCTCACTTTGGCCACCTTCTGTGTCCTAATCTCTTCAGTGAGATTGGATGAGGGCCCCCGAGGACTGCATTTGAACTTAGTCACTGCTTTAAAGATCATGTCTCCAAATACGGTCAACTTCTGAGAGGCTGGGGGTTAGGGCTTCAACATATGAAAGTTGGGGAGGAAATAATTTAGCTCAAAACAGGTGGCCTCTCTAGCAAGAGTCTCAACGAAACACAAACCCTTAGAGCTCTGGAGACGGTGGAGTTCGTCTGTGCTCCTGGAACAATGAGGCCAGGCAGGAGAAGGGACCGCCCACGGTGACCCAGCTCCCAGGCCCTGGGGGCTCTAATCCGGGGCCCCTTCTCCTCCACACCACCATTCTCGCCCCGCCCCCAGAAAAACCAACATACAAACACACTAAAAAATCATACACAAATTATAACGAGTGGAGAAAAAGTAAGTCTCCGAGGCCAGGCAAATACTTGGACAAAGACTCACTGCTTGACCAAACCTGAATCGGGCTCCTGACCCTTCTCCTGGGCCCATCTGTACACTTCTTTGTACGCTCCAGTTTTAGCAAGAGCCCCGCTAAATCAGGTAACCAAGAACACTGGTATCTTGATATCCTGATCAAGTTCCTCTCCCTAAAACCTCCCCGATGTGATGTTAGACACCTTGGCCTGTCTTCAGCAAGAGTCCTGTTAGCTTGGTGTAGCCAGAACCCGCTTCACCCCTGAAATTTCCTCTTAGTAATCTTCCATTCACTGACCCCCACCCTGCTCCACAGCTACGGACCCCCACTTGCCCGTGGGGACGTTCTGGCTGCCTGTGGGTTCCTGAGACCTTTTCAGGGCTCCACAAGGTCAGGACTCTCTTCATAGATGCTCTTTACCTTCTCCACTTTCATTGTTCTGCAAGTAGAATTTTCCAGAGGCCGCATCATGTGGGATGATGCTACAATCCACCCATTGTCTAGTACCCTAGACATCAAGAGATTTGAAACCCAGAGGAACAAAATGCCACTGCCCTACATTTTTGCTATCCACACTACGCTGGTGAGGGAAGGGAGGCACAGAGAGATTAAGTAACGTGCCCAAGGTCACATAGCTAGTCAAAGGCAGATGGAAGGCAAACACTCAGGCAGGCTTGCACCAGAGTACATGATCTTTAGCACTGTACTGTATACAGAGAATACGATGTAATGTCCTTTTCCAGGGAGATGAGAAGCTCACAGTCTGGAAGGAAAAAGAAGGTCCAGACCCAGGAAGACAGGAAGGGGCAGATGAATGGGGCAGGTCAAATGCACTCACTTAGAGGGAGAACTTGAAGAGACCTAAATGCAGACAGCAGGACATGGAGAGGGGAACGAGGCAGGATGTTATGAGCAGATGGGCTGTATGGAGAGTCTGAGCATGAAGAGCCTGGCTCATCTCCCTGTGGACCCCTCCAAGTCCAGCATGGGGTCTTGGGAGAGACATTCCACCCTTTGCCAAACAGCCAGCTGCCAATGTCCTGTTGACACAGTGTCTTGGAACCTGGCTGGGACAATCCACATTTCTAAAGAGTCCACAACTGGCCTCAGTCCCTCCACCTCCTCCTGCCTCCAGCCAGACCCAAAGGGCACTCTCCCCGCCTCTGAAGAGCAATGATGAAGGCCACACTGGACAGTTGGGTCAGCTTCTGAGAGACGCACCACATCCAGAAAGCGCCAGATCCTGAAGTGACATGGAGAGAGACTTCAAATTGTACTGGAGCAAGGTGGGCATCAGGGCCAGCAGAGGCATTCAAGAACAGTGCTTGGTGAAGCTGAGAGAGACACAGGTGTGAGTGAGAACAGGCCCGTGGGGTGTTGCACACAAAGGCCACTCATTCTGGGGACAACCGGACTTCTTCTGAAGACCCAGGGTTCCAGCTGCTCTTGTAAGTCGCAACGGCTGCTGTGTTCAGGGTTTGAACTAATGCTGTTACCATTCAGGAAAGCATGCTCTCATTTTCTAGTTCAATGCTAGTAAAAACATCCTGTTGCTCTCAGAGAGCCCCAGGAAAAGAAAGCCTGGAACAGTGTGATGAAGAAACAGAGCAATCTTGGAACATCAGCCTGTGGGTCAGGACAGCAGCGCGCCTAAGAGCAGAGTCATCACGGGGCACGCTCCAGGCACTCCCTTCATCTGGATTCTCTGCTGGGTTCCGGTTCCCCTGTAGGACATGCTCTAAAGCCATGCAGCCTGAGGTCATGCCCTTTGGGCTCTTTGGCTATAGGACCGTCACTCTCAAGTACTGAGGGTTACAAAACCCCTCTGCAGCAAAAATGAACTATTGGGACCTCATCAAGATAAAAAGGTTTTGGCACAGCAAAGGACAAATCCAAATGGCAGCCTACAGGATGGGAGAAGATATTTGCAAATGTCTTATCAGATAAAGGGCTGGTATCCAAGATCTATAAAGAACTTCTCAAACTCAATACCCAAAAAACAAATAATCTGTCAGGAAATGGGCAAGAGACATGAACAGACATTTCTGCAAAGAAGACATCCAGATGGCCAACAGACACATGAAAAAATGCTCAACATCACTCAGCATCAGGGAAATACAAATCAAAACCTCAGTGTGATACCACCTCATGCCTGTCAGAATGGCTACAATTAACAAGTCAGGAAATGACAGATGTTGGTGAGGATGTGGAGAAAGGGGAACCCTCCTCCACTGTTGGTGGGAATGCAAGCTGGTGTGGCCATTCTGGAAAACAGCATGGAGGTGCCCCAAGACATTAAAAATAGAGCTACCCTGTGACCCAACAACTGTACTACTAAGTATTTACCCAAAAGATACAAATGTTGTGATCTGAAGGAACACGTGCACCCCAATGTCCACAAAGCCAAACTATGGAAAGAGCCCAGATATTCACCGACAGACGAATGGATGAAGAAGATGTGGTAGACATCAAAAAAAGAAATCTTACCACTTGCAGCAATGTGGATGGAACTAGAGGGTATGACGCTGAGCGAAATAAGCCATTCAGAGAAAGACAATTATCATATGATTTCACTCATTGTGTTATTTAAGAAACAAAACAGAAGATCACAGGGGAAGGGAGGGAAACATAAAATAAGATGGAATCAGAGAGGGAGACAGACCATTAAATACTCTTTGCTGTAGGACACAAACTGAGGGTTGCTAAAGGGGATGGCCGGGGGGACGGGGTAACTGGGTGGCGGGCATTAATGAGGGCACCTGACGTCATGGGCAGTGGGTGTTTGATACACGATGAATCACTGACCTCTATCTCGGAAACTAGTAATACACACATGTCAACTAACTGAATCTAAATGAATTAAATAAAATTAAAAAAAAAAAAAAGAAAAAAGAAAATCCCTTTGCAGCAAAGGAGCTGGGCAGACACGCACTTGGATTCTACGGGTCCTTGATCTCCCCGGACTGAAAAACAAACAGGTACTTAGAACTTCATCCAGGAAAGATGATCTATTTTTCTTGTTGACACATTTTTAAAAAATGAACCTCAGATACCACGATCACAGAAAACATATTTTACGGAGCTTCTAAAGAAAGAGGACAAGAGCGCTTTCTTAGGACACAGTATGCGGCCAATCTGGAAGAGTGGCCAAGAGAACACTTCAATGCACAAGGAAGGGTCTATTTTCATCTTAGGGTGCTGTGATCTTATCAAGGTTTTCAAAAATAGAAGAAAGGAAGAATACATTTTTATCTGTTTTCCATCTGTCCATCCATCCATGCATCTGCTGGTCCATCTATCCCTCGTTCCGTCTGTCCATCCATCCATCCGTCCATCCGTCCATCCATCCATGCATCCAGCCATCTAACCATCTGTCTGTCCATGCATCCATCCATCTGTCCATCCATCTACCCATCTGTCTACCCATCCTACAAATGTTCCCCCCCCACCCCAATGCTTTTTAAGGCCTACAACATGTCAGGTACTATCCGAGGTTAGTCGGGGGTACACTGATAGGTAAACTGGATACAGACGCTTCTCAGAGTTTGCAGTCTAAGAGAGGAGGACACTGATGAAGCGATTCCGAGTGTTTCAAGTGCAGTGAGAAGAACAGAAGATTTCAGGGTGCCGCAGGAGCACAGATGTAAGGCAAAGGGGGAAAATAAAAAAGAAAGCCAGGCCTTCCTATGAAAGTGTGTTCACACAGAGATATTCACACTGAATTAATACATGGCTTACACTCTTTTTACCTAAAGATCCAATTAAATGTGGGAATGCGGTATGTCTCATATCTGCATTTCTATATATGACTTGGGCCTATAATTAAGCTCTGTTTTTTAAAAAAAAAAAACGCAACCCAGCCAAAGCTCGAAAGCTTAGACCCAAATCCTGTCCCTTGGGTTCCTTACTAAATCCCCAGTTAGCAGTCAGACAAAGGCCATTGTCTGAAAGCAGCAATTTGGTCTTGAGTGTGATCTGAATTTGCAAGCTCCTGTGAATTCAGCATCAGAACCAACCTGATATTTATCCAAAGGGCGGGGTGGATGCTTTCGGATGCCAGAAAAGAGGGACAACCAGGATCGCTGAAGAGGTCCGCAGAAACTTGACACTGAAAAGGCTTTGTGCTTCTGACAATTACTCCTCCTCTGTCAAGAAGGTTTGGTGCCTCTTTCTATCAATTCTCTCCACCTTATTTCAAAATTACTCTGAACGAGATGATGAATGGTCTCAAAAAACTCCCCCAAATCGTGGAAAATGAGCAACATATTGATGAAAGGGGGAAGCCCAAGGAGTCCCGTTTCCCCACATAGAACAGCAGAAGCAAAGTGAAGGGACCAATGTCACGTCACACTGCCAACCAATTTTCAGGGGAAAGGGCTGACTCCCTCCTTTGGAATCGCATTCATAATGATGGAAGATCAAGAGCATGACCAGGGGCCCCCATGTGGGTGTCCCTGGGCAGAAGTGGCTGGAGACCTAGTGTTTTCTTGGTTGACAGAGGTAACCTCCCACACCCACTCTCCAGAGAGGGACTCCTGGCCCAAGGCAAGCTTTGAGCCCCTGACCCCCATGGAGGCGGCATCTGTCACGGTGAAGTGTACTGGACAGGGCGTCAGCAGGCCCTCCTACCCTTGGCCACTGAGCGTGGACACACGATGACTCCTGTCTGTAGACCATCTGCGAAGAGACTCCAAGGCCACCCCGAATCTATGAGTCCAGGGTTCTGCACACAATAGAGATCGCACCTCTCCACCCATTCCCCACTCAAGGGGGTCAAGAGAATGCTGAGGATGGCGGACAGAACTCGGGTGACCAGTGTCTGATTGGCTACTGGGCGGGGGTGAGCTCCCATTCTTAAACGGGGCGTGTCCCCTTTCTTCCCCGTGGAAAATCTGGGTCTTCCTACTTCCTGACCTTCAACGGCCTATCACACAAGTTCACGGATAGGACATCTTCTTTAAACTAGAGAAGGATGATTAAGTCAGGTTACATTTTGGCTGCTTGGACTGAAAAGCAGAGTCCCTCAGGGAAGGAGAAGCATGACGGCGTAGTGGTGACGGCACAGGAGATCAGAAAGGAGAGGAAGGCCAGGGTGGCTCAGGAGGTCAGGCACCCAAGGTGTTCGCACAAAGTCTCCAGGGACGGGACGGAAAGCAGCTCCAGACGAGTCATCCACGGGAGACAGACGGAGGAACACTGAAGAAAGAGTGGCGTCATGAGGGATCACTTTTCATTTCCAGGAGCTTGGGACAGGAACAGGAGGACAGAGAACCGCAGCTACGAGGGGTGGAGACTGGCCAGTTTAACAGAGAGGGAAGGGTTGCAGAGAGGACAAGAGAAGCCGTCCCGTTCTGGGGAGACGGCGGGGCAAGGAATCTTGGGCTTGGAGAACTTGAAGTTTCTCCTGAGATGCCACTGTGAACTGTCCTTCTCAGGCTCCACAAACAGGCCCAGGTCCTAAGCCCAGAGCACCATCCTCGTCCGGTCGAGGCAGAGGCTGGGAGACGGCCTTCTGCGCACACGTAGTTCACGTGGTGCCGCCGTATGTTTTAACTCCGGGCCGCCCGTCCCATCCACACGTGAGGCTGGCGGGACAGGCACCCTCTCCATTCGACGGACCCACGGTCTTGCCCATCAAAACACGTTCAGAACCGGGGCTTGGTTTCAGACTCCTCCTCCACTGCCTCGGGCCGCACCTGCCCTCGTCAGAGGTGGAGGAGACGAGCGCAACACCCCCGTCCCCCGGAATCATCGGAGAAGTGATGCTTTCCTCCTGCCAAGCCCAGTGGGGACTGTGCCTCTTCCCGAGGCCTCCTTCCTTCAGAGTCCACTGGAGAGGAAGGAGCGGACGCAGAGCTCGGCACGAGAGAGCAGAAACACTCTGCTTCTACGGCGTAGACAGAAGAGGGAGCCAGAATGCTTCCCTCCACTCCAGGGGCTGGAAAAGCCACACCTGGGGCCCACCACGCAGGTGACCTGGCCGGGGCTGGCCAGTGGCTGGGGGGCTGGGAGAACAAGAGTCACACACCCTGGGACAAGGGGGCAGAGTAGGCGAGTGCGTTGAAGCTGGTCTGGATGAGGTCCTGATTGAACAATTACACCTAAAATTAAGTATGACAAACAGCCTGTTCAGTTACACGAACCACTGGCAGGGGACGAGCCTCTCCGGCTCTGCGCGGACGCTCTCGCTTCTCATCCCCCCGCACCTTCTCTTCCAGGGTAAGGACGCGGCCGCCAGCCCCCACCGTGGTGGTACCGGAGGATCCGTGCCAGTCACCCGGGTCCTGAACACGGTGTCTTGGCAGCAGTAACCCACTTCCTCTTTAAGGAAGCCCAGCGGCGTGAGACGGAAAGGCCTCCGGAAGTGATCTCTTGGCCCTTCCAGAAGAAGACTTAGGACTAGCTCAACGTAGGTCGTACCCTCGCTCACACAGTGGAAATTAAGGGACTCTTTGTTTTGAAATACTAATTTCATGGTGATGAGGCCAGACGGTTTTATTTTAAAATCATGAACTAAGAGGACTAAAATAAAAGAGTCGCAACTCCCAACAAACACCCCGAGAGGCTCAGTGACTTTGCCCCGTCCGACAGCGAGCCAGACATGAAAAAATCTGGGTTCTTGACTCTCAGGTTTACGATTCTTGCGAAATTATGTGTCCTGGAGCCAAACAAGACGGAGAAGGCTACTAAAAATACCCAGACACAAGCACTGAACCACGGGAGGGGACAGCGCACGGTGATCTGAAGGAGTCTTCTGGCCTCGTCGGTCCTGCGAGAAAGCGGACACCGCTCACGGAGGGACAGGTGCTGACTGGGCCGAGGCACCCGAGAACGACACTGCTTCCCAGGGCCGGTTCATGTAGACCCTTTGGCATTTTTGCCTTTGATTTCCTTAATGTGATTGCTCTGTTCCTTGCTGTCTGACAAAGGTCAATTTCTATTTGTCCTCTAATAAACGGGCTGCTTACTGCTGAAGGGAAAGAAAAAAAAGAAAAAAGAAAAGAGCAAAGGAAACCCTCTGCGCATCCACAAGTAACTATAAAGTCAGTCATTTACTACGGTTCCGACTTTGAACTTAGAACTTTCCATCACATACAGATGTACCGTCATTAGCCTCCCCCGGCAGCACCCAGCCCTTTCTGGAGTCACCGCCTGTCAGAGAGGATCGTGCTTTTCTGAACACGCTGTATTTTTGGCTGCAGCCTGGAATTGCCGGGAATGCGATTGCTTTTTAATTGGAACCAACAACCAGTGCTGGCTGCGACTCAGAGCTGATGGAGCTGAGCCTCCCGCAGCAGGGATGTCCGCTAGAACCTCGGGCTCCGGGCAAGAGGGCGGCCGAGTCACCCACCTTCGCGGCGGTGACCCCCCAGGGAAGCTCTGCTTGTACCCGGGGATGCTGCTGGCTCCGGAGACAGAATTCCCACTCTCTGGCCAGGAAAAGAAGCACTTGCCATGCAGGGGACACGGCAAACAGAGACCGGCAGGAGTCCACCTCGCCCGGTTCTTGTCTGCAAATGTGGGAATAAACCAGAAGCTCCGGGGAGAGGAAACAAAGAGGGAATTTTCAGTGTTCTCCGTCAATGCGCCAGGACACAATGTCCCCTCCTTCCCTCAGGGACACAACTGCGGGAATGGGTCCTCTCGCCGTCTGTGGGGGTGATCAGCATTCCGGGGAGGAACCCATTGTTTCAGGTTCTCATCTATCAAGCGATTATTTAGAATTTACGGCTTATTAATACAACAGCACATCTCATTGACACAGCATGCTAAAAAGCTTCTCCTTAATCAGATAGCCGCACAATGGCTTGCCAAACACAATCTCTTTTTCATGCATTCTTTTGATTTAACTAATTTTAACGGAACACGTGAAGGGCATGAGCCCAGGGCCAGTTGTCCATACGGACACGCAGGCGGAGGAATTATGCAGGAGATACAGTGACTAATTCTAAGCGTCTAAGGGGCTATTTCCACAGGCACAGCCCTCAGGACAGGCTCTGGGTCGTAGCAGACCGAGCCCCCGTGCAGCATGGGATGAACGCTGACACAGCAAAACATGCAAACAATCAGTACAATTCTCTCGTCCCCCACTCACAGGCACTCCGATCTGACCTCCGGATTCCTTCATTCCCTTGTCAAGTTTGCAAACAGCAGATAAAGGCTTCTACACTGGAGGCGGGGGTGGGGGAGGGCATTCCCTCTGAATTTTGTTGAACAGCTGGACAAGGTTTCTAAGAACATCGAAACCCTACCTTGGTCTGAAGGACACAAACTGCTTCGGTCATGGATGCTTTGGAGATAAGGGGTTCAGCCCACTTGCCCCACACTGTGGCTCGGTGGTGGCTGCAGGAACTGTCCAAACTCATGTCCTGTGCCCCTCATCGGGGACTGTCCCCCCACTGTCACCACACTTCCTCCCTTCCTCTGCTGTGGATCAAATTCCTCCAGCCAGAAGTTCCAGGCCATAAGCGCCTTCAGCGTTCTAAGGTTCTCCCTCTGCAAAGCCAGCAACACGTCAGGCTACCCCGGGTCGTTCTGGGCCGTGAGCCCTTCCCTGAATTCCTGCAGCACGTGCCCGGCACCGGGTAACCCGGTGCTTCCCCCCTTCCCGAGGGTCTACCGTATTAGTGCCAACAGGACTCAATGCCTGTTGAGTGTCTAGAGCTGGTCTAAGACCTGAAGAGTTTTTTGTCATCCCACAAGCTTTTGTCTTGTACTTCTGTCCCGACAGCGTTGTCCTGGTGCAGGGTGAGGAAGACTAGGGACAAAGCCTTCCAGGGAGGTCGTAGGACACAGGAAAGAAGCCTAAATGCTACTCGGGGACAAAGAGACAAGTCAACAGTTGTGTTGGTCTATAATACAACAATTTCACACCCACCAGGAGCACAGTGCGGAGGGCTGGCTGGAATGAATGATTGCTTGTAAGCAGCAGTCACGGCCCCTTGAGCCGGGACCTTGAACTCCAGTGCCTCGGACTGGGGTCCAAGTGCAAGAGCCCGGAGGGCCTGCCCGAAGAGGACAGACTTCAATCTGGCGTCGTGGGGATCCAAACGTGCCTCACAGGGGAACAGCAGGCCCTCATCTGTTTTAGAAAGAGGCAATTGCTGGAAAATCCCACGCGGTAGAAGCCGTGGTCTGGATGACAGCAGGCAATGGGCAGAGTAGGCATTGCTGGCGGACGACCCGAGGGTGCTCAGAGGGAACCCTCTGGATGAACTCGGTGTGGAGCAAAGTCAAAGGGCAGAGACAGGCACTCCCGATCGCCCCAGCAGCCCGCGTGACTGGGACCGCTGCAGCAAAAGCTGTCACCCTCCCCTCGGGCCTTCCCTTTAGCGGCGCTCCTTGGGCTCTGACAAGTACTGGTTCTGCTCATATTGTCTTTGAGCAGCTTTTCAGGATTTCCTGGGTCTTCTCCCTTGGCCAACAACGCTGTATTTGCAGGCATCTTTCAAAGCCCAAGGCTTTTTTCCCACAGTGGTCTTTCGATTTAACCCTATACTATCAATTTCTGGTTTGATCAGAGAAAAGGACCTGAAAATTTTCTGCTTCTTAAGATCCATGGCGGTTTTGCAGGTTAGGATACAATCAATTTTTGCGACAGATTCACAGGCGTCTGAAAAGAAGTTACATTCTCCTTCTGGGAGGTAGTCGAGTTCTAAAAATATTTACCTTTTTAATTACGTGTGTTCATTCACTCATTAATCATATAATTGATGAATAAATGTTTGTTAAGTATGATTAAGTCTAGCTAATTACACCTTTCCTATCAGCTACATAATTTCTTTCTGGTTTTTTTCCCCTCAGTTAGCCATATGTCGTGGCATGTAATGGTGGACTGAATATTTCTACCTGCTGTGGCACCCCCACTCTGCCGCCGCTCTGTGCCTGCTGCCTTCTTGTCTCCACCGTAGCTGAGGTAGTTGCCCCTCCATTCAGAAGGCTCTCACCACTCACAAAGGACCCCTTGTGACCCCAGTCCTCCTGCTTCTGGCCTCTTGGTGCCTGACCACTCATTCTACAGCCATAATATCCTCAGACAAAAAGCAAAAGATTCAGAACGAAGTGACCAATGCCAGGGAAATGGACTAAGACACACCCTTCAGGGTCGACACCGAGGGGTGATGGAGGCCCTAGATGGGAGGGGTTGGGGCGTGGCTTTGATCGGGAGCAGATAGAATGTCAAGGACTCTATAGTTGGGACAAACCAGGAGACGGTGTTTGGTGTGGCCCTACGTGGGGGTGTGTCTGTGTGAAAAACCAGCCAGAGTCTGGGTCCCTTCCGTGGTGATAACAGATGAGCTAAAATTAGACGGCTGGACTTAGAAGCTTCATTGCTTTGAAACTGCCTGTATCTGTCTCACCATTTTCCTTTAATGTCAGATTTTGCTAAGGTTACTGTGACAGTGGTGTTGACTGCTCGTTGACTATCCGTGTGCTTGCCCCCGTGTCCTGGCCTCCGCCTAGCGAGATGAAGAATCAATCACTGTGATTCTAATGGGTGGTCGGTGGAAATAATGGGCATCACATCCGGGCCAAAGCATTTAAGGATGAAACTGGCCCATAAATACCAGGTTTCTCTTTTCCCTGCTGTAGTGACCTGGAAGCCAGCCCCAGATGGGGGAACAAGGAGATGACTACATAACTTAGGCACTCACACGCACATGGTGGGGAGTGAAAGGGGCACTTGCCATGGTCATGCCAGGACAGGTCCTGTGGGGGCCCTGCGGCAAGCAGGCTGGAAGCAGACTGGGTCCCTGAACAATCACTTGAAGCTACTTCCCTGGAGAGTTCCAAAGGTCTCACTGGATTTTGCGGGAGACAGACGTTTTGGGTAAAGTTGTTACTACAGCAGAACTTATCTTGTCCTAACTTTGCTTTTTTTTTTTTTTTTTTAAGATTTTATTTATTTATTTGACAGACGGAGATCACAAGTAGGCAGAGAGGCAGGCAGAGAGAGAGGAGGAAGCAGGCTCCCTGCTGAGCAGAGAGCCTGATGCGGGGCTTGATCCTAGGACCCTGGGATCATGACCTGAGCTGAAGGCAGAGGCTTTAACCCATTGAGCCACCCAGGCACCCCTAACTTTGCTTCTGTACTTTACTACAGTAAACAGTGAAGTGTGTGTGTATGTGTGTATGTATGTATGTATTTTTCATACTATATTATACTACACTATACTATACTATACTATATTATACCTTTACTAACTATACTTCTTTGGGAAGTGTCAGTGTGGCTCCCAATGGGTTGACCATCCGCGAGGAAAGAAGGGGTTCTGCTTTGCATTTGATCAGCTCTGCTGAGAAAGCACCAGAGGAAGAGTGGAAATCAACAGACAGGAGGTGGTTCTCACCCTCTTTTCCCCTGGGGACTTGACTTTTCTCTTTTTCTTTGGCAACTCTTACTCTTCACCCATCCCCTCTCACAGCTTTATCACTGTGTCCGTCATCTTTTCCCACACGCCTTGGGGAACATTTCTCGTTTATCTGTTTATCTTCTTTAGGGTCAGTTTTAATTTTTGGTGCAACCAAAAAAAAAATAGTACATAGTTTCTTATTGTTATAATTCTACTTTTTTAAAAGATTTATTTCTTTATTTATTTGGGGGGGGCAGAGGGAGTGGGAGAAGCAGACTTCTCCCTGAGGTGGGAGCCCAATGTGGGGCTCCATCCCAGGGCCCTGGGATCATGACGTGAGTCGAAGGCAGACGCTTAACTGAGCCACCCAGATGCCTCTAATTCCACTTCCTTATGTGCTACCGAGTTTATGATCAATAGGTATAAATCCCCTCCATCTTACTGAGAATGTGTAATAGTTGCTTCCTCACTTTTCCATCAGTTTCAAGTAAAAGAAATAATTCAGGTGCACCTTTAAGCTCTTAATGACTATTCTTTTACACTACAAAATGTTTCCATGGGCTTTTGATGTTTTTTCTGTATTCACATACTTCTTTGAGTTTGATGAATTGATGATAAAACTCTTACTCCTTAGGCAGTACAGAAGCATTTTTTAAAAAGGATTCTATTTATTTATTTGCGAGGGAGCGCACATGCGCGAGTGGGGGAGGGGCAGAGGGAGAAAGAGAGAGAGAACCTCCAGCAGGTTCTCCACAGAGCACAGAGTCTGACTCAGGGCTTGATCCCAGAACCCTGAGATCATGACCTGAGCTGAAACCTAGAGTCAGATGCTTAACTGACTGAGCCACCCGGGTGCCCCGTACAGGAAGCATTTTTAATGAGCTTCTCATCCTATCACCATCTTGGATGGTATCAACTGGTACTTCAATAAGACATCCAGTCGAGGAGCATGCCCCGTGCGTGTGAGCCACCTATTTCTGACACCAAGTGATTTTATCACTTTGCCTCCCCCCGACCTCTTCGAGGTTCACCATCGTCTCCAGTAATTCTGCTCATGGCTTCTTGAGTGTTATCAGTCTCTCTCTCCCTGGTGTAGAGATCCGTGATCCAAGATTAGGAGCAAGACAAGTCAAGATGGGCTTAGTGTGTGCGTGCCTGTGTGTGCACACATGTGAGTGTGAAGGAGGGTCACAATCATGGCTGAAGCAAACGGAAGTAAACCCAGCAAAACCAAGAGTCTCTGAGGAAATAGTCACCAGCCTATGACCATTCACATAAAAGTGGGGCAGGGGAGGGTGAGGTGGGTGTCAGGCCAGCTGAGAGACAAGGCACCACACGCAGACTCCTGGGACCCTACAAGTATGCCTTCACATACCCCAGGAAAGCAGAGAGGAGACCAGAGGCTACAGACACCCATAGAAAGAGGACCTCCCTAAGGCGGAAGGAGACAAGAGAAAGGACAATTTCACGAAAACATGGACTGCCAAGAGCTGTGGGGCCTCCTTCTGTCTCTTCGTACCCAGTGCTGGCCGCCTGCGCCCACCAGCCCGAAGCGGACAGAGCTCCGGATGGAGTGAGGAACGTTTGCAGGTGTGTCTACCATCCGTTGCAATCCGTAAACATTTAAATTGGGAAGCTCTTGCGATATGACTTATATTAACGTGTCTCCCCTGATCTTGGAGTGTTTCCCTCAGGCTGAAGGGATCTCTCCTCCCTGTGCACCTGTCCTTTCCTTCTGGAACATCACGCACAGGTGCCTTCCGAGGTACTGTCAGAAGTGCTTCCAGGACCCCAGCCTTGGAATTCTCTCCTGTAATCCCAGCATCTGCTTGCACGCTGTACTACTGCGCTCTGCCGGCATGATTGGAACTAAGGTATCTTCTTTTTCTTCCTTGAAAACAGGACCTAGGACATCTTCATGTTTATGTCTCCCCAACGCTCCCCAGCGCTCTGCTTGACACCTTCTGGCTCTCTGCCACCCTGTCGATATGAGCACCCGGGCTGGTGAGAGAGCGAGTCTGCAGAACGCTGGCCCCAAGGTGGCTCTTCTCGAAGTTCCCATACAAAGTGCTAAAGACTGGGTCGAGTTGAGGGTGGAGCCTGGGGACAGCTTCCTGGGCATCCTGCATCCAGGCTCATCGATAGAACTTCAGTGATCCCTTTGGAAGGGAAGCCCCCCAAACAGGTCTTTGCCTGCGGAGGAACAGGTGGGTTGATCCACTCTGTAGCCACAGGATCGTGGGATCTTAGGCTTTAAGTTTTGAGAATAAGGAATCCTCTGGGCTCCTAGCCTCCCCACCTGCTGTGCCACATCTGAAGGAAGAGGCAGGTGCTCCTCTGGGCCACACAAGACGAGAAGACCCCAGATGGGAGGAGCGTTAAGCATGGGATTAGAAGAACCGGGGAGGAGGTGCTAGGTATGTTTATGCCCCAGAAGGACGGGTTTATGCCACGGGAAGATGGGTGCTTACGTTACGCACACGTCCAAGTCCCTCCCAACAGAACTCCATACAGCGCACCCGGGAGCCTGAAGACGACCTCGCAGGACCCCCCCACCCCGCCCCACCATGTGGCTGCAGCTGCTCCCTCCCGACCTGCAGCAGCTACGGAGAGAGGCGGAGCGGACGCAGCAGTGTGCGCCAAGGGCCGCTCTGGAGAGAACACCACGGAGCGCCAATTACCATAATTCCGTTCCTAATTTGAAATGCCCCAATTACTCTAAGTTACCAGCACTTCTCCAAGTTGAAACATCCCAGATGCAGCTTCTACTGCCTTCCGAGGTCACCACTGATGAGCAAAGGAGGGTTAATTGGTTTAGGGGGATGTCCTGGGGGGCTCGGAGCTGCCTCTCCAGCAACGGGACCTGCAAGCTACAACCGACAGCCTTTCCTCAGCACAGACGGGGGTAAAAGAGCCCCAACTCCAACTCCGAGGAGAGCGATAGCCGCCCTCCCCTCAAAAAAGGGCGTGAAATAGTGTTATTTCTCTGTGCGGATAGAGTTTGGGTGGAAAATACTCTATGCAATTTTTATTATTATTTTTTTAAAATCAGGAATGCTCGCAAAATTCCTTTCCTACCGGTCACGCCGAGCTCTGGACAAGAGCTCAGTTTGAGACCGGTCCCAGAGGGATGTTGGAGGCACACTGAGTTACTGGGCAAGTGTGACAGGACGCGGCCAAGGCCAGCCTTCCGGGTCAGCTGGGAAGAATCCATTTGCCACTGCTCAGCCGGGCCGCTGCGAAGCCACGATGCGGCCACCGAGGCAGAGACGGGGAAGGCAGAAGCATGGAGAGACGGTTGCACGGAGGCTCGCGCTGGCCTCGGAGGTTGAGTCCCTGCAGGCTTGACGGACTCAAGGGCCCCCCTCGGGCTCATCTCTCAACCTCTCCTCTTCCTCCTCCTCCCTCCCTCTGCTCCCTTCCCAGACTCCTGGGGCCTCGGGTCCCCCAGGTTCCCTGAAAGCCCCTCTGATGGGCTCTTAAGGTCATTCTCATCCACCTGCAGGTCGGCCCTGCCCCCCACGGTAGAGGCCCTGTGTCTGGACACGGGCTGTTTATCGTGAATCTGCGCAAGCCGCCGTCTCGCCCAGGCACGGCTGTGCACACTCAGACCACCTGGCCCCATGCCCCATGCCTGGCACGTGGTCAGCGATTATGTTAGCTGTTAGCTGCTGCTGTTATTATTATTATTAGCTGTTAGCTGCTGCTGGGACAGTCACATGACCCTTCCCACCACGCCTGCTGCTTCCCCATTTCGGTTTCCGGTCCTATAGTCCCCTGGAGATACCTGCTCTCCCTCGGTGTAGACCAGTGTTTCACAGCTTTGCATCTTATCAGCACCTCCCAGGAAGCCTTTGTGGACAGGTTCTGTTCTCAGCTGCCCTTCCCCCGCACGCAACTGTAACACCCGGGAGATCTCTGTCCACGAGCTGTGGCCCTTGGAGGGCCACCTGCCACTGCAATAGCCACGATTTTCACTCCTCAAGGGCCATCGTTTTGCCCACCCCCACCCAGGGACCGTATCACCCCCCGGGAAGGCACAGTCTAAATCAGCGGTTCTCCAACAAGGGCCAGCTTTGTTCCCTTCCCCTCCCCCCAGGGACATTTGGTGATACCTGATGTTTTCGGTCATCAGAACTTGGGGGAGGTGGCAGGCACCACGGGCATCTGCTGGGCTGAAGCCAGGGATGCTGCTACACATCCTACAAGAGAAGGACAGCCCTTCCCCCCACAGCAAGGAACGGCCTAGCCCCAGATGTCCCTGGTGTCCAGGGGAGAACTTCTGTTAATGGATGACCCTAGGAGATGGCTCAGGGCACAAAGCTATCCTAGGTTTAAACTTCTGCTGGCGTCTGGCTGCTCTCACAGACAGAAGGGCCTTTCTTAGGATCCACACAGCGACGTGGTGCTGAGTCGAGGACAAGGCTGACCTCCTGGAGGTTCCGGCCCAGACCACACTTCCATGGCCCATGAGGCCCCCCAGGCCCTGGAGAGCCCCAAATTCTGGTTCCTCCTGCCCAAGCCATTGTCTCCCAGAGACTCACAGAGTCTGACTGTCACAGGGAGGCAAAAGCCTTTAAAGAAAAGAAAGCAAAACCCCGAAGCACATTTCGTCCCGGCTTTCCCGGTGCGGTCAGGACAGGCTGCCTCCTCTCAGCCCTGTCTCTACCCAAGCGCGCTACGGAGCCTCTGGTTCCTCCTTCGCGGACTGCTCATGAACTCAGGATAAAGTCCCCAGTGTGCTAGGTGCCCTACAAGGCCAAGCAAGGCCTGGCCCCTTCCTGCTTTTCCAGATTCGTCGTGCTCGGCCTGATCCTCCGGCTTAGGTATACGGGCCTCCCCCAGGGCCCGGAGCCCCAGGAACCCCCTTTCGTCTCTGTGCTGCTCTGTCCGGACCATTCTTGGCTGCTCTCTGCTCCCCTCCTTCCCCTTTAGGTCGGACTTCGTTTCCGCTCCTGACAGAGGTCCTCCCTGACCGCAGGTGTCCCCGGCCCGGCCTTTCGCACAGCACTCAACCCTCCCCCCCCCCCCCGTCATTTATCCCAACGCATTACTGTCTCTTTGTGGGTCATTAACACGGATCCCTCAACCAGACCATCAGCTCCGCGCCGGGGGAGACCCTCGGCACCCTGAGCCGGCGCACAGCACACACTTAGCACTTGCTAGACTGACCGAACTCTAGGCATTTCCCTCGGATTCTGTTCACCTGGAGCTGCAAGCTACAGTAGTTCTAGAAAGTTTGTCGAGGCACCTCACTTCTGCAGATGTATGTCCCAGGATCTTCCGCCTTAAATCTACTAAATTAAAAAAAAAGAATAAATAGGCTCCAAACAAACCAAAAGTCCTGCTGGAAACAAGAAAATTACACCCACGGCAGATAAGAGACGCGATAAACACAGCTGCAGGGACTCGACGTGTGCGAGACCCACACGCACGCTCCGTGTCACCCAGGCCCGTGCCCGCCGAGGGGAGCCCGTGGTGAACCGCGGACTGTGAAGGACACAGTCTGCTGCTTCCGGGGAGTCGGCCGCTGTTTCTCAGACCGACAAGCCCCTTCCAGAATGTGGAGTTGCTCCTGCCTTCTGAAGCACAAAACTACGTCTCCCTCCGAGTTAGAAACGCAGCTGCGGTACCGTGCGCAGGGGACCGTGCGGAAAGGGGAGTTCAGGCCAAACACCAAGGGGCCTGGGGGCAAAACACGGCAGTGGTCCGGCAGCGCTGGTGCCTGCAATGGAGACAGTCTTCACCGTGGCCACCGGGAGACCACTTCTGGTCTCCTGACTTCGGCCGTCAATCCCTGGGGCTGGCATCCCTTGGTTTGTAGCTGCAGCACTCCAGAAGCTTCCTGGGTGGCCACACAGTGTTCTTCTCCCTGTGTCTGTGTGATCCCTCAACCAGAACGGCAATCTCACAGGATTGGGGCGAGCCCGAAGACCCTACTTCCACATAAGTTCACATTCACAGGTCCCAGGAGTTAGGAGTTAGGGGTTGGGGGGGAGACGCAATCCCTCTGCTAACACACTACACCTTGTCTGAATTCCTGATGCGCGGAAGAGATAATAACATGACCGCTGTTATTTTAAGCCATCAGTGTGGGGCTATTGGTCACACGGCTAGAATGTGAACATCCACCAGTTCTCTGGAACCCATCTGCCTCTTCCGTCGTCTGGTTCTCCAGAGCCTGTGCCTGGCGCACTCTCCGGCCCGGGCGCAGCTCTCCTCCACGTCGACAACCGTCCTGCAGTCGCGGCTGCTGGTTCTTCGGGCGGCCGAGCGTCCTCGGAGGGACCCCACCCCGCCGAGCAGGCTTCCAGCCCGTGCCTGTGCTCCTGGACGCTGGCAGGCCACCCTCATTGGTCCCAGCCCCACGGCATGCCTCTGGGGCGACTCTCCCTTGAGAATGTCCTCAAGAAGGAGCTCCAAATGGATCACAACCATTCCAAGCCCGAAGAACTGGCTGATTTTCCGGGTGAGGGAAAAAGGAGAACTTCGGGGGAAACGGAAAATGACAGGTCTTCACTGGACGTGCCCGTGTCTTTGGCGTCTCTGACACCAACAGAACGGACCTTCACGGTTTCCTACATGGCTCTCCTTGTAGGGGGGACGGAGTCTAAACACAAGTTTTGGAAAACACGTGAGGTCCTAATTCTTTCTCTTCCCGTCACATCGAGCAAACGCGGAGTTATATTTCTAAGCTCGAGTATTTTAAAATTTATGGAGTTGTCGAATGCACAATATATTTCCCATTTAGATTTTCTAAAGAAGAGAGAATTAATTACAAAACAGGCAAATGGGAAGCGGTTTCATACTCTGTGAGATAGAGAGTGGTTCCGTGAGGCCGTCACCGGAAGGTCCGTACACAGCAGCCTGCAGACGAATGGACAGCCGCTTCGACATCGAGGGTCACCGTTGACAAATCCATCTGCCATGTTTCCACGGACACTTCTCTTCCCCAGACTGAGTCATCTGAACAAGAACCTCCACAATAACACAAGTCATTCACAGACCCAGCTTTCGTGCTGAGCCTGACTGTGCGTAATCCTTAGGAGATGCTCTTCCAGGACAAATGGTTTCAATTAGGGACAGCCTGCCGCGCAACATTTCCAGACCCAGAATATGATAAAGAGAGGGCCGAGACACATTCATGCTTGAATGTGGATTCCTCAGTGGGGACTGCAGCCAAGGGAGGGGTCCCCGTGAGGGTGGCCAGCTCAGCCAGCCCACCTGAGCAGCGTGCTGTAGAATCATGAAGAAGCCAGCCCAGGGGTCCGGGGCCCGCCTGTCTCGGGTTCCCCTCCAGGACTTCTCTCTGCATCGCGTACCCCATCAGCCATCATTCCTTCCTCTGCTCATCCCAGAACTGCAGTTCTCTGGCTGTAGCCTCCAGCCCCGATTCCTGTCCCTCCTCCCAACCTCCTTGCTTTCAGGATTACTCAGACTCTCTTCCCACTGCCCACTTCCCTGGCTATGGAAGCGTCCAGATTTCCAGGCACAAGCAGCCTCGGTCCCACAGACCCCCAAGCAACTGCTGCCTGGCATCTTATCAAAGGAAAAAAGGGATAAAACACTGATAGTTCCCAGACAGGCTGTTCTCCAGTAAGCCCAAGGACAGATGCCAAGGATAGATAAAATGGATTTGCCCAAAAGGCTATCCACAGGACAGTGAATATCTGACAGACCCCCAAATGGTCAGCCACTTTCCCGTCAAAGCTCTGAAATGTTAGCATTCGCGGTGGTGGTCTCTCAAGCCTGAGTGTATCGTGGTGCCCATGTATTTGCAGATATCCACCCCACCATGGGATCCAGACCCGAACACACTGGCTCAGGACCCTTGAGGCTCTCCCCTGTGGCATGGCATTCGACAAGCCCACATGGTACAGAGAACAAAACAGGGACATCCCAAACAGGATAAGGGCAGTCTGATTCGCACCCCCTCTTCTGTGGAAGTGATAGGAAATGGCGACAAACACATCGGGCCAGGACGCCACTTTCCGGTCCCCTGCCCCAGAGACACAGGGCTATAACTCACCCACATCACCGAGTCTCCCAACTGGAGAGGAGGGTGTAAATTCAGGTTCACATTTATAGAGAATCAAATTATTGCTCTATTCCCAGGGAGATGAATGAGAGTGACAGACTTTTCGGAGTTGTAAAAATAGATGGATGCTTCCTATAAAATAACTCACAGACGCCTACAATAATTTACAATAGATCTGGCAGGCTGTGAGCAGGCAAGTGAATTCCAGACAGAACACCACACCGTTTTCCAGTGGCAGAGTAAATGGTTTGGCTATTATGATAATACATTTCAACACGGCAAATAGATCTCCCCTTAATAGAAATACATTAGACACCATTTATAAAAATATCAACATCGCGGTTCTGTTTCTTGAACTATAACTTAGACATAAATATAACACAATTTATGGATGGGAAAATCCAATTTCATGCTGTTTCAAACACATTTTTGTTTATTATCTAACTACCCTTCTCTATATACGAGATGGCGCATTACATAAAATAGGTGTATGGGCCTGAGATCTATCTGTGTGTCTACATCGGAATTATGAACATCGCATCTACTACAAATGGAATTACTCTATGATCTGTCTTCTGTACGAGCACCTACTCTGTGATGACACCGTGCGTCATTTGCAGTTTGCACAGCTACCCGGAGGCTGAGGTGTCCAGGATGCATGAGGACACCAGGTAGCAGATGAGCAAAGCCCCAGGGGGCTCTAGAGTCAGGCAGACTGGGGTCGCGTCCTGGCTCTTCTGTTGATTAGCTCCAAGATCTCTGACAAATCACTTGGCTTCTGCCAATCCTCATATCATCTGTAAAATGGAATCGATGGTGACTGATTCACAGGACTGCCAGGAGGACTGAATAATCTTTTGTTTATAAAGTGTTGAGCACAATGTTCGTGCCAGTCAACAGTAGATGTTATTTTGACGTGCCTCCCTCTCCTGTGTCAATTTATTTTTTTTTTAAATTTATTTATTTATTTGACACAGAGAGAGAGATCACAAGGAGGCAGAGGCAGGCAGAGGAAGAGGAGGAAGCAGGCTCCATCCCAGGACCCTGAGATCATGACCTGAGTCGAAGGGAGAGGCTTAACCCATTGAGCCACCCAAGCGCCCCACCGGTGTCAATTTAATGGCAGCTGTGGGAACCATCCTCGAACTCACTATGCACTTGCTTCTCTTCTCAAGCACCCAGTCTAGACTGTGAGGGCAAAAGTACCACACGAAGAAAGACACAGACAGGCCTGCGAGCTCTTCTCCCTTCTGTTCCCTGCTCCCTCCACGCACCTGATGACGGCCATGCGCTCTTCCCACTTTTTAGAGCTCTGGGGGCCGTTTGAGCCCCTCTAGGGGCTATGTCTCCTCCCTGGCTTAGTTTCGGTATGTGATAATTTAATTTAGCTTTGACAATCAACCGCATGCTTTGGGGGAGAGAGGGATTATTTTACTCTTATGCCTGGCAGTTCTTGATTTTTTCCCCCAATGTTTTAGCAACAACAACAACAACAACAATAATTACTGAGGCTCCACCTGATCAGATCCAGAAGCTAAGCCACAATGAAGGGCTGAGAGATGAAGCCCTGGAGCCAGCGTGAGCCTGCTCGTCACTCTCCCTATGCCTCTCGCACTCTCTCTCTCAAATAAAATCTCTTCTGGGTGATGGGTTTTAAGAAGGACATGTGTTGTGATGAGCACTAGGTGTTTTACACAACTCATGAGTCGTTGAACACTACATCAGAAGCTAATGAGGGACTGCATGTTGACTAATTGAACATAATAATTAAAATAAAATAAAATAAAACGGGAGGTCAGAAGTAGACATAAAAAGTGTTTGGTGCAGAAGGTACGTGCTATGGTGAGTGCTGTGAAGTGTATAAATCTGGTGATTCACAGACCTGTACCCCTGGGGCTAATAATACATGATATGTTAATAAAAAATAAAAAATGTAAAAAAAGAAATCAAAGTGAATAAAGTTGGATACATTTAAAAAGAAATATTTGTGTACATTGCTATGACCTATGGTACTGCCCAAATTTCCCATGGATGTTTACGGCAGTTTTATTCATAACTGTCAAAACTTGGAAGCAACCAAGAGGTATCTCAGTAGGTAAATGGATAAGTAAATTGTGGTACATCAGGACAAGGGACTCGTATGCAGCTGCACCATGAAGCCATGTAAAGATGAGTAGAGTAGAAAGCCTGGATGCATATTGCTGAGGGAGAGACACCAATCTGAAAAGGCGATACAGTGCGCCAAAGCCTGGTGCATATTGCTGAGGGAGAGACACCAATCTGAAAAGGCGATACAGTGCGCCAATCCAACTACATGACGTTCTGAAAAAGGAACGACCATGAAACAAAGTAAAAAGATCAGTGGTTGCTTGGGGTTGGGGTGAAGGATGAACAGGGAGAGAACAAAGAGGGTTTTCAGGACAACGAAAATACTCTGTCGGGTGCTGACTGATGGGTACACGTCAGTGTGCATTTGTCCAAACCCGTAAGACATACACCAAGAGTAAACAGTAACTTCGGGTACCAATGACAGATCAGCACAGGCTCACCCAGTGTAACAAATGTACCACTCTGGTCCGGGATGCGGGTAATGGGAGAGGCTCTATGTGGGGGGGGCAGTGGGGTACAGAAAATCTCTGTACTCTTCTGTCAGTTTTACTCTGAACCTAAAATTGCTCTAAGAAATTTTTTAAAGCCAAAACTTTAGGTTACATGATTTTAATCACCTGACTTGTAAACTCCAACAGGGAGAAGAAAGTGAGCTTCATTGTCCATTGCTACATAGCTCTAACATCCTGTATCAAGAACGTGATATAACCGTACAGAGAAAATCACTTCAAATGACTGAATCATAGTGCGATGACTACCTAGCTGCAGCGGAATTCATCTTGAGGATAAGACAGACCACACGGAAGTATTAGATCTCATTAACTAGGTAGTCAGCATCCTTACTTTGGGACCATTATTTGCACAGTTGTAAAATCATGCAAAGAAGAAATTCTGTTGTAGGAACCTAGTCTTTCAGTAAAAGATAAGTATAAAATCAAAGAAGTAAAAATCCTGTAATCACAAACTCAAAACAGAAATGTTAGTGTGCAATAATGATATGCATTTATCTGTCCACAAAGCTCAATATGACCTAGCTTTGCTAGTGAAAAAGCAACATAGGGACAATCCAAGAGCAACAGGCACCCTGACTGAAGAGACTTTGGTCTCTGAAGTTTAACTGTTTCCCATCAGAAGGAACTAGGACTTCTTGGAGAAATGGCTGATCCTAAGTCAGGGATAGGAAATACACAAATGAGACCAAAACCTCTTATGACAGAAAGCAAGAAAGCTCTGTGAAGTGGGTATTCAAATCTCTTGCTACTTCTTTATTCCTGACTTTTAGGATTTATCATATATAACTGGGATGAAGTTCCTTGGTCAGACATACACACTGAATATTTTCCCCAGCGTGTTGATGTGCTTACACAGTTTTAACGCTATACTTTGATTAGCTGAAATTTTAAATTTTGATGAAGTCTCTTGTGTCCATTCTGAAACAGTCCTGCCTACCTCAGTATATGCTCTTACATTTTCCGTAGGGGCTTTATGGATTGAAGACCTACAGGTAAAAGCTAGAACCCATAAAGCTTCTAGAAGAAAACAGGAAAAGATGGATAGACAAGCCATATACTGGAGAAAAATATTCATAGTAGGTATCTATGAAAATAGTATCCAGTATACACATCATGAATCTCTAAAAGTCAACAACAAAATCACACAGTATTTTAAAAATGGGCAAAAGTCGATTAAGGCGGGCATGTGACATGAGCACACCGGTCGTTATAGGCAACTGATAAATTGTTGAATACTACATCTGAAACTAATGATGTACTGTATGTTGGCTAATTGCATTCAAATTTAAAAAAAAAAAAACAAGATATACAGATTATCCAAAAAGCGCAAGAAAATGTACTCAGTGTCATCGGCCATGAAGGAAATAGAAATTGAAACAACACAGAGGTACCACTTCAAACCTACAAGATTTGTTAAAAGAAATACTGACCATCTCAAATACAGGTAAAGACACCAGACCCCTGGGACTCTCCCAATGCTGGCGAGAGAAGAAAAGGATACTTTGGAGACCCATTTGATGGTTTCTTAAAAAATTAAACATACGTCTTCCCCATGTTCTAGCTATTCGATCTCAAGGTATTTACCCAAGAGAAACCAAAACATATGTCCAAAAATGACTTTTCCATGAATACTCCTAACAGTTGCAAACTGGAAAGCACCCAACTATTCCTTCAGCAGGAAAATGAATGAACAAATCTATCCTATACTCACACAGTAGCGCACGTCTCAGCAGTAAGAAAGAGGAGTTGCTGACACACAGCGAGGAGGAGGAACGCGAAACACGTCACTTGTGCCGGAAGAGTAAAGTATCTGGGACATGATTCCCTTTATGTGAAGCTCTAAGGCAGAAACAAGTCATCAGAAATCAGAAAATGCTTGTCTGGAAAGGGTGGAGTGCGGTAGTGGCGGGAAAGGATAGCAGAGGGGCCGAGAGGGAGTTTTCAGGCGACAGAAAGGTTCACGTCGTGTTTTGGGAGGTGACGATGGGGATGCGTATAACCGGAATCGGTCACACTGAAGACCAAAACCCTGTGTCCTTTACGGTACTGAATAATACCTCAACAAAAACTCTTACAGAGCAGGCAAACGAATCAATAATGACTGTCACGGATTTAGACACATAAAATACCCATTTCCAAAAAAACCTGTGAGTCCATAATATTACTAGGGGGAAAGACCTCACTGGTCATCTCTGGAGGTGGCCATGGCAACAATTCGTTTTTCTAGAAGTGTTTGAATGAAAGGAAAGAATTAAGCATTTATCCCGCCTTCCCCGCTTGAACTGTATTTCAGAGTATCCACATAGTTGATGAGGGGAAGTTCCCTTCTAATAGGTGAGTTCCAGCTTATAAATGCAGAATTAATGTAGAGCTCAAAAATCACCACTTCGTAGGCCTTAATGAAATAATGGGTCCAGGCAATGATCATTGGTGGCTGCGAAATCCTTCAGGGCAAGGTTGATGAGGAACTTCTGTAATGGACGAGTCCGGCTGACGACACATGAACCCGCTGCGGAAACTTACCCTCACGAAGCGTGAAACACCAGATGCTGCGTGTCTCCTGACGGGATGTGACAGGAGGTGTGCAGCCGACCGGATGTACTCTCGCTGGGAAGGACAGACGGGAAGGTGGGAGGGAAGAAGGAAGGGAGCCAAGTCCAGTGAACGTCCGGGTCTGATTACAGTAGACCCAGGAGACTCATTACAGTGGCTCTTCTCCCTTGTCCCCAGGGGATATAGTCCAAGATCTTCCGTGGGTGCCTGAAATTGCAGATTGTACTGAACCCTGGATAGACTGTGTTTTTGTTCTATGCAAACATACCTATGAAGAGGTTTAATTTAAAAATTAGGCACAGTTAAGAGATTAACAAGAATAACTACTCATAAAATTGAACAATTATCATACCCTGTACTAAAGCTATGTAAGCATGGTCTCTCTCTTTCTCAAAATATCTGACTGTCCTGCACTCGTCCTTCCTTCCTGTGATGACGTGAGATCTAAGATGCCCACGTGATGAGATAACGTGAGACGAGTGGTGCAGGGCACGGTGACGTAGCGTCAGGCTGCTACGGACCTCCTGAGGGCAGTAAGTCAGGAGGATCACCTCCTTCTGGACCACCGTGGACCGTGAGTAGAGGAATCCCTAGGAAGTGCCACTGCAGATAAGGGGGGGGCTACAGCTCAGCACAGAGAGCATGAGTAGAAGGGATGCACCAAAGACATCAAGAAGAAGCAATCCACTCAGAATCCAGATTGTGCAAAACTTCACTGGACAATGATTCGGGGTCTTCAACAACGAATGGCGTGAGAATAGTAACGGTGGGGGATGTTACAGATCAAAAGGCATTTAAGAAACCCATGAGCCAAACACGATGTGTGGATGATGTTTGGATCCTTATTTGAAGAAAGCAACTGTACATGCGTGTGCGTGTGTGTGTGTGTGCGCGTGCACAAGTATGGACAGCGAGATCGCACAGAATTTTGAGAAATGTTTTTGAGAAACATGGTCTGGGTATTGAATTTTACCAAGTGTAAGTGTATGTTGTGCCTACGCTGGAGAAAGCCTTTATACGTTGGCAACACGTCCTACAGTTTTTACAGCTGGACGGCAGGCCGTCTGGGGATGTGCTTTTGGAACGCTGAGGGGTCGTAGCTGGAGAACACGTAGTAAAATGCTGATGTTTGTTGAGACTAACGATTAGTACATTTGGATTCCTTAGACTGTTCTGTTTTGGTGTATGTTTCAAATTCTCCATAATAAAATGTTGGATTAAAATACAAGAAATTAACATAAAATGGGATGACTGAATTCTTCATTCTCCGAAAAGTGAGAGGGGGAGAAATGGCAAGAGACAAAGTAATCAAAGCCCTCGTGCACTCAGGGTGGGATTCCCAGGCCACCCGAAGTCAGCGCTCACGAGTTTTGGGATCTCTGTGGAGGCCATTTTATTCCGCGACTGACGTCACACACCGGCTGTCCGTGGAAGGTCTCTTGAGCAAGATTTGTGTGGTGTGGGGGTCTGTGTGTGTGTGTGTGTGTGCGTGCGTGTGCACACGTTTGTGTGTTTTTTCACATTCTACATATATGAGTTTATTCTGTCTTTAAGGGGAGGGCAATACCTTTTAATAAAGAGAGCAAAATGGCCCTGCTATCTAATGCCACGAACAGTTCAAATTAACTTCCTCTTGCTCTTTCCATGTCCTACAAAGCACCATTCTGCCCTTTGGTGAGAACATTCCTTAGCAGTGAGGGCTAGAAAAGGAAGCTGTCACTGCGGGTTTTCAGTCTCCACAGGTGGGTGGCTCATCAGCTGCTGTTCTGATGGGACTTTGGGGGAACCTCACCCTCTCCTTTCGGGAAGTGTCATAGAAACGAATAGAACACAGTGGGGCTGGACGGGCAGCCAGGAAACTCACGTACTTGCGTGCAACTGAAGCAGGAAGCAGAGCTATCAAAATTCTAAACATATTTTAAAAAACTAAAATCTTTTCCCAAAAATAAGCAGCAAAAGAGATGAAGTGTTCTCGGTTAAAAAAAAATCTTTTCAAGTGTCTGTTGGCCATCTGTATGTCTTCTTTGGAAAACGTCCATTCAGGTCCTCTGCTCATTTTTAATCAGATTATTTGCTTTTTTGGTATTGAGTTGTCTAGGCTCTTTATAGGCTGTGGACGGCAGCCTCTACTGGGCACGTCATCGGACAATAGCTCCTCCCATTCAGTAGGCAACGACACGGGTGACTGGACGGTAGGACGCTGAGCGAAAGGTCAGAGAAACACAAACACCATATGATTTCATGCAAATGTAGAATTTATAAAACAAAACAAACAAAAATAAAAAAAGAGACAAACAAAAACCAAGACTCTCAGACACAGAGGACAGCCTGGTGGTTGCCCGAGGGAAGGCGAGTGGCGGGGCGGACGGAATAGACACAGGGGAGTAAAGTGCATGTTAATTATATTTTGATTAAACAGTAATAGTAATAACAATAATGCTAGTTTCCTAACTCTTCCATAGGCCGCTGGCTCGAACCATAAAAGGAGTCCCCATGCCCTTGCTCGCTGAAGTCACTCCGAGCCCTCGGCACCAGAGTCCGGCGGAGCCCGAGTGGACGAGTGAACACCCAGCCTTGCCCTGGAACCCTCGGCCTCCTCGCGCTCCCGGCTGGGACTCCGTCCTACTCCTGTCTTCTCTCTGACATCCCACTGCCAGGTCACAGGGAACTGCTACTCCTCGGCCCCAGTGTTTTTGAAATGGAGCTCCTCGAGTCCCCTACACCCTCCTCCGTGCCAGCGCTCACTAAGCGAGCCTGCCCAGCGGCTGGGGAAGTCGGGACGCTTCCTTCCCACCCACTCCGCATTCCTTCCTCATGTCCAGTCACCGGGCAGGGGCTGGTAAGTCACCCCCGAATGGCGCTCGTCTCCACCCCTCCTCTCCGCGCCTCCTGAAGGACCCACGTCGTGCACCCCCCTATGCTCCTCTCTCCGCTGCCGCGAGCTCACTCTCTTGGCTTCGCTCTTACTCTGGCCCACTTCTTCTCAGCCCCCCTCCGTCGCTCCTCTCACACCTGAAATGGTGCCTTCTCCGGACTTCTGTCTTGTCCTTTCTCCCCTTTCTCTACACAACCTCTTCCCTCTCAAGACTTCAGGTATCATCTATGGACCAAAGATGCCGCAGCCTACTTCAGGCCTGGGCCTCTCTCCTCCGCTCAGTCCCTACACAGCCAACTGCGGGCTGGATACACTTGGGTGTTTCAGAGACTGAACCTTCTCCCAAACGTCCTCCAGTGGTTTCCTTACCTCAGAGCAGCACCAGCTTCGCTCAGTTGCTCAAGCTACTAATGTGCCAGTTGGCCTTGACCTCCCATTTCCCGCCGTTCCATTCATTCACTCAGTCTCCCTCATACACTGTCTCTCCGACTTCCTGAATCTGTCCATGTCTCTTCCACTGTCCCAACCACAGTGCACGTTCTCTCACTAAGGCTTCCCTCCTCGGAGTCTCCTCAGCTTTATAACCCACTTTCCATGTGGTAGTCGTAATGATCCTTGATTTTTAAAAAAAGGAAAAGCCAGATAACCTCACTTCCCTTAAAACTCTTCAAAGGAGCTTGGTGATGGGTACATAGGACTACACACACACTCACACACACACACACACATCTGTGGGTGTGTATAATATATTATCTATATATACATACACGTATGTGTATATATATATACATATACATATATATATCTTTTATTTTTCAAAGTGTGCACACTGTTCCTTAGGGAAAAGCCAAGTTCTTGTTTACAAGTCCTCCATAACCCAAGCCCCAACCACATCCAACCTGTTTCCCTCTTCCTTTCTCTGTTCCAGACATCTAGAACTCTTGCAGTTTCCAGAATATTTCCCTCTCAGAATTCCAATCCTTTGCACATACCATTCTCTCTGCCTGAAATACTTCTCTCTGTTGAGGCAGTTTATTGAGATATGACTGACATACAACAAGCTGTCCTCATTTAACGCATACACCTTGATGAGTTTGAGGATATGCACACACCTGTGGGACCATCACCACAGGCCTTGCCTGAGCCATCAGTCAGGAAACAGAGATACAAGGCATCAAAATTGAAATGGAAGTAGTAAAAATTTCCCTATTTGCAGATGACATGATTTTATATAGAAAAAATATAAAGACTCCGTCAAAAAACTGTGAGATCTAATCAATGAACTCAGTAAAGTTCCAGGATACAAAATTATATAAAAATCAGTAGCATTGCTCTACACTAACAATGAGTTATCTGAAAAAAGAAATAAAGAAAATGATCCCATTTACAACAGCATCAAAACAATAAAATACTTAGGAATAAACTTAACCAAGGCAGTGAAAGACCTCTACTCTGAAACCTGTGAGACACTGATGAAGGAAACGAGTGAAGACACAGACAAATGAAAATATATCCCATGTTCATGGATTGAAAGAATTCGTACTGTTAAAATATTCATACTACCAGAAACCAGCTATAGATTCAGTGTAATATCTATCAAGATTCCCAGGGTATTTTTTGCAAAAGTACAAAAAACAATTCTAAAATTTATATGAAACTACAAAAGGCCCCAAGTAGCCAAAGCCATCCCGAGAAGAAAATACAAAGAGAGAGCATCACGTTTCCTGATTTCAAGCTTTACTATAAAACCACAGCAATCAAATTGTGTGACAGAGGCATAAAAGCAGACAGACGATCTACGGAACAGACTGGGAGCCCAGAAACGAACCCAGAAATGAACCCCACATACACGATCAACTAGTACTGGACAGGGGAGGCAAGAGCACTCCAAAGAGAGAAGACAGTCTCTTAAACAAATGGTGCTGGGAAAATCAGATACTCACACGTAACAGAAAGAAACTAGACCCCTGCCTTACACCCCTCACAAAATTAATGCAAAATGGGTTAAAGACTTAAATGTAAGACCTGGAGCCGTGAAACTTCTAGAAGAAAACAGAAAAGAAGTTCCTTGACATGGGTCTTGGTGATGATTTCTTGGACATCGAAAGCACCAGCAACACCACAGGAAATGAACGAGTGGGACCGTATCTAACTAAAAGCTTCTGTATGGCAAAATAAACCATCAACAAAGTGAAAAGACAACTTAGGGATGGGAACAATATTTGCAAACTACATATCTCATGAGGGGTTAACCTCCAAATTTATTAAGAACTGACACGACTCAAAAGGAAAAAAGTCAGTAAGGAGGCAAACGACCTCAACAGACATGTCTCCGAAGAAGACACAGGAAAGGCCAACACGGACATGAAGTGGCGATCCACATCACTAGTCCTTAGGGAGATGAAACCACAAGAACCGGTCACCTCATGCCCGTTAAAATGCTCATCACCAAGAAGACAAGAAAAAGGATCCCTTCTGCACCGCTGGTAGGAATGTAAATGAGTGAGCCCAGTAAGGAAAAGGATGGAGGGGCCCCAGAAAATGAAGAATCGAACTACCCAATGATCCGGCAGTTCCACTTTGGGGAAAATACCCAAAGGAAACGAAAATGCTAACTTCAGGAGATGTCTGCCCGTCCATGTTCATAGAGGCATTGCTTACAATAGCCAGGACACGGAAATCACCCAAGTATTCATCAACAGGTAACCAAATCACATACACATAATGGAATATTGTTCAGCCATGAAAAATGAGGAAATCCTGCCATTTGTGGCAACATGAGAGCATTAAATGCCTTGAGAGCAGGATGTGACGCAGGTCAGAGAAAGGCAAATGTTGCATGATCTCACTGGTATGCAAAATCTAAAAACAAACAAGCTCTAAGGACAAAAGATCAGATTTGTGGTCAGCCGAGGCAGGGACCGGGGAGGAGGAGAAAGCAGGTGAAGGTACGAACTTCCACGGACAGAGGTGCGTGCATTAGGGAGGTCACGTACAGCATGGGACCACCGTTAACGCTGCTCTAGGATTTGTATGAAAGTTGTTAAGGGAGTAAATCCCCAGAGCTCTCATCACAAGGGATTTTTTTTTCACTTTCTCATTATAGGAGATGCTAACTAAACTTGCCGCAGTCATCCTGTCACGATATGTATAATTCTAACGCTGCACAACTTAAGTTTACACAGGGATGTGTGTCAGTTATATCTCAATAAAACAATCAATAAAAAAGCACAACATAAGATCCACCCTGTTGGCAGAGGTGGAAGTACACAGGGGATCGCTAGGACTTACTCGTGTCATCGAACTGTAGCTTCCTGAAACAGCCTTACTCCCACACTCCACACCCACACCTTCTCTGCCTATTTAAATTCACTTTATTTTTAAAGCCTGAAACATCATTCCCTTAGGGAGGCTCTTCCCAGCTCCCCAGGCTAAGTCATATTCCCTTGTCAGATTCTCCCACAGCCTCCTCCAAGCCTGTCTTTTCAGACTGATCACACTCGTAGTTACGGAACTGTTTTTGTGCCTGACCATAAATTTCATGGAAGCAGAAGCTATGTCAGTCACTGTGGTGCCCCAGTGACATCCTGCTAGAGCACAGAAGGCACTCAACATGCCCCCTTTCTATTCAAAAGCATTCCAGGCTTTTGGAACTGCTGGCCACCTATAACAAATGCATCTTGATCAAAGACCATTACGTGAAACCCCAAGGCCAACCCTATCCCCAAATGACCTGGAGCTTCCTCCTGAATGTGATCACAGACATACTCGAATCCTGCACAAGGAAGATTTTCACACGGCCAGACACCCATGCCTGTAGGGGAGGGAGAACCAAAGACTCATATAATCTAAAGAGTAGGGTAACTGAACAGAGCTGGTGGTCTGGTTTCTCTCCCCACACGTTTATCCAAATCACAACATCCACCAGATGGGAGAGACGAGCCCAACAATTCCAAATGGAAGATGAAAGTCACAGAAGCTTCTGGATATCAGAGCTCTGGATAGCAAGGGTCTCAGAGAGGGCAGGGGGACTTCTGACGGCAAAGAGGGGTGCTGGAAGACGCGTCCCGCATGGATGGAGAAGTGGCTGGGGTGGGGGGTCATGACACCAGTCCCAGCTGGTCTTGACCCAAAACATCCACCTTCTCCTGCCCTCAGACATTAGCACTCGTTGTCCTCAGACTTTCGGACGCAGCCTGGGACCGTCTGTACATCAGCTCCCAGTTCTCAGGACTTCAGAGTTGGGCTGAATTATACCACCAGCTTCACAGAGACAAGAGGCAAGGTGGGAAGAAAAACTGAGACTTTCACCCACACTGAGACCAGCGTGAGTGGGACGTTCCACGTTCATGTGGGGGGCTGGGGCTTGGCGACCCCAGACAGCCTGTAACTGCTCAATGACCCTGTAAAGGAGGCCACTCTTCAGATCTGCTGCCGTCATTCCTGATCTGGCTCAGGAACAGTGAGGGTAGCCTGGGTAGGTTGGGGAACCCTGCAGGCTTCCAGGGTCATGGACTCGAGTGTCCCGGGCTGGGCAAGACGGCAGGGATGCCACCCTGGGGCCCGCCTGGGTCATGAGAATGGCATCCAAACCCCTTAGGAAAACGGTGTGGCCCAGGGACACCAGGCACTATGCAAACAGCCACTGCCGCAGCCAGATCAAACTCTGCCATTTATGCACATACTGTCACTCTGAGCAAATTCAAACACGCACACCCTTTGCCCGTCGTCGCGCAGCATGACATGAGTCTGAAACTCAGCAGCCACTGTCGTGGAGCTGCGCTGAGGGGAAGGTCCCGGGGCTCGAGTGGGCAAGAGGGTAACCACCTGGTGCCTCCCCACGCGCTCAAGTTTGCAGACCTGCGTCTCGCATCATCGGTCTCACAAATAGTTCCTAAAACGTGCACACGCAGTCCTGAGGTACCTGATCACGCCAAGAGGTTTTCTGAGAGTCTGAGGGCCTCATAACGTCCTTCTCTTGTCCGTCTTTAGGCACATCTGCCTGACAGGATTCGGCAGACCTGGTGCCGCCCTTTTCTACAAGGCTCCAGAAAAGACAGCGTCGCTTCTCCCTGGAGAAGTTGCTAGACTAGAGAGGTCTGAAGGCATGTGATTTTACCCCACCCCAGATAGAGTAATCTATCTGGTCTGCTCTCCTTGGAGAATTTTTTTCCTCTCTTCCCATTTGGACACGTTACAATGATACGCCTTTTAACAGTTTCTGATTAATGTCAGTCAGAACAAGATGAAACCTCTCATTTCTGATCTCATTTATTTTCTCAGCCCTGACGAGCCCAACTCCCCACGCCCGCACGCACTGTTCTGGTCACAGGGAAGCTGCCTTTCACCCGAGCAACGGCCCAGGAGTCAACCCCGCTGGTGTTTTTCCCCAAACCACAGTAAGACTTTGCATTCTTATTCTTGTGACACATCTTTACTCACTGAGGATGGAAATAAAAAGTAACAAAAAATGTCAAAGATGAGTTAGAAAGACTGCAGATGGACCCGTTTCTTGGTGAAAAAAATCCACAAAGATAGTGTTCTCATATTAGAATCTCCCTACATAACTAAAACATTTGATTTGGGGTCATTTCTTCTTTTAAAAAAAGGTTTTATTTAGTTGAGAGAGAGAGAGAGAGAGAGAGCGCGAGCATGGGTGGGGGGAAGGGCAGAGGGAGTGGGAGAAGCAGACCCCCCAGTGAGCAGGGAGCCCCACGTTGGGCTCGATCTCAGGACCCTGGATCATGACCTGAGCTGAAGGCAGATGCTTAACCCACTGAGCACCCAAGCACCCCAATTGTGCATAATTTCTTATAGGTTAGTTTGCATAACTGCATATGTGGACGCTATATGAAAATTGTGTGTATGTGTGTGTGTGTATTAAACAAAGTTCTGGGTTTTTTCAAGCAGCGGGGATGGCTTTCTTGACAATGTATTTATTATTCATCTAACGTGTCCTCTGAGTGGCACGAAACAGCACAGAATGAAAGAACCAACCCAGTTGTAACATGTGGATTCCTTCACACAGAGGGAGCCCCGTCATCAGAAACCCTGCAGTCCCCTGGTCCGTACACCTGCCCGTGAAGGTCATGAGGAAGGTGGGTGCTGACACCGAGGGGACCCGGGCTGTGTGGGCCGGGCAGAGGGAGAAGAGCCCCGTGGGCCTGCGGTGGCTGTGAGCGACACCCCAGGAAGGCCCTGAAAGCCGTGGATCCTCACCTGACCTGCTCTCTGAGGAAAGGTGTGTCCTTGCCAGGAGGCAGGCTGAGGCCGGGCTGCAGACCGGTGGCTCTCAAGCCTGGGTGTGCGACAGAATCACCCGGGACGCTTGTTAAAATACAAGTCACGGAACCGCAGCCCAGAGCATCCGATTCAGTAGGTGGGAAACGGGGCCCGAGAGTCTGCGTTGTGACCAGTTCGCAGAAGAGGCTGATGTGGCTGGTCAGGGACCGGCCGCTGACCCGTCGGAAGCTCCCACAGCCGGGAGCGGAAGGGAAGCCGGGGCTGGGGCCGGGGTCGGTGTCCCTGAACCACCCGCTCCGGCCGGCTCGAAAGGCCCCTGCGCAGCAGAACGCGCTAGGCTCCGGGCCGGCCGGTGGCACACGGGCAGTGCTCTGCCAGGCTCTGCTTCGGGATGGAAGCCGATGGGGCCCCGGCCCCCCTTCATGCAGGGGCCGCCACACAGGACCGTCACCCCCATCCGCACCGGGCCCGGCGGCGCTCCACGCACAGACCGCAGCAGGATCCCAGACGCGGCAAAGCAAGCGTCCTTGCGAGTGCGGGGAGACTGACGTCTCAGCGAGCCTCGGCGCTGGATTCTGCCATCGCGGCCTCCGTCTTCCCTGGAACCCAGTGGGCAACGGCAGCCGAATCTGGGAGCCTCTCGTGACCCTGCAGCCCGGGACCCGACCGGTGCCCCTGGCTCCACGGGGCAGAGCGCCTCCGTCATGCGGTCCCCTCCTCTGTGGTGACGTCTTACTCCTCACGGGCTTCCTTCTAACAGCAGACAGAGACCTCCAAGTCTCTCCGCTCTGAACAAACAGAATGTCCCTCTGCCCACACGGGGCTTCCGTGAGCTGCCCCCCTCCCAGGCGGCTGCCCGGAGCTCTCACAGGCACCCACAGACGCTCCCTCAGGCATGAATGTAGTAACGGGCACCCAAGGAGCCCGGGCCGAGCACGGCTCTACACGCTTGGGACACAGAGGGGCACACGTCAAAGATCTGGGCCCCGAAAGCTTGCGATCCGTGAGGGCAGGGTGGAGAAAACCAACACTCACAATAACTACGCGGGTTCTGTGGCGTGCCGGAGGTCAGGAGAGCTCGGAGAAAAGAGAAGGCAGCAGAACAGCACAAGGACCCAGACGGAGGAGAGAGCGATGTGGGGACCAAGTTACAGGCCAAGTTCAATACGCCGGGTCCAGACCTTCTCCTTCTGTTCAATTCCAAACGGACGAACGACACGTATCTTCCCTATAATAACATACGCACGGGCTTTTTAATTACGGGGCTTTACAAAGAACCCTATGCAAATCCCATCCAGGAAAGAGCCGGGCCTGACACTGAGAACAGCGGAAGGGCCGGCCGTCCTCGGCAGGGAGCGACGTGAGGAGGCGGGGGCCGGCCTCCCTGTCCCCTTCCGCTCGTGCGGCCCTGAGGGCCATCGCAGGCACGATGCCTCTCATTCCACAATGGGGCTCAAGGGTCGAAGAGGGGCTGACGGAAGGGACGGAGCCGCGAGGGAGGGATCCACGAGCGAGACAGGACGCCAAAGCAGCAGCCTTGCTTAGGGAGGGCGATCGGCACTGGGGGTCGGCCGGAGTGGACAGAAACACGGCGTGGCGGAGGGAGGCAAAAGAAATTCAGTGAATTTTAACCCTACAGCTGTGTCCTGAGTGGCTTCCAACAAGCCTGGGGCTCGGGAATGCAAAGGTTCAGGAAAAAGGGCAGCGGACACAGAGGCCCCAGCTGGGGGTCTCCCCAGCACCCACCCTTTGTGGTGTGGACAAGACGTACCAGTGAAGTGCTTACTGGGTCTTCAAGGCACTCCCCTGCCCCTGCGCCAACTCCTGGCTACGGTTGATTTATCTCAACTCTATAACAACGAGGTTGGGATGCATCAATGTGGCCGACTTGCGTTTTCTTCTACCCCGACATTCATGTCTTCAAACACAATCTTAAGCAGAACACAGGACAACGGACCCCTGGACAACACGGGGGCTTAGGGCGCTGACCACCTGTGTGCAGTCAGAAATCCACGTGTAACTCTTGACTTTCCAACAACTCAACTACTCCGAGCCTACGGCTGCGGACCGGAAGCCTCAGCGATACCGTAAAGAGCCGATGAGCGCGTATTTTCTGTGTTGTGTCACGTACTGTGTTCTTACGGTCGAGTAAGCTAGAGAAAAACACGTGATTAAGGAGACCATAAGGCAGAGAAAATACATTTAGGACACTGTCCGTTCTGCATGTGACTGAACCCGTGCAGTGCAAGCCCGCGGGGAGGGTCAGCCACCTACACGCCCTCTAACCGTGACGCCGACCCGGGCTGAGGGCCCAGCGAGACGACCGTCCTGCGGCTTCATCCTTCCCCGTCCCCGTCCGCCTTCTTGGAAGCATTTCTAAAGGAAGGGTCCCACAGGTAGGGTCCTTCTCGCTTCCGGCCTCTTAACGATTCCCTGATGCACACAAATCGCCACAACGCAGACCGTGGAAATACTCACGACGGAGATGCGCTACTGTGAAGAACACATTACGGAAAGAAGAAAAGCTGGACAGAGCTGGGTGGAAATGGGAACCGAACTTCCTGGCTCAGGGAATTCAGTGTGGGTCACCGAAGCATGAAACATGGTTCAACCTATGCCGAAGGGAAAGCCCAGAGTCCCCCTGCCTAAAGAGGGTGACAAGCCACCAGCACATTTTCAGGAATGGGGACGGGTGACTGCTTCTGCCGCTCGCCAGCTAAGGAAACTTTAAATACACATGAAGGATGACCAGGCGGCTCGGCTCACAGACGAGCACAGAGCAGGAGGCAGGGATGCTGCGCACAAACCTTGATTCCGAGCTCGATGTTTTCTCCCCCGTACACATCCATCCCAGGGTCCAGCAGACCGATTTCCCCGAAGAACTTCCTGTTGACCACGAAGGAGCAGCCAATCATGGCGGGCGTCCTGCAGGGGAGAGGAGAGGTTAGAGTCGCTGATGGACCTACGTCTCCGCCGCGGGAGGAAGAAAATCCGCCGGTCTGCAGCCCCCGCGGGCCGTGCGGAGTCAGAGAGACGAGCACTGAATGTTCTCGTCTAGAAGAGCCGGACTCAGAGAAACGGAGGAGGAGGCTGGCTACCGGGGCTTTGGGGCCGGGGGCCGGGGGATGCTGGTCGCGGGGTCTGAATGTACAGTGTGAAGGTCCGTGCGCTCTGGAGGTCACGCGCACAGCAAGGTCACCATCGCCAGGAGACCGCACCCCGTTCTTCAAGCTGGGAGACCAGCTCCTAAACGCCTTCAGTTCCCAGGAAACACCATTATGTGAGGGAAGGTGTTAGCGGCGCGCGGCGGCGGCCGTCACACGGCGTAGGAAACGTCGCAAGTCAACAGGTTACACCCACTTGCCAATTATCAATTTTTAAAAAATTATTTAATTATCAATTTTTTTTAAAAAAAAGGAGGAGCCGGGGCGCCTGGGTGGCTCAGTGGGTTAAAGCCTCTGCCTTTGGCTCAGGTCGTGATCCCAGGGTCCTGGGATCCAGTCCCGCATCGGGCTCTCTGCTCAGCAGGGAGCCTGCTTCCTCCTCTCTCTCTGCCTGCCTCTCTGCCTGCTTGTGATCTCTGTCTGTCAAATAAACAAATAAAACCTAAAAAAAAAAAGAAAGGAGGAGCCAAAGCCACTAAGGGGACATGCCGCAGCCCCTCGGCAGGCCCCACCCCGACAGGTGCGGAGTTTCACTCCGGCCCATCGAGGCACGTCCCGAAGTTCCCATCTCGTGCCCGCACACGCTCCCGGGGCATCTAGCGGTAGCCGGGCTTCTGGGAGCTTACACGGGACGGTCTCCTGTGACCCGTGGGGTCTGCAAACACGGGCCGGTTCTCATGGCACGTCCGGCAACAGCCATGTGATGCGATGAGCCTCCGGGACAGTCGCAGAGAAGCGCAGACGTGAGGACCGAGACGGGAGACGACTCATCCAGGAGACCTGCAGCGCCTGGGGACACACCGCCCCAGCCTGCCGCGGAGGGTGCCACGCGGGAAAGACAAGTCCTGGCAGCGGGTGCCCGCGTGGCCCAGTGCATCAAGCGTCTGCCTGCGGCTCGGGTCGTGACCCCAGGATTGAGCCCCGCGTCGGGCTCCCTGCTCAGCTGCTCGGTGGGAAGACTGCTTCTCCCTCTGCCTGCCACCCCCCGCCACTCCCCTGCTCTCTCTCTGACAAATAAACACACAGAAACTTAAAATAATTATAAGAACCGGCAGGGTGGCCTGCGACCAGTGAGTCCGGAGACAACAACGAACACTTCAGTCTTGGATACGTGAAGCCGTGATGATCTCTTCCAGCCGCACGCGGGCCACACGCACAAGTTGGCTCAGTGAACACCGGGGGCAAAACCCCCCCGAAGCAAAGCCTCAAGGACGAACCCGCCTGAACCTGAAGCCCGGCCGCGTGCATTTCTGAGGAGGGACAGCAGCCGAGTCAGACCAAGGCCGCGGAGATCGGGCGCCCTGAGTCGCCGGGGCGGGGGGGGCTCAGCACCCCCAGACTCCGGTCCACTCAGCGCTCCCGAGAAGGCTTCCTGCAGGAGCCCGTGCCCCAGCTGCCGACGGCCAGAAATGCCAGTGAGATGCTTTCTGGGGAGAAGAGACAGAAGCCAGGGACACCCGCCTGGGGCCTGCAGGAAGCGGTTCATGGGGTGAAACTCCCTCGAGCTGCACCGTGACCCTCCACGTCAGAGCCTCGTCAGCCCCTGATCTGGAGTCCTCGGCCCCACGCAGGACGGAGCGGAGGGACACACTGGAAACACCCGTGCCCGGCACTGACGGCAGCAGTCTGAACACCGGCGCTGCCACGGAGACCCACACTTGCATGATGTTAACGGAATGTTCTGGATACCGAGTATCGCTGTGCAGAGAAGTGCACAGAGCAGGGCTCAACGAAGACGGCTCCCCGGCCCTGTCGCTGGGAAGCCCACCCGTAGTGTTTTCTCCAGAAATCCCGTACAGTCACAGCCCCGGACACGGGGGGGCGGCCCTCCACAGGAGTCGCCCGGGCCACACCAGGGAGGGGAGGCACTCGGCCTGACGACCCTCTCCTCCCAGCCCTGCGGCCCTCAGAGACAGGCGGCTGACCCTAGCACGGAAAAGCACGGTGTGAGCTCACCACCTCCCACCCCCGGCCCAGCCTCGACCAACGGAACCAGGAATGAGCATCAGACCCAAACTGGGTCAAGCGAATCCTGTTTTTCCTGAAACTTGGAGTTGGGAGGATTCTGGAAGCGAGAGCCACATGGCGTCCTTCATCTGTAGGGCTCAGGGCGCCATTTTGGGGAGGCTACCTCGGCCCCGTGTGCAAGGGCACGATTGTGCCAAGGAAGGAAGCAGGTGCACGGTGCTGGGGGGAGGCCGTGGTGAGGGGCAGCCGGGTGACCGGGCCTCTCATCGGCTGACAGGCCCAGCTCTGCCTCTGCCCCCCGAGGTCATGCAGGAGCCCCCGAGTCTTGGTGTTCTCTCCTTGACTGAAACCGGTGCAATACGTCTCTGTTCTTCGCAAGCGGTGATGAGAACACGCGCTCCCTCCTCGTGCTCGGGGGAGGGACGGTGCGGCCTCACGCAGCCGGCGGAGCCAACGGCAGGGGAGCGTCATTCTGGGGGAGCTCGGCACCGGGGCCCGGCCAGCCTCGGGAGGGGACAGGGACGTGTGGAGGAGGGGACGGGGCAGCACAAGGAGCACCTCGGTTTTCTGGAGGGCCAGTGCTGAGCCCGTCCGGAAAGGTGCGCCGGAACCATCCCGACAGCCCATGCTCAGCACCCGGAAATTCCCCACAGTGACATTTGCGCGTGGTTAAGGTCCTGCCCCAGACACTGTGCTTTCCAGCCCCTCTCGGGCAAGCGAGGCTGAGGCCGTCCCATGGCAGGGGCAGACGGCAGGGGCAGGCCGCACACACTCTCGGAGGGGTGGCTGGGATGAAGGGTGTTTCCCGGAGACGGGCTCGGGGCCCATCCGCACCAGCATCTCCAGGACGGCCTGGAGAAAGCGCAGCCTCCTGACTGCGGCCCAGAACCACGCAACCAGGTTTCCGGGGACCGGGCTCGGGAACTTGGGTCTGGACCAGCAGATCCGTCCTGCGGAGGCATCTGCCCTCCACGGGCCAGGTGCCCGAGGGCAGAGAAGGTCCCCCCGGGAGCTGGGGCCCTGCTGGCCCAGAGCAGGCTGCCTACCGGGGACAAATGAGGGGAAGTAACAGAGCCGGGGGACGGCCCCTGGGCTCCGCGATGTCTCAGGGACACACTGGCTGAGCTGGCCGGAACCCAGGACAGCAGGGAGGTCCTGCAACTCAGGCCGGCCGGGGGTGGGGGGGGTGGGGGGGGCGTGGAGGAGGAGACATGGGAGAGGAGGGGAGGGACGGGGAGGAAGGGTGGAGGCTGAAGGGGACGGGAGAGCAGGGGCGGGGCTTCGGAGCACAAAGCTTTCCCCGTCAAGGAGGGCGGACCGGCTGCCTGCTCCTTCCAGACCCCTCTGGGATCGCCCTTCGGGAAGCATCCGGGCCTGTCAAGCGGCGTGGTATTCCAGCAGAACCGGCTGGATCGGGGTGAGGTTTTCGCCTGCAGTGGCGAGCAGACGAATTCACAGCAGGAGCCGCCCCGGGTCCTCCCTGTGCTGGTCAGTCTAGCACATTCAACTGGGTTCCCTCCCGGGAGCCCTCGGACTCTTCACCACGGCACGGAGCGGTCCCCTAGGGCCCCTCACCAGAACAGGCCACAGCACGGAGGACGCGGGACAAACTGGTGACCATTCCTGTTGGTGGCCTGCGAGAAGGTCCCCTAAAGGCCGCAGGAAACCCCGGCCACAGTGTCAAGAAGGAGGAACGCACCGTTCCGTGTCTCGGCTCTCTCTTGAGGTGGCCCCTGACAGGGACAGTAGCAAAGAGAGGCCGGCACCGGCCTGGAGACTGGCCCCGGGAGGGGCCTTCCTGCTGAACCCTGAACACAAGAGCAGGGCTCCGCGGCCCCAGGGTCCCGGAGGCGGCTGTGCAGAACCGGGGAATGCGGAGACTGAACTAAAGCACGGGTCCCCCCCGCCGCCCCGGCTAGGCCAGCCAGCAGTTCTGCTGGTCAGGGGAAGACGGCTTCACCTTCTGGAACTATCCGACCCGACTGGTGAGAAGCCTCTCTGCTCGGGGAGGAGTGGGTCTCCGGCACGACCAGCCGGCTTGCCCTGACGGCCACACAGAGGGGACAGGGTTGGCCAGACCCGGCCTCAGCCAGGCACTGGCCCCCGCTTCCCGGCCAGTCTCCCCACCCCCTGCCCTGCCGCCGGCTCCTGGGACTGCTGAGACCCCGGAACGGGAGCCTACAGCCTCGTTCCTCAAACCGCACGGCGGTTAGCACCGTTACTGCAAACATTTCCATTCAAAATCATTCAAAAACGATAATCATATTAAGGGATCTGCCAAAGTCTAATAGCTCTATTACAGAGGAGAAGGAAAGAAATTAAAAATAATCACTTTTATTGTTTCTGTTTCGCACAATATATGCGACGCGCACCGCAGCCCAGCTGGGGGGAGACGCAGGAGAATCTCCACCACAGGGAGAACCTTCCCCGTGTCCAGGCTTCCTCACCTCGGAGTGCCAACGGGCCCGTGTGGGGTCTAGGTACCCCCCAAACTCTTCACAGGCTCCCCACCCTCTCTTCAGTGAGGGACAGGCTCCCCCTCAGCACTTTCCCGGCCGTGTCGCCCCCGGATTCCGCGGCGGCTCTGGGCTGTGGTTGTTCAGAAAGCCCGTCCCAATCTATGCCTGTCCCCCTTCTTCTGAAACGTCGTCCCCGAGACCGCCTCCATCTACGCGAATCCTACCCAACCTTCAAAACACCTTTCTTTCTGGAAAAAAATATTAATTTTTATGGTACGAAAAACTGCGATACCTACCCTAAAGAAAATACGCCTTAAAACAAATCTCATCGCTTCGTGACCGAGAGCGCCGCGTCCCCATCCCCACGGCCCATCTTTGCAGCTCGGTTCCTTAAGCCCGGGGGCCACAGTCTTGTCACTCACCGGGACCCCGACTGGCCCCGCGCACCCCTTCCCTCCCCAGTGTAAAGCCACAACGGCTGTTGCAAGGATGTCCCGGTTCCTTCCCCTTTTGTCGTCCTCGGTTGGCAAACCCTCACGCAGACCCTGCCTACCCACAGCTGGAACTCCCGCTGACGGAGTTAGAGACGCAGGTCACCACCCTGCGGGCTGGTCTTGCTTTCAACGCAGGGCTGTGAGCCTCCGGGTCTCCGTGCTGCCCTTCCTTCCTTACAGGGCCCGAGTCACTCCTCCCCGCAGACCTAGGGGCCCTGCCACACGTCCTCCTCCCTCTCCAGCTCTCCACGGACGACCCTGCTTCCTGCTCTGCTGGAAGGCGGCAAACAGAATCGAATGTCCCCGGTTCCCACATCTACTCGGCTTTGCGCTGTCACTCACTGTCCTCTGTAGTTACTCGAGACCCCGCGCCGGCGACGCCCCTCCCCTAGACACGCCTGCATCAAGTGTCTTCTCCAGGCCTCGTGTTCATCACGCTTTGGCATCTCGGGCCTTGCCCGCTGGGGACAGGCGGCCCGTGCCGGGGCCGTCCAGTTCTTGGAGACAGCACAAGACCCGCCAGGGAGCACTGCCTCTCCGACGCAAACTGGCCACCCCAGAGACCACACTTAGCCCCTAGCTGGGTCCTGTGCTCCAGGAGGCAATACCTCTTTGTCCTGATCATCGCACAGCCAGGAGCCAGACGACTGGGGACAGCCCTGATTCCCCCCAACCCCTGAGCTTGCCAAAATGCCCCCAGCCAGCCCATCCCAAGCCTCCCCGGCCTTGCCCATTCCTTCCCGGAAAAAAAACCCACAGCGGAGACTCCTTCCTATGCCTCCCCTCACTCTTCCAGCCTCCTGACCAACCCGGGGGCTTCCTCAGATGGCCCTGCCCAGCGGCACATGCCTCCTCTTGGGAACCGTAACAAACCGTCTGCTCAATGGCACTGACCTCTTGATCTGCCGGAAAAAGAAAACTCCCGGGTGCCTTTTAGAATAACACTGCGCGTTACTGCGCGTTACTGGCCCGCCTCCGGGGCCGGCCATGCGTAGCAGCCCACAGAGCCTACGATCTCCGTCCCCACCACGCGCCCCACGGTCACCCCCTCCTCGTTTAATGGTCCCCTACCGCAAAACCCCTTTAAAGCACTGTCTCTGCCCGGGCCTCCGATGCCTCTCTCCGGATCTCCCCCTAACCCCCTCCACCAGGCTCTCTCTCACCCTCGCTGCTCCCCTGCAAGCACGCGTGTTTGTCGAGGTCAGAGATGACGCGTCCTGAGTGCCACGTGCAAGGCTCGGTCCTCATCACGGGCGCCCTCCCAGGGGCAGCTGACCCAGCGCCCCATTCCCTTGCCTTGGAAGCAGGACCTCTACAGGCGTGCAGGGCGCCACACCTGCCCCGGCCCGGCTGTCCCGGCTGCCCCCAGCCGTCCCGTTGACTCTTGCTCTGCTGTCTGGTGCTCCAGGCGGGAGGACTCCGGACACAGCCCGTGGGTCTCCTCCACAGCCGCCCCCAGCCGTCCCGTTGACTCTTGCTCTGCTGTCTGGTGCTCCAGGCGGGAGGACTCCAGGCACAGCCCGTGGGTCTTCTCCACAGCCGCACTCACTCCCTGGCACTCTTCTTTGCTCTCGTGGCTTTCGGCAACATTTCTATTCTAGCAGCTTCCAAATTTACATTCCAGTCTTCATCCTTCCTCCGGATCCCAGACTGGTATATCCGACTGCCTGTTCGGCATCTGCGTCGTGTCTAAGAGCTCTCGCCAACACGCCAACACGGCCGGAATGGGGTGTTCAACCTCTTCCCACGCAAACCTGCCCCACGCTCTGTCTTTGCTATCTCAGGTAATGCCAGCTCCATTCTTCCAAAATATTGGGGTAAAAACTCTGGTGTTGCCTTGGTGCCGATCTGTCTGAAATTCCTCAGGCCCCCCCTTCAAGACCCAGCTGGGATCTGATGGCCTTCACCACCTCCACTGCCACCGTCGAGGGCAGGCCATCGCCATTGTGCTACGAGTAACTGCAGTGGCCTCCCAAGTGGCGTCTGCTTCCAGCCTTACTCTCCTTCCGTGAACTCTCAACACAGCCTCCAGAACCTTCTACTAAACTATAAATCAGATCAGGGTAGGCCTCTGCTGCAAACCTGCCAATGATTCCCCATTTCCTTTGGAGCAAAAGTTAGGGTCTCACTCGAGCTCACTGGGCTCCCTCTAGACCGTCCGTGTTCCTGGGGCTTCTCTGACCTCCTCGTCTTGCCGCCCCTGCTCCAGCCACGTTCCCCGCTCTACACTCAGAGTAACTGGAAGCAGGCATGCCCACTCCCACCTGCACACGCATGTTCACAGCAAGACCGTTCGCGAGAGCCAGAAGGTGGAAAAAACCCAAAGGCCCCCCAATGGACGAACGGATAAGCCAGACATAGATTATCGACACGACGGAATACCACTCAGCCGTAAGAAGGAATAAAGTGCTAAGACATCCTGCACCGTGGGTGAACCGCAAAAACATGACACAAAGTGACAAAAGCCAGAGAGTCACAGAGTGCGTGACTCTATCTACGTAAAATATCCAGAACGGGCAAGTCCACAGAGATAGGCAGCAGCTCAGTGGTCGTCCGGGGTCGTAGGGAGGGGGTACCGCGTTTCCATTCGCGGCGAGGAAAATGTTCTGGAAGGAGAAGGTGGGGATAGTTGCAGGACACCGTGAATGTGCTTAATGCCACTAAGTTGTACGCCTAGGATGGTTAAAATGGTAAATTTTATGTGTATTTGACCCCAACAAAAAACGTGCAGCTGATGGTAACACTCCTTAAGCTTGCTTTGTTATGTAACGTTATAAACACGAACCCCAAGTTTCCTCCAATGGCCATTAGAATAGAAGGTGGGAGACTTGAGGGGCGCCTGGGTGGCTCAGGCAGTTAAATGTCTGCCTTCAGCTCAGCTCGTGATCCTGGGGGTCCTGGGGCTGGGTCCCAAGTCAGGCTCCTACTCAGCAGCGAGGCTGCTTCTCCCTCTCCCGCTGCCCCTCGTCTCCACTGGTGCGCTCTCCCATTCTCTCTTGCTCACTCTCTCTCAAATAAATAAATACAATCTAAAAAACACAGAGGTGGGCGACTGAAGGGGCGGCTCTATCTCCAATCCTACTCTCTATTCGTGGAGACGGGTCATCTAGAACTCTGGAGAGAAGGTCCTCATGTGCTCAAAGTTTTAGCCCATACGCCCTATTTCCAAACTAGTATAAACGCTATGGTCCTCTCTCTAGAATGGGCGGAAGCACGTGGCCCCAGGATTCAGGGGAAGCGCACTGATCTAACCGTCCTGCGGGGCCATCATCCAACCACGGGGTGACTCCGTTTCCTCATCTATAACCTGGTCACAAAATGCCCGGGCGACCTGGTAGGGTTGTGGCAAGAATCTGAGGCGATAATGGAAACAGGTGTGCTCTGCGCTCGGTTCACGTGCGCGACTGTGGAGCAACCTAGAAGGACAGCAGAGAGGTGACGGACCGAGGGGAGGGACTGGGGCAAAGGGCACAGAAGCTGGTGAGACATGTCCTGGCAGATGGTGCCACAGACATCTCAGGTCTAGTGAGACGAGCAGAGGAGGTGGCCTGCAGCCCAGAAGAAGGGGGGAATGAGCGAGTCAGGTAGGGCACGGCACAGAGGCGTGACGTTTGAGGTACGTGTTGGGACAGGCATGTGGGAACACCCCAGGGAAGAGCGTGGGGCAGGCAGAGCGGCCCCAGGACAAAAGTCTGTCCGGTCTACAGTGTCCAGCCCGTCCTGAGGTCACCTCTCCCCTCCACAACTGCGTGCAACGTCTAGGCCTCCGCGTGGATTGTCCGAGAGAAGACGTGTGCGACCCCATCCCATGGCTCCTCGCACGGGGACCCTCACGTGAGGGCGGACTTCCCGCTCTAGGCCTTACGGCCACGGGAAGAAGAAGTCTGAGCAGGGGTCACGCGTGCTCGTCACCAGCTCACTCATCGGTTCATCCCGTCAACAAGCATGAGGAGGCCATGAGGCCATGGTTCTTAGGCTAACTCCCAAGGACTTGAGGAGATAAAAGCACGTGTGATTCTGTCCTCTGGAACAAGCCAACACTATGTTTTTGTTGTTTCTTAGTAAAGAGGTTTTCCGGTTGAAGTCATGGCGCCCCTCGTTATCACCAGTGAACAAGGCCACTGCGATGGGAAGAGATGCTAGAAAACGGAGACTCTGCTGGCCTGTGGCCGGAGGACTAGTGCTGTCTTCGGAGAGAAGCCCCACTGGGAGGGGTCTGTCCTCTGGCCCTGGCTCTCCTGTCGCGCGTGGCTGGCGGTCTTGGTCACGCGGATGGTAGTGGGGCTGAGGTGTGTGTCCCTTGCTTTGCCCTGCCTGCCTCAGCCTCCTGCTGCTTTCATAGGTCCCTGCTGTCTCCGGTCCCCATCTCTGGTGGCCGTGTCTCCAAATCCGGGAGGCTCATGGCTCATAAGTGAGGGCCCCGGGGCTCACCCTGTTCTCCTCTCGTGATTCCAGCTGGCCTGCCTCCTTGGGACTCCTGTTTCCCTCTGTCCTCAAACTCAGATGCCTGCCACTTCCACGGGTCCCAGCTCTACTTCAGCTAATGTCCAGGACTGTTTGCTAAGCACCTGTGTCCCCCTTTTTCAAAAAGATGTATTTATTCATTTGAGAGAGTCAGAGGTGGAGGTGGGGGAAGGGACAGAAAGGGAGAGACTCTCAAGCAGGCGCCCCTCCGAGCATGCAACCTGGCACGGGGCTCGACCCCACGACCCCGAGGTCATGACCTGACCTGAAGTCAAGAGCCAGCACGTTACGGAGCCCCTGAGGCACCTCTGCTGATCCCTTCTCAGAGCCCATTTGTAGGAAGAGTATGTAAAATCCTACACCACGACTGGAGTTATCCTTGAAAGAACTTTTGCAAGTTCCGTTCCCAGGGTGTAAGCTGCCCTGGGTACCCACTTCTCCAGCAGCAGGTAGCACCTTTCCTCCAAATGTATTGATTTCACTGCATTTGTAACAGTCATGTATGCAATAGGCCCTTTGACGCCATTTCCTAATACACAGAAAGAGTGTCTCACGGGGATGTCCCCCTTCTTCAACCATCCTCTAGCACAGACACTGATGTGCTAAAGGGCCCCAAAGACAGAGCATGGAGGGGAGAGGAAACTGGGTGGGTGGCGCACCACCCAGGCCAACAGGACCCCGTACTGAGAAGACAGATGTATCCAGGGCCGCGTTGAGTCCGTTCATAGGGATCCCGAACCCTCAGATCAGCTCTCCTGGGCTGCCCGTTCTCCAGCGGAGGATCTGAGGTCAGAGGTAGGTGAGCTGGCCCAGGGCAGACACGTGGAAGACACGTGGAAGTAAGCGCAGGGCGAGGTGCAACCTGCTGGCGTCGGACCCCCACACCCGCCTCGGTATCCCGCTGCCTCCCTAACAAGATCATCAAAAACAGGCAGCAGCTAAGAGCTCTCGCACTGGGCAGAATGAGTGGTCCCGCTTTGAAGATTTCTGGGAACTTGCAGCTGCTAAACACTAAAAATACAATTTGGGGGAAGGAGCTGGCTGTGGCTGGCACAGAATTCTCAACCGGCACAGAAGAGTAATTTAATCCTCAGAGTTCCATTTGCCTCTGCTGTACATATAAATACCAAAAGGGTAAGTACTGCTGCCTTTTTAAAAATCAAACGCTGTATCCAGTGCACAAATATCTCACAGGAAAATGGGGCCCAGAGGCCAGTGCTTGGTCTGGTAAATGGACGTAGCACTTCCCCTTTGTTGCCGAAGAGATCATTCACGCCGAGACAACGACTTCTTCCAGATCGGGAAGGGAACCGTCTGGGCACGGAGAGCCCTTCCTGGTGGAGGAGGCAGGAAATGCTCGTCTCTCTGGAGTGTGATTTTTCACAGATGTAGAAATTGCCAGCAGGGATTGAAGCTGCGGTCCCGAGCGCATGTCCTTGGCTGGCTGATCTTGCCTGGGCTTGTTTTATTAAAACAAAGACCCTATCAAAACTCTCCAGTAGGATGTTCCCCACAAGGAATCTTCTCAGCATAACACTTTGGCTCTTTGCTAATCACATTTTCTGGAGGCTTTGGGAAACTGATGTGCAAATAATCCTTTGAAGACAATTTTTGTAAAAGCACCAAGTTCCTAGAGAATCGGTAACACATTAAGCCATTATCAGCCATCAACGCCTCATACATATGTATATTTACATGTCTGGTTAGCTACCTCCCGAGATGACAAAGGTTGGGTGAATGCTTGCAGAAGAGAAACAGAAGAAGGATCTAGAACAGGGTCAGCACACTCCACAGCCCGTTTTTGTCCAAGCTGAGAGCTAAGAATGCTTTATACAGACGAACGTATTGACTTGAAGATGAGAACACCAGCAAAATAAAATAAAATTCCATTAAAATCCCAATAAAATTCCATTATCCTCATTAGTAGACATAAGCTCCAAAAAACTATCCTCATTATTATTATATCTTGGATTTTATCAACAAAATATTTACGGAAACTGGTTTTTATTCTTGTTTATAGGTATCTGCACAATAGCCTGGAATTTGTCTCTTGGACTGCAAAGCCTAAAATATTTGCTATTTGGCCCCTTAGAGAAAAATTTTGCTGAATTCTGTGCTGGAACATGAGCTCTAGAGTGGAGTGCAGACTCTGTGTGGAGCAACATGGTACCAGTGATGAGCAAAGAAGTAACTTTCAAAGGACAGGTAAGGAGCTTGGGGAGAAAAAGACTTAAAGGATGGAGGAGTGTCCTTCTCATCTGTAAAAGGGGAATAATAGCTCCTCGCCAGCCTCCAGGGCTGATGTGAAAACAAATCCGATGAAGGCTTTGGGGAGGCACACTCAAAAGTGGTATCAGGCTAGTAAAACACAGTAAAATCTGTGCCCCTAAAGAGGCAAAGGGGCACAGATTATGCCAGCCCCAAATATGTCTCTTTTGTGTAAGGATGACCTTGAACGGGTGATGTTTAAGAAACAGCAGACATAGGAGAAGCGCTGAAAATCTACCCTTTGCAAAGAGAAATTTACATTTATGGAAGAATCTCGATTTGTAAGGGTGCCTCCTTCTCTGTGCCAGGAAGAGGAGGATGACCCTGAGTCTCTAGAAACCCTCACCGATGGAGAAGGCACCCACTTAAATTGCCATAACAAACCTTCCCCTTGTAAGTGTGCTCTTCCTGGCCACCCCCCTCCCCCTACCCCCACCACTGACAGCCTCTTCTTCCCACCATCTTTCTTTCGTCTTTAGCTGAAGATGTGTTCAGGGTGGTGGCTTGGGTCATTTTGGGGACTTAGTTTTCCTTGGTCTCTCCCATGTATACAAAAGGTATACATGTCACTGAACTCCTGTTTGTTTGTCTTTTATTAATCTTTTTATTTCAGGGAGGAATCTCAGTCAAGAACCTAGAAGGGTAAAAGGAAAATCAATTTTCCTCCCCTGCAAAAGGAAGGGTATTGAGATGCGTGTCTGGCAGGGAATCTTTCTGAGGAGGTCTGAGGACAGCCTATAAAAATGCAGGTTCCCTGGGATAAAATATAATGAGAATAAGCAGGCAGAGGGGAAGAGAGCAGGATAAGATGATGTCAAGAGTGAGCTTAGTGCACATAACATATACTTAGTGAAGGTGGGACACAAATGCAGCGTCGGCTTTTTGGCAGTCATTGCCAACAGCACGACTGGAATCATCTGCAGTGCCTAGAAGATTTTTAAAAGAGAGGTACTTGGCCTCTAAGACCCAAAAGATATTTCTCCACTGAGTAACTTGGTGAACCATATCCTCGAAATGCTACTTCGGTAATACAACAAGCTCCACAAATCTGTTTCCTAAAACATCCCTCAGCTCTGGCTCACAGCATTTACCCAGTATAATAAGATGAGCACGACTGTTTTCAAGGCCAAAATGAGGTCAAAGTAAGAACACAGCTTTCTGATGGCCTTGCTCGTTTACAGGGTAGATGAGTATTCAAGTCGTTGTAAGAACGTGGTGAAATAAAATATATTATTTTGCAATCCAGGAGTATCCTTTTCTATTCTGGGTTCGCTGTTTCATCCAGAGGCAGTCATAGCTTTCGCACGAGGAAAGACTGTCAGAACTAAGATGAAAAGAAGCAAAGAAGTGTTAATTTTCAGTTGTGACTATAAAGCCGACTCTTGAAACTACTGAAATAGTCTTGAAGCCAGAATTTCAAGTGCATTAGCCATGCATGGAAGGAAAGCATTTTCTAAATCCGAGCGTCCTTTGAAATATCAGACAAACACAAGACCAGGTTGCTCCAGGGCTATGGGTCTCGATGCTGGCTCACTCTGGGATCACCTGGGGAGCTTTGAGAAACTACCTGTGCTTGGGATCCCTTCCAGACACTCGGCTCCAACTGCTCTACGTCCAACTGATTTGGAAGTGCAGCCAGAGCCCGGGTGGCCCACCTGGCTCCACTCAGGTCACGTCTCTGGGTCAGAAGATTGAGCCCATGTCGGCTCCACACGTGGTGCGGAGTCTTCTTGGGAGTCTCTGTCTTCCTCCGCTTCTCCCCCCACTTGCACATATGTGTGTGCTAACACTCCCAAATAAATAAAAATCTCTAAAAAAAACAAAAATAAAACCAAACAAACCCTAGCATATTCAGGGAAAGAACTTTGCCTCCCCCTCAACTGCCTAAATTTACACTGGAAAAGAGAGCTTGTACCAGGATGAGAGCTATTCACAGAGATTCCTCTTTACCTAAAAAATTATATCTGTATAAAAGGGCAACCTTTGTTTTCCAAACTTCTCCTCTTACCTTACCTTTAAGGAAGCCCAGGGTCTTCCTCCCTTAGTATCCTCAGACCCCCTCTGCTTCTCCTTAGCTCATGTAAGAGCCTCATGATGCCTACTGTCTTGGGCAGTAAGTACAAAACTAGATTTGATTTTCTCCTGTTCAGGTCTCATGTTAATGAGATCCTTAGAGCAGCTGGAAGGATCTTGAAGGGCAGAGAAAATTTCTTCCTCCCCAACACTGCCTATTACTGTACAGGAGGGAGGATGTCTTGCAGACTGCCCAGGCAGTGGGGCAGATGTCTGAGCGATGTTTAGGCAGACAGAAGACTTCTAATAGCGCTTCCAGTGCCCACGGCTAGCTCTTGTCTGCTTGCAGGAAGTCCTGATAATCCCTCATCTCCTGGGAAAGTGGTGGCAAAAGGCTAAGCAGATAGGATCAAGGGAGTCGGGGGCCTGGAGGGCACAGAATGGGTGCATATTATGCCTGGAGCTCAGGGCCAGGGCCAAGGACATCGACAGTGAGTACAGAGGGGGTAAAACTGAAGATGGCAGGTATGAGACACGTTAACAGGGGCCAGGAAGGTTACAGGGAACAGCCTGCAGCCCAGACACCTCTCGTCATCACCGCTGTACAATGCCAGCTCCCATTTACTCCTCGGAGTTCTTCAAGGGGGGCTGGGAAGCAGGAAAGGAAGATCCCTTAGGGAAAAAGATCAACCCTTACAGAGAACAGCCTGTGTCATCCTGACTTAACGGAGCAACTGGGTTCAGAGAAATGGAGTTTTAAATGGGAAGAAACTGAATTCCCTTGAGATGACAAGATTGCTTTTCTTTCTCATCATCAATGAAAATGGGGGCTAAAGATCAAGTTGAATTCAAATACTGCAAAACAACGTCAACCTTTCCCACATCTGCCTTGCAACTACAACTTAAAACCTGCTCCAGGTTTTGGAGTACTTAGAAGAATGAATGGACTCTAAGACACCAAGAGAAGACAAGGAGGAGAAAAGAACAAAGGAGTCACATAAGAAAAAGAACTTTTCTGGAAAGTAATTCGGCAAAATGTCTTATGAATCTTAACAGTGTACATGTCTTAGATATAGAAATTCCAGGCCCATGAATTTATCCTAGAGAATACAAATGATTTCGAACTCCGAGAATGTTGGATTGTATGATTTGGACAACTTTCTAGCTGAAAACAATGAAAGAAACTGGATTGAAAAATCTTTTAAAAGATTTTATTTATTTATTTGACAGAGAGAGACAGCTAGAGAGGGAACACAAGCAGGGGGAGCTGGAGAGGGAGAAGCAGACTCTCTGCTGAACAGGGAGCCTAACTCGGGGCTCGATCCCAGGACCCTGAGATCATGACCTGAGCTGAAGGCAGACGCTTAACCCACTGAACCACCCAGACGCCCCTGGATTGAAAAAAATTTTAAATCTTAATAAAACCATTAAAAATGAACAAAATATAAATGGCTTGAGTTGCAATCTGGCTGAGATTGGAATAAAGGGAATCCCAGCACTAGGTTTGCTCCTGCCCAGAGCTATAGACCAGTATGGGGTGGGGGAGGGCTGCACTTACAGCAACCTCAAAAGACCAGGAAGCTAAAAATTAGACTTCAGGGCCCACCACGATGGGCAACATGATGAATAACCTTCCAGTCTGGACTGGGACCATAAAAGGCTGACCGAGGAGTAACAACCTCTGGGAAACCAACCTGTTCTCCCACAAGCTCCGAGTCCACTTCATTTCATTTGAGTAGCCCAGGAAACTTCGACTCTTGAATTCTGATTAACGGGATCAGGGTTAAGAGTACCTCCCACACTCCTGACAGAAGTAAACAAAAATTCCCCCTACAGGCAGATGCTATCATTCTAGTGTCAAATTCTTTCAGTAAATACTTCTTCGAATACACTCTCCAACACATAATCCAAGATAATCAGAAGCATCAAAGTCAAGATGTCAAAAGTCAGACCCACAGAAAGAAGAGACCACAGAAAGGTTTTTTAAGCAAACTTAAAAATTTCAGCAGGAAACTGGAAACTACATTAAAAGTGAAACAACCGGTTTTGAAAAAGAAAAAAAGAGAAGATGTACAGTTGAAAAGTTAAGCAACTAAAATTAAGAGCTCAGTGAGGAGTTTAGCAGCGGATTAGACACAGAGACAGAGAGCATTATTAAAGTGGTAGGCAGGTCAGAAGAAACGTTCAAGAACAAAGTCCAGAGAGACAAAAAGGTGAAAACTCTGTAAAAGAGGTTAGGTCATGTAGCGAATACAGTGAAATGTGACATGGGTTTGGGAGATCCTGGGAGAGAAGAGAAAAGGACAGAGGCAATATTTGAAGAGTGAACGGCTGAGAATGTCCCAGAACTGAGGAAAGACATCAAAATACAGATTTAAGATCAACAAATCTCAAGCAGAATACATAAAAAGAAATCCACACCTAGACAGATCACAATGAAATTAATAACAAAACAAGGGATATAATCTTACAAGCATCCAGATGGGGAAAGAAAAAGAAATAATCAAAGATTTTTCAAGGTTTTTGTGTAGGAATTTTAATCAAAACGTTATTTGTCATGGAGAAAAACTAAAAACCCAAATTTCCACTAACAGAGATACAGTTAGATATATTCTGGCATATCCCCCTCATAAAATAGATGCCACTACTAAAATATCATTTTAAAAATATTGAATGATGTAGGAAAAGTTTTATTTAAAAATCTTAACACCAGCAGCCACTGTTCTCAATTTCAAACTGGGGCAGTGGCTTTCTGAGCTAGTGGTTGTTTTGTACATGTATTAAGAGAGCAGGATGAGTACGGAGCTGAGAAAGTCACACATTCTTTTCCAGATGCTTCTGTGGAGAATCTACCCAGCTTTTCCTCTACACTTCTTTCTCGGTTTTCCCAGAAGACCCATGAGACAGGACAGGATTCTTTTTCTTCCAAAATTCTCCCAGGAGTTTGGCATTTCCCCACCCCCTCTTGGGCTTGGCAGATAACAAGCTGGGATGAGAGAAAGGGGCTTATTTTCTAGCACCACTCAAGGAGAAAAAGAAATACTCCTTTAGTATAATAAGATATATTCAATCTTATAACATATTATTATCAAATTTACAGTAAGGTCTTTTCTCATGGTCTCAAAGATGCTTGGCCAAGAGGCTCCTGACGGACAATCTCCTTCATTCACCTTCTCCACCCAGAAGGACTCAACCCAGCCCAGGAGGGACAAGTCTGGCCAAGTAGGCTTGTGGTGTGGGAACTCACTGGAATACAGCAAGGCCACATGAAACATGAACTATACCGTCCCTGCCCTCCTGAAAATAATGGTATGAGGAAGGAGTTAAACACGGTTATGAGAGGCCAAAGGCTGCCTCTCATTCACCCAGAACTCCCAGGAGCTCAAAAGCAAAGCCACTTCTCACACACCCTCATTCGCTCCCTGGCTCAGAGAAAGAAGCTGCAAATGTTGTAAGTTAACTCCTTAGAAGGCTGAAGAGTTGATACTACAAGGAGATGTGATACATGTCATGGAGCATTCCTCCACAGGAACAGGACCTTGGCTGCCTCTTTCCTTAATGACATCATTCCTTTTTAGCAGTGTCTATTGTGAGGAAGAAGAGACGGGTCACTGAGTCTAAGCACAGGCAACCTCTGGACATTGCCCAGTGCCTAAGGTTCCAAGTGCAGAGACTTTCCAAAGGTCATGACTGTGCTCAATTTCAAGGTATCTTCAACACCTGCCTGATGAATTCCAAACTTCTAAGCAATACTCATTCAAGGTTCTGGACGTCTGGCCCTTTCTTAGCTTTCCAAATTTCTTTTCTAGGACCCCATCCCTCTCTGAATCTTTTGCTCCTCCCTTGAAGCCCAGTGTTATTTGAGCTTCACTCCCTGTGCTTAGAACATCCCCTGCTATCTCCTGCTCAAGTCCTTGTATTTTATGGGGTTCGCTTTGGCCCAGGGTCCTCCATGAATCCTCTGACTCGCTCAACACTGTAGCTCTCAACCTCTAGAGAACTGTTGTCTGTCACACTCCTTTGGCAAGTGTGTTGTTCTGTTTTTCATTGTCCTGTGTCTCCCTACCCCTACCTCCAGGCCCCAGGACTGGGAAAATAGCCATACTGCTCTTTTCCCCATCGTGGGTATTCAGCAACGAGAAGGCTTGGGCAGCAGTAGAGCATGCTTCCACCTTTGATATGACAACTGCATGGCCTCTGCCATCCACACTCATCAACCTGGGTCCACAAGAGCGGAACAATTCTGTCGCTGGGAGATTTGAGAAGAGGCCAGGAGGGAATGAGCCACTAAGAGCTGTTCTCATGATGCATTGGGAGCAGCTGGGTGGGAGGAGGGAGCTTGGCAGAAGGCAGCTGGGGAGAGCAGGCATGAGGCTGGCCTTTTGTATCGGGCTGGGTTATGCCTGGCAGCCCTGCCAGGTTCAGAGTTTAGAAGACAAAGCTCCAAATGTTTTCCAGCGAAGAGATCAGAAAATCCAAGTTAAGTCAGAGTCACTTCCAGATCCAAAGAGTCACAGAGTGAAAATCAGAGAAGAGGTATGTTTACGTAGGATTGACTGGGAAGCTGTGATTTATCCCTGGCCTTTATCAGCCCAGGGGCTCCTCTCCCCGTGTGCCCATCAGGAGCAGCCTCTGCTGCCCGGCTTGAGAGGCAGAGATTTCTGGGCCATTAAATTTACCGTTCTGCCTACTAACCCCATCATAGTTCAGTGTTCTTGAATGCTTGAAAGCTCTGCTCTAAGCACTTACATATGGGATTTCTTCTAATCCTTCCACTTGATCTGACTGACAAGGAGCGACTATTAATATCCCCAACTGAAAGATGGGAAAACTGAGGCACAAAGGAGGTGAATCCCTTCCCTAGCAGCAAATCACCAGTACGTATGTAGCCAAGACCTGAACCCAGGCTCTCCCAGACCAAGCCCATGGAGCTTTCTCTCCCCCCATTTTTCTCCACACTATGTGTCACCTTTGGGTGGGTCTTGGCCCTGGCCTCAGAGAGAACCACACCGTTGGGAGTGGTCCACAGGACTTACACGGGTCTGGTCCTCCCCGGTCACATGCCATCCTTCAGGCAGATTCTCCCTGTTCTTCTAGAATCCGGTATTTGTCTCCAGAAAATGTGTATCTTTTCCAGCTCTGGTAGCTCCACTTCTGCTTTAGCCAGACCCACTGCCTCCTGTTCTTTCCCTGAGACACCGGCCCCGCTGAGAGTCACAGCTTGTGTTTGGAGTCTGCACAGGCAGGGCCCCGGGGAGCAGGCCGTGTAGGTGAGTCAGCGCAACATATGACTCAAGCTGGAGCCCTAATGAGCATCTGTGTGAGGGCGACCCTGATACCACCCTCGGGTTTGCTCCCTTATTAGGGAGACTCATAGGACTCAGTATATGGTCCTACTCATGGCTATGATTTATTACAGCAAAGGGACAGAAGGAAGTCTTCTGTTCCTTTGCCATAGGGAAGCATAGGGAAGGTGTAGGGAACACAGTTGGAGAAACCAAGCAGAAGCTTTCAAGGTCATCTCCCACTGGAGTCAGATCAGATGTCCCCCAGCAGAGAGCTGGGACCGCTTGTGGGAAATGCTATCTAGCATGGAGGCTCATCAGAGACTCAGCACCCGGGATTTTTACTGATTATGGGGGCACCTTCTGCCTAGCAGGTACCAGAATTCCAGTCTCTCAGAGGGAAGGCAGGTACACAGCACAAACCACATAAAGGGAGACACTCTCATCAGAAGTCCAAGATGGCAACCAAGGGCCAACCTCGTACGTGGGCCTTTCAAAGAATAAATACATAGTTAGGTCTGACATGTTCACGGTTTTCTGCACATTAGCCAAAGAGACAAATAAACCAACAGAGTGTTTTCCATTTGTGCCAGATTCCATACTCCCAAAGCCTGCCTACTTTATTAGAGCTTCACGTGAACCCTGTACAGGAGGAGGTAGGAGTCAGTCTCTTCACAGATGAGCAGGTCAAGGCTGAGGGAGTTCTTGATTCTAAGTCACCATGAAAATGATGGGGAGAGCTTAACCCTCAGACCAGCCATGTCCGCCATGACAGAGGACGGCTGGGTGGAACGGCCATGGCACAAGGCGGCACCCGGAGAAGCCATGCGCACAAAGGCATAAGATAAAAGCTGCTGCTGCTGTTGTCATCTGGGTGTGGAGTGAGACAGGGATGTGTCTCCACCACTCGAGGAAACACGACGACTGTTTCCACCACTCAAGGAAACACAACGATGAAAGAACTCCCAGTCTCCATGAACTTCTGACTCCTCCCCAGTGCTCCCCGTTAAATCGATTCACAGAATATTAGCACTAGCAGTGTCCTTAAGAAATCACTGTGCACAACTCATTTCTTTTTTTTTTTTTTTTTTTTTTTTTTTTAAAGATTTTATTTATTATTTATTTGACAGAGAGAGAAATCACAAGTAGGCGGAGAGTCAGGCAGAGAGAGAGAGAGAAGCAGGCTCCCGCTGAGCAAAGAGCCCGATGCGGGGCTCGATCCCAGGACACTGAGATCATGACCTGAGCCGAAGGCAGCGGCTTAATCCACTGAGCCACCCAGGCGCCCCACAACTCATTTCTTTATTTGAAAAATAGGGAAAACAATTAGCTTCAGTCCCTACTGCATATGGCTAATAACCTATTGTTTAGAGAAGACTACAGAATGGGTAATGAAAGCCATTATGTGAGATAGCTTTTATTGTACTTCTTTTATTGTTAGAAAATTGCTTTCATTATCAACAAAAACAGTGATGGTCCCTCCTTCCTCAGCTTTGGGTTTCTCTCCCATTGCTGGCTCAGGCCAGGGACCCCATTCTAAGTTTGAGACAGAATTTAAGGAAAAAGAAAAGATAAAAAATACCCCCGCAGCTCTTCTGTTGTTCAAGGGCAGGTAAATGTACCCAAACGTAGAAAAGTGGGCCCATGAGAGGGTTTATGAGGAAAGGGTCATGGCCTGACCGTGAAGCAGGGTGAGTGCCCCATCCAGCAGTGGGCTGATTCTTTCTGGGTTTGAGTTTCTCTACCCTTGCAGTGGGGAGAAGGGGAACAGCTACCATCAATGGACTGCTTCCCCCGTGGCAGGTGCGAGGCCATGAGTTTGACATATACTTGTCATCCCATCAGATTCTCACAGCAATGCTTTTAGATGAGTAATAGCTCATGCTTTTGAGAGCTGGGAACAATGAAGTTCCGAGAACGTGGGTGCTCTGCTCGAATGCAGTGGAGAAGATCCCATCCTGGGTCTCCCTGACTCTCACCAGGTTGACAGTCACCGGGAGCGACTGCCGAAAGCAGATGCAAAACCTCCCCAGGTAGCATTGTGTGTCAACTACATTTGAATTAAAAAATCAAATAAAACAAAGAAATAGCACTGGGCGCCAGACCACCCAGAAGCTCCACAGAAGATGAGCTCATAATCTAAAATTACAAACATACGAAGAAACTATCGCCCTAAGTGAGAGTCAGCAAATATAACAGAATAGGGCCCCCAGGAACTCAAGCTAACAGAACTATCAGAGACCATGAATTAAAACATGTTCAAAATGTTTTAAAAACCTTAAAAATGGGGTGCAAAACCGTATGTATGAGACCCTATGAAAAATAAGCAGACGGGAAAAATAATGACACAAAACTTCTAGAAATGAAAACTACAGACTTTGAAGTTTAAAACATGGCTAAACTGTGTTTTAAATAATAATGAATTATTAATAATAAACTAGGCATAGCTGAAGCGTGACATGGCGTGAACAAAGGGACAGAGGGTGAAATCACCCTTAGTGTGCATAGAGAGAGGAAAAGAGGCAAAAGAGAGGAAGAGACGTGGAAGTTGGACTCTGCCATCACAGCGCGGTCAGCGAGGTCCTGGACCCTGGGCAACTTCTCCCCAGGGCCAAGAGTGGAAATTACTAAATGTTTTATATTTGAATAAACCTCTATCATTTATAAATAAAGCTTTCAAGGTTAATGCCTATAATTCATCTGGTCCACAAAGAATCCATGTGATGGAGACGCATGGATTGAATTACCCACCTTACAGATGGAGAAATGGAGGCTCAGAGACATTTAAGGGGCTTGCACAAGACCACACGGCTCATCAGTGATGAAGCTGCAAGTCCGAGACAATCTTCTGAATCCAAGAGCCTTCCCTTTCTCCTACGTCCCCCCCTTGATGAGTATTTTTAGCCGAAGAGATGCTGTCTTGGTCTGTTGGGGCTGCCACCACAGAATACCGAAATCACTTACAAACAACAGAAGCACATTTTCTCACACTTCTAAAGGCCAGAAGTCCAAGATCAGAGAGCATGGTTGGGAGGGGTCCTTCATCCGGGTTGTGAACGTCTCTGTACCCTCATAAGGTGGAAGGAGCAAAGGCGACTTCTCAGACCTCTTTTATAAAATCATTAATCTCAGCCACGAGGGCTCTGTCTTTACACCCAATCACCTCCCAAGGGCCCCACCTCCTCATACCATCACGCTGGACATGAGGATTTCAATACAGGAATTTGGGCTGGTAGGGGTAGGGGGTGGGGGACACACACACCCAGACCATCGCGATGCCAACGGGGATGCTGAGGGAGTGGACTTGGCAAAATAAACTGAGTCTCCACAGTGTTAACCCAAGGACAGCCCCAAGCCGGAACAGCGGAGCAACCCTCCCTCCTTGGCAGTGGACAGCGCTCTTCCTGCCTAGGCAGAACGGACCAGCAGGTGCAGAGGGCCTGAAAGACAGGGAACGGTTGGTTTGCACAAAGGGGAACTGCTGGGTCTCTGCGGTTTTCCGAATGAACTCCTGCCGCTCTGGACTTGGTCGTTTTTGGTGGGAGGGGATAACGCACCACTCACCTCCTTCCTACACTGGGCGGGAGGGGCGCGGGGCGTGGGGAGAACCTGCATGGGAACGGTGCCAGGGTCATTTCCATAGGCAGGGCACATAAATGCGAAACATCCCCAACCAGGGGCCAGAGCCGTAACGCAACCGTGGTCACTGAAACTCTCTGACCAGAAGGACAAGGAGAAATGAAATTCTTTTGGGAGCGTGGGCTCTCTTTTCAAAAGGGCAAGCATTCTCCCCCTTAGAAACAGTGAGACAAACCGCCCAGACATCTTCCCTTAAACGCCTCCCACCGCAAACAGGCTTGATTCCTCTATTCCCGTAGCTCGGATTTTTAAGTCACCAGGATTCGACGCATCGGCCAGGTGGGATCTTAAGTCTGATGAGGCTCTGGATTCATTAACCTTGGCGAAGGAGCCTGGGTAAATCTGCTTGCAAAGTGCCTGCTGAATATTTTAATTCTCAAAAGGGCAGGGAAGTAGAACGCAGATCGCTGTACGCGGCCTCAGCAACACCCTTGACAATCGCAATGACCTTCTCGAGATCAGCGTTCCCTCTTATGAAAGAAGAGCGGGTCTGCAGGAGACACAGAGCCGTCCACGGCAAAGGGAAGTGACGTCGGACGACTCGGGGCCAGCTTTGTTCTTCTCTTCTCTTCTCTTCAGCTTTCATGGCTTCCCACCTTACGCGGCGCTTACTCACCGACGGATCTCGTCCCCCTGTCGGAACACGTGCCCGTGCTGGAGTCCCCGTGTGCGGCATCGACAGCGATGAACAGCATCTTGCATTTCGCAAGTGCTTTACGAATGCTGCGTAGCAAGTGCACGCAGGGGCCCGATTAGAACATTCTTTTCTCCAGCGACTTCTGGGCTCAAAGAAGTTTCCTCTGGAGGGGCCTGTGAGTGAATTCATGAGAGCAGCCACGATGCAGGAGATGATGCGCCGGTCACCGAACGGTCTTACTGTCATTGGGTCATCCTTCCCGCACCTCCTCTCGCCGCTCATCCGCAGCGGGTGGGTGAGCGTACGTCTGGGTCCACACCACACAGGGAGAAGGGCTGTGAATGGGAACCGTGCGGGGCCAGGAGACCCAAGCACGCTCCCGCCACACTGCCTGGTGCCAAGTGGCACTGGTCCTTTAGCACAACTCTGTCGCATGGCTTGGGGAACCCAGGCAGGAGAGAGCAGAGTAGGGATTCTGAGCAGGAGATGTGAGCCTAATGATGACAGTCAGTAGCCTTGGGTTAAGAAAGAAAATTGCCTGGGGCACCCGGGTGGCTCAGTTGGTTAAGCGGCTGCCTTCGGCTCAGGTCATGATCCCAGCGTCCTGGGATCCAGGCCCACATTGGGCTCTGCTCTCTGCTCGGCGGGGAGCCTGCTTCTCCCTCTGCCCCTGCCTGCCTCTCTGTCTGCCTGTGCTCACTCTTCCTCTCTCTCTCTCTGACCAATAAATAAATAAAATCTGAAAGAAAGAAAATGGCCCATTGATGAATGCTGTGTTGATACTCAGTTCAAACGTCCTGTTCTCGTCTATGAACTGTGATACCGTCACACTCGCATGATTGAACAAAACACTTCTACTTCAGGGACACTGGCCTAGAAATACACCTGGGTAACAAAATACACATTCAAGGCAATTAGCCATTGCATTTGTTGGGACAGAGGAAAGAACAGAAATAACCCCATGCCTATAAACAAGAGGTCCTGATTAAAACATTCCGCAGGACAGACAGACTCCCATCTGCGTGCACAGCCACACACCCAGCCCCTAGCGCAGCACTGGCGCACAGTAGGGGCTCAGTAAAAAGCCTGAGGCGGAACTAAACTCCAGAGATTGATGTGTCCTTGGTGAATTAAGTCCAAAAGCAAGCTGCAGAATAATGTCAATGAGGCACTCCACGTTCGGCACATCACAAGGCCCTTCAAGACCGTTGTCAGAAAAAGGTCTGTCGGATGTGCTGGATTTTGCAGATGATGTCATGTAAGTTTATGAGCAGATGCACACGCGCACACACGCACACGTACACACAATCACACAAACGCACATGCGCACGTTGCACAATCACACGACTCACACGATCACACAAGCGCACATGTGCACGCGCACACACACACACACACACACGTGAACACATAAAGCAAACGGTCCAGATGTCTACATACCAAACGGCTCAAAGGAAGGCAGCAAAATAAGGGGCTTCTGACTTACATGATTCTCAATGGGCTGAATTTTTTACAACACATTTTTTCTGTTCTTATAATTCAAATGACGTGAAAAGAAATCTCAGCCTCTGAGAAAGCCTCCAAGAGAAAGGGCAGTCAGTCACCAGGGCCGGCCCGGGCTGCCCCCTCCGACACAGGATGAAGCCAGCAATGAAGGAGAAATGAGTTCCACGGGCTCAGCTCCCGAGCACTTGGGGCGAAGAAGCGTGCACAGACCCTTTACAAAACGCCGGTTAGTCTGGCAGTGGCGAAGCTATTCCCGCCACCACATTACCAAAAAAGGGAGGCGGATGAGGGTGATCGATCATTTTATCTCATCACTTCAAGGGACTGGGAAGATCTTTCATTGGCACTGAACACACTCTCAAGTTTAAAGGCCTTTAAATCAATTTTATTAGGTTAATTGATGATCTCTCCTGTGCACTTCTGTGCTGCTGTCTGCCGTGCCTTGTCAGGGTGACGGGGAGGGCCCTGAGCGGAGTTCTCAGTCTCTCATCCCTGCTGACAACCGGAAGCAGAGGGGACTGAGCCGCCCTCTCTGTGCCGCTGGCCTGCGGGCTGGAGGTGGACGAGGCCCCTCTGTCCTCCGTGGAGGAACGCGGTGTGCAAGCCGCTGCCGTCCTCTCCGGGTTCCACGGTGTCGAGCGGACCCAGAGGAGCACGTGCAGAGACACATCCAGGATTTTCCCTTTTCCACGGAAGTACCTTTAATCCTTCTAAATGTTCTAAGTACAGAATAATCAACGATGATGCCTTCAGCAGCTAAGCTCCTACTCTGCACCGTCCCCTTTCCTAGCGCTGCCGTGACAAAACGCCACAAGCTGGAAGGCTCCGTCAGGAACGCGTCCTCTCAGAACTGCAGAGGCCACAAGTCCAGAATCAAGACACAGGTAGGCCGCACCCCTCCGAGGGCTCCAGGGAAGAATCTGCCCTTGCCCCTTCCAGCCTCAGGGCCCCTACCGTGTCCTGTGGTTCCAAGAACCCCCACTGCCACCCGCCTTTCCACACAAGGTCACAATCCCAGGTCCAGGGGTCCTACCTTTTTTTGGGGGGGGGGCATTCAATCCACCACGCTCTACTCAGCACCGAGGACACAAAGATACTAAGCCACTGTCTCCCCGTTGAAGAGCTCCCAGTCCGGGATGCGTCATCAAGCAGCTGCGACACAATGTGATCATACAAAACATGAGTGGAAACGACTGTCGTCCAGGTGACTGACTGAGCAGAAAGCTGCGGGAAGGAGGTGTTGACCTGAGCCTTACAGAACGAGTACGCAATCACCGAAAGGGTACGCAATCACCGAACGGGTACGCCATCACCGAACGGGTACGCAATCACAGAACGGGTACGCCATCACCGAACGGGTACGCCATCACCGAACGGGTACACAATCACCAGCAGAAACACCGTGAGATGCAGAAGGACGTGCCAGGCAGCATCAAGATCCTGGACTCACGGAGGAAGGAGGGAGGCTGGACGGGCCTGGTGTGTTCAGGGCACGCAACGTAAGCCGAGGAGATGGGGCAGAGAGTCCCAGTGTGGGTGTCTTAGAGGAGGAGGGGCCCGAAGACGGGGCTGACCACGCAAAGGCAGGATGTGAACCATCTTCCTCCAAGTTCACATCCTGCCAACCACTTGCCGCTACTCAAGGCTTGAAGGCCAGACTCAAACAGCTTCAAGCTTATCTGCATCCGAGCTCTCCCCATTATAGGAGGAGCCGCTTGAGGCTCCGCCAGCCTTTCTTGCTCCCACTTGAGCAGTGACCGGTGCCCAGGCCCTGGTTGTGTCCAGCGCTTGGGTCTCTGTGCTCAGCTGCCTGGGAAAGGGGGAGGCCCAGATGCAGGAGCCTCCCCGAAGCAGAGAAGCGGGTGCATCCGAAACTGGGTTGAACGCATCCGCTGATGATGGCCAGCCCTCTCCGGTGTCTCCGGGAGAAGGAGCTCCGTCAGGAGGACAGTGACCGAAGCTGGTAACAGTTCCCCTTGCCATGCACGGTCACCGATGCGTGGTCGTTCATCTTCGATAGCTAAATGCCCAAAGAGACTGATTGTTAAGACAGCAAACTAAGTCATAAAACGAGCTGTTAAATGGAAATCATTGATTTTTATGACTAAACAAGGCCTGATAATGGCCTGGCTGGGGCCTAACGTAGACACGGCTTCAGCATTACGGACACAGAATCAGAAATTCCAACTGCTGGAAATTAAATGCATTTATTCCTACAAATTAAATGGCCTCAGGGAAATCCATCTCAGGTGCAGAAGTGCTTAATGTTTACCAGCTAATATTCCAGTTGCTAAATAACCCTGTCGGGGCTGACACTTGGCCCAGAAATGACATCTGTCTTCCTAATAAGCCGATAACGTGAAATCACGCCCACGTGGCCGAGGGCTCCACGCCCACCCCCTTCCTAACACAGATGCTTGCGGCGCAGACTCTGGAGACGAAGCCAGCGTGGTCATTCGCAGCCATATGCCGGACGGAAGCCCCACAGAGCTGGTGACTTTATTGCTTGGAGGGTCGTCTGCTCACGCAGGATGTCACGGGCCCCAAACTGAATTTCCGCACACTTCCACTTCACAGGTAAAAGCCCACGCACACAAAGTGCCTTTTTTTCCCACACGGATCTGACCTGGGGTTTTCACCCGTCAAGGAGTAGGATCCGGGGTGTCCTTGCCCAACAAGGAGATGGCAGAAGAGGCATAGCGTGAGCGAGACTCAGATGTCGCCGGTGTCTGACTAGCAACCGCTTGCGCCACCTTCTCGTCCGGTGGCAAGACGGATGAAAATGCAGAAGAGAGTAAAAACCACTGCTCATTCTAGAGCTTGGATTCGGGCAACCCACTGTCAGGATCTGGAAGACAAATCTGCTACGTACACGTCAGCAGGGCCGGGTAGAGGAGCACAGTGGTGGTGTCCCTCGGAAATACCACTCTTGCCCTCTAGGATGACAAGGGAACGATGTGGCCCTCCCCCACTATCTCCCCACCGGCCCAGAGGCTTGAGGTGGAGGGGACCACACAGAAGGGCAGCCTGGCACCCACGACCTCGGGTAACAAGATCGTGGGTCGCACCATTCTCCCTTAGGAGGCCGGGGCGCCCAGAAGACAGGCTGGAGATCCCGCTGGAGGGAATATGACACACATTGGACAAAACTGTAACTGACCCAAGGAGCAGGTAACACCAAGACTGTGATTCTTAAACGAATGCAAAGAAATCCGAAACAAGAGAGCAGAAGCAAAGATGCAGCGCCCAGAAACCCCCGGACGGGGTAAAGAGACGGAGTCCCCTCGGCCCAGCAGAGAGGCATGGATAAGACCTGCAGAATGACACCTGTGCTCCGTGCTCACCCTTCCGTCTCACCGTGAGAACGGAAAATGGGCTCTGACAGGCAACCCAAGACCAAGGTCATCGGTCACCGGGCCCGGCACTTCTCCTGAGCTGAGAGTCTGTGGGAAAACACTGCAGTGCTGGGGAAGGAGGCGAGCTTGCTGAAGCCTCCAAAACCGGGCAGAGCTCTGAGATCATTTGCTACAGAAATCAGAAATGGAAAAACAGAACAAAACAAAAACCTGTCATCATCCGCTGCAAGGGACAAGAATGTAATGTCTCACGATCGTCCGTCATTTGTTTTCTAAGACATTAAATTCCACATTTATTTTATGGGTTCTGGAAGAGAAGACAGACGCATTCTTGTTTCCCTACAGCTTCATAAACTCACGAGCCGGTCACTCATCACTAGTTCGCGCTCGCCCCTGTCTTAGCCCCTCAGCGTTGCTTCCACACGAGGACTTTGAGGTCATGGGATGCAGAGAAGTTGCCTTAGAAAATTCAGGTATTTTACTGCGGAATCTATTTCTCACGCTCTTGGTCCGAGTGGTGGGTAAAAGAGAAAACTGAGCATTGGCGAGTCTTCTCCCCAGCGTGAGGTGACGCGCCATGTCCAGTCCAGCTCCAAAGACAAGGGGCTCAGTCCAGCTGGGAGGAAGGGGGAGACACAGCGAGCCTAGTAGCGCAGTGGGGGCTTTCCCGGGAGAAGGGCGGAAACTGTGAACAGGTGTAGCGAGGGGCGGCTTCTCTTCTGGGCATTTCTTCACCCCGTTCTTTCTCCCCGCTGGGGAGTAGCAAGCTTCGGAGAGCTGCGGACACAGCTGGCCAGCAGGGACCGCCAGGAGCGGCCCCTGAGGGCTGGGTCCAGAGCTTCAAGCCCTGTCCACGAGAGCACCCCAGGCTCAGGGAGGAGACCGAGCAGCAAACTAGGGACAGAGACCCGGAGAACCCCAGCCCAGCGTGCACGCCCGCCTCTGCTCGTGATCTAGCCAAAGCGAACGCGGAAACTGGCAATTAGTCCAGGTTCGGTCCTTCGGGTCCAAGCGTCTCAGGAGCCCCTGCCTGGCCCATGCCGTTGAGCTTGGAAAGTGGTGACGTCATTAACACAGGGAGACAGACGTGGGATTGAGAGAAATGCTAACTGAACGACTATGAAGGGGCTTTGTCTATGTTCTCCCCTCGCCAAGCTCGCCCGTCTGAACCCTGCCCTGGGATTCTGGGGCAGGGAGTCCCCAAACGACGTTTTCCAGACCCCTCTGCCTGATTATATTCTGATTAGATTTCTGATTAGGTTCTGATTAAATTAAGTTCCATGGATTACATGTGCCATAAAATTAGATTCTGCCAATGGGAGGCACTGGCAGGAGGCCTGAAGTCAGAAGGAGGAGACAGGATCCGAGCCCCGCCTTCGGCCTGGGTCCCCGTGTCTCAGGACATGAAGAGGACTAAAGTCCCAAACGCCTGCGAAACCCAGAGCTCCTGGCTCCGCACGGAGTCCCCGGGGGACATGAGCACTTGCCAGAAATACGCTCTGTTTGAAACCCCCAGCTTGGCTTCTGGACTCCGGGCCAGTCCCCCACCACCCCACGCCTTTAGGAAACGCGCTAGAATCCTGTGAGGCTTAAATACGTTCAGCTGTCGCGAGTACTTAGAACGGCGTCTCGCATGTAGCAAACTCGAAAAACCCGAGGGCCAAGTCACATACAAACAGCGGCTCCTGGGGCGCCTGGGTGGCTCGGCTGGTCAGGCATCTGACTCCCAATTTTTTGGCTCAGGCCGTGAGCTCAGGTCCTCCACTCCCTGCGTGCTCAGCAGGGAGTCCGTTCGAGCTTCTCTCTCTCCCTTTCCCTCTGCCCCTACTCCCACTCGGTGCCCGCACGTCCTCACTCTCTCTCTCCGGTAAATAAATAACCTTTTAGAACAACAACAGGAAACAGTGGCTGTTGTTACTGCGACCACCACACCTGTCCCTGCTGCTGACTTATGACCCAGCCCTGCACCGTCCCAAACAGGAGCCACAAGCCCCACGTAACCATTCAACATCAATATAAATTAGTTAAAGTGAAACGAAATCCAGAATTCTGTCACCCAAGAGCACTGGCTTCGTCGGCGGGCTCGGCCACGTGTCTCCCATGGAGGACGGCACGGAGCGTTTCCTGCGTCGCGCAGAGCTCCGGTGGCCGACGCTGGCCGAGCGTACGACCGTTCCCCAAGCATCCTCCACAGAGCCGCGCCCCTCCAAGAGATGCTCACTCAGAAGGGCTGTGCCGTCATCAGCGTTGACAGCCAGGCCCCTCCAGTGCGGCTACGTTTCCAGAACATTCTTTAAGAGGAACTGAAGTAGGGAACGGAGTGTTCTCCTGACATTCCTCCTAAAAACGTCTTTAAGAAAGTGTTTACGTGTGTGTGCATGTGTGTTGCCGAGACAAACACAAGTGCCATGAATTCACCATCAACCGGAATTCTAGAAATCAAACTTCGAGAGAGAACACTGTCTCAAAACAAAATCCCGGCCAGTGGTGCAGGAGTATGTCGGCTGTGCTGAAGGGACCGCGGGCCCCAGACGTGCCGCCTTCTCCGTGGAACTCTGTCATCACACGAGAGTTGACCAGGGAAGGCAGACAAGTAAGTGGCCCAGCGTCGTTGCCTGAGTCGCGCACTGATTAATTACTTGTTCCCGTCCACCCTGCTAATTGCAGAGCCCATGGTGGGGCACCCGCTTCTCTGTTGCTGTCACAATTCATCTTCATTTTTCAACAAAAGTTTGTTTACATTTTATGGGTAATTATAGCTCCAAAGCTTCCCATAGCAAAGCCGAGCTTCAGACTTAACACCTTGGTAACGATGAGTTCTTGACGGCGTAATTAGTGCTGCAGACACCCGCGTGAACATAAGTGAAATCCGGATTGCCCGCTCCCTGGCTGTGCTGCGTGAGACACCATCGCTCACTCTTCCCTGGCTCTGGAGGACGAGCGTGTGACGAGCAGAACCCACCGCTGCTCCCTACACGGGGCTCTACTCTGCATGGGGCCGCACGCTGCCTTCACGCGCGCCACGTGCCCGAGCCAGGGGAAGGTGTCCCCCGTGCCGTGTGTGTACACGCTCCCCGCCGCCACACAAGAAAACAGTGGCTATTGTTACTGCGTGTGCTGGGGAACGCGTGTGCGCGCGCTGGGGACCGTGTATGTGGTGTGTGTGTGTGTGTGCGCCGGGGAACGCCTGTGTGCGTTTGTGTGTGTGTGCACACGCGCGTGCGCCAGAGAGCGTGTATGTGTGCGTGTGCTGGGGAACGCGCGTGTGTGCGCCGGGACCATGTGTGTGCATGCGTGTGTGTGCGCCGGGGACCATGTGTGTGCGCGCGTGTGTGTGCGCGCCGGGGACCATGTGTGTGCGTGTGTGTGTGTGTGCGCCGGGGACCATGTGTGTGCGTGTGTGTGTGTGTGAGTGCGCCGGGGACCATGTGTGTGCGTGTGCGTGTGCGTGCGCCAGGGACCATGTGTGTGCGTGTGTGTGTGTGTGCGCCGGGGACCACGCGTGCGTGTGTGTGCGCCGGGGACCATGTGTGTGCGCGCGTGCGTGTGTGTGCACGCCGGGGACCATGTGTGTGCGCGCGTGCGTGTGTGCGCGCCGGGGACCATGTGTGTGTGCGTGTGTGAGTGTGTGTGCGCCGGGGACCATGTGTGTGCGTGTGTGTGTGTGTGTGTGTGCGCCGGGGACCATGTGTGTGCGTGTGCGTGTGCCGGGGACCATGTGTGTGTGCGCGTGTGTGTGTGCACGCCGGGGACCATGTGTGTGCGCGTGTGTGTGTGTGTGCGCCGGGGACCATGTGTGTGCGTGTGTGAGTGTGTGTGCGCCGGGGACCATGTGTGTGCGTGTGTGTGTGTGCCGGGGACCGTGTGTGTGCATGTGTGTGTGTGTGCCGGGGACCGTGTGTGTGTGCGCGCGCGCCGGGGACCATGTGTGTGCGTGTGTGTGCGCACACGCGCCGGCTCGTGCGTCCTCATGTGTGCCCCCGCACACAGACGAGAGTCAGGCAGAAAATAAAGGTCTCTTCTTAGGAAATGCCAAGTTCTTCATCTTGTGCATTTTTTTGCTGTAGACATTTTAAGATTTTGCTCCGTTTTAAGATTTGCTACAGATGGCAAATATTTATTAACAAACCAACGGTAAAATGAGCACGGCAAGAAAAGACAGTTAAGAGTTGACACAAGCCTTGAAGTCGAGAGTAAAGTGAGCCTTCAGTGCCAGCCTGGGGAGGACAGGGTCACAGTCAGCCAGAAAAGAGGCCAAAAAGGATCTCCGTGCCGTTGAGGCTTTGAGATCTGCAGCCAGAGAGCTCCGTGCAGTTACCTCCCGGGAAGCCTAACGGCGCTCTCACAAGGCCGCTGCATCACCAGGAGGAAAACGCCAGCTCTCCTCGCTTACACGGCGGCCTTACGTGATGATTTTCTCTTCTATGGATATGCACTGCCTAATGACCTATGTGATGGGCTTTTGTGGGATTTTTATATCTTTAGACCCTCTTCCTTCCGTTTTAGTACTGTTCCGACGGGATGTTTCCACATATGCTGAATTAAGGTCATGCCTCCCGGGTTTTGTGGGTTCCCCCATCGGCAATCACAGTGGGCACGCGACAATGGAGAGAATGCCTTTTGTGTACCAGCCTTGGTACTGGATATGGGCTGGACACAAAAATGAACAGGACCAGATTCTATCTGAGAATTCGAATGAGAGACTCGAATAGGGCCCAGACAGGGACCGAAGGGACAGGGATGTGAAATGCAGTAGGGGACGCGGCAAAGATAAGGCTCATTGTCGCACGTGGGGCAAGACGAAGGGGCCGTGGAGAGATGACACTGTGTTTGGAGAGGACAGCGGGCGTCACGGAGGAGGTGGCTGCAGCTGCTGCCCTGGGTCCCCGTGGACGAGAACGGCACCCGAACCACACGCGACTGTGTGCGCAAAGCTGCGGAAGCGGGGCACGGCCGGTGTATCAAGGCGTGGGGCGATTCACATTTGCAGAAGAACATCTCCTGTGACTCGTCTCGTCCGGTCCTCGGGCGAGGCCCAACCAGTTTGTGAGGAACTGGCTGCGGATTTGGGAAAAGATGCGAGCATCTGAGAGAGAGAAGAAACGGAAATAGCCGAGGTCCTGCTTCTGTTCTCGGCTCCGTGTGCGAGCGGCACTCACATAAACTCTTCTTTGAGGGAAAAAACAAACAAACAAAACCCCCAACATCCTAAGAGACATATCAAAATGAAGGAAAAGCGGGAACATTCTGGACTAAAATCATCTGAACAGGTTAAGTCTTGTCATTGTTATAGACGTGGTCACCACAGCAAACGCAGCTGTCAAATCTCAATCTTCGAAGGGAAGTTCGTTAATGGAAAAGTTAATAAGCTGATAATAATGAAGACCCCAAACATCCAATTTTATTAAGAGAAAGAAGGAAAAGAGGGAGAGAGGGAGCAGGAAACACAAAACCTTGTATTTACGGAACTGAACCAACAGAGATTTCCTCTGGACTCCCATCATTTGAAAACACAGGCTTCACGAGTTTCTAAAGACATAAAAAGAAGTACTAGAATTAAAAGGGGAACGAGCGCCGTCCTGATCACTGGACGAGACAGAACCAAATACCAATATTGGAGGAAAAGACCGAAAACAGAGGCCAAGGGAGCATGCAGAGGAGCTACAAGCCCGGACAGAAAGTGAGGGCGACGGGGCTGCTTCTGACGATGACCACAGAGTTCAGAGTTCACCCGTGTATAATCCGCAAGCAGCGCGCTCGAAACAAAAGGACCCAGCAAGGTTTACGGTGGGCCAGAGCCGAGGATGGATGTCAGAAAGATGAAGGTAGCGCCTGCTCCCCTCACAGCAGTCGGAGACCGGCCCTACTGAGACCCGCATCCTTCCTAAGACTCGAACCCAGAAGCTCCACTCTGGGGAACACAATGACTTCACTTTCTGCCTTCTCCGGGGCACTCACTGGATGTTTTAGGAAATGCGTGTGGTACATGGTGACCATCTGCTCAGCCACTGGGAGACCGAGGTCACGTGTGGATCTGGGGTATCGTCAGAACTCCGTGTGCCCGGGACAGCCTAGAGGTCGTGGTGGCATCTACGGGCACATGAATGCATCGGACCCACCCCAGGGGTTTCCTAGTTGGTAGGTTTTGGGGAGAGGGGAAGCTGACTGTCTGTATTTCTAGCAAGTTCCCAGGGGATTCTGGTGCCGCTGGTCTGGGGAGCAAGTACGAGACCATCAGCTTAGATGATGTACTCCCCTGCTCATTCAGATGTCCCCATTGAAGCAAGAAAGGACCTCAGGGGGAACCACATTCCCTCAGGTAGGGGGGCTGAGCTGGGTGACCCCTGCTCCAGCCTGAAGAACAGGGCTAGCAGGGGTGGTCCGCCCACATCAGCAGAGACCCCAAAGTCCCTGCACTGCCTCAGAAAGGGGGTGAGAACTGTTGGTCCCTCAGAGATGGTAATGCACCAGGACCCTACCAATGCTTGGGCGTCTGGCATTTTCTGCCTCTTGTCTCCGAGGGAAGCAAAGCAGGACGCCCCACCGACGGTGCAAAGGACACTGGGTCGAATGTCCAGGGCCCGACTTCACTCTCAGCCTCATCACTAATTACCTCAGTCACCCTGGACAAATCCCTTAATGCCACTGGACTTCCATTTCTGGTTTGTAAGATGAGGCATCTGGACAAGAAGCTTTCCCGGAGGCCTTACGGTCTAACATTCTAGGACTCCTTCTAGAATCAAAACTTTAGGATGAGGAAAACTGTGATTACGGGATTCGTCACTCAAGAGTTACGCTTCTAACACCAACCATCTGTTACGGTTCTGGATGTGTCACCAGCACGACAATGCCGTCCGCCGGTAATCTGGACCTTTTCCTTAGGGTGTGACTGATGACATTCAACCCACCACAGAGGCTATCGGGAAGAAACCGCTTTCCCCACAGGCCAGGGTAACAAAGCACGCTGGGTCCAGAGTCTGGGCATGAGATGCCCAGAAGAGCAGAGGAGAGTAGCCTGCGTGGGCAGCTAGCTCTGAGCTGGGTTCAGCCACCGAGACCTCGCTAAACTGCCGCCCCTCCCCACTGCGAGCGGAGAAGCCATCACCCCAGCACCAGGGTTCCAGAGGTTTCCGTGGAGAAGTGATGGGAAGCAGCGGTTATGCAAAGATGGGCTCCTAGGCGGGCCCTGGAAGTCGGTGACCCAGACCACGGGGAAGGAGAGCAGGGCCGTGAGCCGTTTCTCTGGGCCAAGGAGCGAGCATGGAGAAGGCGGCTTCCTCCCGGGCAGAGCTGGCTCTCCTGGCCACCCGGAGACAGCTGTGCTGAGCCTGGCCTCTGCCCGACTCGCGAGCACACAAACGCACAAACATACAAATGCGCACCAGCCCTCGAGGCCTCCTGCAGAAGGACGGAGCCGCAGCTGCCAGAGGGCCCAGTCACAGCTCTCCAGGGCCACAAGGAGCGGCGTGGCGTCCAGGAACCCCGGCGCCCGCCGGGCACATGTGCACACGCACACACCCAGGGTCTTCGGCGGCTCCCTGTGGCCCTCAGGAACCTCCTGCAGGCGGCTCCGGCTCTCAGCCCACACCTCCGAGGGGCAGCCTGCCCCAGAGAAAGTGCCAGAAGATGGCACAGCACCCGACAGAACTCCGGCCAGCTCCCGCGCTCCTAGTGTCTCTTCCTCCCTCTTCTTCCTTCGTAAGTATTTATTTATGAGAGAGAGAGAGAGAGAGAGGATGTACCAGAGCGCACAAGCAGGGGGAGCAGCAGGTCAAGGGAGAGGAGAAGCAGGCTTCCCGGAGCAGGGAGCGCGACACGGGGCTCGATCCCAGGACGCTGGGATGGTGACCTGAGCCAAACAGATGCGCAACCAACGGAGCCACCCAGGCGCCCCTCCTAGTCTGTCTTCTTACAGCCCTCTTGCTGGGTCCCCGCATCCCTGCCCCATCCCCCACCACCATGCTTGCTGGGACCTCCAGTTCCCACTTCCTGCCCAAGCATTTTTCTGAGAATCACACCTGCTGGGATTAAGGTCCCGCCACTTACCTGTGTTTCCCACCCTCTACTTCAGGTCTGCTCCTGTGGCCTCCACCACGCCCCGCCCTGCCTCCACCCCCCGCCCCGGACCGTGCTGGTCCCTCTGCGAGGATGTCCTGTCTCACTTGCTCTCACCTGGAAGCCCAGCACTGCCTTCTTCACGGAGGGTCCTTGCAGAACCCACACAGGATGGCGAGCCCCAGTGCTAGGTCCCCGAGGGACACCATGCGTAGATCGGCCGTAGTCCGACCCCGCGAGATAGACCTCCGTTTCTAAATACATGTCTCCCCCTTGGACGATCAACTCTTGGAGGGTTAGGACTGCGATCGCACTGATTTCTCGGGGTCGTCTACAGAACCCAGTGTACGGCGGGTGCTCCGCAGCCGCTCACTGAGCCAGCAGGGCTGCTGCCTTCTGCTTGAAGAACGGCCCCATCGTATGTGCCCCCTGCCCTCCCCACCTCCCCTGCACCCCGCCTCACACGGTCCTCACGCCGGCCTCCTAAGACGAACTGCCGGACCGCTTCCAGATCACCCCTCTCCATGTGTCGCACTCCCCAGCCAACCTGACTGGTCCCCCAGCTTCACTTGTGCTGGAGCCATCCCATCCTGACGCTCACTCTTTAACTTTGAAAGCGGAAATACGCCTCCATGACTCTCCACTGTGACTTTGGAGAATCTCTGCGATTTCCTGAAGAGAAAAAGAACAATGTCCTTCTCTCAAGGCCCTCCAGGACCCCGGCAGACACTGCGGCTGTAAGATGAGTGAACGTGAAATTAAACGAATGAACTGGCCAGAGCTCACTGATTAAAGCACTTACCTAATCCAAGCAAGACACAGGGAAAAAGAGGCCTGGGACTGTTTCCTGGAGCACAAAGGACCTTCCAATCTGGTCCCAGGCGAAGGTTTTCATCTTGTCTGGCAGCAGGCTTTCAGGAATCTGCACCGTTCAGAGCATCCAGCCTGTGCCCTTCCCTGCCCAGGGGCAGCGTGCGCGCATTTCCCAATCACGTGCAGAGGGAGCTGCACGTCTGGGGAGCTGTCCCGCCCTTCGGAGGGCTCCCGGTGACTCGGTGAGCGGGGGGATTCTGGAAATACCAGTCCCAAGCCACGCTGATCTGAGGAGCAGACGCTGGCCTTGTCTCTCGGGTGGTTAACAGTATCCTGGTAAGATCTCCCCGTGCACCCAGGACTTCCAAAAACACCGTATTCAAAGCAGGCAAAGATACTTTTAACCGACAGCAAAACCCCCAGCAGAGTTCCCCGAAGAAAGCACTTTCTGGGTTAGAACTCGGGTCCCCAAGGAAAGGATGAAGGCAAAGACGTGAAGATCACGTAACCGTCTCCCCCAGAAATCGGGGGGGCGGAATGTGTAGAAGCAGCGGAAGGTAAGAAAGGGGGTTCAGGAGCGCCTGGGGGGCTCAGTGGGTTAAGCCTCTGCCTTCGGCTCGGGTCATGATCCCAGGGTCCTGGGATCGAGCCCCATACCTGGCTCCCTACTCAGCGGGAAGCCTGCTTCTCCCTCTCGCACTCCCCCTGCTTGTGTTCCTTCTCTCGCTGTGTCTCTCTCTGTCAAATAAATAAATATATAAAAATCTTAAAAAAATAAAAGGGGGGGTTCACAGGTGGCCGTCGCTGGTAAGCGCCCTGCACCTCACGGCTGTTCTTACCACCTGGATCGGCTCATGCCGTGTCCCCGCTGAAAGCCCTCTCCAGGCTTCCCCTTGAGTGACCAATAGCGCTGCCCGCTGGCACCGGCAGAGAAGGTCCGAGCGCCGCGGGCCTGGGTCCCTTCTCTTCCCTCCCACTGGCTCTGCCCACCGCCCACCCTCGCCTCCCCGGGAGGGGCCACGCGTTCCTCCCCCGAGGTCCTTGATGAGCTGTTCCTCAGAGAGGAGAGCTCTGGGTCTCAACCCTTTCCCCAAAGCTGGTTCTTTCTCTCCCCCACTGGAGCAGTGCCCATGCCGCACTCCCGTCACCGCACCCCCCCCCCCCGTTCAATGTCCTACATAACACAATCATGGGCTTGGGTTTTCTGTTTTTATTCACCTGAGGACCAACGGGTGTTGTGTCTCTCCCTACGGTAGTGCGTAAGAACCATGAAACTGTCACGGGCCCCTCTGCATTGTTTACCTATGAAATCCTTGAACCTACAACAGCCCCTGGCATGTAGTTGCCGTTAATAAATACTTTTTATTAAATGATTGATTTTTATTATCCTCTATCTATCTCGATGTCTTACCCATCTGACGCCTAATCTAGTAGGAAAAACAACCACCACACAACTAAAAAGAGAATATAAACAAATGACTGCCCGGAAGGAAGCTCCGAAGTTGTGTTATTCCTAAAAAAGAAAAAAAAAAGCTGCCCATGAAAACCAGCCAGATTGGCCAAAGAGTGGGGGAACCGGGACGCCCGTCCTGAGGTCTCTGACATCCTCACATCACTGTCAGCAGCCCCAGGGGTGAGGTCAGGCTCCGAGCAACAGTGACAGAGATGCTGTTCATCCCGGACGGCCCCGGGCCGTGCTGTGCCCTCGAAGCTTGGAGGAACCCGGCTGGAGGCTGCAGCTCCTTCTAGCAAGGACGGCCCAGGCACCTGCAGCCCCAAAGGACAAAAGCCATTATCCCAGGCAGAAATCGGGTGGAAACAGGGACTCTGCCGCCGGTGACAGAGCGACAAGCAGGAGAGAAGGAATTGTGTGCCAACGGGAGCGGCGGGCCTGGCGGCAGGCCGACCTCACTAACTCCAGCACATGCCCCTTTCCCAAGGAAGCCAGAGGAGTGTGCGAGCAACCCCACACCCCGCTGCTCTTGGAAGGAGGCCCTGGGACTGGGAGCGGCTACCCGGGCGGCAGGCAAGGAGATTAGGAAGGGCTGTTGCCAGCCCCTCGACGGCCCGTGGTCGAGGAAGGGGTTCCAGACCTGATCCCACGGTCCTGCCAAGGACAGCAGCTATGCCGCTCCTCCAAAGCAGTGAGACCCCGGACCGACGCCTTCTCTGCTCCCAATCATTGTAGATTCGGAGCAATTACTAAATTCCTCGCGAATCGTCAGGAGCGGGGTAACAGCGCTCCTCTTCCCGTGGGGAAAGCGAGGGAGGAAAGCAGATGAGCCCTCGTGCAGAGGGTCTGCCTTCGTGGATGAGGGGGGAAGAGCGTCACCGGGGGCGGGCCAGAGCCCCACGGAGGGTTCCCAGGAAGCCCAGCCTCAGCAGAGCCTCCTGGCAGCTCCGATGAAGGCCTTTCTAGACCATGAAGCCCACAAGGGGCAGGGAAGGACCTCTGCGCCGGACTGACCCCCACTCCCCCGCCTTGGCTGCATTCTGTGGGCAGGGGGTCTCCTGGTTGGAGTCCGTGCCAATTTCTCTTACCAGAATTCTCCTACACGTCCTTCTCTTTAGGAAGGAATAACAACCGAGCGGAGACTGCCCCCTCGTCGATAATCACGGAAGCTGGGTGATGGGTACACGGAGCTGTGTCGCCCCGTTCTCCCTCCTTTGGCCTGAGCTCGAGATTCAACATAATAAAGAAATAAAAATAAAAGTAAGCCCAAACTGCCAAGGGAAGAAAGACAGACTTTGAATTCAGGGTTCCTTGCCTCCCGGGGAACAACGGCTCAGTCCTTAAGAAGACAACTCAGCCTTTAGTTAAAACAATCATCCTTGAAAAACAACACAAACAGCCTAATCAACCCAGGAACATAGAGAAGGCTGTTTGTGAAACTTAATTGCCATTTTAATGTGTTTTAATTGCATAGAAATGCTACGTAATGTGGCGTTTCCGCTTCCATTTGCCGTTCGGGGAATCGCAGTGCTCGAGAAGAGGAGCCAGGTTGTAGCTAAAGGAATCCTGGCCCATTAGACACAGTGAAGTATTTCCCTTGACAGGGAACTGGGCCTCGGGCCCGTTTCTCCCCCAAATGCTCCATCACCCCCACCTTCTCCGCGCACAGGGAGCCAGGTTCGCGCTGGCTGTCAGAGGGACCGGGGAGGGGGGGAAGCCTGGGGCAGCACTCGGGGTCTAGCCCGGCACAGTGGCCGAACTGAGATCCTCAGAAACATGCCCAGTCTCCGACGTCTCCCACACCAGCCTCCCCGGGGGTGCCGAGAACAGGGAAACTGAGGGAGCCCCCAAGCAAAGCTGCTCACGGAGCATTTGTGCTGATGCCCTGGGTGACCATTTTCTCACAGAGCATCACCCCCAAGAGGCCAGTGGGGCGCCTGCAGGCCTTCTGTGAGGCCCGGGCAGCTAGGCTGACCTGGATGCTAAAGAGCTGTCCCCACCGAGAGAGCAAGAAACACCACCGGTCTAAGGGACTTCACCCCATCACGCTGCCTCTGACGTAGCTGGGAAAGGAAGGAAGACCCCAGTGACACAAGGTAGGTCCTATAGTTCGGGAGGACGGGTCCCAAGTTAGCTGTTCATTAGCAGATTCAGTGTTGAGAAAACAAACTCTACTGAAGATAAAAGAAAGATTTCCTTTCCATCCAGGCCGACGGGACATGGGTTCTAGGGGTAGAGTGGCATGTGGCAGTTACTATCAGAAATGTCCAGCAGAAGCAGCACTCTGGGAGGTCAGACAAGTGAGGTGAACCCTGGCTAATCCAAGCTATAGTATCAGAAGTCTGTCATGGAAGGCATGGTAGGGTTGCCATGTACAGTTGTGTAGGCTGCACACTGCCCCACCCTAAGTGGCACCATCATGGACAGGTGCATTAATTATGATGGTTTTCCAGCAGATGGCAGTAACGTGTCTTGTGCCTTTTCCTAATTTGCACAAAGGACTGTTTGGCCTAGCAAGGGTGCTAGTGACAGCGCCTGTACCACGGAACCAGAGTTTAACGGCCAGATAAGACACAAGTGGGGTTGGAGAAGGCCAAAGGCAACGCAATGCTAAAGACTGAAGTCCCTGGCAAATGGCCTAGGTGTCAAGAGGAAATCGGAAGGTCCCATCCCTGCTTAACACTGCCCAAGGGGCTCCCTTGCTTTGGAAGAAAATCCAAACTCCTCACCAAGGAGCCCTTTGTGGGATCTGCTGCTCCAACTCCCTCCTCCCACTTCCTCCTGCCCCCGCACCCAGCTATGTCCACTCCAGGCCCTGGGCTTCTGGTCCGGTCCGTGCAAGCTCCAAGCCCATTCCTGCTTCCCCCGCTTTGCCCCTGATGCTTGTCTGCTGAGCTCGACTCGGCTGCTTCGTCTCCCCGTTTGGGCCCCAGGCCCTGGCCACACTCCTTAAAGCCACATTCCACCCTCCCCCGGGAAGAGGACACATGGAGTGCGATGGACTTGGGGAGCAGAGACTCACTACAGCCTTCTTGGATCTTGGGAGGAAAGAGCTGTGACTTAACGGGGGAGCAAAGAGGCCTCCGGGGAGAGTAGAGACCCCCAGGAGGCACGGGGGAGAAGTATATCAAGCAGAGGCTGTCAGAACCCGACCCACATCCCTGAGGGCCCCACACCTGCGGAGGCCGTCCGCCCCGGGGCCCTCTGCCTGGGTGTGCTGTGTTCTCTGGGCAGACGGGGTTGGCCTACGAGCCTGTGCTCTGGGTGGCTGGATGTACCCGGGAATCAGCCTCAGGAGTGACCCAACTGATGGAGGACAGGATTTAGAGGGACAAAAGTCCCAGTGTCGGGCAAACCTATGGAGACAGGAAGTAGGCGTGTGGCTGGCAAGGGCTGGGGGCCATGGCAGAGAAGCACAGGGTTTCTCTGTGGGATGATGAAAAGGTTCTAAAATCGTTCGTGCTCATGGTTCCACAACGCGGTGAATGCACTGAAAACCAGCGTGCTGTAGGCTTCAGCACGGCTGGGAGCCGGGCCTGAGTGGGGTTTGACCCTGCGCTTGGCGGACGTTGTAGGTCCTTGAAGAAGAGTAGTTACTGAGGAAGCCCACTGTACTGGTGAGGAGGGAGGCAGTGACCCCTCCTGACTCCTGGTCCAGTGCTCTCTGGCAGCTCAAGGCTGCCATTAAAAAAACCCACACAGAATGTACGCTTTAAATGGGAGAATTGCATAGCATGGGATTTAAATGTTCATAAATGTCAATAAACTCTTAAAAACAAACAAACAAACAAAGACGGTCCCCTGAGAAAATGCTGTGTCCCACGCAGGCGCTCAGAGGGCCCCCCAGGGCTCAGCCCCTGCGGCCCCTTCACGGCTTGCTTCCCTTCCCTGGTGCTGTAAGGGGTCAACCCCCCGCAAGAAAGTGCTTGCCCCAAATCCTAGTTCGGAGGTCTTTGGAGGCATCCCAGCTGTGTGGACTCTGGTTCGAATCCTAGCTCTGCCGTGGACTTTGAACTTTGGGCCAGTTCAAGGCTCAGAGACGCCAAGTGCTTCCTTCCTTACAAAACAGAGATAATTAGACCCCCTTTGTCAACATTCTTGGGAGGATTAGGTAAGCCCGAAAACAGCCAACAGTTCTGAGCACAGGAGCTAAGAGAAGGAGTTAGCAGGAGAGAATGCGTGAAGATACCACAGGTGAGGGGCTGTCCACACGCAAGTGCACACGCGTGCACGCACACACACACGTGCGCGTGCGCCCAGGACCTCATGGGCTTCTCCCGGGAACCCTGGTGCTCCAGAACCAGGCAGAGACTCTGCAGGAGGGAAGAGTAAAGCCAGGGCCGCGTCACAGGGCAGCTTGTGGGTGTGAGGCTTTCCCCAGGGAGGAGGGACCTGTCCTCTGGGGAGAAGTGAGGCAGGGAGACAGATTTCCTCCCACGGCTTCTGCATCTGCGAAGTCAGGGCCACAGCCCAGCTACTGGCAAGGCTGGGGACCTGGAGGGTCTGGCTTGTCTGGGCGGGACGATCCCCCAAACCCATGAGGACGGCAGCTCCCATAAAACACCGGCGCTTAGCTGACCGGCCAGGAAAGGGCCGCGCTCCCCTCTCCAGGTTTTACCAACTGTTCTCGCCTGCCCAGAGCCAGGAAAGTGGGCAAGCAGCATTGCTGCTCACGTGACGACGGCCAGGTTTCTACCTTTAAAAAGCCGACTGGAAATTACACGGTAGCGCAGATGCAAAGACAGGACGGGCAGTTTTTGCGTGATAGAATCCTGATGCCGAATGGCCCTGACGTGTCCCGGTTGCCAAAGCCCAGACACAGGATTAGCGGGTTTTACATAATTGCAAAAGAGACATAGATGCCTTTTAACATTATGCTGATGGATGTCACGCCGCTGTGGGCTTCATTCATGTTCCATTTCTTTCTTTCCTGCCAGGAAACAAGGTCCCCAGCTTCACAAATTGCCCCCCACCCCCACGCCCGGGAAAAGCAAAGCAGAGAAAAGGTGAGACTTGCACCTGACAGGAGGGCTGGGGGCGGGGGCGGGGGACTTGCAAACCAGCCCCTCCTGCCCAGCAGCTCAGCCCGTGTCACTCCAACAAGGAGGCCGGCACGATTAGAAAAGGAGGCTTAATTTCTTTGGGGTGGACTAGTGCAGCTTAAAATAGTTAATGTTTTGTTTTATCTTCATTGACTTGTCTAATAATGCAGAAAATATCCTCCTCGGGCATTGAACAAAGGAGATTATCCTGTCACACAAGCTTAGCAAAATCTGTGAGCTGAATACTGATCCCAGGTGCGGAGACCTGAAACCCCCTGCTTAAAACAATTAGGCTTATCACGGAGGGAGGAGGGACGGCTTCCTCCTCCTCCCGCATCCCTCCTCCAAACACTCCCCAGCCACGCGCACCCCACCCCGGACCCGGCTGGGCAGCTCTCCTCCTGCGGGGAAAGGTGCTGTGCCCTGGATCCCTTTTATCTGGCAGGCCTACGCAGGACATCAGAGATGCAAATGACTCGTGCGTTAATGGCACAGCATAAAGACTAAGCAACACGCCGGCTCCGGGGCCAGCTGTGTGCCCAGACAGAAGCTGGTTTAATTTTCTCAGGGTGTCAAGGCCGCTCCCCCCCTCCAAATTCAGACCCCCGGGGTCCAAAGGGACTGGGAATGAGTGTTCACTTCCAGCCCGGGGTTCAAGCAGAACCGTCTTAAGATTATTCTGGACCTATGACAAGGTTTTCCCCAGAAACCACCAAGGTTTGTGCATAAACACTGCAGGTTTTCACCACTTCGGCTGCTTTTCATTTTCACTGTATGAAAAATAAGTTCCCAGACAAGTTTAGGATCACAACCGGCTTCCGGCAGGGGCGGGGGACCTAACTGCACAATTCCAGCGCACTGAGCGCGCCTTCTGAGGACGCCCTCCACACCCCCGCTGGTGTGTCCGCCTCTCCGGCTCTGATCCTTGGTCGCGCTAGCCAAGATGCCGAGAGAGAAGAGCTAGAGTGAGGGAGCGTGTGGCCTCCATCTTTCCGGGATCTAGTCTTTTACTGAGGAGCTGGAAGAGGTTCAGGTTGGACAAAGGGAAAAGCACTCAATGTCACAAAGTACAAGAATCGCTTCTCTCTGTCCTCACGTTTTCTGCTAAGGTCTCTTAGGCGGGCACCTGTAGGGAACCCTCAAAGGTCCCTAGGTTTCCTCTGTGCTCAACACTGTTCCTTCTCCACATGTTGGCATCCTCAGGGCTCTGTGCCGCGTTTCTCTTTTCTCTCTGTAGAACACCCGCTTTCCCTAAGTGACTTCTTCAGCCCCGTGCATACAAATAACATCGAACTCCCCGACCTCAAACCCCAGCCCTGATTTCTGCTCCCACGTCCCGCTGCCTGCACAGCATTTCGCCCCGCAAGCCCCGCAGCTACCTCAGACTGAACACAGCCGAAGTCACCCTGAGTCTCTGCCACCTAGAAATGGTACCACCAAACGCCACTGCACTGCTTAACCCAAGATCTAGGGGTCATCCCCAACTCTTATGTCCTCGTCCCCTGCCTTTAACGTACCCACAAATTCTGCGAACTGCAGCTCCAAAACACCCCAATGCAGCCAGTGCTCCCACCGCTCTCATCCCGCACGCTAGTCTAACCACCGCCTGGCCTCCTGCAGCAGCAGCCCCACACGGGTCTCTTAGGGTCCCTTCTCGGCCCAGAAGCTGGAGGCTCTTTCTAAGCCAGATCGCGCTACCTCCGTCCTTTGACCCGACCGTGGTTTCCATCCCACTCGGGACACAACTCACGTCTCAGGCCCAGCTTCCTGCACGATGCACCCGCTGGTGCCGCTCTCCTGGTCCGCCTCCAACCATCACCCCTGCGCCCTCCAGAGCGCACCACGGGATTCACTGAGCTCCCCGCAAATGCCAAGAGTTTCTTTCCACTCCGCATCTTTTCGTCACTGTTCCTCCTGCCACGGGAGCTCCTGCCACCCAATCTCTCTGCGCTGGCTCCGCTTTAACGAAAGCTTTCTCGGGGTGGGAGTCACAAACCACTGCTTTCAGGTGCGTAAGTCAACGGTTTATAGTGTTTTCACGGGGTTGGGCAAACACCACCACGATCGGGTTTACAACATTTTCATCATTCCGAGAAGGAGTCCCAGACCCATGGGGGCGGCCACTCCCCATTTCTCCCCAGTGTCCAGCCCTGGGCAACCACCATCTACTTTCTGTCTCTCTAGATCCGTCCCCTTCCGTGTCCTATACATGGAATCATACGACACATGTGGTCTTTTGCGACTGGCTTCTTTCACTCGGGGAATGTTTTCGGGGTTCACCTGCCTCGTACCAGTGCGCTCCCTGCCTTCCTGGTCGGGGCACCGTGGCTCTCTCTGCCACCACGTCTCTGCTCTCCTTTCTGCTCGTCCCGACCTCCCCGACTGTCCTCGCGCGTCGCCTGTGTAAGATTTGGAGTCTGGCATTTGATTATTCACTGACGTACTTACAAGCATTTGTCTGCTCCAAGGACTTGGAATTAAAGCTCTACAAGAGCAGGAACAGCCCGTGTCTTACTCGAATCCTAGGCAAAAGGGCGTCCACGCGTGACCCAGTCTCACGACCCTCCGGGCAGAGCAGGTGAAGGGAGCAGTGGATGCGGGTACGCTGGTGAGACCTTGGCCATGTCGGACATGAGGTCACTCTGACCTTCCGAAGGGGGAGCTGCCCCAGCAAACTGGACGTAGGGGTCAGGAGCCTGGAGAAGATGTGAATCGTGACTCGTGTCCGGACGGGGGGGCACAGACACGTGAACATGGAAGCAACTGTCCAGAGTGGTGAAGCACAGAACGAGAACAGAAGGAAGACCAGGCCTGAGTCTCGAAGGATTTCTGTGTTTGGTTGTCAGGGATAGAATGATGTTCAAAAGGGGGAAGCAGCAGACTGAAAAGTAGGAAGAAAACCGAAAAGTCCCGAAGAGGGTTGCATGACGGATTGCAGGGGAATCCAGCGTTCAGGGTGGGTGGTCTGTGGCGCAGAGGGTCACTGTCCAGACAGAGGAGTTCTGGACACCACCTACCGGGCTCAGCAACAGGGGGAGCCTAGTAAGAGCCATTTAAGCATGTGATGGGGCAAAGGTGACTTGGGTAGGCCCCAGGGCTGACTGGGCTAACGGCTGCTGTGTAACAAACCGGTCCAGACAGGGGCTTGCAGCGGTACCTTTGCTCACAGATGTTGCTTGCAAATCTACAATTTGGTCAGGGCCCTGCGGGGATGGCCTGGTCTCTGCTCTCCTCAGCATGGGCCGGGGCAGGACAGAGACTGGGCGCCTGGAATCACCCCAAGTCTTCCTCATGCCCGTGCCTGGTGGTGGAGACCGGGCCACCTGAAACAGCAGGGCTGGGGCAGTGCGGGCTCCTTGGGCGTCTCTCCGTCTGCCCTGGTGGCCTCCCCACGTGGTCTTCCCAACACGGTGGCTTTGGAGAAGCCAGACTTCCTACATGTTGGCTCGAGGCTCCCCAGAGGTGTGTTGAGGGAGAGGCGCCACATTGCCCGTTATGACCCAGCCTTAGAGACTGGACAGCAACTGTCCACCACATTCTCTCGGCTGACACAGTTCCCAAGGTCCTCCCCAGACCTGAAGTCCCCACGGGGTATAAGTGTCACATTGCAGGGAGAGCAAGAGGCATGGCATCTGTACCACCACGGCCGTCTCTGGGAGAGACACCGGGCCCGTCGGCACCGCCGCGGCCGTCTCTGGGAGAAACACTGGGCCATGGGAATGAGCAGGCAGTAAGGAAATGGTGAGCAAAGCTGGAGAGTTTGGGCCATGAGGGGTGAGCGAGAATACAGATGCCAGCAAATGTGAGATTATCTGTGTTTTTAATGCAACTGCCTGGGCACATGTGAAGGCCAGTGGGACAGACCCATCTGCGGGGGAGGAGGGGGTCTAAGAGGAGAGCAAAGGGCTAATCAACAATCAATCAACAAACACTGCAGAGAGCCCGTGAAGCCAGGACCGAATCCTGAGTCAGGTGAAGGAACCGGCTTCAGAGAAGACACGGTTTCTCGGTGTAACAGGCGGGAAGGAGGAGAGCTGGGGTATTTCTGCAAGTCTGTGTCCGTAGTCCTGAGGACGAGGATGTCTCCTGCCTCGCCTGTGACAGGGGGTGCACTTCGTAGGCACGTGGGAGGGGGCGGTCAGGGGTCTGGATGGGGAGGCCGGCCAAAGGGAAACCCTCGCCATGGAGGGCTGGAATCGCCCCAACACTGACACAGTGAGGGCCACCGGGCTGGTGACAAGAGCCCACCCGCCTGGGTTACGGGTCCCTCGTACCACTCAGGGCCTGAGTTCATCAGGAAGAGACCCATCCAGGGCTGAGGCTTTGCCATAAGACGGAGAGTAGAGCGTTTACTCTGGTCATGGCGCAGCTGAAGTGATGAGGCCTGGAATCCAGATAGGAAAGCCGGCGGCGAGGGAATGGGCGGGCGCCAGCTGGAAGAAGAGGGGGTCGTGAGCTCCAGCTCTGATGCCCTCCCAGAAGGTTCCTAGCGGGAGGGCCGGTGGTACAGGCGAGGACGCGGGAGGGGACAGATGTCTGCGTTCCGGCTGCGCACGGCACGACTCGTTCTGGGGGTACGGCCACGAGACTGGATGCAGCCAAGTGCAAGTGGCCAACGGAAAGGGAGAAGCCAAGAATCGGAGAGGCCGGTGGGCTAGAAGGGGGCTGCCCGCAGATGATGCAGTCCCTGGCCAGGACGGCAGAGAGGAGGGGCGGGGAGACCGCCCGCGGAGTCTGCCGGCTGCAGAGTCAACCTGCAGAAGCCACTGCTGCTCACCGCCGCGGCGGTCTTCAACAGCGAGCGAGAACCCTTCCCGGAGACCTGCTCCCTTCACAGCACGTTACTTGACACCGCGAGGAGACACAAGCGCACGGAACGTTTTAGTGGACACCCAGGAGGATGACGAGACAGCAGGTCGCCTGAATGTCAGTCCTGGCTCTAGGAAATCTGTAGGAGAAGCAGCCAGTTGGGATGGGAGCCCGGGCTGGATTTACAAGGAAGAGTGTGAACTTGCAGTGGTTTTGGTGGGACAGGTTAAACCCGGGGAAGGACAGAAGACACTGGGAGCACATTTCAAGCAGATGGAGGCCAGAGCAAACGGTCTTTGTCCGTGACTTGTCTGAGTCTAAGGACGCTTTTCTCTGGAACCTTTTGAGCGCTCACGAGGAAGTGATAATGTCATTAATGAAAAAGGCTCCTGTTTGCAGCACCTTCTCCTGCTGGCGATGGAGCTCGTCTGAGTTACGGTGGATCTCGTCCACTCGCAGTCCCGTCCATAAATCAGCATTACCGGAGACTGGAAATGTGACTGGTCCCTGCAAATCACCCACAAACAATGAGCCTATCTGCATATCCTGCCCTGAGGCGGGGCTCCGTTAACAGTGATGGTGTTAAGATACAGGTCATCTAAGAAAGAAATGCCATTTCGCGAAACTGTGTGAATATGGACAGGAGATGTCAAGATGAAAACGTAATGCCGCACTGTCTTTGTGCCTTTGGATCTCCCTAAAAATACACTTCTGCCGCAAGAGTTGCTATGGAGACTTACAAGGTATTCCAACGTTCTGGAGGACATCCTTCCAGGTGGAGTTGGCCCAGGGCAGATTTCAAAGACACTATCACCAGATGCTCTTAGCCTCAAATGTCACCATGCCCTCAAAGACAGCTCAGCTCAGGGGCTGGGCATTTTCACAGAAGCACAGGCTCCCAGGGTTCGGAGGGACATTAAATGTCATCTTTCAACCCTACTCATCTCTTTGGTGCAGTTTTCTGCTCCGGCTCAGACAGCCATCTGAGGCAGCTTGGGAGCTCAGCCTCGGCTGCAGCAGAGCCCAACAGGCAGCAGGGGTCCCCGCCTCTGCCGAGACCCCGCCTGCTCCAGCCATCCTGAGTTCGTCCCCTCCATGGATGTACCGTGCTCTCCAGGACCCCGTCACTCTGACGGCTGTTCTAATTACATACAGAAGGGAGACCAGACGTGAAAATTCCCCGAGCAAACAACCCCACAACAAAAGAGAACCTGGGATTTCGTGGACGCCAGTGAAAGACCTCCAGTGTTTCTTGTCAAAGCTTTGAGAAGTGTGAAGAGAGACTTAAGTCACGTTTCTACAGACGGGACGAGACAGCCACTTTACTCCAATCCCCTGCCGTCTGCACACCCCCAGTGTAACGACCGAGTGTTGTCGAGGTTCGATGACCTCCTCGTTCTCACTTTATAAACCACCGTGTAATCCCGCGCCTCTGGGCCTCCCGGTGGTTTTGAGCTTAAAAGCTCCAGTCAGCAAACTGTTCTGACATCCACAACAAACTCTCACTGAACACTATTTTACTGATCTGCTGCCTTTAATTTGGCTATTTCTGGGTTTTTGGCACCTTCCAAGTCCTGGCTCACAAACGCACATTCCATCCCCTCGCTCCCAGCTCCCAGGCTAAGCATTTGCCTTCTCTGGGTCTCCCTTCTCCTGCGTCATGTGGCTCTTTCTCTCTTTTATGTCACAAAAGTAATATCGAGTCATCGCGGGAAACATGGCAAATACAGGTGAGGATTTCTAGAAGTGCTGACCACCGCCCTCCTGCCCGCAAGGATAACCCGTGCCCCACTGTGGGCTTGCACACGTCCAAGGCAGGGTCACACGTGCGTGTGGACGCAGACGTTCTCTTAAAACAGACTCGTGCTACCCTGTCTGCTCCGCGAACTGCCTCTGTCCTGGAGGAAGATCCATCGTGGCTGTCCGTCTTCCCCAAAGTCCCAGCTATCCGAGGGCAAATCGCTGGAAGGGACACCTGCATTCCCGAAGCGAGCCGCTCCTGCTGGAGCCCACAGACATGCTCCTGTCACTCTGGCCTTGGCACCCAGCCTTGCCACCCAGCCTTCCGGCCTCCAAAACCATGGGGACGCTGGTGTCTGCTGTTTGTAAGCCCCCCACCCCCCAGTCTGTCATAAACTGTTACGGCAGCTCTGGGACACTAATACTCAGAGGAAGGTTAGTTCACTGGGACAGAAACAGCAGATGATTTTTTTTTTAATCCAGTTCCTGCTCCCAGTTCAATGACAAGGAATCAAATTTTCCTCCTTGGACACATTTGCCACCTCTCAAGTCATCTTCAGTTACTGGAACTTGGACCGGTGAAGAACACTGATCTCATTCTGTGTCAGCCCCCTTGCCTTGCACCCGTGCGGCCGGAAGGGTCTAGAATAAGAAGGCCGTGTCGGGCTCGGAGATTCTCATTCCTCTTTACCCTCCTTCTCAAGGACCAGCAGGTCAGGAAGGTAGGACGGGGCAGTGCTGGGAGCTGAGGCAGAGACTGTCTCGTGTCATGGGGGGTCAGTAGTGAGAGGTGATGTCCTCATTCTGGCTTCCTCTGTTTAAACTGTGGCTACTGGCCTCACCAATGTGCTGTGCACTGAGCAAGCCCTGTGGCATGCAGTCTCTTCTAGGGACACATTCCCCTCTAATGCTAAGGACCCCCCCCATCCCCCCACTGAAGAGAGGCAGCTCCGTCACTGTTTCGTGCCTACAAACACTCTGGGTAAGGCTCACCGCTCTCGGCCCTGCAGCCACCCGGCCACTCCTGGGAAGCCTACGCCTGCCACCCCAAAGCCCCTCATTCTTGAGCCCCTGGAGCTTCCTGATGTACTTCCATGAACACAGGGAGAGCCTTCAGAGTTGTTTCTGCTTCCCGAGCATACCACACACGGCCACTTCAACTGATGACAACTGCCAGGCGTTGGGCTGCTGTTTGTTTTGCTCTAGACCAAAAATGGACATTCCTAGAGCTCTCTCCTTGCTACCTGCTGCAACCTCCTACATACCTGGAGAGAGAAGGGGCATTATTCTTGTTCCAAGTTCAAGCAGAGAAATCATCAGCCTCCAGCACGAACACCCTCCTGTTGTGGGGGCTGTGCCAAGATACGGCACCGTGTCTGAGCCTGGCCAGGAGGTGGGGGTTGGAGCCCCAGGGGCTGGGGGTCAGACCTTGGCACTGTATTTAAACCTAGTCCTATCACTGCTAGTTATGTGCAAACTACTTAATCTCTTTCTGCCTCATCTATAAAACTCTTATGAGTGATAAGTTATTAATCCATGGAAAGCGGTTAGCACAGTCCTGGCTCACAGTACTACGTGCTCAGTAAAGACAGCTATTAACCTCATTGTCCACACAAGACATGGAATATAATCTTTCCTAGGCTCCTCTGCTCTGCTTTATAAAGAAGCTGACAGACTTCCTTCTTCCCTGTGTGTAAACCACCTGAAACAGCCATCAAGGCCATCGACAGTAAAGGTATTTTTTTAATGACTAATATCCTATTGTACATACACCACACGCTTCTCCATTTATCTAATGATGGACACTTCCCATACCTTGGCTGTTGTACACGCCGCTGCAGTAAACACAGGGTGCATAGATCTTTTCAAATTGGTGTTTCTGTTTTCTTTGGATAAATGCCCAATAGTGGAATCACTGGAGTCAAAGTATTTCTATTTTTCAACTTTTGAGGAACCTCCATACTGTACTCCACAACTGGCCACTCGCGAAAACATGGGTGGACTTAAGGGTATTAGACTAAATAAAGCAAGTCAGAGGAAGACAAATACCATACGATTTCACTTACAAATAGTATCTAAAAATCAAACAGCAACAACAGAAAATAGAAGCAGACCCATAAACACAGAGAACAAACGGTGGGGGGGGGGTCCCCAGGAGGGAGGAGTGACGGGATGGTGAAGTCGATAAAGGGGTAAGACAAATGAACTTCCAGTCATAAAATAAATATGTCACAGGGATAAGAAGCATAGGGAATATAGTCAAGAACATTGGCGTAACAGTGTTTGGTGACAGATCATGACTAGTCACCATACCAAGCACTGGATAAAGTACAGAACTGTCCAATCACTATGTTGTACACCTGACACTTGTATGACATTGTAGGACGGATCACCTGGTATATACAAATGGAAACATCTGCACTGGTCAGAGAAGAAAAGCGAAGGCATGGGGGTGGCGTGATGGGAGGGGACGACCAAAGCTGAGTTCCTCCTCCTTCACGCAATTCTCCTGCACATAATTCTTCAACAAGAGGGTGAATCAGGGCGGTGTCAAGAACACCTAGACAACTGAGGATCCACACGTGTGCCCTGGCAGTGTGGCCAAGGGAGCCACTCTTGCACTGGGTGCTTGGGTGGGAAAGGCCCCGAGGGAGCCCTGACAAAGGCTGGCTAGAGCGGGGCTTAGACAGAGCTCCTCGGATCCAAGACTCCATTGCACTGGGCTCTGTGCCCCACACCCAGTCCAACACCCAGTACCTGCCCCACTTCAAGCACCAGCAGTAGCAGAAATCAAAACTATTCTCTGGAAACTGCCCTTTCCAACTAAAATATGTATTTGCTCATGTCATTTACCTGGATCCAAGGGGAAACCAGGGGGCTGAGAGGAACCATACAAAAGCATGTGAACTAAGGAATGCCATATAAGGACCCCGGCCCCTCATCTTCCCACAAGGATGGCTCTGGCCCATTGCCATCTCC